>NW_027096014.1:0-628440 GCF_040115645.1 Euwallacea fornicatus | reverse complement strand
CTGATTAATTTGACACTTTGTTTAACAAATTTGGTCTTCATTTGCCGAAGCTATCGAGCTTCAAAGTTTGAAAAGTCACAAAAGTTGTGTGTTTGAGCACATAAAGAACTATTTTTCTGGAAAGTTCAACAAGATGCAATTCTGATGTGTTGTGTCATGTTAAGGATCTCGTCGAGCTGATTAATTTGGCACTTTGTTTAAGGAATTTGGTACTCATTTGCCAAAGTTATCGAGCTTCAAAGTTTGAAAAGTCACAAAAGTTGTGTGTTTGAGCACATAAAGTACTATTTTTCTTGGAAGTTCAACAAGATGCAATTCTGATGTGTTGTGTCATGTTAAGGATCTCGTCGAGCTGATTAATTTGGCACTTTGTTTAAGGAATTTGGTACTCATTTGCCAAAGTTATCGAGCTTCAAAGTTTGAAAAGTCACACAAGTTGTGTGTTTGAGCACGTAAAGTACTATTTTTCTTGGAAATTCAACAAGATGCAATCATGATGTGTTGTGTCATTTTAAAGATCTCGTCGAGCTGATTACTTTGACACTCTGGTTAACAAATTTCGTCCACATTTGCCAAAGTTATCGAGCTTCAAAGTTTGAAAAGTCACACAAGTTGTGTGTTTGAGCACGTAAAGTACTATTTTTCTTGGAAGTTCAACAAGATGTAATCATGATGTGTTGTGACATCTTCATAACCTCGTCGCGCTGATTAATTTGACACTTTGTTTAACAAATTTGGTCCACATTTGCCGAAGTTATCGAGCTTCAAAGTTTGAAAAGTCACAAAAGTTGTGTGTTTGAGCACATAAAGTACTATTTTTCTTGGAAATTCAACAAGATGCAATTCTGATGTGTTGTGTCATGTTAAAGATCTCGTCGAGCTGATTAATTTGACACTTTATTTAACAAATTTGGTCTTCTTTTGCCGAAGCTATCGAGCTTCAAAATTGGAAAAGTCACAAAAGTTGTGTGTTTGAGCACATAAAGAACTATTTTTCTGGGAAGTTCAACAAGATGCAATTCTGATGTGTTGTGTCATGTAAAGGATCTCGTCGAGCTGATTAATTTGACACTTAGTTTAAGGAATTTGGTACTCATTTGCCGAAGTTATCGAGCTTCAAAATTTGAAAAGTCACAAAAGTTGTGTGTTTGAGCACATAAAGTACTATTTTTCTTGGAAGTTCAACAAGATGCAATTCTGATGTGTTGTGTCATGTTAAATATCTCGTCGAGCTGATTAACTTGACACTTTGTTTAAGGAATGTGGTCCTCATTTGCCGAAGCTATCGAGCTTCAAAGTTTGAAAAGTCACAAAAGTTGTTTGTTTGAGCACATATAGTACTATTTTTCTTGGAAGTTCAACAAGATGTAATCATGATGTGTTGTGACATATTCAAAATCTCGTCGAGCTGATTAATTTGACACTTTGTTTAACAAATTTGGTCTTCATTTGCCGAAGCTATCGAGCTTCAAAGTTTGAAAAGTCACACAAGTTGTGTGTTTGAGCACGTAAAGTACTATTTTTCTTGGAAATTCAACAAGATGCAATCATGATGTGTTGTGTCATGTTAAAGATCTCATCGAGCTGATTAATTTGACACTCTGTTTAACAAATTTGGTCCTCATTTGCCGAAGTTATCGAGCTTCAAATTTTGAAAAGTCACACAAGTTGTGTGCTTGAGCACATAAAGTACTATTTTTCTTGGAAAGTCAACAAGATGCAATCATGAATTGTTGTGTCATTTTAAAGATCTCGTCGAGCTGATTAATTTGACACTTTGTTTAACAAATTTGGTCCACATTTGCCGAAGTTATCGAGCTTCAAAGTTTGAAAAGTCACAAAAGTTGTGTGTTTGAGCACATAAAGTACTATTTTTCTTGGAAGTTCAACAAGATGCAATTCTGATGTGTTGTGTCATGTTAAGGATCTCGTCGAGCTGATTAATTTGACACTTTGTTTAAGGAATTTGGTACTCATTTGCCGAAGTTATCGAGCTTCAAAGTTTGAAAAGTCACAAAAGTTGTGTGTTTGAGCACATAAAGTACTATTTTTCTTGGAAATTCAACAAGATGCAATTCTGATGTGTTGTGTCATGTTAAAGATCTCGTCGAGCTGATTAATTTGACACTTTGTTTAACAAATTTGGTCTTCATTTGCCGAAGCTATCGAGCTTCAAAGTTTGAAAAGTCACAAAAGTTGTGTGTTTGAGCACATAAAGAACTATTTTTCTGGAAAGTTCAACAAGATGCAATTCTGATGTGTTGTGTCATGTTAAGGATCTCGTCGAGCTGATTAATTTGGCACTTTGTTTAAGGAATTTGGTACTCATTTGCCAAAGTTATCGAGCTTCAAAGTTTGAAAAGTCACAAAAGTTGTGTGTTTGAGCACATAAAGTACTATTTTTCTTGGAAGTTCAACAAGATGCAATTCTGATGTGTTGTGTCATGTTAAAGATTTCGTCGAGCTGATTAATTTGACACTTTGTTTAACAAATTTGGTCTTCATTTGCCGAAGCTATCGAGCTTCAAAGTTTGAAAAGTCACACAAGTTGTGTGTTTGAGCACATAAAGTACTATTTTTCTTGGAAGTTCAACAAGATGTAATCATGATGTGTTGTGACATCTTCATAACCTCGTCGCGCTGATTAATTTGACACTTTGTTTAACAAATTTGGTCCACATTTGCCGAAGTTATCGAGCTTCAAAGTTTGAAAAGTCACAAAAGTTGTGTGTTTGAGCACATAAAGTACTATTTTTCTTGGAAATTCAACAAGATGCAATTCTGATGTGTTGTGTCATGTTAAAGATCTCGTCGAGCTGATTAATTTGACACTTTGTTTAACAAATTTGGTCTTCTTTTGCCGAAGCTATCGAGCTTCAAAATTGGAAAAGTCACAAAAGTTGTGTGTTTGAGCACATAAAGTACTATTTTTCTTGGAAGTTCAACAAGATGTAATCATGATGTGTTGTGACATATTCAAAATCTCGTCGAGCTGATTAATTTGACACTTTGTTTAACAAATTTGGTCTTCATTTGCCGAAGCTATCGAGCTTCAAAGTTTGAAAAGTCACACAAGTTGTGTGTTTGAGCACGTAAAGTACTATTTTTCTTGGAAATTCAACAAGATGCAATCATGATGTGTTGTGTCATTTTAAAGATCTCGTCGAGCTGATTACTTTGACACTCTGGTTAACAAATTTCGTCCACATTTGCCAAAGTTCTCGAGCTTCAAAGTTTGAAAAGTCACACAAGTTGTGTGTTTGAGCACGTAAAGTACTATTTTTCTTGGAAGTTCAACAAGATGTAATCATGATGTGTTGTGACATCTTCATAACCTCGTCGCGCTGATTAATTTGACACTTTGTTTAACAAATTTGGTCCACATTTGCCGAAGTTATCGAGCTTCAAAGTTTGAAAAGTCACAAAAGTTGTGTGTTTGAGCACATAAAGTACTATTTTTCTTGGAAATTCAACAAGATGCAATTCTGATGTGTTGTGTCATGTTAAAGATCTCGTCGAGCTGATTAATTTGACACTTTATTTAACAAATTTGGTCTTCTTTTGCCGAAGCTATCGAGCTTCAAAATTGGAAAAGTCACAAAAGTTGTGTGTTTGAGCACATAAAGAACTATTTTTCTGGGAAGTTCAACAAGATGCAATTCTGATGTGTTGTGTCATGTAAAGGATCTCGTCGAGCTGATTAATTTGACACTTAGTTTAAGGAATTTGGTACTCATTTGCCGAAGTTATCGAGCTTCAAAATTTGAAAAGTCACAAAAGTTGTGTGTTTGAGCACATAAAGTACTATTTTTCTTGGAAGTTCAACAAGATGCAATTCTGATGTGTTGTGTCATGTTAAATATCTCGTCGAGCTGATTAACTTGACACTTTGTTTAAGGAATGTGGTCCTCATTTGCCGAAGCTATCGAGCTTCAAAGTTTGAAAAGTCACAAAAGTTGTTTGTTTGAGCACATATAGTACTATTTTTCTTGGAAATTCAACAAGATGTAATCATGATGTGTTGTGACATATTCAAAATCTCGTCGAGCTGATTAATTTGACACTTTGTTTAACAAATTTGGTCTTCATTTGCCGAAGCTATCGAGCTTCAAAGTTTGAAAAGTCACACAAGTTGTGTGTTTGAGCACGTAAAGTACTATTTTTCTTGGAAATTCAACAAGATGCAATCATGATGTGTTGTGTCATGTTAAAGATCTCATCGAGCTGATTAATTTGACACTCTGTTTAACAAATTTGGTCCTCATTTGCCGAAGTTATCGAGCTTCAAATTTTGAAAAGTCACACAAGTTGTGTGCTTGAGCACATAAAGTACTATTTTTCTTGGAAAGTCAACAAGATGCAATCATGAATTGTTGTGTCATTTTAAAGATCTCGGCGAGCTGATTAATTTGACACTTTGGTTAACAAATTTGGTCCACATTTGCCAAAGTTATCGAGCTTCAAAGTTTGAAAAGTCACAAAATATGTGTGTTTGAGCACATAAAGTACTATTTTTCTTGGAAGTTCAACAAGATGTAATCATGATGTGTTGTGACATCTTCATAACCTCGTCGAGCTGATTAATTTGACACTTTGTTTAACAAATTTGGTCCACATTTGCCGAAGTTATCGAGCTTCAAAGTTTGAAAAGTCACAAAAGTTGTGTGTTTGAGCACATAAAGTACTATTTTTCTTGGAAGTTCAACAAGATGCAATTCTGATGTGTCGTGTCATGTTAAGGATCTCGTCGAGCTGATTAATTTGGCATTTTGTTTAAGGAATTTGGTACTCATTTGCCGAAGTTATCGAGCTTCAAAGTTTGAAAAGTCACAAAAGTTGTGTGTTTGAGCACATAAAGTACTATTTTTCTTGGAAGTTCAACAAGATGCAATTCTGATGTGTTGTGTCATGTTAAAGATCTCGTCGAGTTGATTAATTTGACACTTTGTTTAAGAAATTTGGTCTTCATTTGCCGAAGCTATCGAGCTTCAAAGTTTGAAAAGTCACAAAAGTTGTGTGTTTGAGCACATAAAGAACTATTTTTCTGGGAAGTTCAACAAGATGCAATTCTGATGTGTTGTGTCATGTTAAGGATCTCGTCGAGCTGATTAATTTGGCATTTTGTTTAAGGAATTTGGTACTCATTTGCCGAAGTTATCGAGCTTCAAAGTTTGAAAAGTCACAAAAGTTGTGTGTTTGAGCACATAAAGTACTATTTTTTTTGGAAGTTCAACAAGATGCAATTCTGATGTGTTGTGTCATGTTAAAGATCTCGTCGAGTTGATTAATTTGACACTTTGTTTAAGAAATTTGGTCTTCATTTGCCGAAGCTATCGAGCTTCAAAGTTTGAAAAGTCACAAAAGTTGTGTGTTTGAGCACATAAAGTACTATTTTTCTTGGAAGTTCAACAAGATGCAATTCTGATGTGTTGTGTCATGTTAAATATCTCGTCGAGCAGATTAACTTGACACTTTGTTTAAGGAATTTGGTCCACATTTGCCAAAGTTATCGAGCTTCGAAGTTTGAAAAGTCACAAAATATGTGTGTTTGAGCACATAAAGTACTATTTTTCTTGGAAGTTCAACAAGATGTAATCATGATGTGTTGTGACATCTTCATAACCTCGTCGAGCTGATTAATTTGACACTTTGTTTAACAAATTTGGTCCACATTTGCCGAAGTTATCGAGCTTCAAAGTTTGAAAAGTCACAAAAGTTGTGTGTTTGAGCACATAAAGTACTATTTTTCTTGAAAGTTCAACAAGATTTAATCATAATGTGTTGTGACATCTTCATAACCTCGTCGCGCTGATTAATTTGACACTTTGTTTAACAAATTTGGTCCACATTTGCCGAAGTTATCGAGCTTCAAAGTTTGAAAAGTCACACAAGTTGTGTGCTTGAGCACATAAAGTACTATTTTTCTTGGAAGTTCAACAAGATGCAATCATGATGTGTTGTGTCATTTTAAAGATCTCGTCGAGCTGATTACTTTGACACTTTGGTTAACAAATTTCGTCCACATTTGCCAAAGTTATCGAGCTTCAAAGTGTGAAAAGTCACAAAATATGTGTGTTTGAGCACATAAAGTACTATTTTTCTTGGAAGTTCAACAAGATGCAATTCTGATGTGTTGTGTCATGTTAAATATCTCGTCGAGCTGATTAACTTGACACTTTGTTTAAGGAATGTGGTCCTCATTTGCCGAAGCTATCGAGCTTCAAAGTTTGAAAAGTCACAAAAGTTGTTTGTTTGAGCACATATAGTACTATTTTTCTTGGAAGTTCAACAAGATGTAATCATGATGTGTTGTGACATATTCAAAATCTCGTCGAGCTGATTAATTTGACACTTTGTTTAACAAATTTGGTCTTCATTTGCCGAAGCTATCGAGCTTCAAAGTTTGAAAAGTCACACAAGTTGTGTGTTTGAGCACGTAAAGTACTATTTTTCTTGGAAATTCAACAAGATGCAATCATGATGTGTTGTGTCATTTTAAAGATCTCGTCGAGCTGATTACTTTGACACTTTGGTTAACAAATTGCGTCCACATTTGCCAAAGTTATCGAGCTTCAAAGTTTGAAAAGTCACACAAGTTGTGTGTTTGAGCACGTAAAGTACTATTTTTCTTGGAAATTCAACAAGATGCAATCATGATGTGTTGTGACATATTCAAAATCTCGTCGAGCTGATAAATTTGACACTTTGTATAACAAATTTGGTCTTCATTTGCCGAAGCTATCGAGCTTCAAAGATTCAAAAGTCACAAAAGTTGTGTGTTTGAACACATAAAGTACTATTTTTCTTGGAAGTTCAACAAGATGTAATCATGATGTGTCGTGTCATGTTAAAGATCTCATCGAGCTGATTAATTTGACACTCTGTTTAACAAATTTGGTCCTCATTTGCCGAAGTTATCGAGCTTCAAATTTTGAAAAGTCACACAAGTTGTGTGCTTGAGCACATAAAGTACTATTTTTCTTGGAAAGTCAACAAGATGCAATCATGAATTGTTGTGTCATTTTAAAGATCTCGTCGAGCTGATTAATTTGACACTTTGGTTAACAAATTTGGTCCACATTTGCCAAAGTTATCGAGCTTCAAAGTTTGAAAAGTCACAAAATATGTGTGTTTGAGCACATAAAGTACTATTTTTCTTGGAAGTTCAACAAGATGTAATCATGATGTGTTGTGACATCTTCATAACCTCGTCGAGCTGATTAATTTGACACTTTGTTTAACAAATTTGGTCCACATTTGCCGAAGTTATCGAGCTTCAAAGTTTGAAAAGTCACAAAAGTTGTGTGTTTGAGCACATAAAGTACTATTTTTCTTGGAAGTTCAACAAGATGCAATTCTGATGTGTCGTGTCATGTTAAGGATCTCGTCGAGCTGATTAATTTGGCATTTTGTTTAAGGAATTTGGTACTCATTTGCCGAAGTTATCGAGCTTCAAAGTTTGAAAAGTCACAAAAGTTGTGTGTTTGAGCACATAAAGTACTATTTTTCTTGGAAGTTCAACAAGATGCAATTCTGATGTGTTGTGTCATTTTAAAGATCTCGTCGAGCTGATTACTTTGACACTTTGGTTAACAAATTTCGTCCACATTTGCCAAAGTTATCGAGCTTCAAAGTGTGAAAAGTCACAAAATATGTGTGTTTGAGCACATAAAGTACTATTTTTCTTGGAAGTTCAACAAGATGCAATTCTGATGTGTTGTGTCATGTTAAATATCTCGTCGAGCTGATTAACTTGACACTTTGTTTAAGGAATGTGGTCCTCATTTGCCGAAGCTATCGAGCTTCAAAGTTTGAAAAGTCACAAAAGTTGTTTGTTTGAGCACATATAGTACTATTTTTCTTGGAAGTTCAACAAGATGTAATCATGATGTGTTGTGACATATTCAAAATCTCGTCGAGCTGATTAATTTGACACTTTGTTTAACAAATTTGGTCTTCATTTGCCGAAGCTATCGAGCTTCAAAATTTGAAAAGTCACACAAGTTGTGTGTTTGAGCACGTAAAGTACTATTTTTCTTGGAAATTCAACAAGATGCAATCATGATGTGTTGTGTCATTTTAAAGATCTCGTCGAGCTGATTACTTTGACACTTTGGTTAACAAATTGCGTCCACATTTGCCAAAGTTATCGAGCTTCAAAGTTTGAAAAGTCACACAAGTTGTGTGTTTGAGCACGTAAAGTACTATTTTTCTTGGAAATTCAACAAGATGCAATCATGATGTGTTGTGACATATTCAAAATCTCGTCGAGCTGATTAATTTGACACTTTGTATAACAAATTTGGTCTTCATTTGCCGAAGCTATCGAGCTTCAAAGATTCAAAAGTCACAAAAGTTGTGTGTTTGAACACATAAAGTACTATTTTTCTTGGAAGTTCAACAAGATGTAATCATGATGTGTCGTGTCATGTTAAAGATCTCATCGAGCTGATTAATTTGACACTCTGTTTAACAAATTTGGTCCTCATTTGCCGAAGTTATCGAGCTTCAAATTTTGAAAAGTCACACAAGTTGTGTGCTTGAGCACATAAAGTACTATTTTTCTTGGAAAGTCAACAAGATGCAATCATGAATTGTTGTGTCATTTTAAAGATCTCGTCGAGCTGATTAATTTGACACTTTGGTTAACAAATTTGGTCCACATTTGCCAAAGTTATCGAGCTTCAAAGTTTGAAAAGTCACAAAATATGTGTGTTTGAGCACATAAAGTACTATTTTTCTTGGAAGTTCAACAAGATGTAATCATGATGTGTTGTGACATCTTCATAACCTCGTCGAGCTGATTAATTTGACACTTTGTTTAACAAATTTGGTCCACATTTGCCGAAGTTATCGAGCTTCAAAGTTTGAAAAGTCACAAAAGTTGTGTGTATGAGCACATAAAGTACTATTTTTCTTGGAAGTTCAACAAGATGCAATTCTGATGTGTCGTGTCATGTTAAGGATCTCGTCGAGCTGATTAATTTGGCATTTTGTTTAAGGAATTTGGTACTCATTTGCCGAAGTTATCGAGCTTCAAAGTTTGAAAAGTCACAAAAGTTGTGTGTTTGAGCACATAAAGTACTATTTTTCTTGGAAGTTCAACAAGATGCAATTCTGATGTGTTGTGTCATGTTAAAGATCTCGTCGAGTTGATTAATTTGACACTTTGTTTAAGAAATTTGGTCTTCATTTGCCGAAGCTATCGAGCTTCAAAGTTTGAAAAGTCACAAAAGTTGTGTGTTTGAGCACATAAAGTACTATTTTTCTTGGAAGTTCAACAAGATGTAATCATGATGTGTTGTGACATCTTCATAACCTCGTCGAGCTGATTAATTTGACACTTTGTTTAACAAATTTGGTCCACATTTGCCGAAGTTATCGAGCTTCAAAGTTTGAAAAGTCACAAAAGTTGTGTGTTTGAGCACATAAAGTACTATTTTTCTTGAAAGTTCAACAAGATTTAATCATAATGTGTTGTGACATCTTCATAACCTCGTCGCGCTGATTAATTTGACACTTTGTTTAACAAATTTGGTCCACATTTGCCGAAGTTATCGAGCTTCAAAGTTTGAAAAGTCACACAAGTTGTGTGCTTGAGCACATAAAGTACTATTTTTCTTGGAAGTTCAACAAGATGCAATCATGATGTGTTGTGTCATTTTAAAGATCTCGTCGAGCTGATTACTTTGACACTTTGGTTAACAAATTTCGTCCACATTTGCCAAAGTTATCGAGCTTCAAAGTGTGAAAAGTCACAAAATATGTGTGTTTGAGCACATAAAGTACTATTTTTCTTGGAAGTTCAACAAGATGCAATTCTGATGTGTTGTGTCATGTTAAATATCTCGTCGAGCTGATTAACTTGACACTTTGTTTAAGGAATGTGGTCCTCATTTGCCGAAGCTATCGAGCTTCAAAGTTTGAAAAGTCACAAAAGTTGTTTGTTTGAGCACATATAGTACTATTTTTCTTGGAAGTTCAACAAGATGTAATCATGATGTGTTGTGACATATTCAAAATCTCGTCGAGCTGATTAATTTGACACTTTGTTTAACAAATTTGGTCTTCATTTGCCGAAGCTATCGAGCTTCAAAGTTTGAAAAGTCACACAAGTTGTGTGTTTGAGCACGTAAAGTACTATTTTTCTTGGAAATTCAACAAGATGCAATCATGATGTGTTGTGTCATTTTAAAGATCTCGTCGAGCTGATTACTTTGACACTTTGGTTAACAAATTGCGTCCACATTTGCCAAAGTTATCGAGCTTCAAAGTTTGAAAAGTCACACAAGTTGTGTGTTTGAGCACGTAAAGTACTATTTTTCTTGGAAATTCAACAAGATGCAATCATGATGTGTTGTGACATATTCAAAATCTCGTCGAGCTGATTAATTTGACACTTTGTATAACAAATTTGGTCTTCATTTGCCGAAGCTATCGAGCTTCAAAGATTCAAAAGTCACAAAAGTTGTGTGTTTGAACACATAAAGTACTATTTTTCTTGGAAGTTCAACAAGATGTAATCATGATGTGTCGTGTCATGTTAAAGATCTCATCGAGCTGATTAATTTGACACTCTGTTTAACAAATTTGGTCCTCATTTGCCGAAGTTATCGAGCTTCAAATTTTGAAAAGTCACACAAGTTGTGTGCTTGAGCACATAAAGTACTATTTTTCTTGGAAAGTCAACAAGATGCAATCATGAATTGTTGTGTCATTTTAAAGATCTCGTCGAGCTGATTAATTTGACACTTTGGTTAACAAATTTGGTCCACATTTGCCAAAGTTATCGAGCTTCAAAGTTTGAAAAGTCACAAAATATGTGTGTTTGAGCACATAAAGTACTATTTTTCTTGGAAGTTCAACAAGATGTAATCATGATGTGTTGTGACATCTTCATAACCTCGTCGAGCTGATTAATTTGACACTTTGTTTAACAAATTTGGTCCACATTTGCCGAAGTTATCGAGCTTCAAAGTTTGAAAAGTCACAAAAGTTGTGTGTTTGAGCACATAAAGTACTATTTTTCTTGGAAGTTCAACAAGATGCAATTCTGATGTGTCGTGTCATGTTAAGGATCTCGTCGAGCTGATTAATTTGGCATTTTGTTTAAGGAATTTGGTACTCATTTGCCGAAGTTATCGAGCTTCAAAGTTTGAAAAGTCACAAAAGTTGTGTGTTTGAGCACATAAAGTACTATTTTTCTTGGAAGTTCAACAAGATGCAATTCTGATGTGTTGTGTCATTTTAAAGATCTCGTCGAGCTGATTACTTTGACACTTTGGTTAACAAATTTCGTCCACATTTGCCAAAGTTATCGAGCTTCAAAGTGTGAAAAGTCACAAAATATGTGTGTTTGAGCACATAAAGTACTATTTTTCTTGGAAGTTCAACAAGATGCAATTCTGATGTGTTGTGTCATGTTAAATATCTCGTCGAGCTGATTAACTTGACACTTTGTTTAAGGAATGTGGTCCTCATTTGCCGAAGCTATCGAGCTTCAAAGTTTGAAAAGTCACAAAAGTTGTTTGTTTGAGCACATATAGTACTATTTTTCTTGGAAGTTCAACAAGATGTAATCATGATGTGTTGTGACATATTCAAAATCTCGTCGAGCTGATTAATTTGACACTTTGTTTAACAAATTTGGTCTTCATTTGCCGAAGCTATCGAGCTTCAAAGTTTGAAAAGTCACACAAGTTGTGTGTTTGAGCACGTAAAGTACTATTTTTCTTGGAAATTCAACAAGATGCAATCATGATGTGTTGTGTCATTTTAAAGATCTCGTCGAGCTGATTACTTTGACACTTTGGTTAACAAATTGCGTCCACATTTGCCAAAGTTATCGAGCTTCAAAGTTTGAAAAGTCACACAAGTTGTGTGTTTGAGCACGTAAAGTACTATTTTTCTTGGAAATTCAACAAGATGCAATCATGATGTGTTGTGACATATTCAAAATCTCGTCGAGCTGATTAATTTGACACTTTGTATAACAAATTTGGTCTTCATTTGCCGAAGCTATCGAGCTTCAAAGATTCAAAAGTCACAAAAGTTGTGTGTTTGAACACATAAAGTACTATTTTTCTTGGAAGTTCAACAAGATGTAATCATGATGTGTCGTGTCATGTTAAAGATCTCATCGAGCTGATTAATTTGACACTCTGTTTAACAAATTTGGTCCTCATTTGCCGAAGTTATCGAGCTTCAAATTTTGAAAAGTCACACAAGTTGTGTGCTTGAGCACATAAAGTACTATTTTTCTTGGAAAGTCAACAAGATGCAATCATGAATTGTTGTGTCATTTTAAAGATCTCGTCGAGCTGATTAATTTGACACTTTGGTTAACAAATTTGGTCCACATTTGCCAAAGTTATCGAGCTTCAAAGTTTGAAAAGTCACAAAATATGTGTGTTTGAGCACATAAAGTACTATTTTTCTTGGAAGTTCAACAAGATGTAATCATGATGTGTTGTGACATCTTCATAACCTCGTCGAGCTGATTAATTTGACACTTTGTTTAAGAAATTTGGTCCACATTTGCCGAAGTTATCGAGCTTCAAATTTTGAAAAGTCACAAAAGTTGTGTGTTTGAGCACATAAAGTACTATTTTTCTTGGAAGTTCAACAAGATGTAATCATGATGTGTTGTGACATCTTCATAACCTCGTCGAGATGATTAATTTGACACTTTGTTTAACAAATTTGGTCCACATTTGCCGAAGTTATCGAGCTTCAAAGTTTGAAAAGTCACAAAAGTTGTGTGTTTGAGCACATAAAGTACTATTTTTCTTGGAAGTTCAACAAGATGCAATTCTGATGTGTTGTGACATCTTCATAACCTCGTCGAGCTGATTAATTTGACACTTTGTTTAACAAATTTGGTCCACATTTGCCGAAGTTATCGAGCTTCAAAGTTTGAAAAGTCACAAAAGTTGTGTGTTTGAGCACATAAAGTACTATTTTTCTTGGAAGTTCAACAAGATGCAATTCTGATGTGTTGTGTCATTTTAAAGATCTCGTCGAGCTGATTACTTTGACACTTTGGTTAACAAATTTCGTCCACATTTGCCAAAGTTATCGAGCTTCAAAGTGTGAAAAGTCACAAAATATGTGTGTTTGAGCACATAAAGTACTATTTTTCTTGGAAGTTCAACAAGATGCAATTCTGATGTGTTGTGTCATGTTAAATATCTCGTCGAGCTGATTAACTTGACACTTTGTTTAAGGAATGTGGTCCTCATTTGCCGAAGCTATCGAGCTTCAAAGTTTGAAAAGTCACAAAAGTTGTTTGTTTGAGCACATATAGTACTATTTTTCTTGGAAGTTCAACAAGATGTAATCATGATGTGTTGTGACATATTCAAAATCTCGTCGAGCTGATTAATTTGACACTTTGTTTAACAAATTTGGTCTTCATTTGCCGAAGCTATCGAGCTTCAAAGTTTGAAAAGTCACACAAGTTGTGTGTTTGAGCACGTAAAGTACTATTTTTCTTGGAAATTCAACAAGATGCAATCATGATGTGTTGTGTCATTTTAAAGATCTCGTCGAGCTGATTACTTTGACACTTTGGTTAACAAATTGCGTCCACATTTGCCAAAGTTATCGAGCTTCAAAGTTTGAAAAGTCACACAAGTTGTGTGTTTGAGCACGTAAAGTACTATTTTTCTTGGAAATTCAACAAGATGCAATCATGATGTGTTGTGACATATTCAAAATCTCGTCGAGCTGATTAATTTGACACTTTGTATAACAAATTTGGTCTTCATTTGCCGAAGCTATCGAGCTTCAAAGATTCAAAAGTCACAAAAGTTGTGTGTTTGAACACATAAAGTACTATTTTTCTTGGAAGTTCAACAAGATGTAATCATGATGTGTCGTGTCATGTTAAAGATCTCATCGAGCTGATTAATTTGACACTCTGTTTAACAAATTTGGTCCTCATTTGCCGAAGTTATCGAGCTTCAAATTTTGAAAAGTCACACAAGTTGTGTGCTTGAGCACATAAAGTACTATTTTTCTTGGAAAGTCAACAAGATGCAATCATGAATTGTTGTGTCATTTTAAAGATCTCGTCGAGCTGATTAATTTGACACTTTGGTTAACAAATTTGGTCCACATTTGCCAAAGTTATCGAGCTTCAAAGTTTGAAAAGTCACAAAATATGTGTGTTTGAGCACATAAAGTACTATTTTTCTTGGAAGTTCAACAAGATGTAATCATGATGTGTTGTGACATCTTCATAACCTCGTCGAGCTGATTAATTTGACACTTTGTTTAACAAATTTGGTCCACATTTGCCGAAGTTATCGAGCTTCAAAGTTTGAAAAGTCACAAAAGTTGTGTGTTTGAGCACATAAAGTACTATTTTTCTTGGAAGTTCAACAAGATGCAATTCTGATGTGTCGTGTCATGTTAAGGATCTCGTCGAGCTGATTAATTTGGCATTTTGTTTAAGGAATTTGGTACTCATTTGCCGAAGTTATCGAGCTTCAAAGTTTGAAAAGTCACAAAAGTTGTGTGTTTGAGCACATAAAGTACTATTTTTCTTGGAAGTTCAACAAGATGCAATTCTGATGTGTTGTGTCATTTTAAAGATCTCGTCGAGCTGATTACTTTGACACTTTGGTTAACAAATTTCGTCCACATTTGCCAAATTTATCGAGCTTCAAAGTGTGAAAAGTCACAAAATATGTGTGTTTGAGCACATAAAGTACTATTTTTCTTGGAAGTTCAACAAGATGCAATTCTGATGTGTTGTGTCATGTTAAATATCTCGTCGAGCTGATTAACTTGACACTTTGTTTAAGGAATGTGGTCCTCATTTGCCGAAGCTATCGAGCTTCAAAGTTTGAAAAGTCACAAAAGTTGTTTGTTTGAGCACATATAGTACTATTTTTCTTGGAAGTTCAACAAGATGTAATCATGATGTGTTGTGACATATTCAAAATCTCGTCGAGCTGATTAATTTGACACTTTGTTTAACAAATTTGGTCTTCATTTGCCGAAGCTATCGAGCTTCAAAATTTGAAAAGTCACACAAGTTGTGTGTTTGAGCACGTAAAGTACTATTTTTCTTGGAAATTCAACAAGATGCAATCATGATGTGTTGTGTCATTTTAAAGATCTCGTCGAGCTGATTACTTTGACACTTTGGTTAACAAATTGCGTCCACATTTGCCAAAGTTATCGAGCTTCAAAGTTTGAAAAGTCACACAAGTTGTGTGTTTGAGCACGTAAAGTACTATTTTTCTTGGAAATTCAACAAGATGCAATCATGATGTGTTGTGACATATTCAAAATCTCGTCGAGCTGATTAATTTGACACTTTGTATAACAAATTTGGTCTTCATTTGCCGAAGCTATCGAGCTTCAAAGATTCAAAAGTCACAAAAGTTGTGTGTTTGAACACATAAAGTACTATTTTTCTTGGAAGTTCAACAAGATGTAATCATGATGTGTCGTGTCATGTTAAAGATCTCATCGAGCTGATTAATTTGACACTCTGTTTAACAAATTTGGTCCTCATTTGCCGAAGTTATCGAGCTTCAAATTTTGAAAAGTCACACAAGTTGTGTGCTTGAGCACATAAAGTACTATTTTTCTTGGAAAGTCAACAAGATGCAATCATGAATTGTTGTGTCATTTTAAAGATCTCGTCGAGCTGATTAATTTGACACTTTGGTTAACAAATTTGGTCCACATTTGCCAAAGTTATCGAGCTTCAAAGTTTGAAAAGTCACAAAATATGTGTGTTTGAGCACATAAAGTACTATTTTTCTTGGAAGTTCAACAAGATGTAATCATGATGTGTTGTGACATCTTCATAACCTCGTCGAGCTGATTAATTTGACACTTTGTTTAACAAATTTGGTCCACATTTGCCGAAGTTATCGAGCTTCAAAGTTTGAAAAGTCACAAAAGTTGTGTGTTTGAGCACATAAAGTACTATTTTTCTTGGAAGTTCAACAAGATGCAATTCTGATGTGTCGTGTCATGTTAAGGATCTCGTCGAGCTGATTAATTTGGCATTTTGTTTAAGGAATTTGGTACTCATTTGCCGAAGTTATCGAGCTTCAAAGTTTGAAAAGTCACAAAAGTTGTGTGTTTGAGCACATAAAGTACTATTTTTCTTGGAAGTTCAACAAGATGCAATTCTGATGTGTTGTGTCATGTTAAAGATCTCGTCGAGTTGATTAATTTGACACTTTGTTTAAGAAATTTGGTCTTCATTTGCCGAAGCTATCGAGCTTCAAAGTTTGAAAAGTCACAAAAGTTGTGTGTTTGAGCACATAAAGTACTATTTTTCTTGGAAGTTCAACAAGATGTAATCATGATGTGTTGTGACATCTTCATAACCTCGTCGAGCTGATTAATTTGACACTTTGTTTAACAAATTTGGTCCACATTTGCCGAAGTTATCGAGCTTCAAAGTTTGAAAAGTCACAAAAGTTGTGTGTTTGAGCACATAAAGTACTATTTTTCTTGAAAGTTCAACAAGATTTAATCATAATGTGTTGTGACATCTTCATAACCTCGTCGCGCTGATTAATTTGACACTTTGTTTAACAAATTTGGTCCACATTTGCCGAAGTTATCGAGCTTCAAAGTTTGAAAAGTCACACAAGTTGTGTGCTTGAGCACATAAAGTACTATTTTTCTTGGAAGTTCAACAAGATGCAATCATGATGTGTTGTGTCATTTTAAAGATCTCGTCGAGCTGATTACTTTGACACTTTGGTTAACAAATTTCGTCCACATTTGCCAAAGTTATCGAGCTTCAAAGTGTGAAAAGTCACAAAATATGTGTGTTTGAGCACATAAAGTACTATTTTTCTTGGAAGTTCAACAAGATGCAATTCTGATGTGTTGTGTCATGTTAAATATCTCGTCGAGCTGATTAACTTGACACTTTGTTTAAGGAATGTGGTCCTCATTTGCCGAAGCTATCGAGCTTCAAAGTTTGAAAAGTCACAAAAGTTGTTTGTTTGAGCACATATAGTACTATTTTTCTTGGAAGTTCAACAAGATGTAATCATGATGTGTTGTGACATATTCAAAATCTCGTCGAGCTGATTAATTTGACACTTTGTTTAACAAATTTGGTCTTCATTTGCCGAAGCTATCGAGCTTCAAAGTTTGAAAAGTCACACAAGTTGTGTGTTTGAGCACGTAAAGTACTATTTTTCTTGGAAATTCAACAAGATGCAATCATGATGTGTTGTGTCATTTTAAAGATCTCGTCGAGCTGATTACTTTGACACTTTGGTTAACAAATTGCGTCCACATTTGCCAAAGTTATCGAGCTTCAAAGTTTGAAAAGTCACACAAGTTGTGTGTTTGAGCACGTAAAGTACTATTTTTCTTGGAAATTCAACAAGATGCAATCATGATGTGTTGTGACATATTCAAAATCTCGTCGAGCTGATTAATTTGACACTTTGTATAACAAATTTGGTCTTCATTTGCCGAAGCTATCGAGCTTCAAAGATTCAAAAGTCACAAAAGTTGTGTGTTTGAACACATAAAGTACTATTTTTCTTGGAAGTTCAACAAGATGTAATCATGATGTGTCGTGTCATGTTAAAGATCTCATCGAGCTGATTAATTTGACACTCTGTTTAACAAATTTGGTCCTCATTTGCCGAAGTTATCGAGCTTCAAATTTTGAAAAGTCACACAAGTTGTGTGCTTGAGCACATAAAGTACTATTTTTCTTGGAAAGTCAACAAGATGCAATCATGAATTGTTGTGTCATTTTAAAGATCTCGTCGAGCTGATTAATTTGACACTTTGGTTAACAAATTTGGTCCACATTTGCCAAAGTTATCGAGCTTCAAAGTTTGAAAAGTCACAAAATATGTGTGTTTGAGCACATAAAGTACTATTTTTCTTGGAAGTTCAACAAGATGTAATCATGATGTGTTGTGACATCTTCATAACCTCGTCGAGCTGATTAATTTGACACTTTGTTTAACAAATTTGGTCCACATTTGCCGAAGTTATCGAGCTTCAAAGTTTGAAAAGTCACAAAAGTTGTGTGTTTGAGCACATAAAGTACTATTTTTCTTGGAAGTTCAACAAGATGCAATTCTGATGTGTCGTGTCATGTTAAGGATCTCGTCGAGCTGATTAATTTGGCATTTTGTTTAAGGAATTTGGTACTCATTTGCCGAAGTTATCGAGCTTCAAAGTTTGAAAAGTCACAAAAGTTGTGTGTTTGAGCACATAAAGTACTATTTTTCTTGGAAGTTCAACAAGATGCAATTCTGATGTGTTGTGTCATTTTAAAGATCTCGTCGAGCTGATTACTTTGACACTTTGGTTAACAAATTTCGTCCACATTTGCCAAAGTTATCGAGCTTCAAAGTGTGAAAAGTCACAAAATATGTGTGTTTGAGCACATAAAGTACTATTTTTCTTGGAAGTTCAACAAGATGCAATTCTGATGTGTTGTGTCATGTTAAATATCTCGTCGAGCTGATTAACTTGACACTTTGTTTAAGGAATGTGGTCCTCATTTGCCGAAGCTATCGAGCTTCAAAGTTTGAAAAGTCACAAAAGTTGTTTGTTTGAGCACATATAGTACTATTTTTCTTGGAAGTTCAACAAGATGTAATCATGATGTGTTGTGACATATTCAAAATCTCGTCGAGCTGATTAATTTGACACTTTGTTTAACAAATTTGGTCTTCATTTGCCGAAGCTATCGAGCTTCAAAGTTTGAAAAGTCACACAAGTTGTGTGTTTGAGCACGTAAAGTACTATTTTTCTTGGAAATTCAACAAGATGCAATCATGATGTGTTGTGTCATTTTAAAGATCTCGTCGAGCTGATTACTTTGACACTTTGGTTAACAAATTGCGTCCACATTTGCCAAAGTTATCGAGCTTCAAAGTTTGAAAAGTCACACAAGTTGTGTGTTTGAGCACGTAAAGTACTATTTTTCTTGGAAATTCAACAAGATGCAATCATGATGTGTTGTGACATATTCAAAATCTCGTCGAGCTGATTAATTTGACACTTTGTATAACAAATTTGGTCTTCATTTGCCGAAGCTATCGAGCTTCAAAGATTCAAAAGTCACAAAAGTTGTGTGTTTGAACACATAAAGTACTATTTTTCTTGGAAGTTCAACAAGATGTAATCATGATGTGTCGTGTCATGTTAAAGATCTCATCGAGCTGATTAATTTGACACTCTGTTTAACAAATTTGGTCCTCATTTGCCGAAGTTATCGAGCTTCAAATTTTGAAAAGTCACACAAGTTGTGTGCTTGAGCACATAAAGTACTATTTTTCTTGGAAAGTCAACAAGATGCAATCATGAATTGTTGTGTCATTTTAAAGATCTCGTCGAGCTGATTAATTTGACACTTTGGTTAACAAATTTGGTCCACATTTGCCAAAGTTATCGAGCTTCAAAGTTTGAAAAGTCACAAAATATGTGTGTTTGAGCACATAAAGTACTATTTTTCTTGGAAGTTCAACAAGATGTAATCATGATGTGTTGTGACATCTTCATAACCTCGTCGAGCTGATTAATTTGACACTTTGTTTAACAAATTTGGCCCACATTTGCCGAAGTTATCGAGCTTCAAATTTTGAAAAGTCACACAAGTTGTGTGTTTGAGCACGTAAAGTACTATTTTTCTTGGAAATTCAACAAGATGCAATCATGATGTGTTGTGACATATTCAAAATCTCGTCGAGCTGATTAATTTGACACTTTGTATAACAAATTTGGTCTTCATTTGCCGAAGCTATCGAGCTTCAAAGATTCAAAAGTCACAAAAGTTGTGTGTTTGAACACATAAAGTACTATTTTTCTTGGAAGTTCAACAAGATGTAATCATGATGTGTCGTGTCATGTTAAAGATCTCATCGAGCTGATTAATTTGACACTCTGTTTAACAAATTTGGTCCTCATTTGCCGAAGTTATCGAGCTTCAAATTTTGAAAAGTCACACAAGTTGTGTGCTTGAGCACATAAAGTACTATTTTTCTTGGAAAGTCAACAAGATGCAATCATGAATTGTTGTGTCATTTTAAAGATCTCGTCGAGCTGATTAATTTGACACTTTGGTTAACAAATTTGGTCCACATTTGCCAAAGTTATCGAGCTTCAAAGTGTGAAAAGTCACAAAATATGTGTGTTTGAGCACATAAAGTACTATTTTTCTTGGAAGTTCAACAAGATGTAATCATGATGTGTTGTGACATCTTCATAACCTCGTCGAGCTGATTAATTTGACACTTTGTTTAAGAAATTTGGTCCACATTTGCCGAAGTTATCGAGCTTCAAATTTTGAAAAGTCACAAAAGTTGTGTGTTTGAGCACATAAAGTACTATTTTTCTTGGAAGTTCAACAAGATGCAATTCTGATGTGTTGTGACATCTTCATAACCTCGTCGAGCTGATTAATTTGACACTTTGTTTAACAAATTTGGTCCACATTTGCCGAAGTTATCGAGCTTCAAAGTTTGAAAAGTCACAAAAGTTGTGTGTTTGAGCACATAAAGTACTATTTTTCTTGGAAGTTCAACAAGATGCAATTCTGATGTGTTGTGTCATTTTAAAGATCTCGTCGAGCTGATTACTTTGACACTTTGGTTAACAAATTTCGTCCACATTTGCCAAAGTTATCGAGCTTCAAAGTGTGAAAAGTCACAAAATATGTGTGTTTGAGCACATAAAGTACTATTTTTCTTGGAAGTTCAACAAGATGCAATTCTGATGTGTTGTGTCATGTTAAATATCTCGTCGAGCTGATTAACTTGACACTTTGTTTAAGGAATGTGGTCCTCATTTGCCGAAGCTATCGAGCTTCAAAGTTTGAAAAGTCACAAAAGTTGTTTGTTTGAGCACATATAGTACTATTTTTCTTGGAAGTTCAACAAGATGTAATCATGATGTGTTGTGACATATTCAAAATCTCGTCGAGCTGATTAATTTGACACTTTGTTTAACAAATTTGGTCTTCATTTGCCGAAGCTATCGAGCTTCAAAGTTTGAAAAGTCACACAAGTTGTGTGTTTGAGCACGTAAAGTACTATTTTTCTTGGAAATTCAACAAGATGCAATCATGATGTGTTGTGTCATTTTAAAGATCTCGTCGAGCTGATTACTTTGACACTTTGGTTAACAAATTGCGTCCACATTTGCCAAAGTTATCGAGCTTCAAAGTTTGAAAAGTCACACAAGTTGTGTGTTTGAGCACGTAAAGTACTATTTTTCTTGGAAATTCAACAAGATGCAATCATGATGTGTTGTGACATATTCAAAATCTCGTCGAGCTGATTAATTTGACACTTTGTATAACAAATTTGGTCTTCATTTGCCGAAGCTATCGAGCTTCAAAGATTCAAAAGTCACAAAAGTTGTGTGTTTGAACACATAAAGTACTATTTTTCTTGGAAGTTCAACAAGATGTAATCATGATGTGTCGTGTCATGTTAAAGATCTCATCGAGCTGATTAATTTGACACTCTGTTTAACAAATTTGGTCCTCATTTGCCGAAGTTATCGAGCTTCAAATTTTGAAAAGTCACACAAGTTGTGTGCTTGAGCACATAAAGTACTATTTTTCTTGGAAAGTCAAAAAGATGCAATCATGAATTGTTGTGTCATTTTAAAGATCTCGTCGAGCTGATTAATTTGACACTTTGGTTAACAAATTTGGTCCACATTTGCCAAAGTTATCGAGCTTCAAAGTTTGAAAAGTCACAAAATATGTGTGTTTGAGCACATAAAGTACTATTTTTCTTGGAAGTTCAACAAGATGTAATCATGATGTGTTGTGACATCTTCATAACCTCGTCGAGCTGATTAATTTGACACTTTGTTTAACAAATTTGGTCCACATTTGCCGAAGTTATCGAGCTTCAAAGTTTGAAAAGTCACAAAAGTTGTGTGTTTGAGCACATAAAGTACTATTTTTCTTGGAAGTTCAACAAGATGCAATTCTGATGTGTCGTGTCATGTTAAGGATCTCGTCGAGCTGATTAATTTGGCATTTTGTTTAAGGAATTTGGTACTCATTTGCCGAAGTTATCGAGCTTCAA
The DNA here is from genome assembly GCF_040115645.1 of Euwallacea fornicatus. Lineage (NCBI taxonomy): Eukaryota > Metazoa > Arthropoda > Insecta > Coleoptera > Curculionidae > Euwallacea > Euwallacea fornicatus. The sequence goes on along the minus strand of NW_027096014.1, from coordinate 606,376 downwards.
AGTTTGAAAAGTCACAAAAGTTGTGTGTTTGAGCACATAAAGTACTATTTTTCTTGGAAGTTCAACAAGATGCAATTCTGATGTGTTGTGTCATGTTAAAGATCTCGTCGAGTTGATTAATTTGACACTTTGTTTAAGAAATTTGGTCTTCATTTGCCGAAGCTATCGAGCTTCAAAGTTTGAAAAGTCACAAAAGTTGTGTGTTTGAGCACATAAAGTACTATTTTTCTTGGAAGTTCAACAAGATGTAATCATGATGTGTTGTGACATCTTCATAACCTCGTCGAGCTGATTAATTTGACACTTTGTTTAACAAATTTGGTCCACATTTGCCGAAGTTATCGAGCTTCAAAGTTTGAAAAGTCACAAAAGTTGTGTGTTTGAGCACATAAAGTACTATTTTTCTTGAAAGTTCAACAAGATTTAATCATAATGTGTTGTGACATCTTCATAACCTCGTCGAGCTGATTAATTTGACACTTTGTTTAACAAATTTGGTCTTCATTTGCCGAAGCTATCGAGCTTCAAAGTTTGAAAAGTCACACAAGTTGTGTGTTTGAGCACGTAAAGTACTATTTTTCTTGGAAAGTCAACAAGATGCAATCATGAATTGTTGTGTCATTTTAAAGATCTCGTCGAGCTGATTAATTTGACACTTTGGTTAACAAATTTGGTCCACATTTGCCAAAGTTATCGAGCTTCAAAGTTTGAAAAGTCACAAAATATGTGTGTTTGAGCACATATAGTACTATTTTTCTTGGAAGTTCAACAAGATGTAATCATGATGTGTTGTGACATATTCAAAATCTCGTCGAGCTGATTAATTTGACACTTTGTTTAACAAATTTGGTCTTCATTTGCCGAAGCTATCGAGCTTCAAAGTTTGAAAAGTCACACAAGTTGTGTGTTTGAGCACGTAAAGTACTATTTTTCTTGGAAATTCAACAAGATGCAATCATGATGTGTTGTGTCATTTTAAAGATCTCGTCGAGCTGATTACTTTGACACTTTGGTTAACAAATTGCGTCCACATTTGCCAAAGTTATCGAGCTTCAAAGTTTGAAAAGTCACACAAGTTGTGTGTTTGAGCACGTAAAGTACTATTTTTCTTGGAAATTCAACAAGATGCAATCATGATGTGTTGTGACATATTCAAAATCTCGTCGAGCTGATTAATTTGACACTTTGTATAACAAATTTGGTCTTCATTTGCCGAAGCTATCGAGCTTCAAAGATTCAAAAGTCACAAAAGTTGTGTGTTTGAACACATAAAGTACTATTTTTCTTGGAAGTTCAACAAGATGTAATCATGATGTGTCGTGTCATGTTAAAGATCTCATCGAGCTGATTAATTTGACACTCTGTTTAACAAATTTGGTCCTCATTTGCCGAAGTTATCGAGCTTCAAATTTTGAAAAGTCACACAAGTTGTGTGCTTGAGCACATAAAGTACTATTTTTCTTGGAAAGTCAACAAGATGCAATCATGAATTGTTGTGTCATTTTAAAGATCTCGTCGAGCTGATTAATTTGACACTTTGGTTAACAAATTTGGTCCACATTTGCCAAAGTTATCGAGCTTCAAAGTTTGAAAAGTCACAAAATATGTGTGTTTGAGCACATAAAGTACTATTTTTCTTGGAAGTTCAACAAGATGTAATCATGATGTGTTGTGACATCTTCATAACCTCGTCGAGCTGATTAATTTGACACTTTGTTTAACAAATTTGGTCCACATTTGCCGAAGTTATCGAGCTTCAAAGTTTGAAAAGTCACAAAAGTTGTGTGTTTGAGCACATAAAGTACTATTTTTCTTGGAAGTTCAACAAGATGCAATTCTGATGTGTCGTGTCATGTTAAGGATCTCGTCGAGCTGATTAATTTGGCATTTTGTTTAAGGAATTTGGTACTCATTTGCCGAAGTTATCGAGCTTCAAAGTTTGAAAAGTCACAAAAGTTGTGTGTTTGAGCACATAAAGTACTATTTTTCTTGGAAGTTCAACAAGATGCAATTCTGATGTGTTGTGTCATGTTAAAGATCTCGTCGAGTTGATTAATTTGACACTTTGTTTAAGAAATTTGGTCTTCATTTGCCGAAGCTATCGAGCTTCAAAGTTTGAAAAGTCACAAAAGTTGTGTGTTTGAGCACATAAAGAACTATTTTTCTGGGAAGTTCAACAAGATGCAATTCTGATGTGTTGTGTCATGTTAAGGATCTCGTCGAGCTGATTAATTTGGCATTTTGTTTAAGGAATTTGGTACTCATTTGCCGAAGTTATCGAGCTTCAAAGTTTGAAAAGTCACAAAAGTTGTGTGTTTGAGCACATAAAGTACTATTTTTTTTGGAAGTTCAACAAGATGCAATTCTGATGTGTTGTGTCATGTTAAAGATCTCGTCGAGTTGATTAATTTGACACTTTGTTTAAGAAATTTGGTCTTCATTTGCCGAAGCTATCGAGCTTCAAAGTTTGAAAAGTCACAAAAGTTGTGTGTTTGAGCACATAAAGTACTATTTTTCTTGGAAGTTCAACAAGATGCAATTCTGATGTGTTGTGTCATGTTAAATATCTCGTCGAGCAGATTAACTTGACACTTTGTTTAAGGAATTTGGTCCACATTTGCCAAAGTTATCGAGCTTCGAAGTTTGAAAAGTCACAAAATATGTGTGTTTGAGCACATAAAGTACTATTTTTCTTGGAAGTTCAACAAGATGTAATCATGATGTGTTGTGACATCTTCATAACCTCGTCGAGCTGATTAATTTGACACTTTGTTTAACAAATTTGGTCCACATTTGCCGAAGTTATCGAGCTTCAAAGTTTGAAAAGTCACAAAAGTTGTGTGTTTGAGCACATAAAGTACTATTTTTCTTGAAAGTTCAACAAGATTTAATCATAATGTGTTGTGACATCTTCATAACCTCGTCGCGCTGATTAATTTGACACTTTGTTTAACAAATTTGGTCCACATTTGCCGAAGTTATCGAGCTTCAAAGTTTGAAAAGTCACAAAAGTTGTGTGTTTGAGCACATAAAGTACTATTTTTCTTGGAAGTTCAACAAGATGCAATCATGAATTGTTGTGTCATTTTAAAGATCTCGTCGAGCTGATTACTTTGACACTTTGGTTAACAAATTTCGTCCACATTTGCCAAAGTTATCGAGCTTCAAAGTGTGAAAAGTCACAAAATATGTGTGTTTGAGCACATAAAGTACTATATTTCTTGGAAGTTCAACAAGATGCAATTCTGATGTGTTGTGTCTTGTTAAAGATCTCGTCGAGCTGATTAATTTGACACTTTGTTTAACAAATTTGGTCTTCATTTGCCGAAGCTATCGAGCTTCAAAGTTTGAAAAGTCACAAAAGTTGTGTGTTTGAGCACATAAAGTACTATTTTTCTTGGAAGTTCAACAAGATGCAATTCTGATGTGTTGTGTCATGTTAAGGATCTCGTCGAGCTGATTAATTTGGCATTTTGTTTAAGGAATTTGGTACTCATTTGCCGAAGTTATCGAGCTTCAAAGTTTGAAAAGTCACAAAAGTTGTGTGTTTGAGCACATAAAGTACTATTTTCCTTGGAAGTTCAACAAGATGCAATTCTGATGTGTTGTGTCATGTTAAGGATCTCGTCGAGCTGATTAATTTGGCACTTTGTTTAAGGAATTTGGTACTCATTTGCCAAAGTTATCGAGCTTCAAAGTTTGAAAAGTCACAAAAGTTGTGTGTTTGAGCACATAAAGTACTATTTTTCTTGGAAGTTCAACAAGATGCAATTCTGATGTGTTGTGTCATGTTAAAGATTTCGTCGAGCTGATTAATTTGACACTTTGTTTAACAAATTTGGTCTTCATTTGCCGAAGCTATCGAGCTTCAAAGTTTGAAAAGTCACACAAGTTGTGTGTTTGAGCACATAAAGTACTATTTTTCTTGGAAGTTCAACAAGATGTAATCATGATGTGTTGTGACATCTTCATAACCTCGTCGCGCTGATTAATTTGACACTTTGTTTAACAAATTTGGTCCACATTTGCCGAAGTTATCGAGCTTCAAAGTTTGAAAAGTCACAAAAGTTGTGTGTTTGAGCACATAAAGTACTATTTTTCTTGGAAATTCAACAAGATGCAATTCTGATGTGTTGTGTCATGTTAAAGATCTCGTCGAGCTGATTAATTTGACACTTTGTTTAACAAATTTGGTCTTCTTTTGCCGAAGCTATCGAGCTTCAAAATTGGAAAAGTCACAAAAGTTGTGTGTTTGAGCACATAAAGTACTATTTTTCTTGGATGTTCAACAAGATGTAATCATGATGTGTTGTGACATATTCAAAATCTCGTCGAGCTGATTAATTTGACACTTTGTTTAACAAATTTGGTCTTCATTTGCCGAAGCTATCGAGCTTCAAAGTTTGAAAAGTCACACAAGTTGTGTGTTTGAGCACGTAAAGTACTATTTTTCTTGGAAATTCAACAAGATGCAATCATGATGTGTTGTGTCATTTTAAAGATCTCGTCGAGCTGATTACTTTGACACTCTGGTTAACAAATTTCGTCCACATTTGCCAAAGTTATCGAGCTTCAAAGTTTGAAAAGTCACACAAGTTGTGTGTTTGAGCACGTAAAGTACTATTTTTCTTGGAAGTTCAACAAGATGTAATCATGATGTGTTGTGACATCTTCATAACCTCGTCGCGCTGATTAATTTGACACTTTGTTTAACAAATTTGGTCCACATTTGCCGAAGTTATCGAGCTTCAAAGTTTGAAAAGTCACAAAAGTTGTGTGTTTGAGCACATAAAGTACTATTTTTCTTGGAAATTCAACAAGATGCAATTCTGATGTGTTGTGTCATGTTAAAGATCTCGTCGAGCTGATTAATTTGACACTTTGTTTAACAAATTTGGTCTTCTTTTGCCGAAGCTATCGAGCTTCAAAATTGGAAAAGTCACAAAAGTTGTGTGTTTGAGCACATAAAGAACTATTTTTCTGGGAAGTTCAACAAGATGCAATTCTGATGTGTTGTGTCATGTAAAGGATCTCGTCGAGCTGATTAATTTGACACTTAGTTTAAGGAATTTGGTACTCATTTGCCGAAGTTATCGAGCTTCAAAATTTGAAAAGTCACAAAAGTTGTGTGTTTGAGCACATAAAGTACTATTTTTCTTGGAAGTTCAACAAGATGCAATTCTGATGTGTTGTGTCATGTTAAATATCTCGTCGAGCTGATTAACTTGACACTTTGTTTAAGGAATGTGGTCCTCATTTGCCGAAGCTATCGAGCTTCAAAGTTTGAAAAGTCACAAAAGTTGTTTGTTTGAGCACATATAGTACTATTTTTCTTGGAAGTTCAACAAGATGTAATCATGATGTGTTGTGACATCTTCATAACCTCGTCGAGCTGATTAATTTGACACTTTGTTTAACAAATTTGGTCCACATTTGCCGAAGTTATCGAGCTTCAAAGTTTGAAAAGTCACAAAAGTTGTGTGTTTGAGCACATAAAGTACTATTTTTCTTGAAAGTTCAACAAGATTTAATCATAATGTGTTGTGACATCTTCATAACCTCGTCGCGCTGATTAATTTGACACTTTGTTTAACAAATTTGGTCCACATTTGCCGAAGTTATCGAGCTTCAAAGTTTGAAAAGTCACAAAAGTTGTGTGTTTGAGCACATAAAGTACTATTTTTCTTGGAAGTTCAACAAGATGCAATCATGAATTGTTGTGTCATTTTAAAGATCTCGTCGAGCTGATTACTTTGACACTTTGGTTAACAAATTTCGTCCACATTTGCCAAAGTTATCGAGCTTCAAAGTGTGAAAAGTCACAAAATATGTGTGTTTGAGCACATAAAGTACTATATTTCTTGGAAGTTCAACAAGATGCAATTCTGATGTGTTGTGTCTTGTTAAAGATCTCGTCGAGCTGATTAATTTGACACTTTGTTTAACAAATTTGGTCTTCATTTGCCGAAGCTATCGAGCTTCAAAGTTTGAAAAGTCACAAAAGTTGTGTGTTTGAGCACATAAAGTACTATTTTTCTTGGAAGTTCAACAAGATGCAATTCTGATGTGTTGTGTCATGTTAAGGATCTCGTCGAGCTGATTAATTTGGCATTTTGTTTAAGGAATTTGGTACTCATTTGCCGAAGTTATCGAGCTTCAAAGTTTGAAAAGTCACAAAAGTTGTGTGTTTGAGCACATAAAGTACTATTTTCCTTGGAAGTTCAACAAGATGCAATTCTGATGTGTTGTGTCATGTTAAGGATCTCGTCGAGCTGATTAATTTGGCACTTTGTTTAAGGAATTTGGTACTCATTTGCCAAAGTTATCGAGCTTCAAAGTTTGAAAAGTCACAAAAGTTGTGTGTTTGAGCACATAAAGTACTATTTTTCTTGGAAGTTCAACAAGATGCAATTCTGATGTGTTGTGTCATGTTAAAGATTTCGTCGAGCTGATTAATTTGACACTTTGTTTAACAAATTTGGTCTTCATTTGCCGAAGCTATCGAGCTTCAAAGTTTGAAAAGTCACACAAGTTGTGTGTTTGAGCACATAAAGTACTATTTTTCTTGGAAGTTCAACAAGATGTAATCATGATGTGTTGTGACATCTTCATAACCTCGTCGCGCTGATTAATTTGACACTTTGTTTAACAAATTTGGTCCACATTTGCCGAAGTTATCGAGCTTCAAAGTTTGAAAAGTCACAAAAGTTGTGTGTTTGAGCACATAAAGTACTATTTTTCTTGGAAATTCAACAAGATGCAATTCTGATGTGTTGTGTCATGTTAAAGATCTCGTCGAGCTGATTAATTTGACACTTTGTTTAACAAATTTGGTCTTCTTTTGCCGAAGCTATCGAGCTTCAAAATTGGAAAAGTCACAAAAGTTGTGTGTTTGAGCACATAAAGTACTATTTTTCTTGGATGTTCAACAAGATGTAATCATGATGTGTTGTGACATATTCAAAATCTCGTCGAGCTGATTAATTTGACACTTTGTTTAACAAATTTGGTCTTCATTTGCCGAAGCTATCGAGCTTCAAAGTTTGAAAAGTCACACAAGTTGTGTGTTTGAGCACGTAAAGTACTATTTTTCTTGGAAATTCAACAAGATGCAATCATGATGTGTTGTGTCATTTTAAAGATCTCGTCGAGCTGATTACTTTGACACTCTGGTTAACAAATTTCGTCCACATTTGCCAAAGTTATCGAGCTTCAAAGTTTGAAAAGTCACACAAGTTGTGTGTTTGAGCACGTAAAGTACTATTTTTCTTGGAAGTTCAACAAGATGTAATCATGATGTGTTGTGACATCTTCATAACCTCGTCGCGCTGATTAATTTGACACTTTGTTTAACAAATTTGGTCCACATTTGCCGAAGTTATCGAGCTTCAAAGTTTGAAAAGTCACAAAAGTTGTGTGTTTGAGCACATAAAGTACTATTTTTCTTGGAAATTCAACAAGATGCAATTCTGATGTGTTGTGTCATGTTAAAGATCTCGTCGAGCTGATTAATTTGACACTTTGTTTAACAAATTTGGTCTTCTTTTGCCGAAGCTATCGAGCTTCAAAATTGGAAAAGTCACAAAAGTTGTGTGTTTGAGCACATAAAGAACTATTTTTCTGGGAAGTTCAACAAGATGCAATTCTGATGTGTTGTGTCATGTAAAGGATCTCGTCGAGCTGATTAATTTGACACTTAGTTTAAGGAATTTGGTACTCATTTGCCGAAGTTATCGAGCTTCAAAATTTGAAAAGTCACAAAAGTTGTGTGTTTGAGCACATAAAGTACTATTTTTCTTGGAAGTTCAACAAGATGCAATTCTGATGTGTTGTGTCATGTTAAATATCTCGTCGAGCTGATTAACTTGACACTTTGTTTAAGGAATGTGGTCCTCATTTGCCGAAGCTATCGAGCTTCAAAGTTTGAAAAGTCACAAAAGTTGTTTGTTTGAGCACATATAGTACTATTTTTCTTGGAAGTTCAACAAGATGTAATCATGATGTGTTGTGACATATTCAAAATCTCGTCGAGCTGATTAATTTGACACTTTGTTTAACAAATTTGGTCTTCATTTGCCGAAGCTATCGAGCTTCAAAGTTTGAAAAGTCACACAAGTTGTGTGTTTGAGCACGTAAAGTACTATTTTTCTTGGAAATTCAACAAGATGCAATCATGTTGTGTTGTGTCATTTTAAAGATCTCGTCGAGCTGATTACTTTGACACTTTGGTTAACAAATTGCGTCCACATTTGCCAAAGTTATCGAGCTTCAAAGTTTGAAAAGTCACACAAGTTGTGTGTTTGAGCACGTAAAGTACTATTTTTCTTGGAAATTCAACAAGATGCAATCATGATGTGTTGTGACATATTCAAAATCTCGTCGAGCTGATTAATTTGACACTTTGTATAACAAATTTGGTCTTCATTTGCCGAAGCTATCGAGCTTCAAAGATTCAAAAGTCACAAAAGTTGTGTGTTTGAACACATAAAGTACTATTTTTCTTGGAAGTTCAACAAGATGTAATCATGATGTGTCGTGTCATGTTAAAGATCTCATCGAGCTGATTAATTTGACACTCTGTTTAACAAATTTGGTCCTCATTTGCCGAAGTTATCGAGCTTCAAATTTTGAAAAGTCACACAAGTTGTGTGCTTGAGCACATAAAGTACTATTTTTCTTGGAAAGTCAACAAGATGCAATCATGAATTGTTGTGTCATTTTAAAGATCTCGTCGAGCTGATTAATTTGACACTTTGGTTAACAAATTTGGTCCACATTTGCCAAAGTTATCGAGCTTCAAAGTTTGAAAAGTCACAAAATATGTGTGTTTGAGCACATAAAGTACTATTTTTCTTGGAAGTTCAACAAGATGTAATCATGATGTGTTGTGACATCTTCATAACCTCGTCGAGCTGATTAATTTGACACTTTGTTTAACAAATTTGGTCCACATTTGCCGAAGTTATCGAGCTTCAAAGTTTGAAAAGTCACAAAAGTTGTGTGTTTGAGCACATAAAGTACTATATTTCTTGGAAGTTCAACAAGATGCAATTCTGATGTGTTGTGTCTTGTTAAAGATCTCGTCGAGCTGATTAATTTGACACTTTGTTTAACAAATTTGGTCTTCATTTGCCGAAGCTATCGAGCTTCAAAGTTTGAAAAGTCACAAAAGTTGTGTGTTTGAGCACATAAAGTACTATTTTTCTTGGAAGTTCAACAAGATGCAATTCTGATGTGTTGTGTCATGTTAAGGATCTCGTCGAGCTGATTAATTTGGCATTTTGTTTAAGGAATTTGGTACTCATTTGCCGAAGTTATCGAGCTTCAAAGTTTGAAAAGTCACAAAAGTTGTGTGTTTGAGCACATAAAGTACTATTTTCCTTGGAAGTTCAACAAGATGCAATTCTGATGTGTTGTGTCATGTTAAAGATCTCGTCGAGTTGATTAATTTGACACTTTGTTTATGGAATTTGGTACTCATTTGCCGAAGTTATCGAGCTTCAAAGTTTGAAAAGTCACAAAAGTTGTGTGTTTGAGCACATAAAGTACTATTTTTCTTGGAAATTCAACAAAATGCAATTCTGATGTGTTGTGTCATGTTAAAGATCTCGTCGAGCTGATTAATTTGACACTTTGTTTAAGAAATTTGGTCCACATTTGCCGAAGTTATCGATGATTCAAAGTTTGAAAAGTCACAAAAGTTGTGTGTTTGAGCACATAAAGTACTATTTTTCTTGGAAGTTCAACAAGATGTAATCATGATGTGTTGTGACATCTTCATAACCTCGTCGAGCTGATTAATTTGACACTTTGTTTAACAAATTTGGTCCACATTTGCCGAAGTTATCGAGATTCAAATTTTGAAAAGTCACAAAAGTTGTGTGTTTGAGCACATAAAGTACTATTTTTCTTGGAAGTTCAACAAGATGTAATCATCATGTGTTGTGACATCTTCAAAATCTCGTTGAGGTGATTACTTTGACACTTTGTTTAAGAAATTTGGTCCACATTTGCCGAAGTTATCGAGCTTCAAATTTTGAAAAGTCAGAAAAGTTGTGTGTTTGAGCACATAAAGTACTATTTTTCTTGGAAGTTCAACAAGATGTAATCATGATGTGTTGTGACATCTTCATAACCTCGTCGAGCTGATTAATTTGACACTTTGTTTAAGAAATTTGGTCCACATTTGCCGAAGTTATCGAGCTTCAAATTTTGAAAAGTCACAAAAGTTGTGTGTTTGAGCACATAAAGTACTATTTTTCTTGGAAGTTCAACAAGATGTAATCATCATGTGTTGTGACATCTTCAAAATCTCGTTGAGGTGATTACTTTGACACTTTGCTTAAGAAGTTTTGTCCGCAGTTGCCGAAGTTATTGAGCTTCAAAATTTGAAAAGTCACAAAAGTTGTGTGTTTGAGCACATAAAGTACTATTTTTCTTGGAAGTTCAACAAGATGCAATTCTGATGTGTTGTGACATCTTCAAAATCTCGTCGAGCTGATTAATTTTACACTTTGTTTAAGGAATTTGGTACTCATTTGCCGAAGTTATCGAGCTTCAAAATTTGAAAAGTCACAAAAGTTGTGTGTTTGAGCACATAAAGTACTATTTTTCTTGGAAGTTCAACAAGATGCAATTCTGATGTGTTGTGTCATGTTAAGGATCTCGTCGAGCTGATTAATTTGGCACTTTGTTTAAGGAATTTGGTACACATTTGCCGAAGTTATCGAGCTTCAAAGTTTGAAAAGTCACAAAAGTTGTGTGTTTGAGCACATAAAGTACTATTTTTCTTGGAAGTTCAACAAGATGTAATTATGATGTGTTGCGACATCTTCATAACCTCGTCGAGCTGATTAATTTGACACTCTGTTTAACAAATTTGGTCCACATTTGCCAAAGTTATCGAGCTTCAAAATTGGAAAAGTCACAAAAGTTGTGTGTTTGAGCACATAAAGAACTATTTTTCTGGGAAGTTCAACAAGATGCAATTCTGATGTGTTATGTCATGTTAAATATCTCGTCTAGCTGATTAACTTGACACTTTGTTTAAGGAATTTGGTCCTCATTTGCCGAAGTTATCGAGCTTCAAATTTTGAAAAGTCACACAAGTTGTGTGGTTGAGCACATAAAGTACTATATTTCATGGAAATTCCACAAGATGCAATCATGATGTGTTGTGACATATTCAAAATCTCGTCGAGCTGATTAATTTGACACTTTGTTTAACAAATTTGGTCTTCATTTGCCGAAGCTATCGAGCTTCAAAGTTTGAAAAGTCACACAAGTTGTGTGTTTGAGCACATAAAGTACTATTTTTCTTGGAAGTTCAACAAGATGCAATTCTGATGTGTTGTGTCATGTTAAATATCTCGTCGAGCTGATTAACTTGACACTTTGTTTAAGGAATTTGGACCACATTTGCCAAAGTTATCGAGCTTCAAAGTTTGAAAAGTCACAAAATATGTGTGTTTGAGCACATAAAGTACTATTTTTCTTGGAAGTTCAACAAGATGTAATCATGATGTGTTGTGACATCTTCATAACCTCGTCGAGCTGATTAATTTGACACTTTGTTTAACAAATTTGGTCCACATTTGCCGAAGTTATCGAGCTTCAAAGTTTGAAAAGTCACAAAAGTTGTGTGTTTGAGCACATAAAGTACTATTTTTCTTGGAAGTTCAACAAGATGTAATCATGATGTGTTGTGACATCTTTATAACCTCGTCGAGCTGATTAATTTGACACTTTGTTTAACAAATTTGGTCCACATTTGCCGAATTTATCGAGATTCAAATTTTGAAAAGTCACAAAAGTTGTGTGTTTGAGCACATAAATTACTATTTTTCTTGGAAGTTCAACAAGATGTAATCATCATGTGTTGTGACATCTTCAAAATCTCGTTGAGGTGATTACTTTGACACTTTGCTTAAGAAATTTTGTCCGCAGTTGCCGAAGTTATTGAGCTTCAAAATTTGAAAAGTCACAAAAGTTGTGTGTTTGAGCACATAAAGTACTATTTTTCTTGGAAGTTCAACAAGATGTAATCATGATGTGTTGTGACATCTTCATAACCTCGTCGAGCTGATTAATTTGACACTTTGTTTAACAAATTTGGTCCACATTTGCCGAAGTTATCGAGATTCAAATTTTGAAAAGTCACAAAAGTTGTGTGTTTGAGCACATAAATTACTATTTTTCTTGGAAGTTCAACAAGATGTAATCATCATGTGTTGTGACATCTTCAAAATCTCGTTGAGGTGATTACTTTGACACTTTGTTTAAGAAATTTGGTCCACATTTGCCGAAGTTATCGAGCTTCAAATTTTGAAAAGTCACAAAAGTTGTGTGTTTGAGCACATAAAGTACTATTTTTCTTGGAAGTTCAACAAGATGCAATTCTGATGTGTTGTGACATCTTCAAAATCTCGTCGAGCTGATTAATTTTACACTTTGTTTAAGGAATTTGGTACTCATTTGCCGAAGTTATCGAGCTTCAAAATTTGAAAAGTCACAAAAGTTGTGTGTTTGAGCACATAAAGTACTATTTTTCTGGGAAGTTCAACAAGATGCAATTCTGATGTGTTGTGTCATGTTAAGGATCTCGTCGAGCTGATTAATTTGACACTTTGTTTAAGGAATTTGGTACTCATTTGCCGAAGTTATCGAGCTTCAAAGTTTGAAAAGTCACAAAAGTTGTGTGTTTGAGCACATAAAGAACTATTTTTCTGGGAAGTTCAACAAGATGCAATTCTGATGTGTTGTGTCATGTTAAGGATCTCGTCGAGCTGATTAATTTGGCACTTTGTTTAAGGAATTTGGTACTCATTTGCCAAAGTTATCGAGCTTCAAAGTTTGAAAAGTCACAAAAGTTGTGTGTTTGAGCACATAAAGTACTATTTTTCTTGGAAGTTCAACAAGATGCAATTCTGATGTGTTGTGTCATGTTAAAGATTTCGTCGAGCTGATTAATTTGACACTTTGTTTAACAAATTTGGTCTTCATTTGCCGAAGCTATCGAGCTTCAAAGTTTGAAAAGTAACAAAAGTTGTGTGTTTGAGCACATAAAGTACTATTTTTCTTGGAAATTCAACAAGATGCAATTCTGATGTGTTGTGTCTTGTTAAAGATCTCGTCGAGCTGATTAATTTGACACTTTGTTTAACAAATTTGGTCTTCATTTGCCGAAGCTATCGAGCTTCAAAGTTTGAAAAGTCACAAAAGTTGTGTGTTTGAGCACATAAAGTACTATTTTTCTTGGAAGTTCAACAAGATGCAATTCTGATGTGTTGTGTCATGTTAAATATCTCGTCGAGCTGATTAACTTGACACTTTGTTTAAGGAATTTGGTTCTCATTTGCCGAAGTTATCGAGCTTCAAAGTTTGAAAAGTCACAAAAGTTGTGTGTTTGAGCACATAAAGTACTATTTTTCTTGGAAATTCAACAAGATGCAATTCTGATGTGTTGTGTCATGTTAAAGATCTCGTCGAGCTGATTAATTTGACACTTTGTTTAACAAATTTGGTCTTCATTTGCCGAAGCTATCGAGCTTCAAAGTTTGAAAAGTCACAAAAGTTGTGTGTTTGAGCACATAAAGTACTATTTTTCTTGGAAGTTCAACAAGATGCAATTCTGATGTGTTGTGTCATGTTAAATATCTCGTCGAGCTGATTAACTTGACACTTTGTTTAAGGAATTTGGTCCACATTTGCCAAAGTTATCGAGCTTCAAAGTTTGAAAAGTCACAAAATATGTGTGTTTGAGCACATAAAGTACTATTTTTCTTGGAAGTTCAACAAGATGTAATCATGATGTGTTGTGACATCTTCATAACCTCGTCGAGCTGATTAATTTGACACTTTGTTTAACAAATTTGGCCCACATTTGCCGAAGTTATCGAGCTTCAAAGTTTGAAAAGTCACAAAAGTTGTGTGTTTGAGCACATAAAGTACTATTTTTCTTGGAAGTTCAACAAGATGCAATCATGATGTGTTGTGACATCTTCATAACCTCGTCGAGCTGATTAATTTGACACTTTGTTTAACAAATTTGGCCCACATTTGCCGAAGTTATCGAGCTTCAAATTTTGAAAAGTCACAAAAGTTGTGTGTTTGAGCACATAAAGTACTATTTTTCTTGGAAGTTCAACAAGATGTAATCATGATGTGTTGTGACATATTCAAAATCTCGTCGAGCTGATTAATTTGACACTTTGTTTAAGAAATTTGGTCCACATTTGCCGAAGTTATCGAGATTCAAATTTTGAAAAGTCACAAAAGTTGTGTGTTTGAGCACATAAAGTACTATTTTTCTTGGAAGTTCAACAAGATGTAATCATGATGTGTTGTGACATCTTCATAACCTCGTCGAGCTGATTAATTTGACACTTTGTTTAAGAAATTTGGTCCACATTTGCCGAAGTTATCGAGCTTCAAATTTTGAAAAGTCACAAAAGTTGTGTGTTTGAGCACATAAAGTACTATTTTTCTTGGAAGTTCAACAAGATGTAATCATGATGTGTTGTGACATCTTCATAACCTCGTCGAGCTGATTAATTTGACACTTTGTTTAACAAATTTGGTCCACATTTGCCGAAGTTATCGAGCTTCAAAGTTTGAAAAGTCACAAAAGTTGTGTGTTTGAGCACATAAAGTACTATTTTTCTTGGAAATTCAACAAGATGCAATTCTGATGTGTTGTGTCATGTTAAAGATCTCGTCGAGCTGATTAATTTGACACTTCGTTTAACAAATTTGGTCTTCATTTGCCGAAGCTATCGAGCTTCAAAGTTTGAAAAGTCACAAAAGTTGTGTGTTTGAGCACATAAAGTACTATTTTTCTTGGAAGTTCAACAAGATGCAATCACGATGTGTTTTGACATATTCAAAATCTCGTCGAGCTGATTAATTTGACACTTTGTTTAACAAATTTGGTCTTCATTTGCCGAAGCTATCGAGCTTCAAAGTTTGAAAAGTCACACAAGTTGTGTGTTTGAGCACATAAAGTACTATTTTTCTTGGAAGTTCAACAAGATGCAATCACGATGTGTTTTGACATATTCAAAATCTCGTCGAGCTGATTAATTTGACACTTTGGTTAACAAATTTGGTCCACATTTGCCAAAGTTATCGAGCTTCAAAGTGTGAAAAGTCACAAAATATGTGTGTTTGAGCATATGAAGTACTATTTTTCTTGGAAATTCAACAAGATGCAATCATGATGTGTTGTGACATATTCAAAATCTCGTCGAGCTGATTAATTTGACTCTTTGTTTAACAAATTTGGTCTTCATTTGCCGAAGCTATCGAGCTTCAAAGCTTGAAAAGTCACAAAAGTTGTGTGTTTGAGCACATAAAGTACTATTTTTCTTGGAAGTTCAACAAGATGCAATCATGAATTGTTGTGTCATTTTAAAGATCTCGTCGAGCTGATAACTTTGACACTTTGGTTAACAAATTTGGTCCACATTTGCCGAAGCTATCGAGCTTCAAAGTTTGAAAAGTCACAAAAGTTGTGTGTTTGAGCACATAAAGTACTATTTTTCTTGGAAGTTCAACAAGATGCAATCATGAATTGTTGTGTCATTTTAAAGATCTCGTCGAGCTGATTACTTTGACACTTTGGTTAACAAATTTGGTCCACATTTGCCGAAGCTATCGAGCTTCAAAGTTTGAAAAGTCACAAAAGTTGTGTGTTTGAGCACATAAAGTACTATTTTTCTTGGAAGTTCAACAAGATGCAATCATGATGTGTTGTGACATCTTAAAGATCTCGTGGAGCGGATTGATTTGATACTTTATTTAACATATTTGGTCCTCATTTGCCGAAGGTATCGAGCTCCAAAGTTTGAAAAGTCACAAAAGTTGTGTGTTTGAGCAGATAAAGTACTATTTTTCTTGGAAGTTCAACAAGATGCAATTCTGATGTGTTATGACATCTTCAAAATCTCGTCGAGCTGATTAATTTGACACTCTGTTTAACAAATTTGGTCCACATTTGCCAAAGTTATCGAGCTTCAAAATTGGAAAAGTCACAAAAGTTGTGTGTTTGAGCACATAAAGTACTATTTTTCTTGGAAGTTCAACAAGATGCAATTCTGATGTGTTGTGTCATGTTAAGGATCTCGTCGAGCTGATTAATTTGGCACTTTGTTTAAGGAATTTGGTACACATTTGCCGAAGTTATCGAGCTTCAAAGTTTGAAAAGTCACAAAAGTTGTGTGTTTGAGCACATAAAGTACTATTTTTCTTGGAAGTTCAACAAGATGCAATTCTGATGTGTTGTGTCATGTTAAATATCTCGTCGAGCTGATTAACTTGACACTTTGTTTAAGGAATTTGGTCCACATTTGCCAAAGTTATCGAGCTTCAAAGTTTGAAAAGTCACAAAATATGTGTGTTTGAGCACATAAAGTACTATTTTTCTTGGAAGTTCAACAAGATGCAATTCTGATGTGTTATGTCATGTTAAATATCTCGTCTAGCTGATTAACTTGACACTTTGTTTAAGGAATTTGGTCCTCATTTGCCGAAGTTATCGAGCTTCAAATTTTGAAAAGTCACACAAGTTGTGTGGTTGAGCACATAAAGTACTATTTTTCATGGAAATTCCACAAGATGCAATCATGATGTGTTGTGACATATTCAAAATCTCGTCGAGCTGATTAATTTGACACTTTGTTTAACAAATTTGGTCTTCATTTGCCGAAGCTATCGAGCTTCAAAGTTTGAAAAGTCACACAAGTTGTGTGTTTGAGCACGTAAAGTACTATTTTTCTTGGAAATTCAACAAGATGCAATCATGATGTGTTGTGACATATTCAAAATCTCGTCGAGCTGATTAATTTGACACTTTGTTTAACAAATTTGGTCTTCATTTGCCGGAGCTATCGAGCTTCAAAGTTTGAAAAGTCACAAAAGTTGTGTGTTTGAGCACATAAAGTACTATTTTTCTTGAAAGTTCAACAAGATGCAATCACGATGTGTTTTGACATATTCAAAATCTCGTTGAGGTGATTACTTTGACCCTTTGTTTAAGAAATTTGGTCCACATTTGCCGAAGTTATCGAACTTCAAATTTTGAAAAGTCACAAAAGTTGTGTGTTTGAGCACATAAAGTACTATTTTTCTTGGAAGTTCAACAAGATGTAATCATGATGTGTTGTGACATCTTCATAACCTCTTCGAGCTGATTAATGTGACACTTTGTTTAAGGAATTTGGTACTCATTTGCCGAAGTTATCGAGCTTCAAAATTTGAAAAGTCACAAAAGTTGTGTGTTTGAGCACATAAAGTACTATTTTTCTGGGAAGTTCAACAAGATGTAATCATGCTGTGTTGTGACATCTTCAAAATCTCGTTGAGGTGATTACTTTGACACTTTGTTTAAGAAATTTGGTCCACATTTGCCGAAGTTATCAAGCTTCAAATTTTGAAAAGTCACAAAAGTTGTGTATTTGAGCACATAAAGTACTATTTTTCTTGGAAGTTCAACAAGATGCAATTCTGATGTGTTGTGTCATGTTAAAGATCTCGTCGAGCTGATTAATTTGACACTTTGTTTAACAAATTTGGTCTTCATTTGCCGAAGCTATCGAGCTTCAAAATTTGAAAAGTCACAAAAGTTTTGTGTTTGAGCACATAAAGTACTATTTTTCTTGGATGTTCAACAAGATGCAATTCTGATGTGTTGTGTCATGTTAAATATCTCGTCGAGCTGATTAACTTGACACTTTGTTTAAGGAATTTGGTCCTCATTTGCCGAAGTTATCGAGCTTCAAAGTTTGAAAAGTCACACAAGTTGTGTGGTTGAGCACATAAAGTACTATTTTTCATGGAAATTCCACAAGATGCAATCATGATGTGTTGTGACATATTCAAAATCTCGTCGAGCTGATTAATTTGACACTTTGTTTAACAAATTTGGTCTTCATTTGCCGAAGCTATCGAGCTTCAAAGTTTGAAAAGTCACACAAGTTGTGTGTTTGAGCACGTAAAGTAGTATTTTTCTTGGAAATTCAACAAGATGCAATCATGATGTGTTGTGACATATTCAAAATCTCGTCGAGCTGATTAATTTGACACTTTGTTTAACAAATTTGGTCTTCATTTGCCGAAGCTATCGAGCTTCAAAGTTTGAAAAGTCACAAAAGTTGTGTGTTTGAGCACATAAAGTACTATTTTTCTTGGAAGTTCAACAAGATGTAATCATGATGTGTTGTGACATCTTCAAAATCTCGTTGAGCTGATTACATTGACACTTTGTTTAAGAAATTTGGTCCACATTTGCCGAAGTTATCGAGCTTCAAAGTTTGAAAAGTCACACAAGTTGTGTGTTTGAGCACATAAAGTACTATTTTTCTTGGAAGTTCAACAAGATGCAATCACGATGTGTTTTGACATCTTCAAAATCTCGTCGAGCTGATTACATTGACACTTTGTTTAAGAAATTTGGTCCACATTTGCCGAAGTTATCGAGCTTCAAAGTTTGAAAAGTCACACAAGTTGTGTGTTTGAGCACATAAAGTACTATTTTTCTTGGAAGTTCAACAAGATGCAATTCTGATGTGTTGTGTCATGTTAAGGATCTCGTCGAGCTGATTAATTTGGCACTTTGTTTAAGGAATTTGGTACACATTTGCCGAAGTTATCGAGCTTCAAAGTTTGAAAAGTCACAAAAGTTGTGTGTTTGAGCACATAAAGTACTATTTTTCTTGGAAGTTCAACAAGATGTAATTATGATGTGTTGCGACATCTTCATAACCTCGTCGAGCTGATTAATTTGACACTCTGTTTAACAAATTTGGTCCACATTTGCCAAAGTTATCGAGCTTCAAAATTGGAAAAGTCACAAAAGTTGTGTGTTTGAGCACATAAAGAACTATTTTTCTGGGAAGTTCAACAAGATGCAATTCTGATGTGTTATGTCATGTTAAATATCTCGTCTAGCTGATTAACTTGACACTTTGTTTAAGGAATTTGGTCCTCATTTGCCGAAGTTATCGAGCTTCAAATTTTGAAAAGTCACACAAGTTGTGTGGTTGAGCACATAAAGTACTATTTTTCATGGAAATTCCACAAGATGCAATCATGATGTGTTGTGACATATTCAAAATCTCGTCGAGCTGATTAATTTGACACTTTGTTTAACAAATTTGGTCTTCATTTGCCGAAGCTATCGAGCTTCAAAGTTTGAAAAGTCACACAAGTTGTGTGTTTGAGCACGTAAAGTACTATTTTTCTTGGAAATTCAACAAGATGCAATCATGATGTGTTGTGACATATTCAAAATCTCGTCGAGCTGATTAATTTGACACTTTGTTTAACAAATTTGGTCTTCATTTGCCGGAGCTATCGAGCTTCAAAGTTTGAAAAGTCACAAAACTTGTGTGTTTGAGCACATAAAGTACTATTTTTCTTGAAAGTTCAACAAGATGCAATCACGATGTGTTTTGACATATTCAAAATCTCGTTGAGGTGATTACTTTGACCCTTTGTTTAAGAAATTTGGTCCACATTTGCCGAAGTTATCGAACTTCAAATTTTGAAAAGTCACAAAAGTTGTGTGTTTGAGCACATAAAGTACTATTTTTCTTGGAAGTTCAACAAGATGTAATCATGATGTGTTGTGACATCTTCATAACCTCTTCGAGCTGATTAATGTGACACTTTGTTTAAGGAATTTGGTACTCATTTGCCGAAGTTATCGAGCTTCAAAATTTGAAAAGTCACAAAAGTTGTGTGTTTGAGCACATAAAGTACTATTTTTCTGGGAAGTTCAACAAGATGTAATCATGCTGTGTTGTGACATCTTCAAAATCTCGTTGAGGTGATTACTTTGACACTTTGTTTAAGAAATTTGGTCCACATTTGCCGAAGTTATCAAGCTTCAAATTTTGAAAAGTCACAAAAGTTGTGTATTTGAGCACATAAAGTACTATTTTTCTTGGAAGTTCAACAAGATGCAATTCTGATGTGTTGTGTCATGTTAAAGATCTCGTCGAGCTGATTAATTTGACACTTTGTTTAACAAATTTGGTCTTCATTTGCCGAAGCTATCGAGCTTCAAAATTTGAAAAGTCACAAAAGTTGTGTGTTTGAGCACATAAAGTACTATTTTTCTTGGATGTTCAACAAGATGCAATTCTGATGTGTTGTGTCATGTTAAATATCTCGTCGAGCTGATTAACTTGACACTTTGTTTAAGGAATTTGGTCCTCATTTGCCGAAGTTATCGAGCTTCAAAGTTTGAAAAGTCACACAAGTTGTGTGGTTGAGCACATAAAGTACTATTTTTCATGGAAATTCCACAAGATGCAATCATGATGTGTTGTGACATATTCAAAATCTCGTCGAGCTGATTAATTTGACACTTTGTTTAACAAATTTGGTCTTCATTTGCCGAAGCTATCGAGCTTCAAAGTTTGAAAAGTCACACAAGTTGTGTGTTTGAGCACGTAAAGTAGTATTTTTCTTGGAAATTCAACAAGATGCAATCATGATGTGTTGTGACATATTCAAAATCTCGTCGAGCTGATTAATTTGACACTTTGTTTAACAAATTTGGTCTTCATTTGCCGAAGCTATCGAGCTTCAAAGTTTGAAAAGTCACAAAAGTTGTGTGTTTGAGCACATAAAGTACTATTTTTCTTGGAAGTTCAACAAGATGTAATCATGATGTGTTGTGACATCTTCAAAATCTCGTTGAGCTGATTACATTGACACTTTGTTTAAGAAATTTGGTCCACATTTGCCGAAGTTATCGAGCTTCAAAGTTTGAAAAGTCACACAAGTTGTGTGTTTGAGCACATAAAGTACTATTTTTCTTGGAAGTTCAACAAGATGCAATCACGATGTGTTTTGACATCTTCAAAATCTCGTCGAGCTGATTACATTGACACTTTGTTTAAGAAATTTGGTCCACATTTGCCGAAGTTATCGAGCTTCAAAGTTTGAAAAGTCACACAAGTTGTGTGTTTGAGCACATAAAGTACTATTTTTCTTGGAAGTTCAACAAGATGCAATTCTGATGTGTTGTGTCATGTTAAGGATCTCGTCGAGCTGATTAATTTGGCACTTTGTTTAAGGAATTTGGTACACATTTGCCGAAGTTATCGAGCTTCAAAGTTTGAAAAGTCACAAAAGTTGTGTGTTTGAGCACATAAAGTACTATTTTTCTTGGAAGTTCAACAAGATGTAATTATGATGTGTTGCGACATCTTCATAACCTCGTCGAGCTGATTAATTTGACACTCTGTTTAACAAATTTGGTCCACATTTGCCAAAGTTATCGAGCTTCAAAATTGGAAAAGTCACAAAAGTTGTGTGTTTGAGCACATAAAGAACTATTTTTCTGGGAAGTTCAACAAGATGCAATTCTGATGTGTTATGTCATGTTAAATATCTCGTCTAGCTGATTAACTTGACACTTTGTTTAAGGAATTTGGTCCTCATTTGCCGAAGTTATCGAGCTTCAAATTTTGAAAAGTCACACAAGTTGTGTGGTTGAGCACATAAAGTACTATTTTTCATGGAAATTCCACAAGATGCAATCATGATGTGTTGTGACATATTCAAAATCTCGTCGAGCTGATTAATTTGACACTTTGTTTAACAAATTTGGTCTTCATTTGCCGAAGCTATCGAGCTTCAAAGTTTGAAAAGTCACACAAGTTGTGTGTTTGAGCACGTAAAGTACTATTTTTCTTGGAAATTCAACAAGATGCAATCATGATGTGTTGTGACATATTCAAAATCTCGTCGAGCTGATTAATTTGACACTTTGTTTAACAAATTTGGTCTTCATTTGCCGGAGCTATCGAGCTTCAAAGTTTGAAAAGTCACAAAAGTTGTGTGTTTGAGCACATAAAGTACTATTTTTCTTGAAAGTTCAACAAGATGCAATCACGATGTGTTTTGACATATTCAAAATCTCGTTGAGGTGATTACTTTGACCCTTTGTTTAAGAAATTTGGTCCACATTTGCCGAAGTTATCGAACTTCAAATTTTGAAAAGTCACAAAAGTTGTGTGTTTGAGCACATAAAGTACTATTTTTCTTGGAAGTTCAACAAGATGTAATCATGATGTGTTGTGACATCTTCATAACCTCTTCGAGCTGATTAATGTGACACTTTGTTTAAGGAATTTGGTACTCATTTGCCGAAGTTATCGAGCTTCAAAATTTGAAAAGTCACAAAAGTTGTGTGTTTGAGCACATAAAGTACTATTTTTCTGGGAAGTTCAACAAGATGTAATCATGCTGTGTTGTGACATCTTCAAAATCTCGTTGAGGTGATTACTTTGACACTTTGTTTAAGAAATTTGGTCCACATTTGCCGAAGTTATCAAGCTTCAAATTTTGAAAAGTCACAAAAGTTGTGTATTTGAGCACATAAAGTACTATTTTTCTTGGAAGTTCAACAAGATGCAATTCTGATGTGTTGTGTCATGTTAAAGATCTCGTCGAGCTGATTAATTTGACACTTTGTTTAACAAATTTGGTCTTCATTTGCCGAAGCTATCGAGCTTCAAAATTTGAAAAGTCACAAAAGTTGTGTGTTTGAGCACATAAAGTACTATTTTTCTTGGATGTTCAACAAGATGCAATTCTGATGTGTTGTGTCATGTTAAATATCTCGTCGAGCTGATTAACTTGACACTTTGTTTAAGGAATTTGGTCCTCATTTGCCGAAGTTATCGAGCTTCAAAGTTTGAAAAGTCACACAAGTTGTGTGGTTGAGCACATAAAGTACTATTTTTCATGGAAATTCCACAAGATGCAATCATGATGTGTTGTGACATATTCAAAATCTCGTCGAGCTGATTAATTTGACACTTTGTTTAACAAATTTGGTCTTCATTTGCCGAAGCTATCGAGCTTCAAAGTTTGAAAAGTCACACAAGTTGTGTGTTTGAGCACGTAAAGTAGTATTTTTCTTGGAAATTCAACAAGATGCAATCATGATGTGTTGTGACATATTCAAAATCTCGTCGAGCTGATTAATTTGACACTTTGTTTAACAAATTTGGTCTTCATTTGCCGAAGCTATCGAGCTTCAAAGTTTGAAAAGTCACAAAAGTTGTGTGTTTGAGCACATAAAGTACTATTTTTCTTGGAAGTTCAACAAGATGTAATCATGATGTGTTGTGACATCTTCAAAATCTCGTTGAGCTGATTACATTGACACTTTGTTTAGGAAATTTGGTCCACATTTGCCGAAGTTATCGAGCTTCAAAGTTTGAAAAGTCACACAAGTTGTGTGTTTGAGCACATAAAGTACTATTTTTCTTGGAAGTTCAACAAGATGCAATCACGATGTGTTTTGACATCTTCAAAATCTCGTCGAGCTGATTACATTGACACTTTGTTTAAGAAATTTGGTCCACATTTGCCGAAGTTATCGAGCTTCAAAGTTTGAAAAGTCACACAAGTTGTGTGTTTGAGCACATAAAGTACTATTTTTCTTGGAAGTTCAACAAGATGCAATTCTGATGTGTTGTGTCATGTTAAGGATCTCGTCGAGCTGATTAATTTGGCACTTTGTTTAAGGAATTTGGTACACATTTGCCGAAGTTATCGAGCTTCAAAGTTTGAAAAGTCACAAAAGTTGTGTGTTTGAGCACATAAAGTACTATTTTTCTTGGAAGTTCAACAAGATGTAATTATGATGTGTTGCGACATCTTCATAACCTCGTCGAGCTGATTAATTTGACACTCTGTTTAACAAATTTGGTCCACATTTGCCAAAGTTATCGAGCTTCAAAATTGGAAAAGTCACAAAAGTTGTGTGTTTGAGCACATAAAGAACTATTTTTCTGGGAAGTTCAACAAGATGCAATTCTGATGTGTTATGTCATGTTAAATATCTCGTCTAGCTGATTAACTTGACACTTTGTTTAAGGAATTTGGTCCTCATTTGCCGAAGTTATCGAGCTTCAAATTTTGAAAAGTCACACAAGTTGTGTGGTTGAGCACATAAAGTACTATTTTTCATGGAAATTCCACAAGATGCAATCATGATGTGTTGTGACATATTCAAAATCTCGTCGAGCTGATTAATTTGACACTTTGTTTAACAAATTTGGTCTTCATTTGCCGAAGCTATCGAGCTTCAAAGTTTGAAAAGTCACACAAGTTGTGTGTTTGAGCACGTAAAGTACTATTTTTCTTGAAAGTTCAACAAGATGCAATCACGATGTGTTTTGACATATTCAAAATCTCGTTGAGGTGATTACTTTGACCCTTTGTTTAAGAAATTTGGTCCACATTTGCCGAAGTTATCGAACTTCAAATTTTGAAAAGTCACAAAAGTTGTGTGTTTGAGCACATAAAGTACTATTTTTCTTGGAAGTTCAACAAGATGTAATCATGATGTGTTGTGACATCTTCATAACCTCTTCGAGCTGATTAATGTGACACTTTGTTTAAGGAATTTGGTACTCATTTGCCGAAGTTATCGAGCTTCAAAATTTGAAAAGTCACAAAAGTTGTGTGTTTGAGCACATAAAGTACTATTTTTCTGGGAAGTTCAACAAGATGTAATCATGCTGTGTTGTGACATCTTCAAAATCTCGTTGAGGTGATTACTTTGACACTTTGTTTAAGAAATTTGGTCCACATTTGCCGAAGTTATCAAGCTTCAAATTTTGAAAAGTCACAAAAGTTGTGTATTTGAGCACATAAAGTACTATTTTTCTTGGAAGTTCAACAAGATGCAATTCTGATGTGTTGTGTCATGTTAAAGATCTCGTCGAGCTGATTAATTTGACACTTTGTTTAACAAATTTGGTCTTCATTTGCCGAAGCTATCGAGCTTCAAAATTTGAAAAGTCACAAAAGTTGTGTGTTTGAGCACATAAAGTACTATTTTTCTTGGATGTTCAACAAGATGCAATTCTGATGTGTTGTGTCATGTTAAATATCTCGTCGAGCTGATTAACTTGACACTTTGTTTAAGGAATTTGGTCCTCATTTGCCGAAGTTATCGAGCTTCAAAGTTTGAAAAGTCACACAAGTTGTGTGGTTGAGCACATAAAGTACTATTTTTCATGGAAATTCCACAAGATGCAATCATGATGTGTTGTGACATATTCAAAATCTCGTCGAGCTGATTAATTTGACACTTTGTTTAACAAATTTGGTCTTCATTTGCCGAAGCTATCGAGCTTCAAAGTTTGAAAAGTCACACAAGTTGTGTGTTTGAGCACGTAAAGTAGTATTTTTCTTGGAAATTCAACAAGATGCAATCATGATGTGTTGTGACATATTCAAAATCTCGTCGAGCTGATTAATTTGACACTTTGTTTAACAAATTTGGTCTTCATTTGCCGAAGCTATCGAGCTTCAAAGTTTGAAAAGTCACAAAAGTTGTGTGTTTGAGCACATAAAGTACTATTTTTCTTGGAAGTTCAACAAGATGTAATCATGATGTGTTGTGACATCTTCAAAATCTCGTTGAGCTGATTACATTGACACTTTGTTTAAGAAATTTGGTCCACATTTGCCGAAGTTATCGAGCTTCAAAGTTTGAAAAGTCACACAAGTTGTGTGTTTGAGCACATAAAGTACTATTTTTCTTGGAAGTTCAACAAGATGCAATCACGATGTGTTTTGACATCTTCAAAATCTCGTCGAGCTGATTAATTTGACACTTTGTTTAACAAATTTGGTCTTCATTTGCCGGAGCTATCGAGCTTCAAAGTTTGAAAAGTCACAAAAGTTGTGTGTTTGAGCACATAAAGTACTATTTTTCTTGAAAGTTCAACAAGATGCAATCACGATGTGTTTTGACATATTCAAAATCTCGTTGAGGTGATTACTTTGACCCTTTGTTTAAGAAATTTGGTCCACATTTGCCGAAGTTATCGAACTTCAAATTTTGAAAAGTCACAAAAGTTGTGTGTTTGAGCACATAAAGTACTATTTTTCTTGGAAGTTCAACAAGATGTAATCATGATGTGTTGTGACATCTTCATAACCTCTTCGAGCTGATTAATGTGACACTTTGTTTAAGGAATTTGGTACTCATTTGCCGAAGTTATCGAGCTTCAAAATTTGAAAAGTCACAAAAGTTGTGTGTTTGAGCACATAAAGTACTATTTTTCTGGGAAGTTCAACAAGATGTAATCATGCTGTGTTGTGACATCTTCAAAATCTCGTTGAGGTGATTACTTTGACACTTTGTTTAAGAAATTTGGTCCACATTTGCCGAAGTTATCAAGCTTCAAATTTTGAAAAGTCACAAAAGTTGTGTATTTGAGCACATAAAGTACTATTTTTCTTGGAAGTTCAACAAGATGCAATTCTGATGTGTTGTGTCATGTTAAAGATCTCGTCGAGCTGATTAATTTGACACTTTGTTTAACAAATTTGGTCTTCATTTGCCGAAGCTATCGAGCTTCAAAATTTGAAAAGTCACAAAAGTTGTGTGTTTGAGCACATAAAGTACTATTTTTCTTGGATGTTCAACAAGATGCAATTCTGATGTGTTGTGTCATGTTAAATATCTCGTCGAGCTGATTAACTTGACACTTTGTTTAAGGAATTTGGTCCTCATTTGCCGAAGTTATCGAGCTTCAAAGTTTGAAAAGTCACACAAGTTGTGTGGTTGAGCACATAAAGTACTATTTTTCATGGAAATTCCACAAGATGCAATCATGATGTGTTGTGACATATTCAAAATCTCGTCGAGCTGATTAATTTGACACTTTGTTTAACAAATTTGGTCTTCATTTGCCGAAGCTATCGAGCTTCAAAGTTTGAAAAGTCACACAAGTTGTGTGTTTGAGCACGTAAAGTAGTATTTTTCTTGGAAATTCAACAAGATGCAATCATGATGTGTTGTGACATATTCAAAATCTCGTCGAGCTGATTAATTTGACACTTTGTTTAACAAATTTGGTCTTCATTTGCCGAAGCTATCGAGCTTCAAAGTTTGAAAAGTCACAAAAGTTGTGTGTTTGAGCACATAAAGTACTATTTTTCTTGGAAGTTCAACAAGATGCAATCACGATGTGTTTTGACATCTTCAAAATCTCGTCGAGCTGATTACATTGACACTTTGTTTAAGAAATTTGGTCCACATTTGCCGAAGTTATCGAGCTTCAAAGTTTGAAAAGTCACACAAGTTGTGTGTTTGAGCACATAAAGTACTATTTTTCTTGGAAGTTCAACAAGATGCAATTCTGATGTGTTGTGTCATGTTAAGGATCTCGTCGAGCTGATTAATTTGGCACTTTGTTTAAGGAATTTGGTACACATTTGCCGAAGTTATCGAGCTTCAAAGTTTGAAAAGTCACAAAAGTTGTGTGTTTGAGCACATAAAGTACTATTTTTCTTGGAAGTTCAACAAGATGTAATTATGATGTGTTGCGACATCTTCATAACCTCGTCGAGCTGATTAATTTGACACTCTGTTTAACAAATTTGGTCCACATTTGCCAAAGTTATCGAGCTTCAAAATTGGAAAAGTCACAAAAGTTGTGTGTTTGAGCACATAAAGAACTATTTTTCTGGGAAGTTCAACAAGATGCAATTCTGATGTGTTATGTCATGTTAAATATCTCGTCTAGCTGATTAACTTGACACTTTGTTTAAGGAATTTGGTCCTCATTTGCCGAAGTTATCGAGCTTCAAATTTTGAAAAGTCACACAAGTTGTGTGGTTGAGCACATAAAGTACTATTTTTCATGGAAATTCCACAAGATGCAATCATGATGTGTTGTGACATATTCAAAATCTCGTCGAGCTGATTAATTTGACACTTTGTTTAACAAATTTGGTCTTCATTTGCCGAAGCTATCGAGCTTCAAAGTTTGAAAAGTCACACAAGTTGTGTGTTTGAGCACGTAAAGTACTATTTTTCTTGGAAATTCAACAAGATGCAATCATGATGTGTTGTGACATATTCAAAATCTCGTCGAGCTGATTAATTTGACACTTTGTTTAACAAATTTGGTCTTCATTTGCCGGAGCTATCGAGCTTCAAAGTTTGAAAAGTCACAAAAGTTGTGTGTTTGAGCACATAAAGTACTATTTTTCTTGGAAGTTCAACAAGATGTAATCATGATGTGTTGTGACATCTTCATAACCTCTTCGAGCTGATTAATGTGACACTTTGTTTAAGGAATTTGGTCCTCATTTGCCGAAGTTATCGAGCTTCAAATTTTGAAAAGTCACACAAGTTGTGTGGTTGAGCACATAAAGTACTATTTTTCATGGAAATTCCACAAGATGCAATCATGATGTGTTGTGACATATTCAAAATCTCGTCGAGCTGATTAATTTGACACTTTGTTTAACAAATTTGGTCTTCATTTGCCGAAGCTATCGAGCTTCAAAGTTTGAAAAGTCACACAAGTTGTGTGTTTGAGCACGTAAAGTACTATTTTTCTTGGAAATTCAACAAGATGCAATCATGATGTGTTGTGACATATTCAACATCTCGTCGAGCTGATTAATTTGACACTTTGTTTAACAAATTTGGTCTTCATTTGCCGGAGCTATCGAGCTTCAAAGTTTGAAAAGTCACAAAAGTTGTGTGTTTGAGCACATAAAGTACTATTTTTCTTGAAAGTTCAACAAGATGCAATCACGATGTGTTTTGACATATTCAAAATCTCGTTGAGGTGATTACTTTGACCCTTTGTTTAAGAAATTTGGTCCACATTTGCCGAAGTTATCGAACTTCAAATTTTGAAAAGTCACAAAAGTTGTGTGTTTGAGCACATAAAGTACTATTTTTCTTGGAAGTTCAACAAGATGTAATCATGATGTGTTGTGACATCTTCATAACCTCTTCGAGCTGATTAATGTGACACTTTGTTTAAGGAATTTGGTACTCATTTGCCGAAGTTATCGAGCTTCAAAATTTGAAAAGTCACAAAAGTTGTGTGTTTGAGCACATAAAGTACTATTTTTCTGGGAAGTTCAACAAGATGTAATCATGCTGTGTTGTGACATCTTCAAAATCTCGTTGAGGTGATTACTTTGACACTTTGTTTAAGAAATTTGGTCCACATTTGCCGAAGTTATCAAGCTTCAAATTTTGAAAAGTCACAAAAGTTGTGTATTTGAGCACATAAAGTACTATTTTTCTTGGAAGTTCAACAAGATGCAATTCTGATGTGTTGTGTCATGTTAAAGATCTCGTCGAGCTGATTAATTTGACACTTTGTTTAACAAATTTGGTCTTCATTTGCCGGAGCTATCGAGCTTCAAAGTTTGAAAAGTCACAAAAGTTGTGTGTTTGAGCACATAAAGTACTATTTTTCTTGAAAGTTCAACAAGATGCAATCACGATGTGTTTTGACATATTCAAAATCTCGTTGAGGTGATTACTTTGACCCTTTGTTTAAGAAATTTGGTCCACATTTGCCGAAGTTATCGAACTTCAAATTTTGAAAAGTCACAAAAGTTGTGTGTTTGAGCACATAAAGTACTATTTTTCTTGGAAGTTCAACAAGATGTAATCATGATGTGTTGTGACATCTTCATAACCTCTTCGAGCTGATTAATGTGACACTTTGTTTAAGGAATTTGGTACTCATTTGCCGAAGTTATCGAGCTTCAAAATTTGAAAAGTCACAAAAGTTGTGTGTTTGAGCACATAAAGTACTATTTTTCTGGGAAGTTCAACAAGATGTAATCATGCTGTGTTGTGACATCTTCAAAATCTCGTTGAGGTGATTACTTTGACACTTTGTTTAAGAAATTTGGTCCACATTTGCCGAAGTTATCAAGCTTCAAATTTTGAAAAGTCACAAAAGTTGTGTATTTGAGCACATAAAGTACTATTTTTCTTGGAAGTTCAACAAGATGCAATTCTGATGTGTTGTGTCATGTTAAAGATCTCGTCGAGCTGATTAATTTGACACTTTGTTTAACAAATTTGGTCTTCATTTGCCGAAGCTATCGAGCTTCAAAATTTGAAAAGTCACAAAAGTTGTGTGTTTGAGCACATAAAGTACTATTTTTCTTGGATGTTCAACAAGATGCAATTCTGATGTGTTGTGTCATGTTAAATATCTCGTCGAGCTGATTAACTTGACACTTTGTTTAAGGAATTTGGTCCTCATTTGCCGAAGTTATCGAGCTTCAAAGTTTGAAAAGTCACACAAGTTGTGTGGTTGAGCACATAAAGTACTATTTTTCATGGAAATTCCACAAGATGCAATCATGATGTGTTGTGACATATTCAAAATCTCGTCGAGCTGATTAATTTGACACTTTGTTTAACAAATTTGGTCTTCATTTGCCGAAGCTATCGAGCTTCAAAGTTTGAAAAGTCACACAAGTTGTGTGTTTGAGCACGTAAAGTAGTATTTTTCTTGGAAATTCAACAAGATGCAATCATGATGTGTTGTGACATATTCAAAATCTCGTCGAGCTGATTAATTTGACACTTTGTTTAACAAATTTGGTCTTCATTTGCCGAAGCTATCGAGCTTCAAAGTTTGAAAAGTCACAAAAGTTGTGTGTTTGAGCACATATAGTACTATTTTTCTTGGAAGTTCAACAAGATGCAATCACGATGTGTTTTGACATCTTCAAAATCTCGTCGAGCTGATTACATTGACACTTTGTTTAAGAAATTTGGTCCACATTTGCCGAAGTTATCGAGCTTCAAAGTTTGAAAAGTCACACAAGTTGTGTGTTTGAGCACATAAAGTACTATTTTTCTTGGAAGTTCAACAAGATGCAATTCTGATGTGTTGTGTCATGTTAAGGATCTCGTCGAGCTGATTAATTTGGCACTTTGTTTAAGGAATTTGGTACACATTTGCCGAAGTTATCGAGCTTCAAAGTTTGAAATGTCACAAAAGTTGTGTGTTTGAGCACATAAAGTACTATTTTTCTTGGAAGTTCAACAAGATGTAATTATGATGTGTTGCGACATCTTCATAACCTCGTCGAGCTAATTAATTTGACACTCTGTTTAACAAATTTGGTCCACATTTGCCAAAGTTATCGAGCTTCAAAATTGGAAAAGTCACAAAAGTTGTGTGTTTGAGCACATAAAGAACTATTTTTCTGGGAAGTTCAACAAGATGCAATTCTGATGTGTTATGTCATGTTAAATATCTCGTCTAGCTGATTAACTTGACACTTTGTTTAAGGAATTTGGTCCTCATTTGCCGAAGTTATCGAGCTTCAAATTTTGAAAAGTCACACAAGTTGTGTGGTTGAGCACATAAAGTACTATTTTTCATGGAAATTCCACAAGATGCAATCATGATGTGTTGTGACATATTCAAAATCTCGTCGAGCTGATTAATTTGACACTTTGTTTAACAAATTTGGTCTTCATTTGCCGAAGCTATCGAGCTTCAAAGTTTGAAAAGTCACACAAGTTGTGTGTTTGAGCACGTAAAGTACTATTTTTCTTGGAAATTCAACAAGATGCAATCATGATGTGTTGTGACATATTCAAAATCTCGTCGAGCTGATTAATTTGACACTTTGTTTAACAAATTTGGTCTTCATTTGCCGGAGCTATCGAGCTTCAAAGTTTGAAAAGTCACAAAAGTTGTGTGTTTGAGCACATAAAGTACTATTTTTCTTGAAAGTTCAACAAGATGCAATCACGATGTGTTTTGACATATTCAAAATCTCGTTGAGGTGATTACTTTGACCCTTTGTTTAAGAAATTTGGTCCACATTTGCCGAAGTTATCGAACTTCAAATTTTGAAAAGTCACAAAAGTTGTGTGTTTGAGCACATAAAGTACTATTTTTCTTGGAAGTTCAACAAGATGTAATCATGATGTGTTGTGACATCTTCATAACCTCTTCGAGCTGATTAATGTGACACTTTGTTTAAGGAATTTGGTACTCATTTGCCGAAGTTATCGAGCTTCAAAATTTGAAAAGTCACAAAAGTTGTGTGTTTGAGCACATAAAGTACTATTTTTCTGGGAAGTTCAACAAGATGTAATCATGCTGTGTTGTGACATCTTCAAAATCTCGTTGAGGTGATTACTTTGACACTTTGTTTAAGAAATTTGGTCCACATTTGCCGAAGTTATCAAGCTTCAAATTTTGAAAAGTCACAAAAGTTGTGTATTTGAGCACATAAAGTACTATTTTTCTTGGAAGTTCAACAAGATGCAATTCTGATGTGTTGTGTCATGTTAAAGATCTCGTCGAGCTGATTAATTTGACACTTTGTTTAACAAATTTGGTCTTCATTTGCCGAAGCTATCGAGCTTCAAAATTTGAAAAGTCACAAAAGTTGTGTGTTTGAGCACATAAAGTACTATTTTTCTTGGATGTTCAACAAGATGCAATTCTGATGTGTTGTGTCATGTTAAATATCTCGTCGAGCTGATTAACTTGACACTTTGTTTAAGGAATTTGGTCCTCATTTGCCGAAGTTATCGAGCTTCAAAGTTTGAAAAGTCACACAAGTTGTGTGGTTGAGCACATAAAGTACTATTTTTCATGGAAATTCCACAAGATGCAATCATGATGTGTTGTGACATATTCAAAATCTCGTCGAGCTGATTAATTTGACACTTTGTTTAACAAATTTGGTCTTCATTTGCCGAAGCTATCGAGCTTCAAAGTTTGAAAAGTCACAAAAGTTGTGTGTTTGAGCACATAAAGTACTATTTTTCTTGGAAGTTCAACAAGATGTAATTATGATGTGTTGCGACATCTTCATAACCTCGTCGAGCTGATTAATTTGACACTCTGTTTAACAAATTTGGTCCACATTTGCCAAAGTTATCGAGCTTCAAAATTGGAAAAGTCACAAAAGTTGTGTGTTTGAGCACATAAAGAACTATTTTTCTGGGAAGTTCAACAAGATGCAATTCTGATGTGTTATGTCATGTTAAATATCTCGTCTAGCTGATTAACTTGACACTTTGTTTAAGGAATTTGGTCCTCATTTGCCGAAGTTATCGAGCTTCAAATTTTGAAAAGTCACACAAGTTGTGTGGTTGAGCACATAAAGTACTATTTTTCATGGAAATTCCACAAGATGCAATCATGATGTGTTGTGACATATTCAAAATCTCGTCGAGCTGATTAATTTGACACTTTGTTTAACAAATTTGGTCTTCATTTGCCGAAGCTATCGAGCTTCAAAGTTTGAAAAGTCACACAAGTTGTGTGTTTGAGCACGTAAAGTACTATTTTTCTTGGAAATTCAACAAGATGCAATCATGATGTGTTGTGACATATTCAAAATCTCGTCGAGCTGATTAATTTGACACTTTGTTTAACAAATTTGGTCTTCATTTGCCGGAGCTATCGAGCTTCAAAGTTTGAAAAGTCACAAAAGTTGTGTGTTTGAGCACATAAAGTACTATTTTTCTTGAAAGTTCAACAAGATGCAATCACGATGTGTTTTGACATATTCAAAATCTCGTTGAGGTGATTACTTTGACCCTTTGTTTAAGAAATTTGGTCCACATTTGCCGAAGTTATCGAACTTCAAATTTTGAAAAGTCACAAAAGTTGTGTGTTTGAGCACATAAAGTACTATTTTTCTTGGAAGTTCAACAAGATGTAATCATGATGTGTTGTGACATCTTCATAACCTCTTCGAGCTGATTAATGTGACACTTTGTTTAAGGAATTTGGTACTCATTTGCCGAAGTTATCGAGCTTCAAAATTTGAAAAGTCACAAAAGTTGTGTGTTTGAGCACATAAAGTACTATTTTTCTGGGAAGTTCAACAAGATGTAATCATGCTGTGTTGTGACATCTTCAAAATCTCGTTGAGGTGATTACTTTGACACTTTGTTTAAGAAATTTGGTCCACATTTGCCGAAGTTATCAAGCTTCAAATTTTGAAAAGTCACAAAAGTTGTGTGTTTGAGCACATAAAGTACTATTTTTCTTGGAAGTTCAACAAGATGCAATTCTGATGTGTTGTGTCATGTTAAAGAACTCATCGAGCTGATTAACTTGACACTTTGTTTAAGGAATTTGGTCCTCATTTGCCGAAGTTATCGAGCTTCAAAGTTTGAAAAGTCACACAAGTTGTGTGTTTGAGCACATATAGTACTATTTTTCTTGGAAGTTCAACAAGATGTAATCATGATGTGTTGTGACATCTTCATAACCTCTTCGAGCTGATTAATTTGACACTTTGTTTAAGGAATTTGGTACTCATTTGCCGAAGTTATCGAGCTTCAAAATTTAAAAAGTCACAAAAGTTGTGTGTTTGAGCACATAAAGTACTATTTTTCTGGGAAGTTCAACAAGATGTAATCATGCTGTGTTGTGACATCTTCAAAATCTCGTTGAGGTGATTACTTTGACACTTTGTTTAAGAAATTTGGTCCACATTTGCCGAAGTTATCAAGCTTCAAATTTTGAAAAGTCACAAAAGTTGTGTATTTGAGCACATAAAGTACTATTTTTCTTGGAAGTTCAACAAGATGCAATTTTGATGTGTTGTGTCATGTTAAAGATCTCGTCGAGCTGATTAATTTGACACTTTGTTTAACAAATTTGGTCTTCATTTGCCGAAGCTATCGAGCTTCAAAATTTGAAAAGTCACAAAAGTTGTGTGTTTGAGCACATAAAGTACTATTTTTCATGGAAATTCCACAAGATGCAATCATGATGTGTTGTGACATATTCAAAATCTCGTCGAGCTGATTAATTTGACACTTTGTTTAACAAATTTGGTCTTCATTTGCCGAAGCTATCGAGCTTCAAAGTTTGAAAAGTCACACAAGTTGTGTGTTTGAGCACATAAAGTACTATTTTTCTTGGAAGTTCAACAAGATGTAATCATGATGTGTTGTGACATATTCAAAATCTCGTCGAGCTGATTAATTTGACACTTTGTTTAACAAATTTGGTCTTCATTTGCCGAAGTTATCGAGCTTCAAAGTTTGAAAAGTCACAAAAGTTGTGTGTTTGAGCACATAAAGTACTATTTTTCTTGGAAGTTCAACAAGATGCAATCACGATGTGTTTTGACATATTCAAAATCTCGTTGAGGTGATTACTTTGACCCTTTGTTTAAGAAATTTGGTCCACATTTGCCGAAGTTATCAAGCTTCAAATTTTGAAAAGTCACAAAAGTTGTGTGTTTGAGCACATAAAGTACTATTTTTCTTGGAAGTTCAACAAGATGCAATTCTGATGTGTTGTGTCATGTTAAAGAACTCATCGAGCTG
The DNA here is from genome assembly GCF_040115645.1 of Euwallacea fornicatus. Lineage (NCBI taxonomy): Eukaryota > Metazoa > Arthropoda > Insecta > Coleoptera > Curculionidae > Euwallacea > Euwallacea fornicatus. The sequence goes on along the minus strand of NW_027096014.1, from coordinate 571,236 downwards.
ATTAACTTGACACTTTGTTTAAGGAATTTGGTCCTCATTTGCCGAAGTTATCGAGCTTCAAAGTTTGAAAAGTCACACAAGTTGTGTGTTTGAGCACATATAGTACTATTTTTCTTGGAAGTTCAACAAGATGTAATCATGATGTGTTGTGACATCTTCATAACCTCTTCGAGCTGATTAATTTGACACTTTGTTTAAGGAATTTGGTACTCATTTGCCGAAGTTATCGAGCTTCAAAATTTAAAAAGTCACAAAAGTTGTGTGTTTGAGCACATAAAGTACTATTTTTCTGGGAAGTTCAACAAGATGTAATCATGCTGTGTTGTGACATCTTCAAAATCTCGTTGAGGTGATTACTTTGACACTTTGTTTAAGAAATTTGGTCCACATTTGCCGAAGTTATCAAGCTTCAAATTTTGAAAAGTCACAAAAGTTGTGTATTTGAGCACATAAAGTACTATTTTTCTTGGAAGTTCAACAAGATGCAATTTTGATGTGTTGTGTCATGTTAAAGATCTCGTCGAGCTGATTAATTTGACACTTTGTTTAACAAATTTGGTCTTCATTTGCCGAAGCTATCGAGCTTCAAAATTTGAAAAGTCACAAAAGTTGTGTGTTTGAGCACATAAAGTACTATTTTTCATGGAAATTCCACAAGATGCAATCATGATGTGTTGTGACATATTCAAAATCTCGTCGAGCTGATTAATTTGACACTTTGTTTAACAAATTTGGTCTTCATTTGCCGAAGCTATCGAGCTTCAAAGTTTGAAAAGTCACACAAGTTGTGTGTTTGAGCACATAAAGTACTATTTTTCTTGGAAGTTCAACAAGATGTAATCATGATGTGTTGTGACATATTCAAAATCTCGTCGAGCTGATTAATTTGACACTTTGTTTAACAAATTTGGTCTTCATTTGCCGAAGTTATCGAGCTTCAAAGTTTGAAAAGTCACAAAAGTTGTGTGTTTGAGCACATAAAGTACTATTTTTCTTGGAAGTTCAACAAGATGCAATCATGAATTGTTGTGTCATTTTAAAGATCTCGTCGAGCTGATTACTTTGACACTTTGGTTAACAAATTTGGTCCACATTTGCCAAAGTTATCGAGCTTCAAAGTGTGAAAAGTCACAAAATATGTGTGTTTGAGCATATGAAGTACTATTTTTCTTGGAAATTCAACAAGATGCAATCATGATGTGTTGTGACATATTCAAAATCTCGTCGAGCTGATTAATTTGACACTCTGTTTAACAAATTTGGTCTTCATTTGCCGAAGCTATCGAGCTTCAAAGTTTGAAAAGTCACACAAGTTGTGTGTTTGAGCACATAAAGTACTATTTTTCTTGGAAGTTCAACAAGATGTAATCATGATGTGTTGTGACATATTCAAAATCTCGTCGAGCTGATTAATTTGACACTTTGTTTAACAAATTTGGTCTTCATTTGCCGAAGCTATCGAGCTTCAAAGTTTGAAAAGTCACACAAGTTGTGTGTTTGAGCACATAAAGTACTATTTTTCTTGGAAGTTCAACAAGATGTAATCATGATGTGTTGTGACATATTCAAAATCTCGTCGAGCTGATTAATTTGACACTTTGTTTAACAAATTTGGTCTTCATTTGCCGAAGCTATCGAGCTTCAAAGTTTGAAAAGTCACACAAGTTGTGTGTTTGAGCACATAAAGTACTATTTTTCTTGGAAGTTCAACAAGATGTAATCATGATGTGTTGTGACATCTTCATAACCTCGTCGAGCTGATTAATTTGACACTTTGTTTAACAAATTTGGTCCACATTTGCCGAAGTTATCGAGCTTCAAAGTTTGAAAAGTCACAAAAGTTGTGTGTTTGAGCACATAAAGTACTATTTTTCTTGGAAGTTCAACAAGATGCAATCATGAATTGTTGTGTCATTTTAAAGATCTCGTCGAGCTGATTACTTTGACACTTTGGTTAACAAATTTGGTCCACATTTGCCAAAGTTATCGAGCTTCAAAGTGTGAAAAGTCACAAAATATGTGTGTTTGAGCATATGAAGTACTATTTTTCTTGGAAATTCAACAAGATGCAATCATGATGTGTTGTGACATATTCAAAATCTCGTCGAGCTGATTAATTTGACTCTTTGTTTAACAAATTTGGTCTTCATTTGCCGAAGCTATCGAGCTTCAAAGTTTGAAAAGTCACAAAAGTTGTGTGTTTGAGCACATAAAGTACTATTTTTCTTGGAAGTTCAACAAGATGCAATCATGATGTGTTGTGACATCTTAAAGATCTCGTGGAGCGGATTGATTTGATACTTTATTTAACATATTTGGTCCTCATTTGCCGAAGGTATCGAGCTCCAAAGTTTGAAAAGTCACAAAAGTTGTGTGTTTGAGCAGATAAAGTACTATTTTTCTTGGAAGTTCAACAAGATGCAATTCTGATGTGTTATGACATCTTCAAAATCTCGTCGAGCTGATTAATTTGACACTCTGTTTAACAAATTTGGTCCACATTTGCCAAAGTTATCGAGCTTCAAAATTGGAAAAGTCACAAAAGTTGTGTGTTTGAGCACATAAAGTACTATTTTTCTTGGAAGTTCAACAAGATGCAATTCTGATGTGTTGTGTCATGTTAAGGATCTCGTCGAGCTGATTAATTTGGCACTTTGTTTAAGGAATTTGGTACACATTTGCCGAAGTTATCGAGCTTCAAAGTTTGAAAAGTCACAAAAGTTGTGTGTTTGAGCACATAAAGTACTATTTTTCTTGGAAGTTCAACAAGATGTAATTATGATGTGTTGCGACATCTTCATAACCTCGTCGAGCTGATTAATTTGACACTCTGTTTAACAAATTTGGTCCACATTTGCCAAAGTTATCGAGCTTCAAAATTGGAAAAGTCACAAAAGTTGTGTGTTTGAGCACATAAAGAACTATTTTTCTGGGAAGTTCAACCAGATGCAATTCTGATGTGTTATGTCATGTTAAATATCTCGTCTAGCTGATTAACTTGACACTTTGTTTAAGGAATTTGGTCCTCATTTGCCGAAGTTATCCAGCTTCAAAGTTTGAAAAGTCACACAAGTTGTGTGGTTGAGCCCATAAAGTACTATTTTTCTTGGATGTTCAACAAGATGCAATTCTGATGTGTTGTGTCATGTTAAAGATCTCGTCGAGCTGATTAATTTGACACTTTGTTTAACAAATTTGGTCTTCATTTGCCGAAGCTATCGAGCTTCAAAGTTTGAAAAGTCACAAAAGTTGTGTGTTTGAGCACATAAAGTACTATTTTTCTTGGATGTTCAACAAGATGCAATTCTGATGTGTTGTGTCATGTTAAATATCTCGTCGAGCTGATTAACTTGACACTTTGTTTAAGGAATTTGGTCCTCATTTGCCGAAGTTATCGAGCTTCAAAGTTTGAAAAGTCACATAAGTTGTGTGGTTGAGCACATAAAGTACTATTTTTCATGGAAATTCCACAAGATGCAATCATGATGTGTTGTGACATATTCAAAATCTCGTCGAGCTGATTAATTTGACACTTTATTTAACAAATTTGGTCTTCATTTGCCGAAGCTATCGAGCTTCAAAGTTTGAAAAGTCACACAAGTTGTGTGTTTGAGCACGTAAAGTAGTATTTTTCTTGGAAATTCAACAAGATGCAATCATGATGTGTTGTGACATATTCAAAATCTCGTCGAGCTGATTAATTTGACACTTTGTTTAACAAATTTGGTCTTCATTTGCCGAAGCTATCGAGCTTCAAAGTTTGAAAAGTCACAAAAGTTGTGTGTTTGAGCACATAAAGTACTATTTTTCTTGGAAGTTCAACAAGATGCAATCACGATGTGTTTTGACATCTTCAAAATCTCGTCGAGCTGATTACATTGACACTTTGTTTAAGAAATTTGGTCCACATTTGCCGAAGTTATCGAGCTTCAAAGTTAGAAAAGTCACACAAGTTGTGTGTTTGAGCACATAAAGTACTATTTTTCTTGGATGTTCAACAAGATGCAATTCTGATGTGTTGTGTCATGTTAAAGAACTCGTCGAGCTGATTAACTTGACACTTTGTTTAAGGAATTTGGTCCTCATTTGCCGAAGTTATCGAGCTTCAAAGTTTGAAAAGTCACACAAGTTGTGTGTTTGAGCACATATAGTACTATTTTTCTTGGAAGTTCAACAAGATGCAATCATGAATTGTTGTGTCATTTTAAAGATCTCGTCGAGCTGATTACTTTGACACTTTGGTTAACAAATTTGGTCTTCATTTGCCGGAGCTATCGAGCTTCAAAATTTGAAAAGTCACAAAAGTTGTGTGTTTGAGCACATAAATTACTATTTTTCTTGGAAGTTCAACAAGATGCAATCACGATGTGTTTTGACATATTCAAAATCTCGTTGAGGTGATTACTTTGACCCTTTGTTTAAGAAATTTGGTCCACATTTGCCGAAGTTATCGAGCTTCAAATTTTGAAAAGTCACAAAAGTTGTGTGTTTGAGCACATAAAGTACTATTTTTCTTGGAAGTTCAACAAAATGTAATCATGATGTGTTGTGACATCTTCATAACCTCGTCGAGCTGATTAATTTGACACTTTGTTTAACAAATTTGGTCCACATTTGCCGAAGTTATCGAGCTTCAAAGTTTGAAAAGTCACAAAAGTTGTGTGTTTGAGCACATAAAGTACTATTTTTCTTGGAAGTTCAACAAGATGCAATCATGAATTGTTGTGACATATTCAAAATCTCGTCGAGCTGATTAATTTGACACTTTGTTTAACAAATTTGGTCTTCATTTGCCGAAGCTATCGAGCTTCAAAGTTTGAAAAGTCACAAAAGTTGTGTGTTTGAGCACATAAAGTACTATTTTTCTTGGAAGTTCAACAAGATGCAATCATGAATTGTTATGTCATTTTAAAGATCTCGTCGAGCTGATTAACTTGACACTTTGTTTAAGGAATTTGGTCCTCATTTGCCGAAGTTATCGAGCTTCAAAGTTTGAAAAGTCACACAATTTGTGTGGTTGAGCACATAAAGTACTATTTTTCATGGAAATTCCACAAGATGCAATCATGATGTGTTGTGACATATTCAAAATCTCGTCGAGCTGATTAATTTGACACTTTGTTTAACAAATTTGGTCTTCATTTGCCGAAGCTATCGAGCTTCAAAGTTTGAAAAGTCACACAAATTGTGTGTTTGAGCACATAAAGTACTATTTTTCTGGGAAGTTCAACCAGATGCAATTCTGATGTGTTATGTCATGTTAAATATCTCGTCTAGCTGATTAACTTGACACTTTGTTTAAGGAATTTGGTCCTCATTTGCCGAAGTTATCCAGCTTCAAAGTTTGAAAAGTCACACAAGTTGTGTGGTTGAGCCCATAAAGTACTATTTTTCTTGGATGTTCAACAAGATGCAATTCTGATGTGTTGTGTCATGTTAAAGATCTCGTCGAGCTGATTAATTTGACACTTTGTTTAACAAATTTGGTCTTCATTTGCCGAAGCTATCGAGCTTCAAAGTTTGAAAAGTCACAAAAGTTGTGTGTTTGAGCACATAAAGTACTATTTTTCTTGGATGTTCAACAAGATGCAATTCTGATGTGTTGTGTCATGTTAAATATCTCGTCGAGCTGATTAACTTGACACTTTGTTTAAGGAATTTGGTCCTCATTTGCCGAAGTTATCGAGCTTCAAAGTTTGAAAAGTCACATAAGTTGTGTGGTTGAGCACATAAAGTACTATTTTTCATGGAAATTCCACAAGATGCAATCATGATGTGTTGTGACATATTCAAAATCTCGTCGAGCTGATTAATTTGACACTTTATTTAACAAATTTGGTCTTCATTTGCCGAAGCTATCGAGCTTCAAAGTTTGAAAAGTCACACAAGTTGTGTGTTTGAGCACGTAAAGTAGTATTTTTCTTGGAAATTCAACAAGATGCAATCATGATGTGTTGTGACATATTCAAAATCTCGTCGAGCTGATTAATTTGACACTTTGTTTAACAAATTTGGTCTTCATTTGCCGAAGCTATCGAGCTTCAAAGTTTGAAAAGTCACAAAAGTTGTGTGTTTGAGCACATAAAGTACTATTTTTCTTGGAAGTTCAACAAGATGCAATCACGATGTGTTTTGACATCTTCAAAATCTCGTCGAGCTGATTACATTGACACTTTGTTTAAGAAATTTGGTCCACATTTGCCGAAGTTATCGAGCTTCAAAGTTAGAAAAGTCACACAAGTTGTGTGTTTGAGCACATAAAGTACTATTTTTCTTGGATGTTCAACAAGATGCAATTCTGATGTGTTGTGTCATGTTAAAGAACTCGTCGAGCTGATTAACTTGACACTTTGTTTAAGGAATTTGGTCCTCATTTGCCGAAGTTATCGAGCTTCAAAGTTTGAAAAGTCACACAAGTTGTGTGTTTGAGCACATATAGTACTATTTTTCTTGGAAGTTCAACAAGATGCAATCATGAATTGTTGTGTCATTTTAAAGATCTCGTCGAGCTGATTACTTTGACACTTTGGTTAACAAATTTGGTCTTCATTTGCCGGAGCTATCGAGCTTCAAAATTTGAAAAGTCACAAAAGTTGTGTGTTTGAGCACATAAATTACTATTTTTCTTGGAAGTTCAACAAGATGCAATCACGATGTGTTTTGACATATTCAAAATCTCGTTGAGGTGATTACTTTGACCCTTTGTTTAAGAAATTTGGTCCACATTTGCCGAAGTTATCGAGCTTCAAATTTTGAAAAGTCACAAAAGTTGTGTGTTTGAGCACATAAAGTACTATTTTTCTTGGAAGTTCAACAAAATGTAATCATGATGTGTTGTGACATCTTCATAACCTCGTCGAGCTGATTAATTTGACACTTTGTTTAACAAATTTGGTCCACATTTGCCGAAGTTATCGAGCTTCAAAGTTTGAAAAGTCACAAAAGTTGTGTGTTTGAGCACATAAAGTACTATTTTTCTTGGAAGTTCAACAAGATGCAATCATGAATTGTTGTGACATATTCAAAATCTCGTCGAGCTGATTAATTTGACACTTTGTTTAACAAATTTGGTCTTCATTTGCCGAAGCTATCGAGCTTCAAAGTTTGAAAAGTCACAAAAGTTGTGTGTTTGAGCACATAAAGTACTATTTTTCTTGGAAGTTCAACAAGATGCAATCATGAATTGTTATGTCATTTTAAAGATCTCGTCGAGCTGATTAACTTGACACTTTGTTTAAGGAATTTGGTCCTCATTTGCCGAAGTTATCGAGCTTCAAAGTTTGAAAAGTCACACAATTTGTGTGGTTGAGCACATAAAGTACTATTTTTCATGGAAATTCCACAAGATGCAATCATGATGTGTTGTGACATATTCAAAATCTCGTCGAGCTGATTAATTTGACACTTTGTTTAACAAATTTGGTCTTCATTTGCCGAAGCTATCGAGCTTCAAAGTTTGAAAAGTCACACAAATTGTGTGTTTGAGCACATAAAGTACTATTTTTCTTGGAAGTTCAACAAGATGTAATCATGATGTGTTGTGACATTTTCAAAATCTCGTTGAGGTGATTACTTTGACCCTTTGTTTAAGAAATTTGGTCCACATTTGCCGAAGTTATCAAGCTTCAAATTTTGAAAAGTCACAAAAGTTGTGTGTTTGAGCACATAAAGTACTATTTTTCTTGGAAGTTCAACAAGATGTAATCATGATGTGTTGTGACATCTTCAAAATCTCGTCGAGCTGATTACATTGACACTTTGTTTAAGAAATTTGGTCCACATTTGCCGAAGTTATCGAGCTTCAAAGTTAGAAAAGTCACACAAGTTGTGTGTTTGAGCACATAAAGTACTATTTTTCTTGGATGTTCAACAAGATGCAATTCTGATGTGTTGTGTCATGTTAAAGAACTCGTCGAGCTGATTAACTTGACACTTTGTTTAAGGAATTTGGTCCTCATTTGCCGAAGTTATCGAGCTTCAAAGTTTGAAAAGTCACACAAGTTGTGTGTTTGAGCACATATAGTACTATTTTTCTTGGAAGTTCAACAAGATGCAATCATGAATTGTTGTGTCATTTTAAAGATCTCGTCGAGCTGATTACTTTGACACTTTGGTTAACAAATTTGGTCTTCATTTGCCGGAGCTATCGAGCTTCAAAATTTGAAAAGTCACAAAAATTGTGTGTTTGAGCACATAAATTACTATTTTTCTTGGAAGTTCAACAAGATGCAATCACGATGTGTTTTGACATATTCAAAATCTCGTTGAGGTGATTACTTTGACCCTTTGTTTAAGAAATTTGGTCCACATTTGCCGAAGTTATCGAGCTTCAAATTTTGAAAAGTCACAAAAGTTGTGTGTTTGAGCACATAAAGTACTATTTTTCTTGGAAGTTCAACAAAATGTAATCATGATGTGTTGTGACATCTTCATAACCTCGTCGAGCTGATTAATTTGACACTTTGTTTAACAAATTTGGTCCACATTTGCCGAAGTTATCGAGCTTCAAAGTTTGAAAAGTCACAAAAGTTGTGTGTTTGAGCACATAAAGTACTATTTTTCTTGGAAGTTCAACAAGATGCAATCATGAATTGTTGTGACATATTCAAAATCTCGTCGAGCTGATTAATTTGACACTTTGTTTAACAAATTTGGTCTTCATTTGCCGAAGCTATCGAGCTTCAAAGTTTGAAAAGTCACAAAAGTTGTGTGTTTGAGCACATAAAGTACTATTTTTCTTGGAAGTTCAACAAGATGCAATCATGAATTGTTATGTCATTTTAAAGATCTCGTCGAGCTGATTAACTTGACACTTTGTTTAAGGAATTTGGTCCTCATTTGCCGAAGTTATCGAGCTTCAAAGTTTGAAAAGTCACACAATTTGTGTGGTTGAGCACATAAAGTACTATTTTTCATGGAAGTTCAACAAGATGTAATCATGCTGTGTTGTGACATCTTCAAAATCTCGTTGAGGTGATTACTTTGACCCTTTGTTTAAGAAATTTGGTCCACATTTGCCGAAGTTATCGAGCTTCAAATTTTGAAAAGTCACAAAAGTTGTGTGTTTGAGCACATAAAGTACTATTTTTCTTGGAAGTTCAACAAAATGTAATCATGATGTGTTGTGACATCTTCATAACCTCGTCGAGCTGATTAATTTGACACTTTGTTTAACAAATTTGGTCCACATTTGCCGAAGTTATCGAGCTTCAAAGTTTGAAAAGTCACAAAAGTTGTGTGTTTGAGCACATAAAGTACTATTTTTCTTGGAAGTTCAACAAGATGCAATCATGAATTGTTGTGACATATTCAAAATCTCGTCGAGCTGATTAATTTGACACTTTGTTTAACAAATTTGGTCTTCATTTGCCGAAGCTATCGAGCTTCAAAGTTTGAAAAGTCACAAAAGTTGTGTGTTTGAGCACATAAAGTACTATTTTTCTTGGAAGTTCAACAAGATGCAATCATGAATTGTTATGTCATTTTAAAGATCTCGTCGAGCTGATTAACTTGACACTTTGTTTAAGGAATTTGGTCCTCATTTGCCGAAGTTATCGAGCTTCAAAGTTTGAAAAGTCACACAATTTGTGTGGTTGAGCACATAAAGTACTATTTTTCATGGAAATTCCACAAGATGCAATCATGATGTGTTGTGACATATTCAAAATCTCGTCGAGCTGATTAATTTGACACTTTGTTTAACAAATTTGGTCTTCATTTGCCGAAGCTATCGAGCTTCAAAGTTTGAAAAGTCACACAAATTGTGTGTTTGAGCACATAAAGTACTATTTTTCTTGGAAGTTCAACAAGATGTAATCATGATGTGTTGTGACATTTTCAAAATCTCGTTGAGGTGATTACTTTGACCCTTTGTTTAAGAAATTTGGTCCACATTTGCCGAAGTTATCAAGCTTCAAATTTTGAAAAGTCACAAAAGTTGTGTGTTTGAGCACATAAAGTACTATTTTTCTTGGAAGTTCAACAAGATGTAATCATGATGTGTTGTGACATCTTCAAAATCTCGTCGAGCTGATTACATTGACACTTTGTTTAAGAAATTTGGTCCACATTTGCCGAAGTTATCGAGCTTCAAAGTTAGAAAAGTCACACAAGTTGTGTGTTTGAGCACATAAAGTACTATTTTTCTTGGATGTTCAACAAGATGCAATTCTGATGTGTTGTGTCATGTTAAAGAACTCGTCGAGCTGATTAACTTGACACTTTGTTTAAGGAATTTGGTCCTCATTTGCCGAAGTTATCGAGCTTCAAAGTTTGAAAAGTCACACAAGTTGTGTGTTTGAGCACATATAGTACTATTTTTCTTGGAAGTTCAACAAGATGCAATCATGAATTGTTGTGTCATTTTAAAGATCTCGTCGAGCTGATTACTTTGACACTTTGGTTAACAAATTTGGTCTTCATTTGCCGGAGCTATCGAGCTTCAAAATTTGAAAAGTCACAAAAATTGTGTGTTTGAGCACATAAATTACTATTTTTCTTGGAAGTTCAACAAGATGCAATCACGATGTGTTTTGACATATTCAAAATCTCGTTGAGGTGATTACTTTGACCCTTTGTTTAAGAAATTTGGTCCACATTTGCCGAAGTTATCGAGCTTCAAATTTTGAAAAGTCACAAAAGTTGTGTGTTTGAGCACATAAAGTACTATTTTTCTTGGAAGTTCAACAAAATGTAATCATGATGTGTTGTGACATCTTCATAACCTCGTCGAGCTGATTAATTTGACACTTTGTTTAACAAATTTGGTCCACATTTGCCGAAGTTATCGAGCTTCAAAGTTTGAAAAGTCACAAAAGTTGTGTGTTTGAGCACATAAAGTACTATTTTTCTTGGAAGTTCAACAAGATGCAATCATGAATTGTTGTGACATATTCAAAATCTCGTCGAGCTGATTAATTTGACACTTTGTTTAACAAATTTGGTCTTCATTTGCCGAAGCTATCGAGCTTCAAAGTTTGAAAAGTCACAAAAGTTGTGTGTTTGAGCACATAAAGTACTATTTTTCTTGGAAGTTCAACAAGATGCAATCATGAATTGTTATGTCATTTTAAAGATCTCGTCGAGCTGATTAACTTGACACTTTGTTTAAGGAATTTGGTCCTCATTTGCCGAAGTTATCGAGCTTCAAAGTTTGAAAAGTCACACAATTTGTGTGGTTGAGCACATAAAGTACTATTTTTCATGGAAGTTCAACAAGATGTAATCATGCTGTGTTGTGACATCTTCAAAATCTCGTTGAGGTGATTACTTTGACACTTTGTTTAAGAAATTTGGTCCACATTTGCCGAAGTTATCAAGCTTCAAAATTTGAAAAGTCACAAAAGTTGTGTGTTTGAGCACATAAAGTACTATTTTTCTTGGAAGTTCAACAAGATGCAATTCTGATGTGTTGTGTCATGTTAAAGATCTCGTCGAGCTGATTAACTTGACACTTTGTTTAAGGAATTTGGTACTCATTTGCCGAAGTTATCGAGCTTCAAAGTTTGAAAAGTCACACAAGTTGTGTGTTTGAGCACATATAGTACTATTTTTCTTGGAAGTTCAACAAGATGCAATTTTGATGTGTTGTGACATCTTCACAATCTCGTCGAGCTGATTAATTTGACACTCTGTTTAACAAATTTGGTCCACATTTGCCAAAGTTATCGAGCTTCAAATTTGGAAAAGTCACAAAAGTTGTGTGTTTGAGCACATAAAGTACTATTTTTCTTGGATGTTCAACAAGATGCAATTCTGATGTGTTGTGTCATGTTAAATATCTCGTCGAGCTGATTAACTTGACACTTTGTTTAAGGAATTTGGTCCTCATTTGCCGAAGTTATCGAGCTTCAAAGTTTGAAAAGTCACACAAGTTGTGTGGTTGAGCACATAAAGTACTATTTTTCATGGAAATTCCACAAGATGCAATCATGATGTGTTGTGACATATTCAAAATCTCGTCGAGCTGATTAATTTGACACTTTGTTTAACAAATTTGGTCTTCATTTGCCGAAGCTATCGAGCTTCAAAGTTTGAAAAGTCACACAAGTTGTGTGTTTGAGCACGTAAAGTAGTATTTTTCTTGGAAATTCAACAAGATGCAATCATGATGTGTTGTGTCATGTTAAAGATCTCGTCGAGCTGATTAACTTGACACTTTGTTTAAGGAATTTGGTACTCATTTGCCGAAGTTATCGAGCTTCAAAGTTTGAAAAGTCACACAAGTTGTGTGTTTGAGCACATAAAGTACTATTTTTCTTGGAAGTTCAACAAGATGTAATCATGATGTGTTGTGACATCTTCATAACCTCGTCGAGCTGATTAATTTGATACTTTGTTTAACAAATTTGGTCCACATTTGCCGAAGTTATCGAGCTTCAAAGTTTGAAAAGTCACAAAAGTTGTGTGTTTGAGCACATAAAGTACTATTTTTCTTGGAAGTTCAACAAGATGCAATCACGATGTGTTTTGACATATTCAAAATCTCGTTGAGGTGATTACTTTGACCCTTTGTTTAAGAAATTTGGTCCACATTTGCCGAAGTTATCGAGCTTCAAATTTTGAAAAGTCACAAAAGTTGTGTGTTTGAGCACATAAAGTACTATTTTTCTTGGAAGTTCAACAAGATGTAATCATGATGTGTTTTGACATATTCAAAATCTCGTTGAGGTGATTACTTTGACCCTTTGTTTAAGAAATTTGGTCCACATTTGCCGAAGTTATCGAGCTTCAAATTTTGAAAAGTCACAAAAGTTGTGTGTTTGAGCACTTAAAGTACTATTTTTCTTGGAAGTTCAACAAGATGCTATCATGAATTGTTGTGTCATTTTAAAGATCTCGTCGAGCTGATTACTTTGACACTTTGGTTAACAAATTTGGTCCACATTTGCCAAAGTTATCGAGCTTCAAAGTGTGAAAAGTCACAAAATATGTGTGTTTGAGCACATAAGGTACTATTTTTCTTGGAAATTCAACAAGATGCAGTCATGATGTGTTGTGACATATTCAAAATCTCGTCGAGCTGATTAATTTGACTCTTTGTTTAACAAATTTGGTCTTCATTTGCCGAAGCTATCGAGCTTCAAAGTTTGAAAAGTCACAAAAGTTGTGTGTTTGAGCACATAAAGTACTATTTTTCTTGGAAGTTCAACAAGATGCAATCATGAATTGTTGTGTCATTTTAAAGATCTCGTCGAGCTGATTACTTTGACACTTTGGTTAACATATTTGGTCCTCATTTGCCGAAAGTATCGAGCTCCAAAGTTTGAAAAGTCACAAAAGTTGTGTGTTTGAGCACATAAAGTACTATTTTTCTTGGAAGTTCAACAAGATGTAATCATGCTGTGTTGTGACATCTTCAAAATCTCGTCGAGCTGATTAATTTGACACTTTGTTTAAGGAATTTGGTAGTCATTTGCCGAAGTTATCGAGCTTCAAAATTTGAAAAGTCACAAAAGTTGTGTGTTTGAGCACATAAAGTACTATTTTTCTTGGAAATTCAACAAGATGCAATTCTGATGTGTTGTGTCATGTTAAAGATCTCGTCGAGCTGATTAACTTGACACTTTGTTTAAGGAATTTGGTACTCATTTGCCGAAGTTATCGAGCTTCAAAGTTTGAAAAGTCACACAAGTTGTGTGTTTGAGCACATATAGTACTATTTTTCTTGGAAGTTCAACAAGATGCAATTTTGATGTGTTGTGACATCTTCACAATCTCGTCGAGCTGATTAATTTGACACCCTGTTTAACAAATTTGGTCCACATTTGCCAAAGTTATCGAGCTTCAAAATTGGAAAAGTCACAAAAGTTGTGTGTTTGAGCACATAAAGTACTATTTTTCTTGGAAATTCAACAAGATGCAATTCTGATGTGTTGTGTCATGTTAAAGATCTCGTCGAGCTGATTAATTTGACACTTTGTTTAACAAATTTGGTCTTCATTTGCCGAAGCTATCGAGCTTCAAAGTTTGAAAAGTCACAAAAGTTGTGTGTTTGAGCACATAAAGTACTATTTTTCTTGGATGTTCAACAAGATGTAATCATGCTGTGTTGTGACATCTTCAAAATCTCGTTGAGGTGATTACTTTGACACTTTGTTTAAGAAATTTGGTCCACATTTGCCGAAGTTATCGAGCTTCAAAATTTGAAAAGTCACAAAAGTTGTGTTTTTGAGCACATAAAGTACTATTTTTCTTGGAAATTCAACAAGATGCAATTCTGATGTGTTGTGTCATGTTAAAGATCTCGTCGAGCTGATTAACTTGACACTTTGTTTAAGGAATTTGGTACTCATTTGCCGAAGTTATCGAGCTTCAAAGTTTGAAAAGTCACACAAGTTGTGTGTTTGAGCACATATAGTACTATTTTTCTTGGAAGTTCAACAAGATGCAATTTTGATGTGTTGTGACATCTTCACAATCTCGTCGAGCTGATTAATTTGACACTCTGTTTAACAAATTTGGTCCACATTTGCCAAAGTTATCGAGCTTCAAAATTGGAAAAGTCACAAAAGTTGTGTGTTTGAGCACATAAAGTACTATTTTTCTTGGAAATTCAACAAGATGCAATTCTGATGTGTTGTGTCATGTTAAAGATCTCGTCGAGCTGATTAATTTGACACTTTGTTTAACAAATTTGGTCTTCATTTGCCGAAGCTATCGAGCTTCAAAGTTTGAAAAGTCACAAAAGTTGTGTGTTTGAGCACATAAAGTACTATTTTTCTTGGATGTTCAACAAGATGCAATTCTGATGTGTTGTGTCATGTTAAATATCTCGTCGAGCTGATTAACTTGACACTTTGTTTAAGGAATTTGGTCCTCATTTGCCGATGTTATCGAGCTTCAAAGTTTGAAAAGTCACACAAGTTGTGTGGTTGAGCACATAAAGTACTATTTTTCATGGAAATTCCACAAGATGCAATCATGATGTGGTGTCACATATTCAAAATCTCGTCGAGCTGATTAATTTGACACTTTGTTTAACAAATTTGGTCTTCATTTGCCGAAGCTATCGAGCTTCAAAGTTTGAAAAGTCACACAAGTTGTGTGTTTGAGCACGTAAAGTAGTATTTTTCTTGGAAGTTCAACAAGATGTAATCATGATGTGTTGTGACATCTTAAAGATCTCGTCGAGCTGATTACATTGACACTCTGTTTAACAAATTTGGTCCACATTTGCCAAAGTTATCGAGCTTCAAAATTGGAAAAGTCACAAAAGTTGTGTGTTTGAGCACATAAAGAACTATTTTTCTGGGAAGTTCAACCAGATGCAATTCTGATGTGTTATGTCATGTTAAATATCTCGTCTAGCTGATTAACTTGACACTTTGTTTAAGGAATTTGGTCCTCATTTGCCGAAGTTATCCAGCTTCAAAGTTTGAAAAGTCACACAAGTTGTGTGGTTGAGCACATAAAGTACTATTTTTCTTGGATGTTCAACAAGATGCAATTCTGATGTGTTGTGTCATGTTAAAGATCTCGTCGAGCTGATTAATTTGACACTTTGTTTAACAAATTTGGTCTTCATTTGCCGAAGCTATCGAGCTTCAAAGTTTGAAAAGTCACAAAAGTTGTGTGTTTGAGCACATAAAGTACTATTTTTCTTGGATGTTCAACAAGATGCAATTCTGATGTGTTGTGTCATGTTAAATATCTCGTCGAGCTGATTAACTTGACACTTTGTTTAAGGAATTTGGTCCTCATTTGCCGAAGTTATCGAGCTTCAAAGTTTGAAAAGTCACATAAGTTGTGTGGTTGAGCACATAAAGTACTATTTTTCATGGAAATTCCACAAGATGCAATCATGATGTGTTGTGACATATTCAAAATCTCGTCGAGCTGATTAATTTGACACTTTATTTAACAAATTTGGTCTTCATTTGCCGAAGCTATCGAGCTTCAAAGTTTGAAAAGTCACACAAGTTGTGTGTTTGAGCACGTAAAGTAGTATTTTTCTTGGAAATTCAACAAGATGCAATCATGATGTGTTGTGACATATTCAAAATCTCGTCGAGCTGATTAATTTGACACTTTGTTTAACAAATTTGGTCTTCATTTGCCGAAGCTATCGAGCTTCAAAGTTTGAAAAGTCACAAAAGTTGTGTGTTTGAGCACATAAAGTACTATTTTTCTTGGAAGTTCAACAAGATGCAATCACGATGTGTTTTGACATCTTCAAAATCTCGTCGAGCTGATTACATTGACACTTTGTTTAAGAAATTTGGTCCACATTTGCCGAAGTTATCGAGCTTCAAAGTTAGAAAAGTCACACAAGTTGTGTGTTTGAGCACATAAAGTACTATTTTTCTTGGATGTTCAACAAGATGCAATTCTGATGTGTTGTGTCATGTTAAAGAACTCGTCGAGCTGATTAACTTGACACTTTGTTTAAGGAATTTGGTCCTCATTTGCCGAAGTTATCGAGCTTCAAAGTTTGAAAAGTCACACAAGTTGTGTGTTTGAGCACATATAGTACTATTTTTCTTGGAAGTTCAACAAGATGCAATCATGAATTGTTGTGTCATTTTAAAGATCTCGTCGAGCTGATTACTTTGACACTTTGGTTAACAAATTTGGTCTTCATTTGCCGGAGCTATCGAGCTTCAAAATTTGAAAAGTCACAAAAGTTGTGTGTTTGAGCACATAAATTACTATTTTTCTTGGAAGTTCAACAAGATGCAATCACGATGTGTTTTGACATATTCAAAATCTCGTTGAGGTGATTACTTTGACCCTTTGTTTAAGAAATTTGGTCCACATTTGCCGAAGTTATCGAGCTTCAAATTTTGAAAAGTCACAAAAGTTGTGTGTTTGAGCACATAAAGTACTATTTTTCTTGGAAGTTCAACAAAATGTAATCATGATGTGTTGTGACATCTTCATAACCTCGTCGAGCTGATTAATTTGACACTTTGTTTAACAAATTTGGTCCACATTTGCCGAAGTTATCGAGCTTCAAAGTTTGAAAAGTCACAAAAGTTGTGTGTTTGAGCACATAAAGTACTATTTTTCTTGGAAGTTCAACAAGATGCAATCATGAATTGTTGTGACATATTCAAAATCTCGTCGAGCTGATTAATTTGACACTTTGTTTAACAAATTTGGTCTTCATTTGCCGAAGCTATCGAGCTTCAAAGTTTGAAAAGTCACAAAAGTTGTGTGTTTGAGCACATAAAGTACTATTTTTCTTGGAAGTTCAACAAGATGCAATCATGAATTGTTATGTCATTTTAAAGATCTCGTCGAGCTGATTAACTTGACACTTTGTTTAAGGAATTTGGTCCTCATTTGCCGAAGTTATCGAGCTTCAAAGTTTGAAAAGTCACACAATTTGTGTGGTTGAGCACATAAAGTACTATTTTTCATGGAAATTCCACAAGATGCAATCATGATGTGTTGTGACATATTCAAAATCTCGTCGAGCTGATTAATTTGACACTTTGTTTAACAAATTTGGTCTTCATTTGCCGAAGCTATCGAGCTTCAAAGTTTGAAAAGTCACACAAATTGTGTGTTTGAGCACATAAAGTACTATTTTTCTTGGAAGTTCAACAAGATGTAATCATGATGTGTTGTGACATTTTCAAAATCTCGTTGAGGTGATTACTTTGACCCTTTGTTTAAGAAATTTGGTCCACATTTGCCGAAGTTATCAAGCTTCAAATTTTGAAAAGTCACAAAAGTTGTGTGTTTGAGCACATAAAGTACTATTTTTCTTGGAAGTTCAACAAGATGTAATCATGATGTGTTGTGACATCTTCAAAATCTCGTCGAGCTGATTACATTGACACTTTGTTTAAGAAATTTGGTCCACATTTGCCGAAGTTATCGAGCTTCAAAGTTAGAAAAGTCACACAAGTTGTGTGTTTGAGCACATAAAGTACTATTTTTCTTGGATGTTCAACAAGATGCAATTCTGATGTGTTGTGTCATGTTAAGGAACTCGTCGAGCTGATTAACTTGACACTTTGTTTAAGGAATTTGGTCCTCATTTGCCGAAGTTATCGAGCTTCAAAGTTTGAAAAGTCACACAAGTTGTGTGTTTGAGCACATATAGTACTATTTTTCTTGGAAGTTCAACAAGATGCAATCATGAATTGTTGTGTCATTTTAAAGATCTCGTCGAGCTGATTACTTTGACACTTTGGTTAACAAATTTGGTCTTCATTTGCCGGAGCTATCGAGCTTCAAAATTTGAAAAGTCACAAAAGTTGTGTGTTTGAGCACATAAATTACTATTTTTCTTGGAAGTTCAACAAGATGCAATCACGATGTGTTTTGACATATTCAAAATCTCGTTGAGGTGATTACTTTGACCCTTTGTTTAAGAAATTTGGTCCACATTTGCCGAAGTTATCGAGCTTCAAATTTTGAAAAGTCACAAAAGTTGTGTGTTTGAGCACATAAAGTACTATTTTTCTTGGAAGTTCAACAAAATGTAATCATGATGTGTTGTGACATCTTCATAACCTCGTCGAGCTGATTAATTTGACACTTTGTTTAACAAATTTGGTCCACATTTGCCGAAGTTATCGAGCTTCAAAGTTTGAAAAGTCACAAAAGTTGTGTGTTTGAGCACATAAAGTACTATTTTTCTTGGAAGTTCAACAAGATGCAATCATGAATTGTTGTGACATATTCAAAATCTCGTCGAGCTGATTAATTTGACACTTTGTTTAACAAATTTGGTCTTCATTTGCCGAAGCTATCGAGCTTCAAAGTTTGAAAAGTCACAAAAGTTGTGTGTTTGAGCACATAAAGTACTATTTTTCTTGGAAGTTCAACAAGATGCAATCATGAATTGTTATGTCATTTTAAAGATCTCGTCGAGCTGATTAACTTGACACTTTGTTTAAGGAATTTGGTCCTCATTTGCCGAAGTTATCGAGCTTCAAAGTTTGAAAAGTCACACAATTTGTGTGGTTGAGCACATAAAGTACTATTTTTCATGGAAATTCCACAAGATGCAATCATGATGTGTTGTGACATATTCAAAATCTCGTCGAGCTGATTAATTTGACACTTTGTTTAACAAATTTGGTCTTCATTTGCCGAAGCTATCGAGCTTCAAAGTTTGAAAAGTCACACAAATTGTGTGTTTGAGCACATAAAGTACTATTTTTCTTGGAAGTTCAACAAGATGTAATCATGATGTGTTGTGACATTTTCAAAATCTCGTTGAGGTGATTACTTTGACCCTTTGTTTAAGAAATTTGGTCCACATTTGCCGAAGTTATCAAGCTTCAAATTTTGAAAAGTCACAAAAGTTGTGTGTTTGAGCACATAAAGTACTATTTTTCTTGGAAGTTCAACAAGATGTAATCATGATGTGTTGTGACATCTTCATAACCTCGTCGAGCTGATTAATTTGACACTTTGGTTAACAAATTTGGTCCACATTTGCCAAAGTTATCGAGCTTCAAAGTGTGAAAAGTCACAAAATATGTGTGTTTGAGCACATACAGTACTATTTTTCTTGGAAGTTCAACAAGATGTAATCATGATGTGTTGTGACATCTTAAAGATCTCGTGGAGCGGATTGATTTGATACTTTATTTAACATATTTGGTCCTCATTTGCCGAAGGTATCGAGCTCCAAAGTTTGAAAAGTCACAAAAGTTGTGTGTTTGAGCACATAAAGTACTATTTTTCTTGGAAGTTCAACAAGATGCAATTCTGATGTGTTGTGACATCTTCAAAATCTCGTCGAGCTGATTAATTTGACACTTTGTTTAAGGAATTTGGTACTCATTTGCCGAAGTTATCGAGCTTCAAAATTTGAAAAGTCACAAAAGTTGTGTGTTTGAGCACATAAAGTACTATTTTTCTGGGAAGTTCAACAAGATGTAATCATGCTGTGTTGTGACATCTTCAAAATCTCGTTGAGGTGATTACTTTGACACTTTGTTTAAAAAATTTGGTCCACATTTGCCGAAGTTATCAAGCTTCAAAATTTGAAAAGTCACAAAAGTTGTGTGTTTGAGCACATAAAGTACTATTTTTCTTGGAAGTTCAACAAGATGCAATTCTGATGTGTTGTGTCATGTTAAAGATCTCGTCGAGCTGATTAACTTGACACTATGTTTAAGGAATTTGGTACTCATTTGCCGAAGTTATCGAGCTTCAAAGTTTGAAAAGTCACACAAGTTGTGTGTTTGAGCACATATAGTACTATTTTTCTTGGAAGTTCAACAAGATGCAATTTTGATGTGTTGTGACATCTTCACAATCTCGTCGAGCTGATTAATTTGACACTCTGTTTAACAAATTTGGTCCACATTTGCCAAAGTTATCGAGCTTCAAAATTGGAAAAGTCACAAAAGTTGTGTGTTTGAGCACATAAAGTACTATTTTTCTTGGATGTTCAACAAGATGCAATTCTGATGTGTTGTGTCATGTTAAATATCTCGTCGAGCTGATTAACTTGACACTTTGTTTAAGGAATTTGGTCCTCATTTGCCGAAGTTATCGAGCTTCAAAGTTTGAAAAGTCACAAAAGTTGTGTGTTTGAGCACATAAAGTACTATTTTTCTTGGAAGTTCAACAAGATGCAATCATGAATTGTTGTGACATATTCAAAATCTCGTCGAGCTGATTAATTTGACACTTTGTTTAACAAATTTGGTCTTCATTTGCCGAAGCTATCGAGCTTCAAAGTTTGAAAAGTCACAAAAGTTGTGTGTTTGAGCACATAAAGTACTATTTTTCTTGGAAGTTCAACAAGATGCAATCACGATGTGTTTTGACATCTTCAAAATCTCGTCGAGCTGATTACATTGACACTTTGTTTAAGAAATTTGGTCCACATTTGCCGAAGTTATCGAGCTTCAAAGTTAGAAAAGTCACACAAGTTGTGTGTTTGAGCACATAAAGTACTATTTTTCTTGGATGTTCAACAAGATGCAATTCTGATGTGTTGTGTCATGTTAAAGAACTCGTCGAGCTGATTAACTTGACACTTTGTTTAAGGAATTTGGTCCTCATTTGCCGAAGTTATCGAGCTTCAAAGTTTGAAAAGTCACACAAGTTGTGTGTTTGAGCACATATAGTACTATTTTTCTTGGAAGTTCAACAAGATGCAATCATGAATTGTTGTGTCATTTTAAAGATCTCGTCGAGCTGATTACTTTGACACTTTGGTTAACAAATTTGGTCTTCATTTGCCGGAGCTATCGAGCTTCAAAATTTGAAAAGTCACAAAAGTTGTGTGTTTGAGCACATAAATTACTATTTTTCTTGGAAGTTCAACAAGATGCAATCACGATGTGTTTTGACATATTCAAAATCTCGTTGAGGTGATTACTTTGACCCTTTGTTTAAGAAATTTGGTCCACATTTGCCGAAGTTATCGAGCTTCAAATTTTGAAAAGTCACAAAAGTTGTGTGTTTGAGCACATAAAGTACTATTTTTCTTGGAAGTTCAACAAAATGTAATCATGATGTGTTGTGACATCTTCATAACCTCGTCGAGCTGATTAATTTGACACTTTGTTTAACAAATTTGGTCCACATTTGCCGAAGTTATCGAGCTTCAAAGTTTGAAAAGTCACAAAAGTTGTGTGTTTGAGCACATAAAGTACTATTTTTCTTGGAAGTTCAACAAGATGCAATCATGAATTGTTGTGACATATTCAAAATCTCGTCGAGCTGATTAATTTGACACTTTGTTTAACAAATTTGGTCTTCATTTGCCGAAGCTATCGAGCTTCAAAGTTTGAAAAGTCACAAAAGTTGTGTGTTTGAGCACATAAAGTACTATTTTTCTTGGAAGTTCAACAAGATGCAATCATGAATTGTTATGTCATTTTAAAGATCTCGTCGAGCTGATTAACTTGACACTTTGTTTAAGGAATTTGGTCCTCATTTGCCGAAGTTATCGAGCTTCAAAGTTTGAAAAGTCACACAATTTGTGTGGTTGAGCACATAAAGTACTATTTTTCATGGAAATTCCACAAGATGCAATCATGATGTGTTGTGACATATTCAAAATCTCGTCGAGCTGATTAATTTGACACTTTGTTTAACAAATTTGGTCTTCATTTGCCGAAGCTATCGAGCTTCAAAGTTTGAAAAGTCACACAAATTGTGTGTTTGAGCACATAAAGTACTATTTTTCTTGGAAGTTCAACAAGATGTAATCATGATGTGTTGTGACATTTTCAAAATCTCGTTGAGGTGATTACTTTGACCCTTTGTTTAAGAAATTTGGTCCACATTTGCCGAAGTTATCAAGCTTCAAATTTTGAAAAGTCACAAAAGTTGTGTGTTTGAGCACATAAAGTACTATTTTTCTTGGAAGTTCAACAAGATGTAATCATGATGTGTTGTGACATCTTCAAAATCTCGTCGAGCTGATTACATTGACACTTTGTTTAAGAAATTTGGTCCACATTTGCCGAAGTTATCGAGCTTCAAAGTTAGAAAAGTCACACAAGTTGTGTGTTTGAGCACATAAAGTACTATTTTTCTTGGATGTTCAACAAGATGCAATTCTGATGTGTTGTGTCATGTTAAGGAACTCGTCGAGCTGATTAACTTGACACTTTGTTTAAGGAATTTGGTCCTCATTTGCCGAAGTTATCGAGCTTCAAAGTTTGAAAAGTCACACAAGTTGTGTGTTTGAGCACATATAGTACTATTTTTCTTGGAAGTTCAACAAGATGCAATCATGAATTGTTGTGTCATTTTAAAGATCTCGTCGAGCTGATTACTTTGACACTTTGGTTAACAAATTTGGTCTTCATTTGCCGGAGCTATCGAGCTTCAAAATTTGAAAAGTCACAAAAGTTGTGTGTTTGAGCACATAAATTACTATTTTTCTTGGAAGTTCAACAAGATGCAATCACGATGTGTTTTGACATATTCAAAATCTCGTTGAGGTGATTACTTTGACCCTTTGTTTAAGAAATTTGGTCCACATTTGCCGAAGTTATCGAGCTTCAAATTTTGAAAAGTCACAAAAGTTGTGTGTTTGAGCACATAAAGTACTATTTTTCTTGGAAGTTCAACAAAATGTAATCATGATGTGTTGTGACATCTTCATAACCTCGTCGAGCTGATTAATTTGACACTTTGTTTAACAAATTTGGTCCACATTTGCCGAAGTTATCGAGCTTCAAAGTTTGAAAAGTCACAAAAGTTGTGTGTTTGAGCACATAAAGTACTATTTTTCTTGGAAGTTCAACAAGATGCAATCATGAATTGTTGTGACATATTCAAAATCTCGTCGAGCTGATTAATTTGACACTTTGTTTAACAAATTTGGTCTTCATTTGCCGAAGCTATCGAGCTTCAAAGTTTGAAAAGTCACAAAAGTTGTGTGTTTGAGCACATAAAGTACTATTTTTCTTGGAAGTTCAACAAGATGCAATCATGAATTGTTATGTCATTTTAAAGATCTCGTCGAGCTGATTAACTTGACACTTTGTTTAAGGAATTTGGTCCTCATTTGCCGAAGTTATCGAGCTTCAAAGTTTGAAAAGTCACACAATTTGTGTGGTTGAGCACATAAAGTACTATTTTTCATGGAAATTCCACAAGATGCAATCATGATGTGTTGTGACATATTCAAAATCTCGTCGAGCTGATTAATTTGACACTTTGTTTAACAAATTTGGTCTTCATTTGCCGAAGCTATCGAGCTTCAAAGTTTGAAAAGTCACACAAATTGTGTGTTTGAGCACATAAAGTACTATTTTTCTTGGAAGTTCAACAAGATGTAATCATGATGTGTTGTGACATTTTCAAAATCTCGTTGAGGTGATTACTTTGACCCTTTGTTTAAGAAATTTGGTCCACATTTGCCGAAGTTATCAAGCTTCAAATTTTGAAAAGTCACAAAAGTTGTGTGTTTGAGCACATAAAGTACTATTTTTCTTGGAAGTTCAACAAGATGTAATCATGATGTGTTGTGACATCTTCATAACCTCGTCGAGCTGATTAATTTGACACTTTGGTTAACAAATTTGGTCCACATTTGCCAAAGTTATCGAGCTTCAAAGTGTGAAAAGTCACAAAATATGTGTGTTTGAGCACATACAGTACTATTTTTCTTGGAAGTTCAACAAGATGTAATCATGATGTGTTGTGACATCTTAAAGATCTCGTGGAGCGGATTGATTTGATACTTTATTTAACATATTTGGTCCTCATTTGCCGAAGGTATCGAGCTCCAAAGTTTGAAAAGTCACAAAAGTTGTGTGTTTGAGCACATAAAGTACTATTTTTCTTGGAAGTTCAACAAGATGCAATTCTGATGTGTTGTGACATCTTCAAAATCTCGTCGAGCTGATTAATTTGACACTTTGTTTAAGGAATTTGGTACTCATTTGCCGAAGTTATCGAGCTTCAAAATTTGAAAAGTCACAAAAGTTGTGTGTTTGAGCACATAAAGTACTATTTTTCTGGGAAGTTCAACAAGATGTAATCATGCTGTGTTGTGACATCTTCAAAATCTCGTTGAGGTGATTACTTTGACACTTTGTTTAAGAAATTTGGTCCACATTTGCCGAAGTTATCAAGCTTCAAAATTTGAAAAGTCACAAAAGTTGTGTGTTTGAGCACATAAAGTACTATTTTTCTTGGAAGTTCAACAAGATGCAATTCTGATGTGTTGTGTCATGTTAAAGATCTCGTCGAGCTGATTAACTTGACACTATGTTTAAGGAATTTGGTACTCATTTGCCGAAGTTATCGAGCTTCAAAGTTTGAAAAGTCACACAAGTTGTGTGTTTGAGCACATATAGTACTATTTTTCTTGGAAGTTCAACAAGATGCAATTTTGATGTGTTGTGACATCTTCACAATCTCGTCGAGCTGATTAATTTGACACTCTGTTTAACAAATTTGGTCCACATTTGCCAAAGTTATCGAGCTTCAAAATTGGAAAAGTCACAAAAGTTGTGTGTTTGAGCACATAAAGTACTATTTTTCTTGGATGTTCAACAAGATGCAATTCTGATGTGTTGTGTCATGTTAAATATCTCGTCGAGCTGATTAACTTGACACTTTGTTTAAGGAATTTGGTCCTCATTTGCCGAAGTTATCGAGCTTCAAAGTTTGAAAAGTCACACAAGTTGTGTGGTTGAGCACATAAAGTACTATTTTTCATGGAAATTCCACAAGATGCAATCATGAATTGTTGTGTCATTTTAAAGATCTCGTCGAGCTGATTACTTTGACACTTTGGTTAACATATTTGGTCCTCATTTGCCGAAGCTATCGAGCTTCAAAGTTTGAAAAGTCACAAAAGTTGTGTGTTTGAGCACATAAAGTACTATTTTTCTTGGAAGTTCAACAAGATGTAATCATGCTGTGTTGTGACATCTTCAAAATCTCGTCGAGCTGATTAATTTGACACTTTGTTTAAGAAATTTGGTCCACATTTGCCGAAGTTATCGAGCTTCAAAATTTGAAAAGTCACAAAAGTTGTGTTTTTGAGCACATAAAGTACTATTTTTCTTGGAAATTCAACAAGATGCAATTCTGATGTGTTGTGTCATGTTAAAGATCTCGTCGAGCTGATTAACTTGACACTTTGTTTAAGGAATTTGGTACTCATTTGCCGAAGTTATCGAGCTTCAAAGTTTGAAAAGTCACACAAGTTGTGTGTTTGAGCACATATAGTACTATTTTTCTTGGAAGTTCAACAAGATGCAATTTTGATGTGTTGTGACATCTTCACAATCTCGTCGAGCTGATTAATTTGACACTCTGTTTAACAAATTTGGTCTTCATTTGCCGAAGCTATCGAGCTTCAAAGTTTGAAAAGTCACAAAAGTTGTGTGTTTGAGCACATAAAGTACTATTTTTCTTGGATGTTCAACAAGATGCAATTCTGATGTGTTGTGTCATGTTAAATATCTCGTCGAGCTGATTAACTTGACACTTTGTTTAAGGAATTTGGTCCTCATTTGCCGATGTTATCGAGCTTCAAAGTTTGAAAAGTCACACAAGTTGTGTGGTTGAGCACATAAAGTACTATTTTTCATGGAAATTCCACAAGATGCAATCATGATGTGGTGTGACATATTCAAAATCTCGTCGAGCTGATTAATTTGACACTTTGTTTAACAAATTTGGTCTTCATTTGCCGAAGCTATCGAGCTTCAAAGTTTGAAAAGTCACACAAGTTGTGTGTTTGAGCACGTAAAGTAGTATTTTTCTTGGAAATTCAACAAGATGCAATCATGATGTGTTGTGACATATTCAAAATCTCGTCGAGCTGATTAATTTGACACTTTGTTTAACAAATTTGGTCTTCATTTGCCGAAGCTATCGAGCTTCAAAGTTTGAAAAGTCACAAAAGTTGTGTGTTTGAGCACATAAAGTACTATTTTTCTTGGAAGTTCAACAAGATGCAATCACGATGTATTTAGACATATTCAAAATCTCGTTGAGGTGATTACTTTGACCTTTTGTTTAAGAAATTTGGTCCACATTTGCCGAAGTTATCGAGCTTCAAATTTTAAAAAGTCACAAAAGTTGTGTGTTTGAGCACGTAAAGTACTATTTTTCTTGGAAATTCAACAAGATGCAATCATGATGTGTTGTGACATATTCAAAATCTCGTCGAGCTGATTAATTTGACTCTTTGTTTAACAAATTTGGTCTTCATTTGCCGAAGCTATCGAGCTTCAAAGTTTGAAAAGTCACGAAAGTTGTGTGTTTGAGCACATAAAGTACTATTTTTCTTGGAAATTCAACAAGATGCAATTCTGATGTGTTGTGTCATGTTAAAGATCTCGTCGAGCTGATTAATTTGACACTTTGTTTATCAAATTTGGTCTTCATTTGCCGAAGCTATCGAGCTTCAAAGTTTGAAAAGTCACAAAAGTTGTGTGTTTGAGCACATAAAGTACTATTTTTCTTGGATGTTCAACAAGATGCAATTCTGATGTGTTGTGTCATTTTAAAGATCTCGTCGAGCTGATTACTTTGACACTTTGGTTAACAAATTTGGTCCACATTTGCCGAAGCTATCGAGCTTCAAAGTTTGAAAAGTCACAAAAGTTGTGTGTTTGAGCACATAAAGTACTATTTTTCTTGGAAGTTCAACAAGATGTAATCATGATGTGTTGTGACATCTTAAAGATCTCGTGGAGCTGATTACATTGACACTTTGTTTAAGAAATTTGGTCCACATTTGCCGAAGTTATCGAGCTTCAAAGTTTGAAAAGTCACACAAGTTGTGTGTTTGAGCACATAAAGTACTATTTTTCTTGGAAGTTCAACAAGATGCAATTCTGATGTGTTGTGACATCTTCAAAATCTCGTCGAGCTGATTAATTTGACTCTTTGTTTAACAAATTTGGTCTTCATTTGCCGAAGCTATCGAGCTCCAAAGTTTGAAAAGTCACAAAAGTTGTGTGTTTGAGCACATAAAGTACTATTTTTCTTGGAAGTTCAACAAGATGTAATCATGCTGTGTTGTGACATCTTCAAAATCTCGTCGAGCTGATTAATTTGACACTTTGTTTAAGGAATTTGGTAGTCATTTGCCGAAGTTATCGAGCTTCAAAATTTGAAAAGTCACAAAAGTTGTGTGTTTGAGCACATAAAGTACTATTTTTCTGGGAAGTTCAACAAGATGTAATCATGCTGTGTTGTGACATCTTCAAAATCTCGTTGAGGTGATTACTTTGACACTTTGTTTAAGAAATTTGGTCCACATTTGCCGAAGTTATCGAGCTTCAAAATTTGAAAAGTCACAAAAGTTGTGTTTTTGAGCACATAAAGTACTATTTTTCTTGGAAGTTCAACAAGATGTAATCATGATGTGTTGTGACATCTTCATAACCTCGTCGAGCTGATTAATTTGACACTTTGTTTAACAAATTTGGTCCACATTTGCCGAAGTTATCGAGCTTCAAAGTTTGAAAAGTCACAAAAGTTGTGTGTTTGAGCACATAAAGTACTATTTTTCTTGGAAGTTCAACAAGATGCAATCATGAATTGTTGTGACATATTCAAAATCTCGTCGAGCTGATTAATTTGACACTTTGTTTAACAAATTTGGTCTTCATTTGCCGAAGCTATCGAGCTTCAAAGTTTGAAAAGTCACAAAAGTTGTGTGTTTGAGCACATAAAGTACTATTTTTCTTGGAAGTTCAACAAGATGCAATTCTGATGTGTTGTGTCATGTTAAAGATCTCGTCGAGCTGATTAACTTGACACTTTGTTTAAGGAATTTGGTACTCATTTGCCGAAGTTATCGAGCTTCAAAGTTTGAAAAGTCACACAAGTTGTGTGTTTGAGCACATAAAGTACTATTTTTCTTGGAAGTTCAACAAGATGCAATCATGATGTGTTGTGACATCTTAAAGATCTCGTGGAGCGGATTGATTTGATACTTTATTTAACATATTTGGTCCTCATTTGCCGAAGGTATCGAGCTCCAAAGTTTGAAAAGTCACAAAAGTTGTGTGTTTGAGCACATAAAGTACTATTTTTCTTGGAAGTTCAACAAGATGTAATCATGATGTGTTGTGACATCTTAAAGATCTCGTGGAGCGGATTGATTTGATACTTTATTTAACATATTTGGTCCTCATTTGCCGAAGGTATCGAGCTCCAAAGTTTGAAAAGTCACAAAAGTTGTGTGTTTGAGCACATAAAGTACTATTTTTCTTGGAAGTTCAACAAGATGTAATCATGATGTGTTGTGACATCTTCATAACCTCGTCGAGCTGATTAATTTGATACTTTGTTTAACAAATTTGGTCCACATTTGCCGAAGTTATCGAGCTTCAAAGTTTGAAAAGTCACAAAAGTTGTGTGTTTGAGCACATAAAGTACTATTTTTCTTGGAAGTTCAACAAGATGCAATCACGATGTGTTTTGACATATTCAAAATCTCGTTGAGGTGATTACTTTGACCCTTTGTTTAAGAAATTTGGTCCACATTTGCCGAAGTTATCGAGCTTCAAATTTTGAAAAGTCACAAAAGTTGTGTGTTTGAGCACATAAAGTACTATTTTTCTTGGAAGTTCAACAAGATGTAATCATGATGTGTTTTGACATATTCAAAATCTCGTTGAGGTGATTACTTTGACCCTTTGTTTAAGAAATTTGGTCCACATTTGCCGAAGTTATCGAGCTTCAAATTTTGAAAAGTCACAAAAGTTGTGTGTTTGAGCACTTAAAGTACTATTTTTCTTGGAAGTTCAACAAGATGCAATCATGAATTGTTGTGTCATTTTAAAGATCTCGTCGAGCTGATTACTTTGACACTTTGGTTAACAAATTTGGTCCACATTTGCCAAAGTTATCGAGCTTCAAAGTGTGAAAAGTCACAAAATATGTGTGTTTGAGCACATAAGGTACTATTTTTCTTGGAAATTCAACAAGATGCAGTCATGATGTGTTGTGACATATTCAAAATCTCGTCGAGCTGATTAATTTGACTCTTTGTTTAACAAATTTGGTCTTCATTTGCCGAAGCTATCGAGCTTCAAAGTTTGAAAAGTCACAAAAGTTGTGTGTTTGAGCACATAAAGTACTATTTTTCTTGGAAGTTCAACAAGATGCAATCATGAATTGTTGTGTCATTTTAAAGATCTCGTCGAGCTGATTAATTTGACACTTTGTTTAACAAATTTGGTCTTCATTTGCCGAAGCTATCGAGCTTCAAAGTTTGAAAAGTCACAAAAGTTGTGTGTTTGAGCACATAAAGTACTATTTTTCTTGGAAGTTCAACAAGATGCAATCACGAATTGTTGTGTCATTTTAAAGATCTCGTCGAGCTGATTAATTTGACACTTTGTTTAACAAATTTGGTCTTCATTTGCCGAAGCTATCGAGCTTCAAAGTTTGAAAAGTCACAAAAGTTGTGTGTTTGAGCACATAAAGTACTATTTTTCTTGGAAGTTCAACAAGATGCAATCACGATGTATTTAGACATATTCAAAATCTCGTTGAGGTGATTACTTTGACCCTTTGTTTAAGAAATTTGGTCCACATTTGCCGAAGTTATCGAGCTTCAAATTTTGAAAAGTCACAAAAGTTGTGTGTTTGAGCACATAAAGTACTATTTTTCTTGGAAGTTCAACAAGATGCAATTCTGATGTGTTGTGTCATGTTAAAGATCTCGTCGAGCTGATTAACTTGACACTTTGTTTAAGGAATTTGGTACTCATTTGCCGAAGTTATCGAGCTTCAAAATTTGAAAAGTCACAAAAGTTGTGTGTTTGAGCACATAAAGTACTATTTTTCTTGGAAGTTCAACAAGATGTAATCATGATGTGTTGTGACATCTTCATAACCTCGTCGAGCTGATTAATTTGATACTTTGTTTAACAAATTTGGTCCACATTTGCCGAAGCTATCGAGCTTCAAAGTTTGAAAAGTCACACAAGTTGTGTGTTTGAGCACATAAAGTACTATTTTTCTTGGAAGTTCAACAAGATGCAATTCTGATGTGTTGTGACATCTTCAAAATCTCGTCGAGCTGATTAATTTGACACTTTGTTTAAGGAATTTGGTACTCATTTGCCGAAGCTATCGAGCTTCAAAGTTTGAAAAGTCACAAAAGTTGTGTGTTTGAGCACATAAAGTACTATTTTTCTTGGAAGTTCAACAAGATGTAATCATGATGTGTTGTGACATCTTCAAAATCTCGTTGAGGTGATTACATTGACACTTTGTTTAAGAAATTTGGTCCACATTTGCCGAAGTTATCGACCTTCAAAGTTTGAAAAGTCACAAAAGTTGTGTGTTTGAGCACATAAAGTACTATTTTTCTTGGAAGTTCAACAAGATGCAATCACGATGTGTTTTGACATCTTCAAAATCTCGTCGAGCTGATTACATTGACACTTTGTTTAAGAAATTTGGTCCACATTTGCCGAAGTTATCGAGCTTCAAAGTTTGAAAAGTCACACAAGATGTGTGTTTGAGCACATAAAGTACTATTTTTCTTGGAAGTTCAACAAGATGCAATTCTGATGTGTTGTGTCATGTTAAAGATCTCGTCGAGCTGATTAACTTGACACTTTGTTTAAGGAATTTGGTACTCATTTGCCGAAGTTATCGAGCTTCAAAGTTTGAAAAGTCACAAAAGTTGTGTGTTTGAGCACATAAAGTACTATTTTTCTTGGAAGTTCAACAAGATGCAATCACGATGTGTTTTGACATCTTCAAAATCTCGTCGAGCTGATTACATTGACACTTTGTTTAAGAAATTTGGTCCACATTTGCCGAAGTTATCGAGCTTCAAAGTTTGAAAAGTCACACAAGATGTGTGTTTGAGCACATAAAGTACTATTTTTCTTGGAAGTTCAACAAGATGCAATTCTGATGTGTTGTGTCATGTTAAAGATCTCGTCGAGCTGATTAACTTGACACTTTGTTTAAGGAATTTGGTACTCATTTGCCGAAGCTATCGAGCTTCAAAGTTTGAAAAGTCACAAAAGTTGTGTGTTTGAGCACATAAAGTACTATTTTTCTTGGAAGTTCAACAAGATGTAATCATGATGTGTTGTGACATCTTCAAAATCTCGTTGAGGTGATTACATTGACACTTTGTTTAAGAAATTTGGTCCACATTTGCCGAAGTTATCGACCTTCAAAGTTTGAAAAGTCACAAAAGTTGTGTGTTTGAGCACATAAAGTACTATTTTTCTTGGAAGTTCAACAAGATGCAATCACGATGTGTTTTGACATCTTCAAAATCTCGTCGAGCTGATTACATTGACACTTTGTTTAAGAAATTTGGTCCACATTTGCCGAAGTTATCGAGCTTCAAAGTTTGAAAAGTCACACAAGATGTGTGTTTGAGCACATAAAGTACTATTTTTCTTGGAAGTTCAACAAGATGTAATCATGATGTGTTGTGTCATTTTAAAGATCTCGTCAAGCTGATTACTTTGACACTTTGGTTAACAAATTTGGTCCACATTTGCCAAAGTTATCGAGCTTCAAAGTGTGAAAAGTCACAAAATATGTGTGTTTGAGCACATACAGTACTATTTTTCTTGGAAATTCAACAAGATGCAATCATGATATCTTGTGACATATTCAAAATCTCGTCGATCTGATTAATTTGACACTTTGTTTAACAAATTTGGTCTTCATTTGCCGAAGCTATCGAGCTTCAAAGTGTGAAAAGTCACAAAAGTTGTGTGTTTGAGCACATAAAGTACTATTTTTCTTGGAAGTTCAACAAGATGTAATCATGATGTGTTGTGACATCTTCAAAATCTCGTTGAGGTGATTACATTGACACTTTGTTTAAGGAATTTGGTACTCATTTGCCGAAGCTATCGAGCTTCAAAGTTTGAAAAGTCACAAAAGTTGTGTGTTTGAGCACATAAAGTACTATTTTTCTTGGAAGTTCAACAAGATGCAATTCTGATGTGTTGTGACATCTTCAAAATCTCGTCGAGCTGATTAATTTGACACTTTGTTTAAGGAATTTGGTACTCATTTGCCGAAGTTATCGAGCTTCAAAATTTGAAAAGTCACAAAAGTTGTGTGGTTGAGCACATAAAGTACTATTTTTCATGGAAATTCCACAAGATGCAATCATGATGTGTTGTGACATATTCAAAATCTCGTCGAGCTGATTAATTTGACACTTTGTTTAACAAATTTGGTCTTCATTTGCCGAAGCTATCGAGCTTCAAAGTTTGAAAAGTCACGAAAGTTGTGTGTTTGAGCACATAAAGTACTATTTTTCTGGGAAGTTCAACAAGATGTAATCATGCTGTGTTGTGACATCTTCAAAATCTCGTTGAGGTGATTACTTTGACACTTTGTTTAAGAAATTTGGTCCACATTTGCCGAAGTTATCGAGCTTCAAAATTTGAAAAGTCACAAAAGTTGTGTTTTTGAGCACATAAAGTACTATTTTTCTTGGAAATTCAACAAGATGCAATTCTGATGTGTTGTGTCATGTTAAAGATCTCGTCGAGCTGATTAACTTGACACTTTGTTTAAGGAATTTGGTACTCATTTGCCGAAGTTATCGAGCTTCAAAGTTTGAAAAGTCACACAAGTTGTGTGTTTGAGCACTTATAGTACTATTTTTCTTGGAAGTTCAACAAGATGCAATTTTGATGTGTTGTGACATCTTCACAATCTCGTCGAGCTGATTAATTTGACACTCTGTTTAACAAATTTGGTCCACATTTGCCAAAGTTATCGAGCTTCAAAATTGGAAAAGTCACAAAAGTTGTGTGTTTGAGCACATAAAGTACTATTTTTCTTGGAAATTCAACAAGATGCAATTCTGATGTGTTGTGTCATGTTAAAGATCTCGTCGAGCTGATTAATTTGACACTTTGTTTAACAAATTTGGTCTTCATTTGCCGAAGCTATCGAGCTTCAAAGTTTGAAAAGTCACAAAAGTTGTGTGTTTGAGCACATAAAGTACTATTTTTCTTGGATGTTCAACAAGATGCAATTCTGATGTGTTGTGTCATGTTAAATATCTCGTCGAGCTGATTAACTTGACACTTTGTTTAAGGAATTTGGTCCTCATTTGCCGAAGTTATCGAGCTTCAAAGTTTGAAAAGTCACACAAGTTGTGTGGTTGAGCACATAAAGTACTATTTTTCATGGAAATTCCACAAGATGCAATCATGATGTGTTGTGACATATTCAAAATCTCGTCGAGCTGATTAATTTGACACTTTGTTTAACAAATTTGGTCTTCATTTGCCGAAGCTATCGAGCTTCAAAGTTTGAAAAGTCACGAAAGTTGTGTGTTTGAGCACATAAAGTACTATTTTTCTTGGAAGTTCAACAAGATGCAATTATGAATTGTTGTGTCATTTTAAAGATCTCGTCGAGCTGATTACTTTGACACTTTGGTTAACAAATTTGGTCCACATTTGCCGAAGCTATCGAGCTTCAAAGTTTGAAAAGTCACAAAAGTTGTGTGTTTGAGCACATAAAGTACTATTTTTCTTGGAAGTTCAACAAGATGCAATCATGATGTGTTGTGACATCTTAAAGATCTCGTGGAGCGGATTGATTTGATACTTTATTTAACATATTTGGTCCTCATTTGCCGAAGGTATCGAGCTCCAAAGTTTGAAAAGTCACAAAAGTTGTGTGTTTGAGCACATAAAGTACTATTTTTCTTGAAAGTTCAACAAGATGTAATCATGATGTGTTGTGACATCTTAAAGATCTCGTGGAGCGGATTGATTTGATACTTTATTTAACATATTTGGTCCTCATTTGCCGAAGGTATCGAGCTCCAAAGTTTGAAAAGTCACAAAAGTTGTGTGTTTGAGCACATAAAGTACTATTTTTCTTGGAAGTTCAACAAGATGTAATCATGATGTGTTTTGACATCTTCAAAATCTCGTCGAGCTGATTACATTGACACTTTGTTTAAGAAATTTGGTCCACATTTGCCGAAGTTATCGAGCTTCAAAGTTTGAAAAGTCACACAAGTTGTGTGTTTGAGCACATAAAGTACTATTTTTCTTGGAAGTTCAACAAGATGCAATTCTGATGTGTTGTGACATCTTCAAAATCTCGTCGAGCTGATTAATTTGACACTTTGTTTAAGGAATTTGGTACTCATTTGCCGAAGCTATCGAGCTTCAAAGTTTGAAAAGTCACAAAAGTTGTGTGTTTGAGCACATAAAGTACTATTTTTCTTGGAAGTTCAACAAGATGTAATCATGATGTGTTGTGACATCTTCAAAATCTCGTTGAGGTGATTACATTGACACTTTGTTTAAGAAATTTGGTCCACATTTGCCGAAGTTATCGACCTTCAAAGTTTGAAAAGTCACAAAAGTTGTGTGTTTGAGCACATAAAGTACTATTTTTCTTGGAAGTTCAACAAGATGCAATCACGATGTGTTTTGACATCTTCAAAATCTCGTCGAGCTGATTACATTGACACTTTGTTTAAGAAATTTGGTCCACATTTGCCGAAGTTATCGAGCTTCAAAGTTTGAAAAGTCACACAAGATGTGTGTTTGAGCACATAAAGTACTATTTTTCTTGGAAGTTCAACAAGATGTAATCATGATGTGTTGTGTCATTTTAAAGATCTCGTCAAGCTGATTACTTTGACACTTTGGTTAACAAATTTGGTCCACATTTGCCAAAGTTATCGAGCTTCAAAGTGTGAAAAGTCACAAAATATGTGTGTTTGAGCACATACAGTACTATTTTTCTTGGAAATTCAACAAGATGCAATCATGATATCTTGTGACATATTCAAAATCTCGTCGATCTGATTAATTTGACACTTTGTTTAACAAATTTGGTCTTCATTTGCCGAAGCTATCGAGCTTCAAAGTGTGAAAAGTCACAAAAGTTGTGTGTTTGAGCACATAAAGTACTATTTTTCTTGGAAGTTCAACAAGATGTAATCATGATGTGTTGTGACATCTTCAAAATCTCGTTGAGGTGATTACATTGACACTTTGTTTAAGGAATTTGGTACTCATTTGCCGAAGCTATCGAGCTTCAAAGTTTGAAAAGTCACAAAAGTTGTGTGTTTGAGCACATAAAGTACTATTTTTCTTGGAAGTTCAACAAGATGCAATTCTGATGTGTTGTGACATCTTCAAAATCTCGTCGAGCTGATTAATTTGACACTTTGTTTAAGGAATTTGGTACTCATTTGCCGAAGTTATCGAGCTTCAAAATTTGAAAAGTCACAAAAGTTGTGTGGTTGAGCACATAAAGTACTATTTTTCATGGAAATTCCACAAGATGCAATCATGATGTGTTGTGACATATTCAAAATCTCGTCGAGCTGATTAATTTGACACTTTGTTTAACAAATTTGGTCTTCATTTGCCGAAGCTATCGAGCTTCAAAGTTTGAAAAGTCACGAAAGTTGTGTGTTTGAGCACATAAAGTACTATTTTTCTTGGAAGTTCAACAAGATGCAATTATGAATTGTTGTGTCATTTTAAAGATCTCGTCGAGCTGATTGCTTTGACACTTTGGTTAACAAATTTGGTCCACATTTGCCGAAGCTATCGAGCTTCAAAGTTTGAAAAGTCACAAAAGTTGTGTGTTTGAGCACATAAAGTACTATTTTTCTTGGAAGTTCAACAAGATGCAATCATGATGTGTTGTGACATCTTAAAGATCTCGTGGAGCGGATTGATTTGATACTTTATTTAACATATTTGGTCCTCATTTGCCGAAGGTATCGAGCTCCAAAGTTTGAAAAGTCACAAAAGTTGTGTGTTTGAGCACATAAAGTACTATTTTTCTTGAAAGTTCAACAAGATGTAATCATGATGTGTTGTGACATCTTAAAGATCTCGTGGAGCGGATTGATTTGATACTTTATTTAACATATTTGGTCCTCATTTGCCGAAGGTATCGAGCTCCAAAGTTTGAAAAGTCACAAAAGTTGTGTGTTTGAGCACATAAAGTACTATTTTTCTGGGAAGTTCAACAAGATGTAATCATGCTGTGTTGTGACATCTTCAAAATCTCGTTGAGGTGATTACTTTGACACTTTGTTTAAGAAATTTGGTCCACATTTGCCGAAGTTATCGAGCTTCAAAATTTGAAAAGTCACAAAAGTTGTGTTTTTGAGCACATAAAGTACTATTTTTCTTGGAAATTCAACAAGATGCAATTCTGATGTGTTGTGTCATGTTAAATATCTCGTCGAGCTGATTAACTTGACACTTTGTTTAAGGAATTTGGTCCTCATTTGCCGAAGTTATCGAGCTTCAAAGTTTGAAAAGTCACACAAGTTGTGTGGTTGAGCACATAAAGTACTATTTTTCATGGAAATTCCACAAGATGCAATCATGATGTGTTGTGACATATTCAAAATCTCGTCGAGCTGATTAATTTGACACTTTGTTTAACAAATTTGGTCTTCATTTGCCGAAGCTATCGAGCTTCAAAGTTTGAAAAGTCACGAAAGTTGTGTGTTTGAGCACATAAAGTACTATTTTTCTTGGAAGTTCAACAAGATGCAATTATGAATTGTTGTGTCATTTTAAAGATCTCGTCGAGCTGATTACTTTGACACTTTGGTTAACAAATTTGGTCCACATTTGCCGAAGCTATCGAGCTTCAAAGTTTGAAAAGTCACAAAAGTTGTGTGTTTGAGCACATAAAGTACTATTTTTCTTGGAAGTT
Source organism: Euwallacea fornicatus (assembly GCF_040115645.1). Taxonomy (NCBI): domain Eukaryota; kingdom Metazoa; phylum Arthropoda; class Insecta; order Coleoptera; family Curculionidae; genus Euwallacea; species Euwallacea fornicatus. Next base: position 534,153 of record NW_027096014.1, on the reverse strand, counting down.
CAACAAGATGCAATCATGATGTGTTGTGACATCTTAAAGATCTCGTGGAGCGGATTGATTTGATACTTTATTTAACATATTTGGTCCTCATTTGCCGAAGGTATCGAGCTCCAAAGTTTGAAAAGTCACAAAAGTTGTGTGTTTGAGCACATAAAGTACTATTTTTCTTGAAAGTTCAACAAGATGTAATCATGATGTGTTGTGACATCTTAAAGATCTCGTGGAGCGGATTGATTTGATACTTTATTTAACATATTTGGTCCTCATTTGCCGAAGGTATCGAGCTCCAAAGTTTGAAAAGTCACAAAAGTTGTGTGTTTGAGCACATAAAGTACTATTTTTCTTGGAAGTTCAACAAGATGTAATCATGATGTGTTTTGACATCTTCAAAATCTCGTCGAGCTGATTACATTGACACTTTGTTTAAGAAATTTGGTCCACATTTGCCGAAGTTATCGAGCTTCAAAGTTTGAAAAGTCACACAAGTTGTGTGTTTGAGCACATAAAGTACTATTTTTCTTGGAAGTTCAACAAGATGCAATTCTGATGTGTTGTGACATCTTCAAAATCTCGTCGAGCTGATTAATTTGACACTTTGTTTAAGGAATTTGGTACTCATTTGCCGAAGCTATCGAGCTTCAAAGTTTGAAAAGTCACAAAAGTTGTGTGTTTGAGCACATAAAGTACTATTTTTCTTGGAAGTTCAACAAGATGTAATCATGATGTGTTGTGACATCTTCAAAATCTCGTTGAGGTGATTACATTGACACTTTGTTTAAGAAATTTGGTCCACATTTGCCGAAGTTATCGACCTTCAAAGTTTGAAAAGTCACAAAAGTTGTGTGTTTGAGCACATAAAGTACTATTTTTCTTGGAAGTTCAACAAGATGCAATCACGATGTGTTTTGACATCTTCAAAATCTCGTCGAGCTGATTACATTGACACTTTGTTTAAGAAATTTGGTCCACATTTGCCGAAGTTATCGAGCTTCAAAGTTTGAAAAGTCACACAAGATGTGTGTTTGAGCACATAAAGTACTATTTTTCTTGGAAGTTCAACAAGATGTAATCATGATGTGTTGTGTCATTTTAAAGATCTCGTCAAGCTGATTACTTTGACACTTTGGTTAACAAATTTGGTCCACATTTGCCAAAGTTATCGAGCTTCAAAGTGTGAAAAGTCACAAAATATGTGTGTTTGAGCACATACAGTACTATTTTTCTTGGAAATTCAACAAGATGCAATCATGATATCTTGTGACATATTCAAAATCTCGTCGATCTGATTAATTTGACACTTTGTTTAACAAATTTGGTCTTCATTTGCCGAAGCTATCGAGCTTCAAAGTGTGAAAAGTCACAAAAGTTGTGTGTTTGAGCACATAAAGTACTATTTTTCTTGGAAGTTCAACAAGATGTAATCATGATGTGTTGTGACATCTTCAAAATCTCGTTGAGGTGATTACATTGACACTTTGTTTAAGGAATTTGGTACTCATTTGCCGAAGCTATCGAGCTTCAAAGTTTGAAAAGTCACAAAAGTTGTGTGTTTGAGCACATAAAGTACTATTTTTCTTGGAAGTTCAACAAGATGCAATTCTGATGTGTTGTGACATCTTCAAAATCTCGTCGAGCTGATTAATTTGACACTTTGTTTAAGGAATTTGGTACTCATTTGCCGAAGTTATCGAGCTTCAAAATTTGAAAAGTCACAAAAGTTGTGTGGTTGAGCACATAAAGTACTATTTTTCATGGAAATTCCACAAGATGCAATCATGATGTGTTGTGACATATTCAAAATCTCGTCGAGCTGATTAATTTGACACTTTGTTTAACAAATTTGGTCTTCATTTGCCGAAGCTATCGAGCTTCAAAGTTTGAAAAGTCACGAAAGTTGTGTGTTTGAGCACATAAAGTACTATTTTTCTTGGAAGTTCAACAAGATGCAATTATGAATTGTTGTGTCATTTTAAAGATCTCGTCGAGCTGATTGCTTTGACACTTTGGTTAACAAATTTGGTCCACATTTGCCGAAGCTATCGAGCTTCAAAGTTTGAAAAGTCACAAAAGTTGTGTGTTTGAGCACATAAAGTACTATTTTTCTTGGAAGTTCAACAAGATGCAATCATGATGTGTTGTGACATCTTAAAGATCTCGTGGAGCGGATTGATTTGATACTTTATTTAACATATTTGGTCCTCATTTGCCGAAGGTATCGAGCTCCAAAGTTTGAAAAGTCACAAAAGTTGTGTGTTTGAGCACATAAAGTACTATTTTTCTTGAAAGTTCAACAAGATGTAATCATGATGTGTTGTGACATCTTAAAGATCTCGTGGAGCGGATTGATTTGATACTTTATTTAACATATTTGGTCCTCATTTGCCGAAGGTATCGAGCTCCAAAGTTTGAAAAGTCACAAAAGTTGTGTGTTTGAGCACATAAAGTACTATTTTTCTTGGAAGTTCAACAAGATGTAATCATGATGTGTTGTGACATCTTCAAAATCTCGTCGAGCTGATTACATTGACACTTTGTTTAAGAAATTTGGTCCACATTTGCCGAAGTTATCGAGCTTCAAAGTTTGAAAAGTCACACAAGTTGTGTGTTTGAGCACATAAAGTACTATTTTTCTTGGAAGTTCAACAAGATGCAATTCTGATGTGTTGTGACATCTTCAAAATCTCGTCGAGCTGATTAATTTGACACTTTGTTTAAGAAATTTGGTCCACATTTGCCGAAGTTATCGACCTTCAAAGTTTGAAAAGTCACAAAAGTTGTGTGTTTGAGCACATAAAGTACTATTTTTCTTGGAAGTTCAACAAGATGCAATCACGATGTGTTTTGACATCTTCAAAATCTCGTCGAGCTGATTACATTGACACTTTGTTTAAGAAATTTGGTCCACATTTGCCGAAGTTATCGAGCTTCAAAGTTTGAAAAGTCACACAAGATGTGTGTTTGAGCACATAAAGTACTATTTTTCTTGGAAGTTCAACAAGATGTAATCATGATGTGTTGTGTCATTTTAAAGATCTCGTCAAGCTGATTACTTTGACACTTTGGTTAACAAATTTGGTCCACATTTGCCAAAGTTATCGAGCTTCAAAGTGTGAAAAGTCACAAAATATGTGTGTTTGAGCACATACAGTACTATTTTTCTTGGAAATTCAACAAGATGCAATCATGATATGTTGTGACATATTCAAAATCTCGTCGATCTGATTAATTTGACACTTTGTTTAACAAATTTGGTCTTCATTTGCCGAAGCTATCGAGCTTCAAAGTGTGAAAAGTCACAAAAGTTGTGTGTTTGAGCACATAAAGTACTATTTTTCTTGGAAGTTCAACAAGATGTAATCATGATGTGTTGTGACATCTTCAAAATCTCGTTGAGGTGATTACATTGACACTTTGTTTAAGAAATTTGGTCCACATTTGCCGAAGTTATCGACCTTCAAAGTGTGAAAAGTCACAAAATATGTGTGTTTGAGCACATACAGTACTATTTTTCTTGGAAATTCAACAAGATGCAATCATGATGTGTTGTGACATATTCAAAATCTCGTCGAGCTGATTAATTTGACACTTTGTTTAACAAATTTGGTCTTCATTTGCCGAAGCTATCGAGCTTCAAAGTTTGAAAAGTCACAAAAGTTGTGTGTTTGAGCACATAAAGTACTATTTTTCTTGGAAGTTCAACAAGATGCAATTCTGATGTGTTGTGTCATGTTAAAGATCTCGTCGAGCTGATTAACTTGACACTTTGTTTAAGGAATTTGGTACTCATTTGCCGAAGTTATCGAGCTTCAAAGTTTGAAAAGTCACACAAGTTGTGTGTTTGAGCACATAAAGTACTATTTTTCTTAGAAGTTCAACAAGATGCAATTCTGATGTGTTGTGACATCTTAAAGATCTCGTGGAGCGGATTGATTTGATACTTTATTTAACATATTTGGTCCTCATTTGCCGAAGGTATCGAGCTCCAAAGTTTGAAAAGTTACAAAAGTTGTGTGTTTGAGAACATAAAGTACTATTTTTCTTGGAAGTTCAACAAGATGTAATCATGATGTGTTGTGACATCTTAAAGATCTCGTGGAGCGGATTGATTTGATACTTTATTTAACATATTTGGTCCTCATTTGCCGAAGGTATCGTGCTCCAAAGTTTGAAAAGTCACAAAAGTTGTGTGTTTGAGCACATAAAGTACTATTTTTCTTGGAAGTTCAACAAGATGTAATCATGATGTGTTGTGACATCTTAAAGATCTCGTGGAGCGGATTGATTTGATACTTTATTTAACATATTTGGTCCTCATTTGCCGAAGGTATCGAGCTCCAAAGTTTGAAAAGTCACAAAAGTTGTGTGTTTGAGAACATAAAGTACTATTTTTCTTGGAAGTTCAACAAGATGTAATCATGATGTGTTGTGACATCTTCATAACCTCGTCGAGCTGATTAATTTGACACTTTGTTTAACAAATTTGGTCCACATTTGCCGAAGCTATCGAGATTCAAAGTTTGAAAAGTCACAAAAGTTGTGTGTTTGAGCACATAAAGTACTATTTTTCTTGGAAGTTCAACAAGATGCAATCATGATGTGTTGTGACATCTTCAAAATCTCGTCGAGCTGATTAATTGGACACTTTCTTTAACAAATTTGATACTCATTTACTGAAGTTATCCAGCTTCAAATTTTGAAAAGACTCAAAATTTGTGTGTTTGAGCATTAAAAGTACTATTTTTCTTGGAAATTCAACAAGATGCAATCATGATGTGTTGTGACATCTTCAAAATCTCGTCGAGCTGATTAATTGGACACTAATTTAACAAATTTGATACTCATTTGCCGAAGTTATCGAGCTTCAAAGTTTGAAAGATAAAAAATTTGTGTGTTGAATACATAAAGTACTATTTTTCTTGGAAATGCAACAAGATGCAATCATGATGTGTTGTGAGATCTTCAAAATCTCGTCGAGCTGATTAATTGGACACTTTCTTTAACAAATTTGATACTCATTTGCTGAAGTTATCGAGCTTCAAAGTTTGAAAAGTCAAAAAAGTTGTGTGTTTGAGCACTAAAAGTACTATTTTTCTTGGAAATTCAACAAGATGCAATCATGATGTGTTGTGACATCTTCAAAATCTCGTCGAGCTGATTAATTGGACACTTTCTTTAACAAATTTGATACTCATTTGCCGAAGTTATCGATCTTCAAAGTTTGAAAAGTCAAAAAAGTTGTGTGTTGAACACATAAAGTACTATTTTTTTTGGAAATTCAACATCATGCAATCATGATGTGTTGTGACATCTTCAAAATCTCGTCGAGCTGATTAATTGGACACTTTCTTTAACAAATTTGATACTCATTTGCTGAAGTTATCGAGCTTCAAATTTTGAAAAGTCTCAAAAGTTGTGTGTTGAACACATAAAGTACTATTTTTCTTGGAAATTCAACAAGATGCAATCATGATGTATTGTGACATCTTCAAAATCTCGTCGAGCTGATTAATTAGACACTTTCTTTAACAAATTTGATACTCATTTGCTGAAGTTATCGAGCTTCAAATTTTGAAAATTCTCAAAAGTTGTGTGTTGAACACATAGAGTACTATTTTTCTTGGAAATTCAACAAGATGCAATCATGATGTGTTGTGACATCTTCAAAATCTCGTCGAGCTGATTAATTGGACACTTTCTTTAACAAATTTGATACTCATTTACTGAAATTATCCAGCTTCAAATTTTGAAAAGACTCAAAATTTGTGTGTTTGAGCACTAAAAGTACTATTTTTCTTGGAAATTCAACAAGATGCAATCATGATGTGTTGTGACATCTTCAAAATCTCGTCGAGCTGATTAATTGGACACTAATTTAACAAATTTGATACTCATTTGCTGAAGTTATCGAGCTTCAAATTTTGAAAAGTCTCAAAAGTTGTGTGTTGAACACATAAAGTACTATTTTTCTTGGAAATTCAACAAGATGCAATCATGATGTGTTGTGACTTCTTCAAAATCTCGTCGAGCTGATTAATTGGACACTTTCTTTAACAAATTTGATACTCATTTGCTGAAGTTATCGAGCTTCAAATTTTGGAAAGTCTCAAAAGTTGTGTGTTTGAGCACTAAAAGTACTATTTTTCTTGGAAATTCAACAAGATGCAATCATGATGTGTTGTGACATCTTCAAAATCTCGTCGAGCTGATTAAGTGGACACTTTCTTTAACAAATTTGATACTCATTTGCTGAAGTTATCGAGCTTCAAATTTTGGAAAGTCTCAAACGTTGTGTGTTTGAGCACTAAAAGTACTATTTTTCTTGGAAATTCAACAAGATGCAATCATGATGTGTTGTGACATCTTCAAAATCTCGTCGAGCTGATTAATTGGACACTTTCTTTAACAAATTTGATACTCATTTGCTGAAGTTATCGAGCTTCAAATTTTGGAAAGTCTCAAAAGTTGTGTGTTTGAGCACTAAAAGTACTATTTTTCTTGGAAATTCAACAAGATGCAATCATGATGTGTTGTGACATCTTCAAAATCTCGTCGAGCTGATTAAGTGGACACTTTCTTTAACAAATTTGATACTCATTTGCTGAAGTTATCGAGCTTCAAATTTTGGAAAGTCTCAAAAGTTGTCTGTTTGAGCACTAAAAGTATTATTTTTCTTGGAAATTCAACAAGATGCAATCATGATGTGTTGTGACATCTTCAAAATCTCGTCGAGCTGATTAAGTGGACACTTTCTTTAACAAATTTGATACTCATTTGCTGAAGTTATCGAGCTTCAAATTTTGGAAAGACTCAAAATTTGTGTGTTTGAGCACTAAAAGTACTATTTTTCTTGGAAATTCAACAAGATGCAATCATGATGTGTTGTGACATCTTCAAAATCTCGTCGAGCTGATTAATTGGACACTAATTTAACAAATTTGATACTCATTTGCCGATGTTATCGAGCTTCAAATTTTGGAAAGTCTCAAAAGTTGTGTGTTTGAGCACTAAAAGTACTATTTTTCTTGGAAATTCAACAAGATGCAATCATGATGTGTTGTGACATCTTCAAAATCTCGTCGAGCTGATTTTATTGGACACTTTCTTTAACAAATTTAATACTCATTTGCTGAAGTTATCGAGCTTCAAATTTTGAAAAGTCTCAAAAGTTGTGTGTTGAACACATAAAGTACTATTTTTCTTGGAAATTCAACAAAATGCAATCATGATGTGTTGTGACATCTTCAAAATCTCGTCGAGCTGATTAATTAGACACTTTCTTTAACAAATTTGATACTCATTTGCTGAAGTTATCGAGCTTCAAATTTTGAAAATTCTCAAAAGTTGTGTGTTGAACACATAGAGTACTATTTTTCTTGGAAATTCAACAAGATGCAATCATGATGTGTTGTGACATCTTCAAAATCTCGTCGAGCTGATTAATTGGACACTTTCTTTAACAAATTTGATACTCATTTACTGAAATTATCCAGCTTCAAATTTTGAAAAGACTCAAAATTTGTGTGTTTGAGCACTAAAAGTACTATTTTTCTTGGAAATTCAACAAGATGCAATCATGATGTGTTGTGACATCTTCAAAATCTCGTCGAGCTGATTAATTGGACACTAATTTAACAAATTTGATACTCATTTGCTGAAGTTATCGAGCTTCAAATTTTGAAAAGTCTCAAAAGTTGTGTGTTGAACACATAAAGTACTATTTTTCTTGGAAATTCAACAAGATGCAATCATGATGTGTTGTGACTTCTTCAAAATCTCGTCGAGCTGATTAATTGGACACTTTCTTTAACAAATTTGATACTCATTTGCTGAAGTTATCGAGCTTCAAATTTTGGAAAGTCTCAAAAGTTGTGTGTTTGAGCACTAAAAGTACTATTTTTCTTGGAAATTCAACAAGATGCAATCATGATGTGTTGTGACATCTTCAAAATCTCGTCGAGCTGATTAAGTGGACACTTTCTTTAACAAATTTGATACTCATTTGCTGAAGTTATCGAGCTTCAAATTTTGAAAAGTCTCAAAAGTTGTGTGTTGAACACATAAAGTACTATTTTTCTTGGAAATTCAACAAGATGCAATCATGATGTGTTGTGACTTCTTCAAAATCTCGTCGAGCTGATTAATTGGACACTTTCTTTAACAAATTTGATACTCATTTGCTGAAGTTATCGAGCTTCAAATTTTGGAAAGTCTCAAAAGTTGTGTGTTTGAGCACTAAAAGTACTATTTTTCTTGGAAATTCAACAAGATGCAATCATGATGTGTTGTGACATCTTCAAAATCTCGTCGAGCTGATTAATTGGACACTTTCTTTAACAAATTTGATACTCATTTACTGAAATTATCCAGCTTCAAATTTTGAAAAGACTCAAAATTTGTGTGTTTGAGCACTAAAAGTACTATTTTTCTTGGAAATTCAACAAGATGCAATCATGATGTGTTGTGACATCTTCAAAATCTCGTCGAGCTGATTAATTGGACACTAATTTAACAAATTTGATACTCATTTGCCGATGTTATCGAGCTTCAAATTTTGGAAAGTCTCAAAAGTTGTGTGTTTGAGCACTAAAAGTACTATTTTTCTTGGAAATTCAACAAGATGCAATCATGATGTGTTGTGACATCTTCAAAATCTCGTCGAGCTGATTTTATTGGACACTTTCTTTAACAAATTTAATACTCATTTGCTGAAGTTATCGAGCTTCAAATTTTGAAAAGTCTCAAAAGTTGTGTGTTGAACACATAAAGTACTATTTTTCTTGGAAATTCAACAAAATGCAATCATGATGTGTTGTGACATCTTCAAAATCTCGTCGAGCTGATTAATTAGACACTTTCTTTAACAAATTTGATACTCATTTGCTGAAGTTATCGAGCTTCAAATTTTGAAAATTCTCAAAAGTTGTGTGTTGAACACATAGAGTACTATTTTTCTTGGAAATTCAACAAGATGCAATCATGATGTGTTGTGACATCTTCAAAATCTCGTCGAGCTGATTAATTGGACACTTTCTTTAACAAATTTGATACTCATTTACTGAAATTATCCAGCTTCAAATTTTGAAAAGACTCAAAATTTGTGTGTTTGAGCACTAAAAGTACTATTTTTCTTGGAAATTCAACAAGATGCAATCATGATGTGTTGTGACATCTTCAAAATCTCGTCGAGCTGATTAATTGGACACTAATTTAACAAATTTGATACTCATTTGCTGAAGTTATCGAGCTTCAAATTTTGAAAAGTCTCAAAAGTTGTGTGTTGAACACATAAAGTACTATTTTTCTTGGAAATTCAACAAGATGCAATCATGATGTGTTGTGACTTCTTCAAAATCTCGTCGAGCTGATTAATTGGACACTTTCTTTAACAAATTTGATACTCATTTGCTGAAGTTATCGAGCTTCAAATTTTGGAAAGTCTCAAAAGTTGTGTGTTTGAGCACTAAAAGTACTATTTTTCTTGGAAATTCAACAAGATGCAATCATGATGTGTTGTGACATCTTCAAAATCTCGTCGAGCTGATTAAGTGGACACTTTCTTTAACAAATTTGATACTCATTTGCTGAAGTTATCGAGCTTCAAATTTTGAAAAGTCTCAAAAGTTGTGTGTTGAACACATAAAGTACTATTTTTCTTGGAAATTCAACAAGATGCAATCATGATGTGTTGTGACTTCTTCAAAATCTCGTCGAACTGATTAATTGGACACTTTCTTTAACAAATTTGATACTCATTTGCTGAAGTTATCGAGCTTCAAATTTTGGAAAGTCTCAAAAGTTGTGTGTTTGAGCACTAAAAGTACTATTTTTCTTGGAAATTCAACAAGATGCAATCATGATGTGTTGTGACATCTTCAAAATCTCGTCGAGCTGATTAAGTGGACACTTTCTTTAACAAATTTGATACTCATTTGCTGAAGTTATCGAGCTTCAAAGTTTGAAAAGTCAAAAAAGTTGTGTGTTGAACACATAAAGTACTATTTTTCTTGGAAATTCAACAAGATGCAATCATGATGTGTTGTGACATCTTCAAAATCTCGTCGAGCTGATTAATTGGACACTAATTTAACAAATTTGATACTCATTTGCTGAAGTTATCGAGCTTCAAATTTTGAAAAGTCTCAAAAGTTGTGTGTTGAACACATAAAGTACTATTTTTCTTGGAAATTCAACAAGATGCAATCATGATGTGTTGTGACTTCTTCAAAATCTCGTCGAGCTGATTAATTGGACACTAATTTAATAAATTTGATACTCATTTGCTGAAGTTATCGAGCTTCAAAGTTTGAAAAGTCAAAAAAGTTGTGTGTTTGAGCACTAAAAGTACTATTTTTCTTGGAAATTCAACAAGATGCAATCATGATGTGTTGTAACATCTTCAAAATCTCGTCGAGCTGATTAAGTGGACACTTTATTTAACAAATTTGATACTCATTTGCTGAAGTTATCGAGCTTCAAATTTTGGAAAGTCTCAAACGTTGTGTGTTTGAGCACTAAAAGTACTATTTTTCTTGGAAATTCATGAAGATGCAATCATGATGTGTTGTGACATCTTCAAAATCACGTCTAGCTGATTTTATTGGACACTTTCTTTAACAAATTTGATACTCATTTGCAGAAGTTATCGAGCTTCAAAGTTTGAAAAGTCAAAAAAGTTGTGTGTTTGAGCACTAAAAGTACTATTTTTCTTGGAAATTCAACAAGATGCAATCATGATGTGTTGTGACATCTTCAAAATCTCGTCGAGCTGATTTTATTGGACACTTTCTTTAACAAATTTAATACTCATTTGCTGAAGTTATCGAGCTTCAAAGTTTGAAAAGTCAAAAAAGTTGTGTGTTTGAGCACTAAAAGTACTATTTTTCTTGGAAATTCATGAAGATGCAATCATGATGTGTTGTGACATCTTCAAAATCTCGTCGAGCTGATTAAGTGGACACTTTCTTTAACAAATTTGATACTCATTTGCTGAAGTTATCGAGCTTCAAAGTTTGAAAAGTCAAAAAAGTTGTGTGTTGAACACATAAAGTACTATTTTTCTTGGAAATTCAACAAGATGCAATCATGATGTGTTGTGACTTCTTCAAAATCTCGTCGAGCTGATTAATTGGACACTAATTTAATAAATTTGATACTCATTTGCTGAAGTTATCGAGCTTCAAAGTTTGAAAAGTCAAAAAAGTTGTGTGTTTGAGCACTAAAAGTACTATTTTTCTTGGAAATTCAACAAGATGCAATCATGATGTGTTGTAACATCTTCAAAATCTCGTCGAGCTGATTAAGTGGACACTTTATTTAACAAATTTGATACTCATTTGCTGAAGTTATCGAGCTTCAAATTTTGGAAAGTCTCAAACGTTGTGTGTTTGAGCACTAAAAGTACTATTTTTCTTGGAAATTCATGAAGATGCAATCATGATGTGTTGTGACATCTTCAAAATCACGTCTAGCTGATTTTATTGGACACTTTCTTTAACAAATTTGATACTCATTTGCAGAAGTTATCGAGCTTCAAAGTTTGAAAAGTCAAAAAAGTTGTGTGTTTGAGCACTAAAAGTACTATTTTTCTTGGAAATTCAACAAGATGCAATCATGATGTGTTGTGACATCTTCAAAATCTCGTCGAGCTGATTTTATTGGACACTTTCTTTAACAAATTTAATACTCATTTGCTGAAGTTATCGAGCTTCAAAGTTTGAAAAGTCAAAAAAGTTGTGTGTTTGAGCACTAAAAGTACTATTTTTCTTGGAAATTCAACAAGATGCAATCATGATGTGTTGTGACATCTTCAAAATCTCGTCGAGCTGATTAATTGGACACTTTCTTTAACAAATTTGATACTCATTTGCTGAAGTTATCGAGCTTCAAATTTTGGAAAGTCTCAAAAGTTGTGTGTTTGAGCACTAAAAGTACTATTTTTCTTGGAAATTCAACAAGATGCAATCATGATGTGTTGTGACATCTTCAAAATCTCGTCGAGCTGATTAAGTGGACACTTTCTTTAACAAATTTGATACTCATTTGCTGAAGTTATCGAGCTTCAAATTTTGGAAAGTCTCAAAAGTTGTCTGTTTGAGCACTAAAAGTATTATTTTTCTTGGAAATTCAACAAGATGCAATCATGATGTGTTGTGACATCTTCAAAATCTCGTCGAGCTGATTAAGTGGACACTTTCTTTAACAAATTTGATACTCATTTGCTGAAGTTATCGAGCTTCAAATTTTGGAAAGTCTCAAAAGTTGTGTGTTTGAGAACTAAAAGTACTATTTTTCTTGGAAATTCAACAAGATGCAATCATGATGTGTTGTGACATCTTCAAAATCTCGTCGAGCTGATTAAGTGGACACTTTCTTTAACAAATTTGATACTCATTTGCTGAAGTTATCGAGCTTCAAATTTTGGAAAGTCTCAAACGTTGTGTGTTTGAGCACTAAAAGTACTATTTTTCTTGGAAATTCAACAAGATGCAATCATGATGTGTTGTGACATCTTCAAAATCTCGTCGAGCTGATTAATTGGACACTTTCTTTAACAAATTTGATACTCATTTACTGAAATTATCCAGCTTCAAATTTTGAAAAGTCTCAAAAGTTGTGTGTTGAACACATAAAGTACTATTTTTCTTGGAAATTCAACAAGATGCAATCATGATGTGTTGTGACTTCTTCAAAATCTCGTCGAGCTGATTAATTGGACACTTTCTTTAACAAATTTGATACTCATTTACTGAAATTATCCAGCTTCAAATTTTGAAAAGACTCAAAATTTGTGTGTTTGAGCACTAAAAGTACTATTTTTCTTGGAAATTCAACAAGATGCAATCATGATGTGTTGTGACATCTTCAAAATCTCGTCGAGCTGATTAATTGGACACTAATTTAACAAATTTGATACTCATTTGCCGATGTTATCGAGCTTCAAATTTTGGAAAGTCTCAAAAGTTGTGTGTTTGAGCACTAAAAGTACTATTTTTCTTGGAAATTCAACAAGATGCAATCATGATGTGTTGTGACATCTTCAAAATCTCGTCGAGCTGATTTTATTGGACACTTTCTTTAACAAATTTAATACTCATTTGCTGAAGTTATCGAGCTTCAAATTTTGAAAAGTCTCAAAAGTTGTGTGTTGAACACATAAAGTACTATTTTTCTTGGAAATTCAACAAAATGCAATCATGATGTGTTGTGACATCTTCAAAATCTCGTCGAGCTGATTAATTAGACACTTTCTTTAACAAATTTGATACTCATTTGCTGAAGTTATCGAGCTTCAAATTTTGAAAATTCTCAAAAGTTGTGTGTTGAACACATAGAGTACTATTTTTCTTGGAAATTCAACAAGATGCAATCATGATGTGTTGTGACATCTTCAAAATCTCGTCGAGCTGATTAATTGGACACTTTCTTTAACAAATTTGATACTCATTTACTGAAATTATCCAGCTTCAAATTTTGAAAAGACTCAAAATTTGTGTGTTTGAGCACTAAAAGTACTATTTTTCTTGGAAATTCAACAAGATGCAATCATGATGTGTTGTGACATCTTCAAAATCTCGTCGAGCTGATTAATTGGACACTAATTTAACAAATTTGATACTCATTTGCTGAAGTTATCGAGCTTCAAATTTTGAAAAGTCTCAAAAGTTGTGTGTTGAACACATAAAGTACTATTTTTCTTGGAAATTCAACAAGATGCAATCATGATGTGTTGTGACTTCTTCAAAATCTCGTCGAGCTGATTAATTGGACACTTTCTTTAACAAATTTGATACTCATTTGCTGAAGTTATCGAGCTTCAAATTTTGGAAAGTCTCAAAAGTTGTGTGTTTGAGCACTAAAAGTACTATTTTTCTTGGAAATTCAACAAGATGCAATCATGATGTGTTGTGACATCTTCAAAATCTCGTCGAGCTGATTAAGTGGACACTTTCTTTAACAAATTTGATACTCATTTGCTGAAGTTATCGAGCTTCAAATTTTGAAAAGTCTCAAAAGTTGTGTGTTGAACACATAAAGTACTATTTTTCTTGGAAATTCAACAAGATGCAATCATGATGTGTTGTGACTTCTTCAAAATCTCGTCGAACTGATTAATTGGACACTTTCTTTAACAAATTTGATACTCATTTGCTGAAGTTATCGAGCTTCAAATTTTGGAAAGTCTCAAAAGTTGTGTGTTTGAGCACTAAAAGTACTATTTTTCTTGGAAATTCAACAAGATGCAATCATGATGTGTTGTGACATCTTCAAAATCTCGTCGAGCTGATTAAGTGGACACTTTCTTTAACAAATTTGATACTCATTTGCTGAAGTTATCGAGCTTCAAAGTTTGAAAAGTCAAAAAAGTTGTGTGTTGAACACATAAAGTACTATTTTTCTTGGAAATTCAACAAGATGCAATCATGATGTGTTGTGACATCTTCAAAATCTCGTCGAGCTGATTAATTGGACACTAATTTAACAAATTTGATACTCATTTGCTGAAGTTATCGAGCTTCAAATTTTGAAAAGTCTCAAAAGTTGTGTGTTGAACACATAAAGTACTATTTTTCTTGGAAATTCAACAAGATGCAATCATGATGTGTTGTGACTTCTTCAAAATCTCGTCGAGCTGATTAATTGGACACTAATTTAATAAATTTGATACTCATTTGCTGAAGTTATCGAGCTTCAAAGTTTGAAAAGTCAAAAAAGTTGTGTGTTTGAGCACTAAAAGTACTATTTTTCTTGGAAATTCAACAAGATGCAATCATGATGTGTTGTAACATCTTCAAAATCTCGTCGAGCTGATTAAGTGGACACTTTATTTAACAAATTTGATACTCATTTGCTGAAGTTATCGAGCTTCAAATTTTGGAAAGTCTCAAACGTTGTGTGTTTGAGCACTAAAAGTACTATTTTTCTTGGAAATTCATGAAGATGCAATCATGATGTGTTGTGACATCTTCAAAATCACGTCTAGCTGATTTTATTGGACACTTTCTTTAACAAATTTGATACTCATTTGCAGAAGTTATCGAGCTTCAAAGTTTGAAAAGTCAAAAAAGTTGTGTGTTTGAGCACTAAAAGTACTATTTTTCTTGGAAATTCAACAAGATGCAATCATGATGTGTTGTGACATCTTCAAAATCTCGTCGAGCTGATTTTATTGGACACTTTCTTTAACAAATTTAATACTCATTTGCTGAAGTTATCGAGCTTCAAAGTTTGAAAAGTCAAAAAAGTTGTGTGTTTGAGCACTAAAAGTACTATTTTTCTTGGAAATTCATGAAGATGCAATCATGATGTGTTGTGACATCTTCAAAATCTCGTCGAGCTGATTAAGTGGACACTTTCTTTAACAAATTTGATACTCATTTGCTGAAGTTATCGAGCTTCAAAGTTTGAAAAGTCAAAAAAGTTGTGTGTTGAACACATAAAGTACTATTTTTCTTGGAAATTCAACAAGATGCAATCATGATGTGTTGTGACTTCTTCAAAATCTCGTCGAGCTGATTAATTGGACACTAATTTAATAAATTTGATACTCATTTGCTGAAGTTATCGAGCTTCAAAGTTTGAAAAGTCAAAAAAGTTGTGTGTTTGAGCACTAAAAGTACTATTTTTCTTGGAAATTCAACAAGATGCAATCATGATGTGTTGTAACATCTTCAAAATCTCGTCGAGCTGATTAAGTGGACACTTTATTTAACAAATTTGATACTCATTTGCAGAAGTTATCGAGCTTCAAAGTTTGAAAAGTCAAAAAAGTTGTGTGTTTGAGCACTAAAAGTACTATTTTTCTTGGAAATTCAACAAGATGCAATCATGATGTGTTGTAACATCTTCAAAATCTCGTCGAGCTGATTAAGTGGACACTTTCTTTAACAAATTTGATACTCATTTGCAGAAGTTATCGAGCTTCAAAGTTTGAAAAGTCAAAAAAGTTGTGTGTTTGAGCACTAAAAGTACTATTTTTCTTGGAAATTCAACAAGATGCAATCATGATGTGTTGTGACATCTTCAAAATCTCGTCGAGCTGATTTTATTGGACACTTTCTTTAACAAATTTAATACTCATTTGCTGAAGTTATCGAGCTTCAAAGTTTGAAAAGTCAAAAAAGTTGTGTGTTTGAGCACTAAAAGTACTATTTTTCTTGGAAATTCAACAAGATGCAATCATGATGTGTTGTGACATCTTCAAAATCTCGTCGAGCTGATTAATTGGACACTTTCTTTAACAAATTTGATACTCATTTGCTGAAGTTATCGAGCTTCAAATTTTGGAAAGTCTCAAAAGTTGTGTGTTTGAGCACTAAAAGTACTATTTTTCTTGGAAATTCAACAAGATGCAATCATGATGTGTTGTGACATCTTCAAAATCTCGTCGAGCTGATTAAGTGGACACTTTCTTTAACAAATTTGATACTCATTTGCTGAAGTTATCGAGCTTCAAATTTTGGAAAGTCTCAAAAGTTGTCTGTTTGAGCACTAAAAGTATTATTTTTCTTGGAAATTCAACAAGATGCAATCATGATGTGTTGTGACATCTTCAAAATCTCGTCGAGCTGATTAAGTGGACACTTTCTTTAACAAATTTGATACTCATTTGCTGAAGTTATCGAGCTTCAAATTTTGGAAAGTCTCAAAAGTTGTGTGTTTGAGAACTAAAAGTACTATTTTTCTTGGAAATTCAACAAGATGCAATCATGATGTGTTGTGACATCTTCAAAATCTCGTCGAGCTGATTAAGTGGACACTTTCTTTAACAAATTTGATACTCATTTGCTGAAGTTATCGAGCTTCAAATTTTGGAAAGTCTCAAACGTTGTGTGTTTGAGCACTAAAAGTACTATTTTTCTTGGAAATTCAACAAGATGCAGTCATGATGTGTTGTGACATCTTCAAAATCTCGTCGAGCTGATTTTATTGGACACTTTCTTTAACAAATTTAATACTCATTTGCTGAAGTTATCGAGCTTCAAAGTTTGAAAAGTCAAAAAAGTTGTGTGTTTAAGCACTAAAAGTACTATTTTTCTCGGAAATTCAACAAGATGCAATCATGATGTGTTGTGACATCTTCAAAATCTCGTCGAGCTGATTTTATTGGACACTTTCTTTAACAAATTTGATACTCATTTGCTGAAGTTATCGAGCTTCAAAGTTTGAAAAGTCAAAAAAGTTGTGTGTTTGAGCACTAAAAGTACTATTTTTCTTGGAAATTCAACAAGATGCAATCATGATGTGTTGTGACATCTTCAAAATCTCGTCGAGCTGATTAAGTGGACACTTTCTTTAACAAATTTGATACTCATTTGCTGAAGTTATCGAGCTTCAAATTTTGGAAAGTCTCAAACGTTGTGTGTTTGAGCACTAAAAGTACTATTTTTCTTGGAAATTCAACAAGATGCAATCATGATGTGTTGTGACATCTTCAAAATCTCGTCGAGCTGATTTTATTGGACACTTTCTTTAACAAATTTAATACTCATTTGCTGAAGTTATCGAGCTTCAAAGTTTGAAAAGTCAAAAAAGTTGTGTGTTTAAGCACTAAAAGTACTATTTTTCTCGGAAATTCAACAAGATGCAATCATGATGTGTTGTGACATCTTCAAAATCTCGTCGAGCTGATTTTATTGGACACTTTCTTTAACAAATTTGATACTCATTTGCTGAAGTTATCGAGCTTCAAAGTTTGAAAAGTCAAAAAAGTTGTGTGTTTGAGCACTAAAAGTACTATTTTTCTTGGAAATTCAACAAGATGCAATCATGATGTGTTGTGACATCTTCAAAATCTCGTCGAGCTGATTAAGTGGACACTTTCTTTAACAAATTTGATACTCATTTGCTGAAGTTATCGAGCTTCAAATTTTGGAAAGTCTCAAAAGTTGTGTGTTTGAGCACTAAAAGTACTATTTTTCTTGGAAATTCAACAAGATGCAATCATGATGTGTTGTGACATCTTCAAAATCTCGTCGAGCTGATTAAGTGGACACTTTCTTTAACAAATTTGATACTCATTTGCTGAAGTTATCGAGCTTCAAAGTTTGAAAAGTCAAAAAAGTTGTGTGTTGAACACATAAAGTACTATTTTTCTTGGAAATTCAACAAGATGCAATCATGATGTGTTGTGACATCTTCAAAATCTCGTCGAGCTGATTAATTGGACACTAATTTAACAAATTTGATACTCATTTGCCGAAGTTATCGAGCTTCAAAGTTTGAAAGATAAAAAATTTGTGTGTTGAATACATAAAGTACTATTTTTCTTGGAAATGCAACAAGATGCAATCATGATGTGTTGTGAGATCTTCAAAATCTCGTCGAGCTGATTAATTGGACACTTTCTTTAACAAATTTGATACTCATTTGCTGAAGTTATCGAGCTTCAAATTTTGAAAAGTCTCAAAAGTTGTGTGTTGAACACATAAAGTACTATTTTTCTTGGAAATTCAACAAGATGCAATCATGATGTGTTGTGACATCTTCAAAATCTCGTCGAGCTGATTAATTGGACACTTTCTTTAACAAATTTGATACTCATTTGCTGAAGTTATCGAGCTTCAAATTTTGGAAAGTCTCAAAAGTTGTGTGTTTGAGCACTAAAAGTACTATTTTTCTTGGAAATTCAACAAGATGAAATCATGATGTGTTGTGACATCTTCAAAATCTCGTCGAGCTGATTAATTGGACACTTTCTTTAACAAATTTGATACTCATTTACTGAAATTATCCAGCTTCAAATTTTGAAAAGACTCAAAATTTGTGTGTTTGAGCACTAAAAGTACTATTTTTCTTGGAAATTCAACAAGATGCAATCATGATGTGTTGTGACATCTTCAAAATCTCGTCGAGCTGATTAATTGGACACTAATTTAACAAATTTGATACTCATTTGCTGAAGTTATCGAGCTTCAAATTTTGAAAAGTCTCAAAAGTTGTGTGTTGAACACATAAAGTACTATTTTTCTTGGAAATTCAACAAGATGCAATCATGATGTGTTGTGACTTCTTCAAAATCTCGTCGAGCTGATTAATTGGACACTTTCTTTAACAAATTTGATACTCATTTGCTGAAGTTATCGAGCTTCAAATTTTGGAAAGTCTCAAAAGTTGTGTGTTTGAGCACTAAAAGTACTATTTTTCTTGGAAATTCAACAAGATGCAATCATGATGTGTTGTGACATCTTCAAAATCTCGTCGAGCTGATTAAGTGGACACTTTCTTTAACAAATTTGATACTCATTTGCTGAAGTTATCGAGCTTCAAATTTTGGAAAGTCTCAAAAGTTGTGTGTTTGAGCACTAAAAGTACTATTTTTCTTGGAAATTCAACAAGATGCAATCATGATGTGTTGTGACATCTTCAAAATCTCGTCGAGCTGATTAAGTGGACACTTTCTTTAACAAATTTGATACTCATTTGCTGAAGTTATCGAGCTTCAAATTTTGGAAAGTCTCAAACGTTGTGTGTTTGAGCACTAAAAGTACTATTTTTCTTGGAAATTCAACAAGATGCAATCATGATGTGTTGTGACATCTTCAAAATCTCGTCGAGCTGATTTTATTGGACACTTTCTTTAACAAATTTAATACTCATTTGCTGAAGTTATCGAGCTTCAAAGTTTGAAAAGTCAAAAAAGTTGTGTGTTTGAGCACTAAAAGTACTATTTTTCTTGGAAATTCAACAAGATGCAATCATGATGTGTTGTGACATCTTCAAAATCTCGTCGAGCTGATTAATTGGACACTTTCTTTAACAAATTTGATACTCATTTGCTGAAGTTATCGAGCTTCAAATTTTGGAAAGTCTCAAAAGTTGTGTGTTTGAGCACTAAAAGTACTATTTTTCTTGGAAATTCAACAAGATGCAATCATGATGTGTTGTGACATCTTCAAAATCTCGTCGAGCTGATTAAGTGGACACTTTCTTTAACAAATTTGATACTCATTTGCTGAAGTTATCGAGCTTCAAATTTTGGAAAGTCTCAAACGTTGTGTGTTTGAGCACTAAAAGTACTATTTTTCTTGGAAATTCAACAAGATGCAATCATGATGTGTTGTGACATCTTCAAAATCTCGTCGAGCTGATTTTATTGGACACTTTCTTTAACAAATTTAATACTCATTTGCTGAAGTTATCGAGCTTCAAAGTTTGAAAAGTCAAAAAAGTTGTGTGTTTGAGCACTAAAAGTACTATTTTTCTTGGAAATTCAACAAGATGCAATCATGATGTGTTGTGACATCTTCAAAATCTCGTCGAGCTGATTAATTGGACACTTTCTTTAACAAATTTGATACTCATTTGCTGAAGTTATCGAGCTTCAAATTTTGGAAAGTCAAAAAAGTTGTGTGTTTGAGCACTAAAAGTACTATTTTTCTTGGAAATTCATGAAGATGCAATCATGATGTGTTGTGACATCTTCAAAATCTCGTCGAGCTGATTAAGTGGACACTTTCTTTAACAAATTTGATACTCATTTGCTGAAGTTATCGAGCTTCAAAGTTTGAAAAGTCAAAAAAGTTGTGTGTTGAACACATAAAGTACTATTTTTCTTGGAAATTCAACAAGATGCAATCATGATGTGTTGTGACATCTTCAAAATCTCGTCGAGCTGATTAATTGGACACTAATTTAACAAATTTGATACTCATTTGCTGAAGTTATCGAGCTTCAAATTTTGAAAAGTCTCAAAAGTTGTGTGTTGAACACATAAAGTACTATTTTTCTTGGAAATTCAACAAGATGCCATCATGATGTGTTGTGACTTCTTCAAAATCTCGTCGAGCTGATTAATTGGACACTAATTTAATAAATTTGATACTCATTTGCTGAAGTTATCGAGCTTCAAAGTTTGAAAAGTCAAAAAAGTTGTGTGTTTGAGCACTAAAAGTACTATTTTTCTTGGAAATTCAACAAGATGCAATCATGATGTGTTGTGACATCTTCAAAATCTCGTCGAGCTGATTAAGTGGACACTTTCTTTAACAAATTTGATACTCATTTGCTGAAGTTATCGAGCTTCAAATTTTGGAAAGTCTCAAACGTTGTGTGTTTGAGCACTAAAAGTACTATTTTTCTTGGAAATTCAACAAGATGCAATCATGATGTGTTGTGACATCTTCAAAATCTCGTCGAGCTGATTTTATTGGACACTTTCTTTAACAAATTTAATACTCATTTGCTGAAGTTATCGAGCTTCAAAGTTTGAAAAGTCAAAAAAGTTGTGTGTTTAAGCACTAAAAGTACTATTTTTCTCGGAAATTCAACAAGATGCAATCATGATGTGTTGTGACATCTTCTAAATCTCGTCGAGCTGATTTTATTGGACACTTTCTTTAACAAATTTGATACTCATTTGCTGAAGTTATCGAGCTTCAAAGTTTGAAAAGTCAAAAAAGTTGTGTGTTTGAGCACTAAAAGTACTATTTTTCTTGGAAATTCAACAAGATGCAATCATGATGTGTTGTGACATCTTCAAAATCTCGTCGAGCTGATTAAGTGGACACTTTCTTTAACAAATTTGATACTCATTTGCTGAAGTTATCGAGCTTCAAATTTTGAAAAGTCAAAAAAGTTGTGTGTTGAACACATAAAGTACTATTTTTCTTGGAAATTCAACAAGATGCAATCATGATGTGTTGTGACATCTTCAAAATCTCGTCGAGCTGATTAATTGGACACTAATTTAACAAATTTGATACTCATTTGCCGAAGTTATCGAGCTTCAAATTTTGGAAAGTCTCAAAAGTTGTGTGTTTGAGCACTAAAAGTACTATTTTTCTTGGAAATTCAACAAGATGCAATCATGATGTGTTGTGACATCTTCAAAATCTCGTCGAGCTGATTAATTGGACACTTTCTTTAACAAATTTGATACTCATTTGCTGAAGTTATCGAGCTTCAAATTTTGGAAAGTCTCAAAAGTTGTGTGTTTGAGCACTAAAAGTACTATTTTTCTTGGAAATTCAACAAGATGCAATCATGATGTGTTGTGACATCTTCAAAATCTCGTCGAGCTGATTTTATTGGACACTTTCTTTAACAAATTTAATACTCATTTGCTGAAGTTATCGAGCTTCAAAGTTTGAAAAGTCAAAAAAGTTGTGTGTTTGAGCACTAAAAGTACTATTTTTCTTGGAAATTCAACAAGATGCAATCATGATGTGTTGTGACATCTTCAAAATCTCGTCGAGCTGATTAATTGGACACTTTCTTTAACAAATTTGATACTCATTTGCTGAAGTTATCGAGCTTCAAATTTTGGAAAGTCTCAAAAGTTGTGTGTTTGAGCACTAAAAGTACTATTTTTCTTGGAAATTCAACAAGATGCAATCATGATGTGTTGTGACATCTTCAAAATCTCGTCGAGCTGATTAAGTGGACACTTTCTTTAACAAATTTGATACTCATTTGCTGAAGTTATCGAGCTTCAAATTTTGGAAAGTCTCAAACGTTGTGTGTTTGAGCACTAAAAGTACTATTTTTCTTGGAAATTCAACAAGATGCAATCATGATGTGTTGTGACATCTTCAAAATCTCGTCGAGCTGATTTTATTGGACACTTTCTTTAACAAATTTAATACTCATTTGCTGAAGTTATCGAGCTTCAAAGTTTGAAAAGTCAAAAAAGTTGTGTGTTTGAGCACTAAAAGTACTATTTTTCTTGGAAATTCAACAAGATGCAATCATGATGTGTTGTGACATCTTCAAAATCTCGTCGAGCTGATTAATTGGACACTTTATTTAACAAATTTGATACTCATTTGCTGAAGTTATCGAGCTTCAAATTTTGGAAAGTCAAAAAAGTTGTGTGTTTGAGCACTAAAAGTACTATTTTTCTTGGAAATTCATGAAGATGCAATCATGATGTGTTGTGACATCTTCAAAATCTCGTCGAGCTGATTAAGTGGACACTTTCTTTAACAAATTTAATACTCATTTGCTGAAGTTATCGAGCTTCAAAGTTTGAAAAGTCAAAAAAGTTGTGTGTTTGAGCACTAAAAGTACTATTTTTCTTGGAAATTCAACAAGATGCAATCATGATGTGTTGTGACATCTTCAAAATCTCGTCGAGCTGATTAATTGGACACTTTATTTAACAAATTTGATACTCATTTGCTGAAGTTATCGAGCTTCAAATTTTGGAAAGTCAAAAAAGTTGTGTGTTTGAGCACTAAAAGTACTATTTTTCTTGGAAATTCATGAAGATGCAATCATGATGTGTTGTGACATCTTCAAAATCTCGTCGAGCTGATTAAGTGGACACTTTCTTTAACAAATTTGATACTCATTTGCTGAAGTTATCGAGCTTCAAAGTTTGAAAAGTCAAAAAAGTTGTGTGTTGAACACATAAAGTACTATTTTTCTTGGAAATTCAACAAGATGCAATCATGATGTGTTGTGACATCTTCAAAATCTCGTCGAGCTGATTAATTGGACACTAATTTAACAAATTTGATACTCATTTGCTGAAGTTATCGAGCTTCAAATTTTGAAAAGTCTCAAAAGTTGTGTGTTGAACACATAAAGTACTATTTTTCTTGGAAATTCAACAAGATGCCATCATGATGTGTTGTGACTTCTTCAAAATCTCGTCGAGCTGATTAATTGGACACTAATTTAATAAATTTGATACTCATTTGCTGAAGTTATCGAGCTTCAAAGTTTGAAAAGTCAAAAAAGTTGTGTGTTTGAGCACTAAAAGTACTATTTTTCTTGGAAATTCAACAAGATGCAATCATGATGTGTTGTGACATCTTCAAAATCTCGTCGAGCTGATTAAGTGGACACTTTCTTTAACAAATTTGATACTCATTTGCTGAAGTTATCGAGCTTCAAATTTTGGAAAGTCTCAAACGTTGTGTGTTTGAGCACTAAAAGTACTATTTTTCTTGGAAATTCAACAAGATGCAATCATGATGTGTTGTGACATCTTCAAAATCTCGTCGAGCTGATTAATTGAACACTTTCTTTAACAAATTTGATACTCATTTGCTGAAGTTATCGAGCTTCAAATTTTGGAAAGTCAAAAAAGTTGTGTGTTTGAGCACTAAAAGTACTATTTTTCTTGGAAATTCATGAAGATGCAATCATGATGTGTTGTGACATCTTCAAAATCTCGTCGAGCTGATTAAGTGGACACTTTCTTTAACAAATTTGATACTCATTTGCAGAAGTTATCGAGCTTCAAAGTTTGAAAAGTCAAAAAAGTTGTGTGTTGGAGCACTAAAAGTACTATTTTTCTTGGAAATTCAACAAGATGCAATCATGATGTGTTGTGACATCTTCAAAATCTCGTCGAGCTGATTTTATTGGACACTTTCTTTAACAAATTTAATACTCATTTGCTGAAGTTATCGAGCTTCAAAGTTTGAAAAGTCAAAAAAGTTGTGTGTTTGAGCACTAAAAGTACTATTTTTCTTGGAAATTCAACAAGATGCAATCATGATGTGTTGTGACATCTTCAAAATCTCGTCGAGCTGATTAATTGGACACTAATTTAACAAATTTGATACTCATTTGCCGAAGTTATCGAGCTTCAAAGTTTGAAAGATAAAAAATTTGTGTGTTGAATACATAAAGTACTATTTTTCTTGGAAATGCAACAAGATGCAATCATGATGTGTTGTGAGATCTTCAAAATCTCGTCGAGCTGATTAATTGGACACTTTCTTTAACAAATTTGATACTCATTTGCTGAAGTTATCGAGCTTCAAATTTTGAAAATTCTCAAAAGTTGTGTGTTGAACACATAGAGTACTATTTTTCTTGGATATTCAACAAGATGCAATCATGATGTGTTGTGACATCTTCAAAATCTCGTCGAGCTTATTAATTGGACACTAATTTAACAAATTTGATACTCATTTGCCGAAGTTATCGAGCTTCAAAGTTTGAAAAGACTCAAAATTTGTGTGTTTGAGCACTAAAAGTACTATTTTTCTTGGAAATTCAACAAGATGCAATCATGATGTGTTGTGACTTCTTTAAAATCTCGTCGAGCTGATTCATTGGACACTAATTTAACAAATTTGATACTCATTTGCTGAAGTTATCGAGCTTCAAATTTTGGAAAGTCTCAAAAGTTGTGTGTTTGAGCACTAAAAATACTATTTTTCTTGGAAATGAAACAAGATGCAATCATGATGTGTTGTGACATCTTCAAAATCTCGTCGAGCTGATTAATTGAACACTAATTTAACAAATTTGATACTCATTTGCCGAAGTTATCGAGCTTCAAATTTTGGTAAGTCTCAAAAGTTGTGTGTTTGAGCACTAAAAGTACTATTTTTCTTGGAAATTCAACAAGATGCAATCATGATGTGTTGTGACTTCTTCAAAATCTCGTCGAGCTGATTAATTGGACACTAATTTAACAAATTTGATACTCATTTACTGAAGTTATCCAGCTTCAAACTTTGAAAAGACTCAAAATTTGTGTGTTTGAGCACTAAAAGTACTATTTTTCTTGGAAATTCAACAAGATGCAATCATGATGTGTTGTGACTTCTTCAAAATCTCGTCGAGCTGATTAATTGGACACTAATTTAACAAATTTGATACTCATTTGCCGAAGTTATCGAGCTTCAAAGTTTGAAAGATAAAAAATTTGTGTGTTGAATACATAAAGTACTATTTTTCTTGGAAATTCAACAAGATGCAATCATGATGTGTTGTGAGATCTTCAAAATCTCGTCGAGCTGATTAATTGGACACTTTCTTTAACAAATTTGATACTCATTTGCTGAAGTTATCGAGCTTCAAATTTTGGAAAGTCTCAAAAGTTGTGTGTTTGAGCACTAAAAGTACTATTTTTCTTGGAAATTCAACAAGATGCAATCATGATGTGTTGTGACATCTTCAAAATCTCGTCGAGCTGATTTTATTGGACACTTTCTTTAACAAATTTGATACTCATTTGCAGAAGTTATCGAGCTTCAAAGTTTGAAAAGTCAAAAAAGTTGTGTGTTTGAGCACTAAAAGTACTATTTTTCTTGGAAATTCAACAAGATGCAATCATGATGTGTTGTGACATCTTCAAAATCTCGTCGAGCTGATTAATTGGACACTTTCTTTAACAAATTTGATACTCCTTTACTGAAGTTATC
Source organism: Euwallacea fornicatus (assembly GCF_040115645.1). NCBI lineage: Eukaryota > Metazoa > Arthropoda > Insecta > Coleoptera > Curculionidae > Euwallacea > Euwallacea fornicatus. Next base: position 508,045 of record NW_027096014.1, on the reverse strand, counting down.
CAGCTTCAAACTTTGAAAAGACTCAAAATTTGTGTGTTTGAGCACTAAAAGTACTATTTTTCTTGGAAATTCAACAAGATGCAATCATGATGTGTTGTGACATCTTCAAAATCTCGTCGAGCTGATTAATTGGACACTTTCTTTAACAAATTTGATACTCATTTGCTGAAGTTATCGAGCTTCAAATTTTGGAAAGTCTCAAAATTTGTGTGTTTGAGCACTAAAAGTACTATTTTTCTTGGAAATTCAACAAGATGCAATCATGATGTGTTGTAACATCTTCAAAATCTCGTCGAGCTGATTAAGTGGACACTTTATTTAACAAATTTGATACTCATTTGCTGAAGTTATCGAGCTTCAAATTTTGGAAAGTCTCAAACGTTGTGTGTTTGAGCACTAAAAGTACTATTTTTCTTGGAAATTCATGAAGATGCAATCATGATGTGTTGTGACATCTTCAAAATCACGTCTAGCTGATTTTATTGGACACTTTCTTTAACAAATTTGATACTCATTTGCAGAAGTTATCGAGCTTCAAAGTTTGAAAAGTCAAAAAAGTTGTGTGTTTGAGCACTAAAAGTACTATTTTTCTTGGAAATTCAACAAGATGCAATCATGATGTGTTGTGACATCTTCAAAATCTCGTCGAGCTGATTTTATTGGACACTTTCTTTAACAAATTTAATACTCATTTGCTGAAGTTATCGAGCTTCAAAGTTTGAAAAGTCAAAAAAGTTGTGTGTTTGAGCACTAAAAGTACTATTTTTCTTGGAAATTCAACAAGATGCAATCATGATGTGTTGTGACATCTTCAAAATCTCGTCGAGCTGATTAAGTGGACACTTTCTTTAACAAATTTAATACTCATTTGCTGAAGTTATCGAGCTTCAAAGTTTGAAAAGTCAAAAAAGTTGTGTGTTTGAGCACTAAAAGTACTATTTTTCTTGGAAATTCAACAAGATGCAATCATGATGTGTTGTGACATCTTCAAAATCTCGTCGAGCTGATTAATTGGACACTTTATTTAACAAATTTGATACTCATTTGCTGAAGTTATCGAGCTTCAAATTTTGGAAAGTCAAAAAAGTTGTGTGTTTGAGCACTAAAAGTACTATTTTTCTTGGAAATTCATGAAGATGCAATCATGATGTGTTGTGACATCTTCAAAATCTCGTCGAGCTGATTAAGTGGACACTTTCTTTAACAAATTTGATACTCATTTGCTGAAGTTATCGAGCTTCAAAGTTTGAAAAGTCAAAAAAGTTGTGTGTTGAACACATAAAGTACTATTTTTCTTGGAAATTCAACAAGATGCAATCATGATGTGTTGTGACATCTTCAAAATCTCGTCGAGCTGATTAATTGGACACTAATTTAACAAATTTGATACTCATTTGCTGAAGTTATCGAGCTTCAAATTTTGAAAAGTCTCAAAAGTTGTGTGTTGAACACATAAAGTACTATTTTTCTTGGAAATTCAACAAGATGCCATCATGATGTGTTGTGACTTCTTCAAAATCTCGTCGAGCTGATTAATTGGACACTAATTTAATAAATTTGATACTCATTTGCTGAAGTTATCGAGCTTCAAATTTTGGAAAGTCTCAAACGTTGTGTGTTTGAGCACTAAAAGTACTATTTTTCTTGGAAATTCAACAAGATGCAATCATGATGTGTTGTGACATCTTCAAAATCTCGTCGAGCTGATTAAGTGGACACTTTCTTTAACAAATTTGATACTCATTTGCTGAAGTTATCGAGCTTCAAATTTTGGAAAGTCTCAAACGTTGTGTGTTTGAGCACTAAAAGTACTATTTTTCTTGGAAATTCAACAAGATGCAATCATGATGTGTTGTGACATCTTCAAAATCTCGTCGAGCTTATTAATTGGACACTAATTTAACAAATTTGATACTCATTTGCCGAAGTTATCGAGCTTCAAAGTTTGAAAAGACTCAAAATTTGTGTGTTTGAGCACTAAAAGTACTATTTTTCTTGGAAATTCAACAAGATGCAATCATGATGTGTTGTGACATCTTCAAAATCTCGTCGAGCTGATTTTATTGGACACTTTCTTTAACAAATTTAATACTCATTTGCTGAAGTTATCGAGCTTCAAAGTTTGAAAAGTCAAAAAAGTTGTGTGTTTAAGCACTAAAAGTACTATTTTTCTCGGAAATTCAACAAGATGCAATCATGATGTGTTGTGACATCTTCTAAATCTCGTCGAGCTGATTTTATTGGACACTTTCTTTAACAAATTTGATACTCATTTCCTGAAGTTATCGAGCTTCAAAGTTTGAAAAGTCAAAAAAGTTGTGTGTTTGAGCACTAAAAGTACTATTTTTCTTGGAAATTCAACAAGATGCAATCATGATGTGTTGTGACATCTTCAAAATCTCGTCGAGCTGATTAAGTGGACACTTTCTTTAACAAATTTGATACTCATTTGCTGAAGTTATCGAGCTTCAAATTTTGAAAAGTCAAAAAAGTTGTGTGTTGAACACATAAAGTACTATTTTTCTTGGAAATTCAACAAGATGCAATCATGATGTGTTGTGACATCTTCAAAATCTCGTCGAGCTGATTAATTGGACACTAATTTAACAAATTTGATACTCATTTGCCGAAGTTATCGAGCTTCAAATTTTGGAAAGTCTCAAAAGTTGTGTGTTTGAGCACTAAAAGTACTATTTTTCTTGGAAATTCAACAAGATGCAATCATGATGTGTTGTGACATCTTCAAAATCTCGTCGAGCTGATTAATTGGACACTTTCTTTAACAAATTTGATACTCATTTGCTGAAGTTATCGAGCTTCAAAGTTTGAAAAGTCAAAAAAGTTGTGTGTTTGAGCACTAAAAGTACTATTTTTCTTGGAAATGCAACAAGATGCAATCATGATGTGTTGTGAGATCTTCAAAATCTCGTCGAGCTGATTAATTGGACACTTTCTTTAACAAATTTGATACTCATTTGCTGAAGTTATCGAGCTTCAAATTTTGAAAATTCTCAAAAGTTGTGTGTTGAACACATAGAGTACTATTTTTCTTGGAAATTCAACAAGATGCAATCATGATGTGTTGTGACATCTTCAAAATCTCGTCGAGCTTATTAATTGGACACTAATTTAACAAATTTGATACTCATTTGCCGAAGTTATCGAGCTTCAAAGTTTGAAAAGACTCAAAATTTGTGTGTTTGAGCACTAAAAGTACTATTTTTCTTGGAAATTCAACAAGATGCAATCATGATGTGTTGTGACTTCTTTAAAATCTCGTCGAGCTGATTCATTGGACACTAATTTAACAAATTTGATACTCATTTGCTGAAGTTATCGAGCTTCAAATTTTGGAAAGTCTCAAAAGTTGTGTGTTTGAGCACTAAAAATACTATTTTTCTTGGAAATGAAACAAGATGCAATCATGATGTGTTGTGACATCTTCAAAATCTCGTCGAGCTGATTAATTGAACACTAATTTAACAAATTTGATACTCATTTGCCGAAGTTATCGAGCTTCAAATTTTGGTAAGTCTCAAAAGTTGTGTGTTTGAGCACTAAAAGTACTATTTTTCTTGGAAATTCAACAAGATGCAATCATGATGTGTTGTGACTTCTTCAAAATCTCGTCGAGCTGATTAATTGGACACTTTCTTTAACAAATTTGATACTCATTTACTGAAATTATCCAGCTTCAAATTTTGAAAAGACTCAAAATTTGTGTGTTTGAGCACTAAAAGTACTATTTTTCTTGGAAATTCAACAAGATGCAATCATGATGTGTTGTGACATCTTCAAAATCTCGTCGAGCTGATTAATTGGACACTAATTTAACAAATTTGATACTCATTTGCTGAAGTTATCGAGCTTCAAATTTTGAAAAGTCTCAAAAGTTGTGTGTTGAACACATAAAGTACTATTTTTCTTGGAAATTCAACAAGATGCAATCATGATGTGTTGTGACTTCTTCAAAATCTCGTCGAGCTGATTAATTGGACACTTTCTTTAACAAATTTGATACTCATTTGCTGAAGTTATCGAGCTTCAAATTTTGGAAAGTCTCAAAAGTTGTGTGTTTGAGCACTAAAAGTACTATTTTTCTTGGAAATTCAACAAGATGCAATCATGATGTGTTGTGACATCTTCAAAATCTCGTCGAGCTGATTAAGTGGACACTTTCTTTAACAAATTTGATACTCATTTGCTGAAGTTATCGAGCTTCAAATTTTGGAAAGTCTCAAACGTTGTGTGTTTGAGCACTAAAAGTACTATTTTTCTTGGAAATTCAACAAGATGCAATCATGATGTGTTGTGACATCTTCAAAATCTCGTCGAGCTGATTAATTGAACACTTTCTTTAACAAATTTGATACTCATTTGCTGAAGTTATCGAGCTTCAAATTTTGGAAAGTCAAAAAAGTTGTGTGTTTGAGCACTAAAAGTACTATTTTTCTTGGAAATTCATGAAGATGCAATCATGATGTGTTGTGACATCTTCAAAATCTCGTCGAGCTGATTAAGTGGACACTTTCTTTAACAAATTTGATATTCATTTGCTGAAGTTATCGAGCTTCAAAGTTTGAAAAGTCAAAAAAGTTGTGTGTTGAACACATAAAGTACTATTTTTCTTGGAAATTCAACAAGATGCAATCATGATGTGTTGTGACATCTTCAAAATCTCGTCGAGCTGATTAATTGGACACTAATTTAACAAATTTGATACTCATTTGCTGAAGTTATCGAGCTTCAAATTTTGAAAAGTCTCAAAAGTTGTGTGTTGAACACATAAAGTACTATTTTTCTTGGAAATTCAACAAGATGCAATCATGATGTGTTGTGACTTCTTCAAAATCTCGTCGAGCTGATTAATTGGACACTAATTTAATAAATTTGATACTCATTTGCTGAAGTTATCGAGCTTCAAAGTTTGAAAAGTCAAAAAAGTTGTGTGTTTGAGCACTAAAAGTACTATTTTTCTTGGAAATTCAACAAGATGCAATCATGATGTGTTGTAACATCTTCAAAATCTCGTCGAGCTGATTAAGTGGACACTTTATTTAACAAATTTGATACTCATTTGCTGAAGTTATCGAGCTTCAAATTTTGGAAAGTCTCAAACGTTGTGTGTTTGAGCACTAAAAGTACTATTTTTCTTGGAAATTCATGAAGATGCAATCATGATGTGTTGTGACATCTTCAAAATCACGTCTAGCTGATTTTATTGGACACTTTCTTTAACAAATTTGATACTCATTTGCAGAAGTTATCGAGCTTCAAAGTTTGAAAAGTCAAAAAAGTTGTGTGTTTGAGCACTAAAAGTACTATTTTTCTTGGAAATTCAACAAGATGCAATCATGATGTGTTGTGACATCTTCAAAATCTCGTCGAGCTGATTTTATTGGACACTTTCTTTAACAAATTTAATACTCATTTGCTGAAGTTATCGAGCTTCAAAGTTTGAAAAGTCAAAAAAGTTGTGTGTTTGAGCACTAAAAGTACTATTTTTCTTGGAAATTCAACAAGATGCAATCATGATGTGTTGTGACATCTTCAAAATCTCGTCGAGCTGATTAATTGGACACTAATTTAACAAATTTGATACTCATTTGCCGAAGTTATCGAGCTTCAAAGTTTGAAAGATAAAAAATTTGTGTGTTGAATACATAAAGTACTATTTTTCTTGGAAATGCAACAAGATGCAATCATGATGTGTTGTGAGATCTTCAAAATCTCGTCGAGCTGATTAATTGGACACTTTCTTTAACAAATTTGATACTCATTTGCTGAAGTTATCGAGCTTCAAATTTTGAAAATTCTCAAAAGTTGTGTGTTGAACACATAGAGTACTATTTTTCTTGGAAATTCAACAAGATGCAATCATGATGTGTTGTGACATCTTCAAAATCTCGTCGAGCTTATTAATTGGACACTAATTTAACAAATTTGATACTCATTTGCCGAAGTTATCGAGCTTCAAAGTTTGAAAAGACTCAAAATTTGTGTGTTTGAGCACTAAAAGTACTATTTTTCTTGGAAATTCAACAAGATGCAATCATGATGTGTTGTGACTTCTTTAAAATCTCGTCGAGCTGATTCATTGGACACTAATTTAACAAATTTGATACTCATTTGCTGAAGTTATCGAGCTTCAAATTTTGGAAAGTCTCAAAAGTTGTGTGTTTGAGCACTAAAAATACTATTTTTCTTGGAAATGAAACAAGATGCAATCATGATGTGTTGTGACATCTTTAAAATCTCGTCGAGCTGATTAATTGAACACTAATTTAACAAATTTGATACTCATTTGCCGAAGTTATCGAGCTTCAAATTTTGGTAAGTCTCAAAAGTTGTGTGTTTGAGCACTAAAAGTACTATTTTTCTTGGAAATTCAACAAGATGCAATCATGATGTGTTGTGACTTCTTCAAAATCTCGTCGAGCTGATTAATTGGACACTAATTTAACAAATTTGATACTCATTTGCTGAAGTTATCGAGCTTCAAATTTTGGAAAGTCTCAAACGTTGTGTGTTTGAGCACTAAAAGTACTATTTTTCTTGGAAATTCATGAAGATGCAATCATGATGTGTTGTGACATCTTCAAAATCACGTCTAGCTGATTTTATTGGACACTTTCTTTAACAAATTTGATACTCATTTGCAGAAGTTATCGAGCTTCAAAGTTTGAAAAGTCAAAAAAGTTGTGTGTTTGAGCACTAAAAGTACTATTTTTCTTGGAAATTCAACAAGATGCAATCATGATGTGTTGTGACATCTTCAAAATCTCGTCGAGCTGATTTTATTGGACACTTTCTTTAACAAATTTAATACTCATTTGCTGAAGTTATCGAGCTTCAAAGTTTGAAAAGTCAAAAAAGTTGTGTGTTTGAGCACTAAAAGTACTATTTTTCTTGGAAATTCAACAAGATGCAATCATGATGTGTTGTGACATCTTCAAAATCTCGTCGAGCTGATTAATTGGACACTAATTTAACAAATTTGATACTCATTTGCCGAAGTTATCGAGCTTCAAAGTTTGAAAGATAAAAAATTTGTGTGTTGAATACATAAAGTACTATTTTTCTTGGAAATGCAACAAGATGCAATCATGATGTGTTGTGAGATCTTCAAAATCTCGTCGAGCTGATTAATTGGACACTTTCTTTAACAAATTTGATACTCATTTGCTGAAGTTATCGAGCTTCAAATTTTGAAAATTCTCAAAAGTTGTGTGTTGAACACATAGAGTACTATTTTTCTTGGAAATTCAACAAGATGCAATCATGATGTGTTGTGACATCTTCAAAATCTCGTCGAGCTTATTAATTGGACACTAATTTAACAAATTTGATACTCATTTGCCGAAGTTATCGAGCTTCAAAGTTTGAAAAGACTCAAAATTTGTGTGTTTGAGCACTAAAAGTACTATTTTTCTTGGAAATTCAACAAGATGCAATCATGATGTGTTGTGACTTCTTTAAAATCTCGTCGAGCTGATTCATTGGACACTAATTTAACAAATTTGATACTCATTTGCTGAAGTTATCGAGCTTCAAATTTTGGAAAGTCAAAAAAGTTGTGTGTTTGAGCACTAAAAGTACTATTTTTCTTGGAAATTCATGAAGATGCAATCATGATGTGTTGTGACATCTTCAAAATCTCGTCGAGCTGATTAAGTGGACACTTTCTTTAACAAATTTGATATTCATTTGCTGAAGTTATCGAGCTTCAAATTTTGGTAAGTCTCAAAAGTTGTGTGTTTGAGCACTAAAAGTACTATTTTTCTTGGAAATTCAACAAGATGCAATCATGATGTGTTGTGACTTCTTCAAAATCTCGTCGAGCTGATTAATTGGACACTAATTTAACAAATTTGATACTCATTTACTGAAGTTATCCAGCTTCAAACTTTGAAAAGACTCAAAATTTGTGTGTTTGAGCACTAAAAGTACTATTTTTCTTGGAAATTCAACAAGATGCAATCATGATGTGTTGTGACTTCTTCAAAATCTCGTCGAGCTGATTAATTGGACACTAATTTAACAAATTTGATACTCATTTGCCGAAGTTATCGAGCTTCAAAGTTTGAAAGATAAAAAATTTGTGTGTTGAATACATAAAGTACTATTTTTCTTGGAAATTCAACAAGATGCAATCATGATGTGTTGTGAGATCTTCAAAATCTCGTCGAGCTGATTAATTGGACACTTTCTTTAACAAATTTGATACTCATTTGCTGAAGTTATCGAGCTTCAAATTTTGGAAAGTCTCAAAAGTTGTGTGTTTGAGCACTAAAAGTACTATTTTTCTTGGAAATTCAACAAGATGCAATCATGATGTGTTGTGACATCTTCAAAATCTCGTCGAGCTGATTTTATTGGACACTTTCTTTAACAAATTTGATACTCATTTGCAGAAGTTATCGAGCTTCAAAGTTTGAAAAGTCAAAAAAGTTGTGTGTTTGAGCACTAAAAGTACTATTTTTCTTGGAAATTCAACAAGATGCAATCATGATGTGTTGTGACATCTTCAAAATCTCGTCGAGCTGATTAATTGGACACTTTCTTTAACAAATTTGATACTCCTTTACTGAAGTTATCCAGCTTCAAACTTTGAAAAGACTCAAAATTTGTGTGTTTGAGCACTAAAAGTACTATTTTTCTTGGAAATTCAACAAGATGCAATCATGATGTGTTGTGACATCTTCAAAATCTCGTCGAGCTGATTAATTGGACACTTTCTTTAACAAATTTGATACTCATTTGCTGAAGTTATCGAGCTTCAAATTTTGGAAAGTCTCAAAATTTGTGTGTTTGAGCACTAAAAGTACTATTTTTCTTGGAAATTCAACAAGATGCAATCATGATGTGTTGTAACATCTTCAAAATCTCGTCGAGCTGATTAAGTGGACACTTTATTTAACAAATTTGATACTCATTTGCTGAAGTTATCGAGCTTCAAATTTTGGAAAGTCTCAAACGTTGTGTGTTTGAGCACTAAAAGTACTATTTTTCTTGGAAATTCATGAAGATGCAATCATGATGTGTTGTGACATCTTCAAAATCACGTCTAGCTGATTTTATTGGACACTTTCTTTAACAAATTTGATACTCATTTGCAGAAGTTATCGAGCTTCAAAGTTTGAAAAGTCAAAAAAGTTGTGTGTTTGAGCACTAAAAGTACTATTTTTCTTGGAAATTCAACAAGATGCAATCATGATGTGTTGTGACATCTTCAAAATCTCGTCGAGCTGATTTTATTGGACACTTTCTTTAACAAATTTAATACTCATTTGCTGAAGTTATCGAGCTTCAAAGTTTGAAAAGTCAAAAAAGTTGTGTGTTTGAGCACTAAAAGTACTATTTTTCTTGGAAATTCAACAAGATGCAATCATGATGTGTTGTGACATCTTCAAAATCTCGTCGAGCTGATTAAGTGGACACTTTCTTTAACAAATTTGATACTCATTTGCTGAAGTTATCGAGCTTCAAAGTTTGAAAAGTCAAAAAAGTTGTGTGTTGAACACATAAAGTACTATTTTTCTTGGAAATTCAACAAGATGCAATCATGATGTGTTGTGACATCTTCAAAATCTCGTCGAGCTGATTAATTGGACACTAATTTAACAAATTTGATACTCATTTGCCGAAGTTATCGAGCTTCAAATTTTGGAAAGTCTCAAAATTTGTGTGTTTGAGCACTAAAAGTACTATTTTTCTTGGAAATTCAACAAGATGCAATCATGATGTGTTGTGACATCTTCAAAATCTCGTCGAGCTGATTAATTGGACACTTTCTTTAACAAATTTGATACTCATTTGCTGAAGTTATCGAGCTTCAAATTTTGGAAAGTCTCAAAAGTTGTGTGTTTGAGCACTAAAAGTACTATTTTTCTTGGAAATTCAACAAGATGCAATCATGATGTGTTGTGACATCTTCAAAATCTCGTCGAGCTGATTAATTGGACACTAATTTAACAAATTTGATACTCATTTGCCGAAGTTATCGAGCTTCAAAGTTTGAAAGATAAAAAATTTGTGTGTTGAATACATAAAGTACTATTTTTCTTGGAAATGCAACAAGATGCAATCATGATGTGTTGTGAGATCTTCAAAATCTCGTCGAGCTGATTAATTGGACACTTTCTTTAACAAATTTGATACTCATTTGCTGAAGTTATCGAGCTTCAAATTTTGAAAATTCTCAAAAGTTGTGTGTTGAACACATAGAGTACTATTTTTCTTGGAAATTCAACAAGATGCAATCATGATGTGTTGTGACATCTTCAAAATCTCGTCGAGCTTATTAATTGGACACTAATTTAACAAATTTGATACTCATTTGCCGAAGTTATCGAGCTTCAAAGTTTGAAAAGACTCAAAATTTGTGTGTTTGAGCACTAAAAGTACTATTTTTCTTGGAAATTCAACAAGATGCAATCATGATGTGTTGTGACTTCTTTAAAATCTCGTCGAGCTGATTCATTGGACACTAATTTAACAAATTTGATACTCATTTGCTGAAGTTATCGAGCTTCAAATTTTGGAAAGTCTCAAAAGTTGTGTGTTTGAGCACTAAAAATACTATTTTTCTTGGAAATGAAACAAGATGCAATCATGATGTGTTGTGACATCTTCAAAATCTCGTCGAGCTGATTAATTGAACACTAATTTAACAAATTTGATACTCATTTACTGAAGTTATCCAGCTTCAAACTTTGAAAAGACTCAAAATTTGTGTGTTTGAGCACTAAAAGTACTATTTTTCTTGGAAATTCAACAAGATGCAATCATGATGTGTTGTGACTTCTTCAAAATCTCGTCGAGCTGATTAATTGGACACTAATTTAACAAATTTGATACTCATTTGCCGAAGTTATCGAGCTTCAAAGTTTGAAAGATAAAAAATTTGTGTGTTGAATACATAAAGTACTATTTTTCTTGGAAATTCAACAAGATGCAATCATGATGTGTTGTGAGATCTTCAAAATCTCGTCGAGCTGATTAATTGGACACTTTCTTTAACAAATTTGATACTCATTTGCTGAAGTTATCGAGCTTCAAATTTTGGAAAGTCTCAAAAGTTGTGTGTTTGAGCACTAAAAGTACTATTTTTCTTGGAAATTCAACAAGATGCAATCATGATGTGTTGTGACATCTTCAAAATCTCGTCGAGCTGATTTTATTGGACACTTTCTTTAACAAATTTGATACTCATTTGCAGAAGTTATCGAGCTTCAAAGTTTGAAAAGTCAAAAAAGTTGTGTGTTTGAGCACTAAAAGTACTATTTTTCTTGGAAATTCAACAAGATGCAATCATGATGTGTTGTGACATCTTCAAAATCTCGTCGAGCTGATTAATTGGACACTTTCTTTAACAAATTTGATACTCCTTTACTGAAGTTATCCAGCTTCAAACTTTGAAAAGACTCAAAATTTGTGTGTTTGAGCACTAAAAGTACTATTTTTCTTGGAAATTCAACAAGATGCAATCATGATGTGTTGTGACATCTTCAAAATCTCGTCGAGCTGATTAATTGGACACTTTCTTTAACAAATTTGATACTCATTTGCTGAAGTTATCGAGCTTCAAATTTTGGAAAGTCTCAAAATTTGTGTGTTTGAGCACTAAAAGTACTATTTTTCTTGGAAATTCAACAAGATGCAATCATGATGTGTTGTGACATCTTCAAAATCTCGTCGAGCTGATTAAGTGGACACTTTCTTTAACAAATTTAATACTCATTTGCTGAAGTTATCGAGCTTCAAAGTTTGAAAAGTCAAAAAATTTGTGTGTTTGAGCACTAAAAGTACTATTTTTCTCGGAAATTCAACAAGATGCAATCATGATGTGTTGTGACATCTTCAAAATCTCGTCGAGCTGATTTTATTGGACACTTTCTTTAACAAATTTGATACTCATTTGCTGAAGTTATCGAGCTTCAAAGTTTGAAAAGTCAAAAAAGTTGTGTGTTTGAGCACTAAAAGTACTATTTTTCTTGGAAATTCAACAAGATGCAATCATGATGTGTTGTGACATCTTCAAAATCTCGTCGAGCTGATTAAGTGGACACTTTCTTTAACAAATTTGATACTCATTTGCTGAAGTTATCGAGCTTCAAATTTTGGAAAGTCTCAAAAGTTGTGTGTTTGAGCACTAAAAGTACTATTTTTCTTGGAAATTCAACAAGATGCAATCATGATGTGTTGTGACATCTTCAAAATCTCGTCGAGCTGATTAAGTGGACACTTTCTTTAACAAATTTGATACTCATTTGCTGAAGTTATCGAGCTTCAAAGTTTGAAAAGTCAAAAAAGTTGTGTGTTGAACACATAAAGTACTATTTTTCTTGGAAATTCAACAAGATGCAATCATGATGTGTTGTGACATCTTCAAAATCTCGTCGAGCTGATAAATTGGACACTAATTTAACAAATTTGATACTCATTTGCCGAAGTTATAGAGCTTCAAAGTTTGAAAGATAAAAAATTTGTGTGTTGAATACATAAAGTACTATTTTTCTTGGAAATTCAACAAGATGCAATCATGATGTGTTGTGACATCTTCAAAATCTCGTCGAGCTGATTAATTGGACACTTTCTTTAACAAATTTGATACTCATTTGCTGAAGTTATCGAGCTTCAAATTTTGGAAAGTCAAAAAAGTTGTGTGTTTGAGCACTAAAAGTACTATTTTTCTTGGAAATTCATGAAGATGCAATCATGATGTGTTGTGACATCTTCAAAATCTCGTCTAGCTGATTTTATTGGACACTTTCTTTAACAAATTTGATACTCATTTGCAGAAGTTATCGAGCTTCAAAGTTTGAAAAGTCAAAAAAGTTGTGTGTTTGAGCACTAAAAGTACTATTTTTCTTGGAAATTCAACAAGATGCAATCATGATGTGTTGTGACATCTTCAAAATCTCGTCGAGCTGATTAATTGGACACTAATTTAACAAATTTGATACTCATTTGCCGAAGTTATCGAGCTTCAAAGTTTGAAAGATAAAAAATTTGTGTGTTGAATACATAAAGTACTATTTTTCTTGGAAATGCAACAAGATGCAATCATGATGTGTTGTGAGATCTTCAAAATCTCGTCGAGCTGATTAATTGGACACTTTCTTTAACAAATTTGATACTCATTTGCTGAAGTTATCGAGCTTCAAATTTTGAAAAGTCTCAAAAGTTGTGTGTTGAACACATAAAGTACTATTTTTCTTGGAAATTCAACAAGATGCAATCATGATGTGTTGTGACATCTTCAAAATCTCGTCGAGCTGATTAATTAGACACTTTCTTTAACAAATTTGATACTCATTTGCTGAAGTTATCGAGCTTCAAATTTTGAAAATTCTCAAAAGTTGTGTGTTGAACACATAGAGTACTATTTTTCTTGGAAATTCAACAAGATGCAATCATGATGTGTTGTGACATCTTCAAAATCTCGTCGAGCTGATTAATTGGACACTTTCTTTAACAAATTTGATACTCATTTGCTGAAGTTATCGAGCTTCAAATTTTGGAAAGTCTCAAAAGTTGTGTGTTTGAGCACTAAAAGTACTATTTTTCTTGGAAATTCAACAAGATGCAATCATGATGTGTTGTGACATCTTCAAAATCTCGTCGAGCTGATTAAGTGGACACTTTCTTTAACAAATTTGATACTCATTTGCTGAAGTTATCGAGCTTCAAAGTTTGAAAGATAAAAAATTTGTGTGTTGAATACATAAAGTACTATTTTTCTTGGAAATTCAACAAGATGCAATCATGATGTGTTGTGACATCTTCAAAATCTCGTCGAGCTGATTAATTGGACACTTTCTTTAACAAATTTGATACTCATTTGCTGAAGTTATCGAGCTTCAAATTTTGGAAAGTCAAAAAAGTTGTGTGTTTGAGCACTAAAAGTACTATTTTTCTTGGAAATTCATGAAGATGCAATCATGATGTGTTGTGACATCTTCAAAATCTCGTCGAGCTGATTAAGTGGACACTTTCTTTAACAAATTTGATACTCATTTGCTGAAGTTATCGAGCTTCAAATTTTGGAAAGTCAAAAAAGTTGTGTGTTTGAGCACTAAAAGTACTATTTTTCTTGGAAATTCATGAAGATGCAATCATGATGTGTTGTGACATCTTCAAAATCTCGTCGAGCTGATTTTATTGGACACTTTCTTTAACAAATTTAATACTCATTTGCTGAAGTTATCGAGCTTCAAAGTTTGAAAAGTCAAAAAAGTTGTGTGTTTGAGCACTAAAAGTACTATTTTTCTTGGAAATGCAACAAGATGCAATCATGATGTGTTGTGAGATCTTCAAAATCTCGTCGAGCTGATTAATTGGACACTTTCTTTAACAAATTTGATACTCATTTGCTGAAGTTATCGAGCTTCAAATTTTGAAAATTCTCAAAAGTTGTGTGTTGAACACATAGAGTACTATTTTTCTTGGAAATTCAACAAGATGCAATCATGATGTGTTGTGACATCTTCAAAATCTCGTCGAGCTTATTAATTGGACACTAATTTAACAAATTTGATACTCATTTGCCGAAGTTATCGAGCTTCAAAGTTTGAAAAGACTCAAAATTTGTGTGTTTGAGCACTAAAAGTACTATTTTTCTTGGAAATTCAACAAGATGCAATCATGATGTGTTGTGACTTCTTTAAAATCTCGTCGAGCTGATTCATTGGACACTAATTTAACAAATTTGATACTCATTTGCTGAAGTTATCGAGCTTCAAATTTTGGAAAGTCTCAAAAGTTGTGTGTTTGAGCACTAAAAATACTATTTTTCTTGGAAATGAAACAAGATGCAATCATGATGTGTTGTGACATCTTCAAAATCTCGTCGAGCTGATTAATTGAACACTAATTTAACAAATTTGATACTCATTTACTGAAGTTATCCAGCTTCAAACTTTGAAAAGACTCAAAATTTGTGTGTTTGAGCACTAAAAGTACTATTTTTCTTGGAAATTCAACAAGATGCAATCATGATGTGTTGTGACTTCTTCAAAATCTCGTCGAGCTGATTAATTGGACACTAATTTAACAAATTTGATACTCATTTGCCGAAGTTATCGAGCTTCAAAGTTTGAAAGATAAAAAATTTGTGTGTTGAATACATAAAGTACTATTTTTCTTGGAAATTCAACAAGATGCAATCATGATGTGTTGTGAGATCTTCAAAATCTCGTCGAGCTGATTAATTGGACACTTTCTTTAACAAATTTGATACTCATTTGCTGAAGTTATCGAGCTTCAAATTTTGGAAAGTCTCAAAAGTTGTGTGTTTGAGCACTAAAAGTACTATTTTTCTTGGAAATTCAACAAGATGCAATCATGATGTGTTGTGACATCTTCAAAATCTCGTCGAGCTGATTTTATTGGACACTTTCTTTAACAAATTTGATACTCATTTGCAGAAGTTATCGAGCTTCAAAGTTTGAAAAGTCAAAAAAGTTGTGTGTTTGAGCACTAAAAGTACTATTTTTCTTGGAAATTCAACAAGATGCAATCATGATGTGTTGTGACATCTTCAAAATCTCGTCGAGCTGATTAATTGGACACTTTCTTTAACAAATTTGATACTCCTTTACTGAAGTTATCCAGCTTCAAACTTTGAAAAGACTCAAAATTTGTGTGTTTGAGCACTAAAAGTACTATTTTTCTTGGAAATTCAACAAGATGCAATCATGATGTGTTGTGACATCTTCAAAATCTCGTCGAGCTGATTAATTGGACACTTTCTTTAACAAATTTGATACTCATTTGCTGAAGTTATCGAGCTTCAAATTTTGGAAAGTCTCAAAATTTGTGTGTTTGAGCACTAAAAGTACTATTTTTCTTGGAAATTCAACAAGATGCAATCATGATGTGTTGTGACATCTTCAAAATCTCGTCGAGCTGATTAAGTGGACACTTTCTTTAACAAATTTAATACTCATTTGCTGAAGTTATCGAGCTTCAAAGTTTGAAAAGTCAAAAAATTTGTGTGTTTGAGCACTAAAAGTACTATTTTTCTCGGAAATTCAACAAGATGCAATCATGATGTGTTGTGACATCTTCAAAATCTCGTCGAGCTGATTTTATTGGACACTTTCTTTAACAAATTTGATACTCATTTGCTGAAGTTATCGAGCTTCAAAGTTTGAAAAGTCAAAAAAGTTGTGTGTTTGAGCACTAAAAGTACTATTTTTCTTGGAAATTCAACAAGATGCAATCATGATGTGTTGTGACATCTTCAAAATCTCGTCGAGCTGATTAAGTGGACACTTTCTTTAACAAATTTGATACTCATTTGCTGAAGTTATCGAGCTTCAAATTTTGGAAAGTCTCAAAAGTTGTGTGTTTGAGCACTAAAAGTACTATTTTTCTTGGAAATTCAACAAGATGCAATCATGATGTGTTGTGACATCTTCAAAATCTCGTCGAGCTGATTAAGTGGACACTTTCTTTAACAAATTTGATACTCATTTGCTGAAGTTATCGAGCTTCAAAGTTTGAAAAGTCAAAAAAGTTGTGTGTTGAACACATAAAGTACTATTTTTCTTGGAAATTCAACAAGATGCAATCATGATGTGTTGTGACATCTTCAAAATCTCGTCGAGCTGATAAATTGGACACTAATTTAACAAATTTGATACTCATTTGCCGAAGTTATAGAGCTTCAAAGTTTGAAAGATAAAAAATTTGTGTGTTGAATACATAAAGTACTATTTTTCTTGGAAATTCAACAAGATGCAATCATGATGTGTTGTGACATCTTCAAAATCTCGTCGAGCTGATTAATTGGACACTTTCTTTAACAAATTTGATACTCATTTGCTGAAGTTATCGAGCTTCAAATTTTGGAAAGTCAAAAAAGTTGTGTGTTTGAGCACTAAAAGTACTATTTTTCTTGGAAATTCATGAAGATGCAATCATGATGTGTTGTGACATCTTCAAAATCTCGTCTAGCTGATTTTATTGGACACTTTCTTTAACAAATTTGATACTCATTTGCAGAAGTTATCGAGCTTCAAAGTTTGAAAAGTCAAAAAAGTTGTGTGTTTGAGCACTAAAAGTACTATTTTTCTTGGAAATTCAACAAGATGCAATCATGATGTGTTGTGACATCTTCAAAATCTCGTCGAGCTGATTAATTGGACACTAATTTAACAAATTTGATACTCATTTGCCGAAGTTATCGAGCTTCAAAGTTTGAAAGATAAAAAATTTGTGTGTTGAATACATAAAGTACTATTTTTCTTGGAAATGCAACAAGATGCAATCATGATGTGTTGTGAGATCTTCAAAATCTCGTCGAGCTGATTAATTGGACACTTTCTTTAACAAATTTGATACTCATTTGCTGAAGTTATCGAGCTTCAAATTTTGAAAAGTCTCAAAAGTTGTGTGTTGAACACATAAAGTACTATTTTTCTTGGAAATTCAACAAGATGCAATCATGATGTGTTGTGACATCTTCAAAATCTCGTCGAGCTGATTAATTAGACACTTTCTTTAACAAATTTGATACTCATTTGCTGAAGTTATCGAGCTTCAAATTTTGAAAATTCTCAAAAGTTGTGTGTTGAACACATAGAGTACTATTTTTCTTGGAAATTCAACAAGATGCAATCATGATGTGTTGTGACATCTTCAAAATCTCGTCGAGCTGATTAATTGGACACTTTCTTTAACAAATTTGATACTCATTTGCTGAAGTTATCGAGCTTCAAATTTTGGAAAGTCTCAAAAGTTGTGTGTTTGAGCACTAAAAGTACTATTTTTCTTGGAAATTCAACAAGATGCAATCATGATGTGTTGTGACATCTTCAAAATCTCGTCGAGCTGATTAAGTGGACACTTTCTTTAACAAATTTGATACTCATTTGCTGAAGTTATCGAGCTTCAAAGTTTGAAAGATAAAAAATTTGTGTGTTGAATACATAAAGTACTATTTTTCTTGGAAATTCAACAAGATGCAATCATGATGTGTTGTGACATCTTCAAAATCTCGTCGAGCTGATTAATTGGACACTTTCTTTAACAAATTTGATACTCATTTGCTGAAGTTATCGAGCTTCAAATTTTGGAAAGTCAAAAAAGTTGTGTGTTTGAGCACTAAAAGTACTATTTTTCTTGGAAATTCATGAAGATGCAATCATGATGTGTTGTGACATCTTCAAAATCTCGTCGAGCTGATTAAGTGGACACTTTCTTTAACAAATTTGATACTCATTTGCTGAAGTTATCGAGCTTCAAATTTTGGAAAGTCAAAAAAGTTGTGTGTTTGAGCACTAAAAGTACTATTTTTCTTGGAAATTCATGAAGATGCAATCATGATGTGTTGTGACATCTTCAAAATCTCGTCGAGCTGATTAATTGGACACTTTCTTTAACAAATTTGATACTCATTTGCTGAAGTTATCGAGCTTCAAATTTTGGAAAGTCAAAAAAGTTGTGTGTTTGAGCACTAAAAGTACTATTTTTCTTGGAAATTCATGAAGATGCAATCATGATGTGTTGTGACATCTTCAAAATCTCGTCTAGCTGATTAATTGGACACTTTCTTTAACAAATTTGATACTCATTTGCAGAAGTTATCGAGCTTCAAAGTTTGAAAAGTCAAAAAAGTTGTGTGTTTGAGCACTAAAAGTACTATTTTTCTTGGAAATTCAACAAGATGCAATCATGATGTGTTGTGACATCTTCAAAATCTCGTCGAGCTGATTAATTGGACACTAATTTAACAAATTTGATACTCATTTGCCGAAGTTATCGAGCTTCAAAGTTTGAAAGATAAAAAATTTGTGTGTTGAATACATAAAGTACTATTTTTCTTGGAAATGCAACAAGATGCAATCATGATGTGTTGTGAGATCTTCAAAATCTCGTCGAGCTGATTAATTGGACACTTTCTTTAACAAATTTGATACTCATTTGCTGAAGTTATCGAGCTTCAAATTTTGAAAAGTCTCAAAAGTTGTGTGTTGAACACATAAAGTACTATTTTACTTGGAAATTCAACAAGATGCAATCATGATGTGTTGTGACATCTTCAAAATCTCGTCGAGCTGATTAATTAGACACTTTCTTTAACAAATTTGATACTCATTTGCTGAAGTTATCGAGCTTCAAATTTTGAAAATTCTCAAAAGTTGTGTGTTGAACACATAGAGTACTATTTTTCTTGGAAATTCAACAAGATGCAATCATGATGTGTTGTGACATCTTCAAAATCTCGTCGAGCTGATTAATTGGACACTTTCTTTAACAAATTTGATACTCATTTGCTGAAGTTATCGAGCTTCAAATTTTGGAAAGTCTCAAAAGTTGTGTGTTTGAGCACTAAAAGTACTATTTTTCTTGGAAATTCAACAAGATGCAATCATGATGTGTTGTGACATCTTCAAAATCTCGTCGAGCTGATTAAGTGGACACTTTCTTTAACAAATTTGATACTCATTTGCTGAAGTTATCGAGCTTCAAAGTTTGAAAGATAAAAAATTTGTGTGTTGAATACATAAAGTACTATTTTTCTTGGAAATTCAACAAGATGCAATCATGATGTGTTGTGACATCTTCAAAATCTCGTCGAGCTGATTAATTGGACACTTTCTTTAACAAATTTGATACTCATTTGCTGAAGTTATCGAGCTTCAAATTTTGGAAAGTCAAAAAAGTTGTGTGTTTGAGCACTAAAACTACTATTTTTCTTGGAAATTCATGAAGATGCAATCATGATGTGTTGTGACATCTTCAAAATCTCGTCGAGCTGATTAAGTGGACACTTTCTTTAACAAATTTGATACTCATTTGCTGAAGTTATCGAGCTTCAAAGTTTGAAAAGTCAAAAAAGTTGTGTGTTGAACACATAAAGTACTATTTTTCTTGGAAATTCAACAAGATGCAATCATGATGTGTTGTGACATCTTCAAAATCTCGTCGAGCTGATTAATTGGACACTTTCTTTAACAAATTTGATACTCATTTGCTGAAGTTATCGAGCTTCAAATTTTGGAAAGTCTCAAAAGTTGTGTGTTTGAGCACTAAAAGTACTATTTTTCTTGGAAATTCAACAAGATGCAATCATGATGTGTTGTGACATCTTCAAAATCTCGTCGAGCTGATTAAGTGGACACTTTCTTTAACAAATTTAATACTCATTTGCTGAAGTTATCGAGCTTCAAAGTTTGAAAAGTCAAAAAAGTTGTGTGTTTGAGCACTAAAAGTACTATTTTTCTCGGAAATTCAACAAGATGCAATCATGATGTGTTGTGACATCTTCAAAATCTCGTCGAGCTGATTTTATTGGACACTTTCTTTAACAAATTTGATACTCATTTGCTGAAGTTATCGAGCTTCAAAGTTTGAAAAGTCAAAAAAGTTGTGTGTTTGAGCACTAAAAGTACTATTTTTCTCGGAAATTCAACAAGATGCAATCATGATGTGTTGTGACATCTTCAAAATCTCGTCGAGTTGATTAAGTGGACACTTTCTTTAACAAATTTGATACTCATTTGCTGAAGTTATCGAGCTTCAAAGTTTGAAAAGTCAAAAAAGTTGTGTGTTGAACACATAAAGTACTATTTTTCTTGGAAATTCAACAAGATGCAATCATGATGTGTTGTGACATCTTCAAAATCTCGTCGAGCTGATAAATTGGACACTAATTTAACAAATTTGATACTCATTTGCCGAAGTTATCGAGCTTCAAAGTTTGAAAGATAAAAAATTTGTGTGTTGAATACATAAAGTACTATTTTTCTTGGAAATTCAACAAGATGCAATCATGATGTGTTGTGACATCTTCAAAATCTCGTCGAGCTGATTAATTGGACACTTTCTTTAACAAATTTGATACTCATTTGCTGAAGTTATCGAGCTTCAAATTTTGGAAAGTCAAAAAAGTTGTGTGTTTGAGCACTAAAAGTACTATTTTTCTTGGAAATTCATGAAGATGCAATCATGATGTGTTGTGACATCTTCAAAATCTCGTCTAGCTGATTTTATTGGACACTTTCTTTAACAAATTTGATACTCATTTGCAGAAGTTATCGAGCTTCAAAGTTTGAAAAGTCAAAAAAGTTGTGTGTTTGAGCACTAAAAGTACTATTTTTCTTGGAAATTCAACAAGATGCAATCATGATGTGTTGTGACATCTTCAAAATCTCGTCGAGCTGATTAATTGGACACTAATTTAACAAATTTGATACTCATTTGCCGAAGTTATCGAGCTTCAAAGTTTGAAAGATAAAAAATTTGTGTGTTGAATACATAAAGTACTATTTTTCTTGGAAATGCAACAAGATGCAATCATGATGTGTTGTGAGATCTTCAAAATCTCGTCGAGCTGATTAATTGGACACTTTCTTTAACAAATTTGATACTCATTTGCTGAAGTTATCGAGCTTCAAATTTTGGAAAGTCTCAAAAGTTGTGTGTTTGAGCACTAAAAGTACTATTTTTCTTGGAAATTCAACAAGATGCAATCATGATGTGTTGTGACATCTTCAAAATCTCGTCGAGCTGATTAATTAGACACTTTCTTTAACAAATTTGATACTCATTTGCTGAAGTTATCGAGCTTCAAAGTTTGAAAAGTCAAAAAAGTTGTGTGTTTGAGCACTAAAAGTACTATTTTTCTCGGAAATTCAACAAGATGCAATCATGATGTGTTGTGACATCTTCAAAATCTCGTCGAGCTGATTTTATTGGACACTTTCTTTAACAAATTTGATACTCATTTGCTGAAGTTATCGAGCTTCAAAGTTTGAAAAGTCAAAAAAGTTGTGTGTTTGAGCACTAAAAGTACTATTTTTCTCGGAAATTCAACAAGATGCAATCATGATGTGTTGTGACATCTTCAAAATCTCGTCGAGTTGATTAAGTGGACACTTTCTTTAACAAATTTGATACTCATTTGCTGAAGTTATCGAGCTTCAAAGTTTGAAAAGTCAAAAAAGTTGTGTGTTGAACACATAAAGTACTATTTTTCTTGGAAATTCAACAAGATGCAATCATGATGTGTTGTGACATCTTCAAAATCTCGTCGAGCTGATAAATTGGACACTAATTTAACAAATTTGATACTCATTTGCCGAAGTTATCGAGCTTCAAAGTTTGAAAGATAAAAAATTTGTGTGTTGAATACATAAAGTACTATTTTTCTTGGAAATTCAACAAGATGCAATCATGATGTGTTGTGACATCTTCAAAATCTCGTCGAGCTGATTAATTGGACACTTTCTTTAACAAATTTGATACTCATTTGCTGAAGTTATCGAGCTTCAAATTTTGGAAAGTCAAAAAAGTTGTGTGTTTGAGCACTAAAAGTACTATTTTTCTTGGAAATTCATGAAGATGCAATCATGATGTGTTGTGACATCTTCAAAATCTCGTCTAGCTGATTTTATTGGACACTTTCTTTAACAAATTTGATACTCATTTGCAGAAGTTATCGAGCTTCAAAGTTTGAAAAGTCAAAAAAGTTGTGTGTTTGAGCACTAAAAGTACTATTTTTCTTGGAAATTCAACAAGATGCAATCATGATGTGTTGTGACATCTTCAAAATCTCGTCGAGCTGATTAATTGGACACTAATTTAACAAATTTGATACTCATTTGCCGAAGTTATCGAGCTTCAAAGTTTGAAAGATAAAAAATTTGTGTGTTGAATACATAAAGTACTATTTTTCTTGGAAATGCAACAAGATGCAATCATGATGTGTTGTGAGATCTTCAAAATCTCGTCGAGCTGATTAATTGGACACTTTCTTTAACAAATTTGATACTCATTTGCTGAAGTTATCGAGCTTCAAATTTTGAAAAGTCTCAAAAGTTGTGTGTTGAACACATAAAGTACTATTTTTCTTGGAAATTCAACAAGATGCAATCATGATGTGTTGTGACATCTTCAAAATCTCGTCGAGCTGATTAATTAGACACTTTCTTTAACAAATTTGATACTCATTTGCTGAAGTTATCGAGCTTCAAATTTTGAAAATTCTCAAAAGTTGTGTGTTGAACACATAGAGTACTATTTTTCTTGGAAATTCAACAAGATGCAATCATGATGTGTTGTGACATCTTCAAAATCTCGTCGAGCTGATTAATTGGACACTTTCTTTAACAAATTTGATACTCATTTGCTGAAGTTATCGAGCTTCAAATTTTGAAAAGTCTCAAAAGTTGTGTGTTGAACACATAAAGTACTATTTTTCTTGGAAATTCAACAAGATGCAATCATGATGTGTTGTGACATCTTCAAAATCTCGTCGAGCTGATTAAGTGGACACTTTCTTTAACAAATTTGATACTCATTTGCTGAAGTTATCGAGCTTCAAATTTTGGAAAGTCTCAAAAGTTGTGTGTTTGAGCACTAAAAGTACTATTTTTCTTGGAAATTCAACAAGATGCAATCATGATGTGTTGTGACATCTTCAAAATCTCGTCGAGCTGATTAAGTGGACACTTTCTTTAACAAATTTGATACTCATTTGCTGAAGTTATCGAGCTTCAAAGTTTGAAAAGTCAAAAAAGTTGTGTGTTGAACACATAAAGTACTATTTTTCTTGGAAATTCAACAAGATGCAATCATGATGTGTTGTGACATCTTCAAAATCTCGTCGAGCTGATTAATTGGACACTAATTTAACAAATTTGATACTCATTTGCCGAAGTTATCGAGCTTCAAATTTTGGAAAGTCAAAAAAGTTGTGTGTTTGAGCACTAAAAGTACTATTTTTCTTGGAAATTCATGAAGATGCAATCATGATGTGTTGTGACATCTTCAAAATCTCGTCTAGCTGATTTTATTGGACACTTTCTTTAACAAATTTGATACTCATTTGCAGAAGTTATCGAGCTTCAAATTTTGGAAAGTCTCAAACGTTGTGTGTTTGAGCACTAAAAGTACTATTTTTCTTGGAAATTCAACAAGATGCAATCATGATGTGTTGTGACATCTTCAAAATCTCGTCGAGCTGATTAAGTGGACACTTTCTTTAACAAATTTGATACTCATTTGCAGAAGTTATCGAGCTTCAAATTTTGGAAAGTCTCAAACGTTGTGTGTTTGAGCACTAAAAGTACTATTTTTCTTGGAAATTCAACAAGATGCAATCATGATGTGTTGTGACATCTTCAAAATCTCGTCGAGCTGATTTTATTGGACACTTTCTTTAACAAATTTAATACTCATTTGCTGAAGTTATCGAGCTTCAAAGTTTGAAAGATAAAAAATTTGTGTGTTGAATACATAAAGTACTATTTTTCTTGGAAATTCAACAAGATGCAATCATGATGTGTTGTGACATCTTCAAAATCTCGTCGAGCTGATTAAGTGGACACTTTCTTTAACAAATTTGATACTCATTTGCTGAAGTTATCGAGCTTCAAATTTTGAAAAGTCTCAAAAGTTGTGTGTTGAACACATAAAGTACTATTTTTCTTGGAAATTCAACAAGATGCAATCATGATGTGTTGTGACATCTTCAAAATCTCGTCGAGCTGATTAAGTGGACACTTTCTTTAACAAATTTGATACTCATTTGCTGAAGTTATCGAGCTTCAAAGTTTGAAAAGTCAAAAAAGTTGTGTGTTGAACACATAAAGTACTATTTTTCTTGGAAATTCAACAAGATGCAATCATGATGTGTTGTGACATCTTCAAAATCTCGTCGAGCTGATTAATTGGACACTAATTTAACAAATTTGATACTCATTTGCCGAAGTTATCGAGCTTCAAATTTTGGAAAGTCAAAAAAGTTGTGTGTTTGAGCACTAAAAGTACTATTTTTCTTGGAAATTCATGAAGATGCAATCATGATGTGTTGTGACATCTTCAAAATCTCGTCTAGCTGATTTTATTGGACACTTTCTTTAACAAATTTAATACTCATTTGCTGAAGTTATCGAGCTTCAAATTTTGGAAAGTCTCAAACGTTGTGTGTTTGAGCACTAAAAGTACTATTTTTCTTGGAAATTCAACAAGATGCAATCATGATGTGTTGTGACATCTTCAAAATCTCGTCGAGCTGATTAAGTGGACACTTTCTTTAACAAATTTGATACTCATTTGCTGAAGTTATCGAGCTTCAAATTTTGGAAAGTCTCAAACGTTGTGTGTTTGAGCACTAAAAGTACTATTTTTCTTGGAAATTCAACAAGATGCAATCATGATGTGTTGTGACATCTTCAAAATCTCGTCGAGCTGATTTTATTGGACACTTTCTTTAACAAATTTAATACTCATTTGCTGAAGTTATCGAGCTTCAAATTTTGGAAAGTCTCAAACGTTGTGTGTTTGAGCACTAAAAGTACTATTTTTCTTGGAAATTCAACAAGATGCAATCATGATGTGTTGTGACATCTTCAAAATCTCGTCGAGCTGATAAATTGGACACTAATTTAACAAATTTGATACTCATTTGCCGAAGTTATCGAGCTTCAAAGTTTGAAAGATAAAAAATTTGTGTGTTGAATACATAAAGTACTATTTTTCTTGGAAATTCAACAAGATGCAATCATGATGTGTTGTGACATCTTCAAAATCTCGTCGAGCTGATTAATTGGACACTTTCTTTAACAAATTTGATACTCATTTGCAGAAGTTATCGAGCTTCAAAGTTTGAAAAGTCAAAAAAGTTGTGTGTTTGAGCACTAAAAGTACTATTTTTCTTGGAAATTCAACAAGATGCAATCATGATGTGTTGTGACATCTTCAAAATCTCGTCGAGCTGATTAATTGGACACTAATTTAACAAATTTGATACTCATTTGCCGAAGTTATCGAGCTTCAAATTTTGGAAAGTCAAAAAAGTTGTGTGTTTGAGCACTAAAAGTACTATTTTTCTTGGAAATTCATGAAGATGCAATCATGATGTGTTGTGACATCTTCAAAATCTCGTCTAGCTGATTTTATTGGACACTTTCTTTAACAAATTTGATACTCATTTGCAGAAGTTATCGAGCTTCAAAGTTTGAAAAGTCAAAAAAGTTGTGTGTTTGAGCACTAAAAGTACTATTTTTCTTGGAAATTCAACAAGATGCAATCATGATGTGTTGTGACATCTTCAAAATCTCGTCGAGCTGATTAATTGGACACTAATTTAACAAATTTGATACTCATTTGCCGAAGTTATCGAGCTTCAAAGTTTGAAAGATAAAAAATTTGTGTGTTGAATACATAAAGTACTATTTTTCTTGGAAATGCAACAAGATGCAATCATGATGTGTTGTGAGATCTTCAAAATCTCGTCGAGCTGATTAATTGGACACTTTCTTTAACAAATTTGATACTCATTTGCTGAAGTTATCGAGCTTCAAATTTTGAAAAGTCTCAAAAGTTGTGTGTTGAACACATAAAGTACTATTTTTCTTGGAAATTCAACAAGATGCAATCATGATGTGTTGTGACATCTTCAAAATCTCGTCGAGCTGATTAATTGGACACTTTCTTTAACAAATTTGATACTCATTTCCTGAAGTTATCCAGCTTCAAATTTTGAAAAGACTCAAAATTTGTGTGTTTGAGCACTAAAAGTACTATTTTTCTTGGAAATTCAACAAGATGCAATCATGATGTGTTGTGACATCTTCAAAATCTCGTCGAGCTGATTAATTGGACACTTTCTTTAACAAATTTGATACTCATTTACTGAAATTATCCAGCTTCAAATTTTGAAAAGACTCAAAATTTGTGTGTTTGAGCACTAAAAGTACTATTTTTCTTGGAAATTCAACAAGATGCAATCATGATGTGTTGTGACATCTTCAAAATCTCGTCGAGCTGATTTTATTGGACACTTTCTTTAACAAATTTGATACTCATTTGCTGAAGTTATCGAGCTTCAAATTTTGGAAAGTCTCAAACGTTGTGTGTTTGAGCACTAAAAGTACTATTTTTCTTGGAAATTCAACAAGATGCAATCATGATGTGTTGTGACATCTTCAAAATCTCGTCGAGCTGATTAAGTGGACACTTTCTTTAACAAATTTGATACTCATTTGCTGAAGTTATCGAGCTTCAAATTTTGGAAAGTCTCAAACGTTGTGTGTTTGAGCACTAAAAGTACTATTTTTCTTGGAAATTCAACAAGATGCAATCATGATGTGTTGTGACATCTTCAAAATCTCGTCGAGCTGATTAATTGGACACTTTCTTTAACAAATTTGATACTCATTTGCTGAAGTTATCGAGCTTCAAATTTTGGAAAGTCTCAAAAGTTGTGTGTTTGAGCACTAAAAGTACTATTTTTCTTGGCAATTCAACAAGATGCAATCATGATGTGTTGTGACATCTTCAAAATCTCGTCGAGCTGATTAATTGGACACTTTCTTTAACAAATTTGATACTCATTTGCTGAAGTTATCGAGCTTCAAAGTTTGAAAAGTCAAAAAAGTTGTGTGTTGAACACATAAAGTACTATTTTTCTTGGAAATTCAACAAGATGCAATCATGATGTGTTGTGACATTTTCAAAATCTCGTCGAGCTGATAAATTGGACACTAATTTAACAAATTTGATACTCATTTGCCGAAGTTATCGAGCTTCAAAGTTTGAAAGATAAAAAATTTGTGTGTTGAATACATAAAGTACTATTTTTCTTGGAAATTCAACAAGATGCAATCATGATGTGTTGTGACATCTTCAAAATCTCGTCGAGCTGATTAATTGGACACTTTCTTTAACAAATTTGATACTCATTTGCTGAAGTTATCGAGCTTCAAATTTTGGAAAGTCTCAAACGTTGTGTGTTTGAGCACTAAAAGTACTATTTTTCTTGGAAATTCAACAAGATGCAATCATGATGTGTTGTGACATCTTCAAAATCTCGTCGAGCTGATTAAGTGGACACTTTCTTTAACAAATTTGATACTCATTTGCTGAAGTTATCGAGCTTCAAATTTTGGAAAGTCTCAAACGTTGTGTGTTTGAGCACTAAAAGTACTATTTTTCTTGGAAATTCAACAAGATGCAATCATGATGTGTTGTGACATCTTCAAAATCTCGTCGAGCTGATTTTATTGGACACTTTCTTTAACAAATTTAATACTCATTTGCTGAAGTTATCGAGCTTCAAAGTTTGAAAAGTCAAAAAAGTTGTGTGTTTGAGCACTAAAAGTACTATTTTTCTTGGAAATTCAACAAGATGCAATCATGATGTGTTGTGACATCTTCAAAATCTCGTCGAGCTGATTAAGTGGACACTTTCTTTAACAAATTTGATACTCATTTGCTGAAGTTATCGAGCTTCAAAGTTTGAAAAGTCAAAAAAGTTGTGTGTTGAACACATAAAGTACTATTTTTCTTGGAAATTCAACAAGATGCAATCATGATGTGTTGTGACATCTTCAAAATCTCGTCGAGCTGATTAATTGGACACTAATTTAACAAATTTGATACTCATTTGCCGAAGTTATCGAGCTTCAAATTTTGGAAAGTCTCAAAAGTTGTGTGTTTGAGCACTAAAAGTACTATTTTTCTTGGAAATTCAACAAGATGCAATCATGATGTGTTGTGACATCTTCAAAATCTCGTCGAGCTGATTAATTGGACACTTTCTTTAACAAATTTGATACTCATTTCCTGAAGTTATCCAGCTTCAAATTTTGAAAAGACTCAAAATTTGTGTGTTTGAGCACTAAAAGTACTATTTTTCTTGGAAATTCAACAAGATGCAATCATGATGTGTTGTGACATCTTCAAAATCTCGTCGAGCTGATTAATTGGACACTAATTTAACAAATTTGATACTCATTTGCTGAAGTTATCGAGCTTCAAATTTTGAAAAGTCTCAAAACTTGTGTGTTGAACACATAAAGTACTATTTTTTTTGGAAATTCAACATCATGCAATCATGATGTGTTGTGACATCTTCAAAATCTCGTCGAGCTGATTAATTGGACACTTTCTTTAACAAATTTGATACTCATTTGCTGAAGTTATCGAGCTTCAAATTTTGAAAAGTCTCAAAACTTGTGTGTTGAACACATAAAGTACTATTTTTTTTGGAAATTCAACATCATGCAATCATGATGTGTTGTGACTTCTTCAAAATCTCGTCGAGCTGATTAATTGGACACTTTCTTTAACAAATTTGATACTCATTTGCTGAAGTTATCGAGCTTCAAATTTTGAAAAGTCTCAAAAGTTGTGTGTTGAACACATAAAGTACTATTTTTCTTGGAAATTCAACAAGATGCAATCATGATGTGTTGTGACATCTTCAAAATCTCGTCGAGCTGATTAATTGGACACTTTCTTTATCAAATTTGATACTCATTTGCTGAAGTTATCGAGCTTCAAATTTTGAAAATTCTCAAAAGTTGTGTGTTGAACACATAAAGTACTATTTTTCTTGGAAATTCAACAAGATGCAATCATGATGTGTTGTGACATCTTCAAAATCTCGTCGAGCTGATTAATTAGACACTTTCTTTAACAAATTTGATACTCATTTGCTGAAGTTATCGAGCTTCAAATTTTGAAAAGTCTCAAAAGTTGTGTGTTGAACACATAAAGTACTATTTTTCTTGGAAATTGAACAAGATGCAATCATGATGTGTTGTGACATCTTCAAAATCTCGTCGAGCTGATTAATTAGACACTTTCTTTAACAAATTTGATACTCATTTGCTGAAGTTATCGAGCTTCAAATTTTGAAAATTCTCAAAAGTTGTGTGTTGAACACATAGAGTACTATTTTTCTTGGAAATTCAACAAGATGCAATCATGATGTGTTGTGACATCTTCAAAATCTCGTCGAGCTGATTAATTGGACACTTTCTTTAACAAATTTGATACTCATTTACTGAAATTATCCAGCATCAAATTTTGAAAAGACTCAAAATTTGTGTGTTTGAGCACTAAAAGTACTATTTTTCTTGGAAATTCAACAAGATGCAATCATGATGTGTTGTGACATCTTCAAAATCTCGTCGAGCTGATTAATTGGACACTAATTTAACAAATTTGATACTCATTTGCTGAAGTTATCGAGCTTCAAATTTTGAAAAGTCTCAAAAGTTGTGTGTTTGAGCACTAAAAGTACTATTTTTCTTGGAAATTCAACAAGATGCAATCATGATGTGTTGTGACTTCTTCAAAATCTCGTCGAGCTGATTAATTGGACACTAATTTAATAAATTTGATACTCATTTGCTGAAGTTATCGAGCTTCAAAGTTTGAAAAGTCAAAAAAGTTGTGTGTTGAACACATAAAGTACTATTTTTCTTGGAAATTCAACAAGATGCAATCATGATGTGTTGTGACATCTTCAAAATCTCGTCGAGCTGATTAATTGGACACTAATTTAACAAATTTGATACTCATTTGCCGAAGTTATCGAGCTTCAAATTTTGGAAAGTCAAAAAAGTTGTGTGTTTGAGCACTAAAAGTACTATTTTTCTTGGAAATTCATGAAGATGCAATCATGATGTGTTGTGACATCTTCAAAATCTCGTCTAGCTGATTTTATTGGACACTTTCTTTAACAAATTTGATACTCATTTGCAGAAGTTATCGAGCTTCAAAGTTTGAAAAGTCAAAAAAGTTGTGTGTTTGAGCACTAAAAGTACTATTTTTCTTGGAAATTCAACAAGATGCAATCATGATGTGTTGTGACATCTTCAAAATCTCGTCGAGCTGATTAATTGGACACTAATTTAACAAATTTGATACTCATTTGCCGAAGTTATCGAGCTTCAAAGTTTGAAAGATAAAAAATTTGTGTGTTGAATACATAAAGTACTATTTTTCTTGGAAATGCAACAAGATGCAATCATGATGTGTTGTGAGATCTTCAAAATCTCGTCGAGCTGATTAATTGGACACTTTCTTTAACAAATTTGATACT
Source organism: Euwallacea fornicatus (assembly GCF_040115645.1). Taxonomy (NCBI): domain Eukaryota; kingdom Metazoa; phylum Arthropoda; class Insecta; order Coleoptera; family Curculionidae; genus Euwallacea; species Euwallacea fornicatus. Next base: position 477,192 of record NW_027096014.1, on the reverse strand, counting down.
CATTTGCTGAAGTTATCGAGCTTCAAATTTTGAAAAGTCTCAAAAGTTGTGTGTTGAACACATAAAGTACTATTTTTCTTGGAAATTCAACAAGATGCAATCATGATGTGTTGTGACATCTTCAAAATCTCGTCGAGCTGATTAATTGGACACTTTCTTTATCAAATTTGATACTCATTTGCTGAAGTTATCGAGCTTCAAATTTTGAAAAGTCTCAAAAGTTGTGTGTTGAACACATAAAGTACTATTTTTCTTGGAAATTCAACAAGATGCAATCATGATGTGTTGTGACATCTTCAAAATCTCGTCGAGCTGATTAAATAGACACTTTCTTTAACAAATTTGATACTCATTTGCTGAAGTTATCGAGCTTCAAATTTTGAAAATTCTCAAAAGTTGTGTGTTGAACACATAGAGTACTATTTTTCTTGGAAATTCAACAAGATGCAATCATGATGTGTTGTGACATCTTCAAAATCTCGTCGAGCTGATTAATTGGACACTTTCTTTAACAAATTTGATACTCATTTACTGAAATTATCCAGCTTCAAATTTTGAAAAGACTCAAAATTTGTGTGTTTGAGCACTAAAAGTACTATTTTTCTTGGAAATTCAACAAGATGCAATCATGATGTGTTGTGACATCTTCAAAATCTCGTCGAGCTGATTAATTGGACACTAATTTAACAAATTTGATACTCATTTGCTGAAGTTATCGAGCTTCAAATTTTGAAAAGTCTCAAAAGTTGTGTGTTTGAGCACTAAAAGTACTATTTTTCTTGGAAATTCAACAAGATGCAATCATGATGTGTTGTGACTTCTTCAAAATCTCGTCGAGCTGATTAATTGGACACTAATTTAATAAATTTGATACTCATTTGCTGAAGTTATCGAGCTTCAAAGTTTGAAAAGTCAAAAAAGTTGTGTGTTGAACACATAAAGTACTATTTTTCTTGGAAATTCAACAAGATGCAATCATGATGTGTTGTGACATCTTCAAAATCTCGTCGAGCTGATTAATTGGACACTAATTTAACAAATTTGATACTCATTTGCCGAAGTTATCGAGCTTCAAATTTTGGAAAGTCAAAAAAGTTGTGTGTTTGAGCACTAAAAGTACTATTTTTCTTGGAAATTCATGAAGATGCAATCATGATGTGTTGTGACATCTTCAAAATCTCGTCTAGCTGATTTTATTGGACACTTTCTTTAACAAATTTGATACTCATTTGCAGAAGTTATCGAGCTTCAAAGTTTGAAAAGTCAAAAAAGTTGTGTGTTTGAGCACTAAAAGTACTATTTTTCTTGGAAATTCAACAAGATGCAATCATGATGTGTTGTGACATCTTCAAAATCTCGTCGAGCTGATTAATTGGACACTAATTTAACAAATTTGATACTCATTTGCCGAAGTTATCGAGCTTCAAAGTTTGAAAGATAAAAAATTTGTGTGTTGAATACATAAAGTACTATTTTTCTTGGAAATGCAACAAGATGCAATCATGATGTGTTGTGAGATCTTCAAAATCTCGTCGAGCTGATTAATTGGACACTTTCTTTAACAAATTTGATACTCATTTGCTGAAGTTATCGAGCTTCAAATTTTGAAAAGTCTCAAAAGTTGTGTGTTGAACACATAAAGTACTATTTTTCTTGGAAATTCAACAAGATGCAATCATGATGTGTTGTGACATCTTCAAAATCTCGTCGAGCTGATTAATTGGACACTAATTTAACAAATTTGATACTCATTTGCCGAAGTTATCGAGCTTCAAATTTTGGAAAGTCAAAAAAGTTGTGTGTTTGAGCACTAAAAGTACTATTTTTCTTGGAAATTCATGAAGATGCAATCATGATGTGTTGTGACATCTTCAAAATCTCGTCTAGCTGATTTTATTGGACACTTTCTTTAACAAATTTGATACTCATTTGCAGAAGTTATCGAGCTTCAAAGTTTGAAAAGTCAAAAAAGTTGTGTGTTTGAGCACTAAAAGTACTATTTTTCTTGGAAATTCAACAAGATGCAATCATGATGTGTTGTGACATCTTCAAAATCTCGTCGAGCTGATTAATTGGACACTAATTTAACAAATTTGATACTCATTTGCCGAAGTTATCGAGCTTCAAAGTTTGAAAGATAAAAAATTTGTGTGTTGAATACATAAAGTACTATTTTTCTTGGAAATGCAACAAGATGCAATCATGATGTGTTGTGAGATCTTCAAAATCTCGTCGAGCTGATTAATTGGACACTTTCTTTAACAAATTTGATACTCATTTGCTGAAGTTATCGAGCTTCAAATTTTGAAAAGTCTCAAAAGTTGTGTGTTGAACACATAAAGTACTATTTTTCTTGGAAATTCAACAAGATGCAATCATGATGTGTTGTGACATCTTCAAAATCTCGTCGAGCTGATTAATTGGACACTTTCTTTATCAAATTTGATACTCATTTGCTGAAGTTATCGAGCTTCAAATTTTGAAAAGTCTCAAAAGTTGTGTGTTGAACACATAAAGTACTATTTTTCTTGGAAATTCAACAAGATGCAATCATGATGTGTTGTGACATCTTCAAAATCTCGTCGAGCTGATTAAATAGACACTTTCTTTAACAAATTTGATACTCATTTGCTGAAGTTATCGAGCTTCAAATTTTGAAAATTCTCAAAAGTTGTGTGTTGAACACATAGAGTACTATTTTTCTTGGAAATTCAACAAGATGCAATCATGATGTGTTGTGACATCTTCAAAATCTCGTCGAGCTGATTAATTGGACACTTTCTTTAACAAATTTGATACTCATTTACTGAAATTATCCAGCTTCAAATTTTGAAAAGACTCAAAATTTGTGTGTTTGAGCACTAAAAGTACTATTTTTCTTGGAAATTCAACAAGATGCAATCATGATGTGTTGTGACATCTTCAAAATCTCGTCGAGCTGATTAATTGGACACTAATTTAACAAATTTGATACTCATTTGCTGAAGTTATCGAGCTTCAAATTTTGAAAAGTCTCAAAAGTTGTGTGTTTGAGCACTAAAAGTACTATTTTTCTTGGAAATTCAACAAGATGCAATCATGATGTGTTGTGACTTCTTCAAAATCTCGTCGAGCTGATTAATTGGACACTAATTTAATAAATTTGATACTCATTTGCTGAAGTTATCGAGCTTCAAAGTTTGAAAAGTCAAAAAAGTTGTGTGTTGAACACATAAAGTACTATTTTTCTTGGAAATTCAACAAGATGCAATCATGATGTGTTGTGACATCTTCAAAATCTCGTCGAGCTGATTAATTGGACACTAATTTAACAAATTTGATACTCATTTGCCGAAGTTATCGAGCTTCAAATTTTGGAAAGTCAAAAAAGTTGTGTGTTTGAGCACTAAAAGTACTATTTTTCTTGGAAATTCATGAAGATGCAATCATGATGTGTTGTGACATCTTCAAAATCTCGTCTAGCTGATTTTATTGGACACTTTCTTTAACAAATTTGATACTCATTTGCAGAAGTTATCGAGCTTCAAAGTTTGAAAAGTCAAAAAAGTTGTGTGTTTGAGCACTAAAAGTACTATTTTTCTTGGAAATTCAACAAGATGCAATCATGATGTGTTGTGACATCTTCAAAATCTCGTCGAGCTGATTAATTGGACACTAATTTAACAAATTTGATACTCATTTGCCGAAGTTATCGAGCTTCAAAGTTTGAAAGATAAAAAATTTGTGTGTTGAATACATAAAGTACTATTTTTCTTGGAAATGCAACAAGATGCAATCATGATGTGTTGTGAGATCTTCAAAATCTCGTCGAGCTGATTAATTGGACACTTTCTTTAACAAATTTGATACTCATTTGCTGAAGTTATCGAGCTTCAAATTTTGAAAAGTCTCAAAAGTTGTGTGTTGAACACATAAAGTACTATTTTTCTTGGAAATTCAACAAGATGCAATCATGATGTGTTGTGACATCTTCAAAATCTCGTCGAGCTGATTAATTGGACACTAATTTAACAAATTTGATACTCATTTGCCGAAGTTATCGAGCTTCAAATTTTGGAAAGTCAAAAAAGTTGTGTGTTTGAGCACTAAAAGTACTATTTTTCTTGGAAATTCATGAAGATGCAATCATGATGTGTTGTGACATCTTCAAAATCTCGTCTAGCTGATTTTATTGGACACTTTCTTTAACAAATTTGATACTCATTTGCAGAAGTTATCGAGCTTCAAAGTTTGAAAAGTCAAAAAAGTTGTGTGTTTGAGCACTAAAAGTACTATTTTTCTTGGAAATTCAACAAGATGCAATCATGATGTGTTGTGACATCTTCAAAATCTCGTCGAGCTGATTAATTGGACACTAATTTAACAAATTTGATACTCATTTGCCGAAGTTATCGAGCTTCAAAGTTTGAAAGATAAAAAATTTGTGTGTTGAATACATAAAGTACTATTTTTCTTGGAAATGCAACAAGATGCAATCATGATGTGTTGTGAGATCTTCAAAATCTCGTCGAGCTGATTAATTGGACACTTTCTTTAACAAATTTGATACTCATTTGCTGAAGTTATCGAGCTTCAAATTTTGAAAAGTCTCAAAAGTTGTGTGTTGAACACATAAAGTACTATTTTTCTTGGAAATTCAACAAGATGCAATCATGATGTGTTGTGACATCTTCAAAATCTCGTCGAGCTGATTAATTGGACACTTTCTTTATCAAATTTGATACTCATTTGCTGAAGTTATCGAGCTTCAAATTTTGAAAAGTCTCAAAAGTTGTGTGTTGAACACATAAAGTACTATTTTTCTTGGAAATTCAACAAGATGCAATCATGATGTGTTGTGACATCTTCAAAATCTCGTCGAGCTGATTAAATAGACACTTTCTTTAACAAATTTGATACTCATTTGCTGAAGTTATCGAGCTTCAAATTTTGAAAATTCTCAAAAGTTGTGTGTTGAACACATAGAGTACTATTTTTCTTGGAAATTCAACAAGATGCAATCATGATGTGTTGTGACATCTTCAAAATCTCGTCGAGCTGATTAATTGGACACTTTCTTTAACAAATTTGATACTCATTTACTGAAATTATCCAGCTTCAAATTTTGAAAAGACTCAAAATTTGTGTGTTTGAGCACTAAAAGTACTATTTTTCTTGGAAATTCAACAAGATGCAATCATGATGTGTTGTGACATCTTCAAAATCTCGTCGAGCTGATTAATTGGACACTAATTTAACAAATTTGATACTCATTTGCTGAAGTTATCGAGCTTCAAATTTTGAAAAGTCTCAAAAGTTGTGTGTTTGAGCACTAAAAGTACTATTTTTCTTGGAAATTCAACAAGATGCAATCATGATGTGTTGTGACTTCTTCAAAATCTCGTCGAGCTGATTAATTGGACACTAATTTAATAAATTTGATACTCATTTGCTGAAGTTATCGAGCTTCAAAGTTTGAAAAGTCAAAAAAGTTGTGTGTTGAACACATAAAGTACTATTTTTCTTGGAAATTCAACAAGATGCAATCATGATGTGTTGTGACATCTTCAAAATCTCGTCGAGCTGATTAATTGGACACTAATTTAACAAATTTGATACTCATTTGCCGAAGTTATCGAGCTTCAAATTTTGGAAAGTCAAAAAAGTTGTGTGTTTGAGCACTAAAAGTACTATTTTTCTTGGAAATTCATGAAGATGCAATCATGATGTGTTGTGACATCTTCAAAATCTCGTCTAGCTGATTTTATTGGACACTTTCTTTAACAAATTTGATACTCATTTGCAGAAGTTATCGAGCTTCAAAGTTTGAAAAGTCAAAAAAGTTGTGTGTTTGAGCACTAAAAGTACTATTTTTCTTGGAAATTCAACAAGATGCAATCATGATGTGTTGTGACATCTTCAAAATCTCGTCGAGCTGATTAATTGGACACTAATTTAACAAATTTGATACTCATTTGCCGAAGTTATCGAGCTTCAAAGTTTGAAAGATAAAAAATTTGTGTGTTGAATACATAAAGTACTATTTTTCTTGGAAATGCAACAAGATGCAATCATGATGTGTTGTGAGATCTTCAAAATCTCGTCGAGCTGATTAATTGGACACTTTCTTTAACAAATTTGATACTCATTTGCTGAAGTTATCGAGCTTCAAATTTTGAAAAGTCTCAAAAGTTGTGTGTTGAACACATAAAGTACTATTTTTCTTGGAAATTCAACAAGATGCAATCATGATGTGTTGTGACATCTTCAAAATCTCGTCGAGCTGATTAATTGGACACTTTCTTTAACAAATTTGATACTCATTTACTGAAATTATCCAGCTTCAAATTTTGAAAATTCTCAAAAGTTGTGTGTTGAACACATAGAGTACTATTTTTCTTGGAAATTCAACAAGATGCAATCATGATGTGTTGTGACATCTTCAAAATCTCGTCGAGCTGATTAATTGGACACTTTCTTTAACAAATTTGATACTCATTTACTGAAATTATCCAGCTTCAAATTTTGAAAAGACTCAAAATTTGTGTGTTTGAGCACTAAAAGTACTATTTTTCTTGGAAATTCAACAAGATGCAATCATGATGTGTTGTGACATCTTCAAAATCTCGTCGAGCTGATTAATTGGACACTAATTTAACAAATTTGATACTCATTTGCTGAAGTTATCGAGCTTCAAATTTTGAAAAGTCTCAAAAGTTGTGTGTTTGAGCACTAAAAGTACTATTTTTCTTGGAAATTCAACAAGATGCAATCATGATGTGTTGTGACTTCTTCAAAATCTCGTCGAGCTGATTAATTGGACACTAATTTAATAAATTTGATACTCATTTGCTGAAGTTATCGAGCTTCAAAGTTTGAAAAGTCAAAAAAGTTGTGTGTTGAACACATAAAGTACTATTTTTCTTGGAAATTCAACAAGATGCAATCATGATGTGTTGTGACATCTTCAAAATCTCGTCGAGCTGATTAATTGGACACTAATTTAACAAATTTGATACTCATTTGCCGAAGTTATCGAGCTTCAAATTTTGGAAAGTCAAAAAAGTTGTGTGTTTGAGCACTAAAAGTACTATTTTTCTTGGAAATTCATGAAGATGCAATCATGATGTGTTGTGACATCTTCAAAATCTCGTCTAGCTGATTTTATTGGACACTTTCTTTAACAAATTTGATACTCATTTGCAGAAGTTATCGAGCTTCAAAGTTTGAAAAGTCAAAAAAGTTGTGTGTTTGAGCACTAAAAGTACTATTTTTCTTGGAAATTCAACAAGATGCAATCATGATGTGTTGTGACATCTTCAAAATCTCGTCGAGCTGATTAATTGGACACTAATTTAACAAATTTGATACTCATTTGCCGAAGTTATCGAGCTTCAAAGTTTGAAAGATAAAAAATTTGTGTGTTGAATACATAAAGTACTATTTTTCTTGGAAATGCAACAAGATGCAATCATGATGTGTTGTGAGATCTTCAAAATCTCGTCGAGCTGATTAATTGGACACTTTCTTTAACAAATTTGATACTCATTTGCTGAAGTTATCGAGCTTCAAATTTTGAAAAGTCTCAAAAGTTGTGTGTTGAACACATAAAGTACTATTTTTCTTGGAAATTCAACAAGATGCAATCATGATGTGTTGTGACATCTTCAAAATCTCGTCGAGCTGATTAATTGGACACTAATTTAACAAATTTGATACTCATTTGCCGAAGTTATCGAGCTTCAAATTTTGGAAAGTCAAAAAAGTTGTGTGTTTGAGCACTAAAAGTACTATTTTTCTTGGAAATTCATGAAGATGCAATCATGATGTGTTGTGACATCTTCAAAATCTCGTCTAGCTGATTTTATTGGACACTTTCTTTAACAAATTTGATACTCATTTGCAGAAGTTATCGAGCTTCAAAGTTTGAAAAGTCAAAAAAGTTGTGTGTTTGAGCACTAAAAGTACTATTTTTCTTGGAAATTCAACAAGATGCAATCATGATGTGTTGTGACATCTTCAAAATCTCGTCGAGCTGATTAATTGGACACTAATTTAACAAATTTGATACTCATTTGCCGAAGTTATCGAGCTTCAAAGTTTGAAAGATAAAAAATTTGTGTGTTGAATACATAAAGTACTATTTTTCTTGGAAATGCAACAAGATGCAATCATGATGTGTTGTGAGATCTTCAAAATCTCGTCGAGCTGATTAATTGGACACTTTCTTTAACAAATTTGATACTCATTTGCTGAAGTTATCGAGCTTCAAATTTTGAAAAGTCTCAAAAGTTGTGTGTTGAACACATAAAGTACTATTTTTCTTGGAAATTCAACAAGATGCAATCATGATGTGTTGTGACATCTTCAAAATCTCGTCGAGCTGATTAATTGGACACTTTCTTTATCAAATTTGATACTCATTTGCTGAAGTTATCGAGCTTCAAATTTTGAAAAGTCTCAAAAGTTGTGTGTTGAACACATAAAGTACTATTTTTCTTGGAAATTCAACAAGATGCAATCATGATGTGTTGTGACATCTTCAAAATCTCGTCGAGCTGATTAAATAGACACTTTCTTTAACAAATTTGATACTCATTTGCTGAAGTTATCGAGCTTCAAATTTTGAAAATTCTCAAAAGTTGTGTGTTGAACACATAGAGTACTATTTTTCTTGGAAATTCAACAAGATGCAATCATGATGTGTTGTGACATCTTCAAAATCTCGTCGAGCTGATTAATTGGACACTTTCTTTAACAAATTTGATACTCATTTACTGAAATTATCCAGCTTCAAATTTTGAAAAGACTCAAAATTTGTGTGTTTGAGCACTAAAAGTACTATTTTTCTTGGAAATTCAACAAGATGCAATCATGATGTGTTGTGACATCTTCAAAATCTCGTCGAGCTGATTAATTGGACACTAATTTAACAAATTTGATACTCATTTGCTGAAGTTATCGAGCTTCAAATTTTGAAAAGTCTCAAAAGTTGTGTGTTTGAGCACTAAAAGTACTATTTTTCTTGGAAATTCAACAAGATGCAATCATGATGTGTTGTGACTTCTTCAAAATCTCGTCGAGCTGATTAATTGGACACTAATTTAATAAATTTGATACTCATTTGCTGAAGTTATCGAGCTTCAAAGTTTGAAAAGTCAAAAAAGTTGTGTGTTGAACACATAAAGTACTATTTTTCTTGGAAATTCAACAAGATGCAATCATGATGTGTTGTGACATCTTCAAAATCTCGTCGAGCTGATTAATTGGACACTAATTTAACAAATTTGATACTCATTTGCCGAAGTTATCGAGCTTCAAATTTTGGAAAGTCAAAAAAGTTGTGTGTTTGAGCACTAAAAGTACTATTTTTCTTGGAAATTCATGAAGATGCAATCATGATGTGTTGTGACATCTTCAAAATCTCGTCTAGCTGATTTTATTGGACACTTTCTTTAACAAATTTGATACTCATTTGCAGAAGTTATCGAGCTTCAAAGTTTGAAAAGTCAAAAAAGTTGTGTGTTTGAGCACTAAAAGTACTATTTTTCTTGGAAATTCAACAAGATGCAATCATGATGTGTTGTGACATCTTCAAAATCTCGTCGAGCTGATTAATTGGACACTAATTTAACAAATTTGATACTCATTTGCCGAAGTTATCGAGCTTCAAAGTTTGAAAGATAAAAAATTTGTGTGTTGAATACATAAAGTACTATTTTTCTTGGAAATGCAACAAGATGCAATCATGATGTGTTGTGAGATCTTCAAAATCTCGTCGAGCTGATTAATTGGACACTTTCTTTAACAAATTTGATACTCATTTGCTGAAGTTATCGAGCTTCAAATTTTGAAAAGACTCAAAATTTGTGTGTTTGAGCACTAAAAGTACTATTTTTCTTGGAAATTCAACAAGATGCAATCATGATGTGTTGTGACATCTTCAAAATCTCGTCGAGCTGATTAATTGGACACTAATTTAACAAATTTGATACTCATTTGCTGAAGTTATCGAGCTTCAAATTTTGAAAAGTCTCAAAAGTTGTGTGTTTGAGCACTAAAAGTACTATTTTTCTTGGAAATTCAACAAGATGCAATCATGATGTGTTGTGACTTCTTCAAAATCTCGTCGAGCTGATTAATTGGACACTAATTTAATAAATTTGATACTCATTTGCTGAAGTTATCGAGCTTCAAAGTTTGAAAAGTCAAAAAAGTTGTGTGTTTGAGCACTAAAAGTACTATTTTTCTTGGAAATTCAACAAGATGCAATCATGATGTGTTGTGACATCTTCAAAATCTCGTCGAGCTGATTTTATTGGACACTTTCTTTAACAAATTTGATACTCATTTGCTGAAGTTATCGAGCTTCAAATTTTGGAAAGTCTCAAACGTTGTGTGTTTGAGCACTAAAAGTACTATTTTTCTTGGAAATTCAACAAGATGCAATCATGATGTGTTGTGACATCTTCAAAATCTCGTCGAGCTGATTAAGTGGACACTTTCTTTAACAAATTTGATACTCATTTGCTGAAGTTATCGAGCTTCAAATTTTGGAAAGTCTCAAACGTTGTGTGTTTGAGCACTAAAAGTACTATTTTTCTTGGAAATTCAACAAGATGCAATCATGATGTGTTGTGACATCTTCAAAATCTCGTCGAGCTGATTTTATTGGACACTTTCTTTAACAAATTTAATACTCATTTGCTGAAGTTATCGAGCTTCAAAGTTTGAAAAGTCAAAAAAGTTGTGTGTTTGAGCACTAAAAGTACTATTTTTCTTGGAAATTCAACAAGATGCAATCATGATGTGTTGTGACATCTTCAAAATCTCGTCGAGCTGATTAAGTGGACACTTTCTTTAACAAATTTGATACTCATTTGCTGAAGTTATCGAGCTTCAAAGTTTGAAAAGTCAAAAAAGTTGTGTGTTTGAGCACTAAAAGTACTATTTTTCTTGGAAATTCAACAAGATGCAATCATGATGTGTTGTGACATCTTCAAAATCTCGTCGAGCTGATTTTATTGGACACTTTCTTTAACAAATTTGATACTCATTTGCTGAAGTTATCGAGCTTCAAAGTTTGAAAAGTCAAAAAAGTTGTGTGTTTGCGCACTAAAAGTACTATTTTTCTTGGAAATTCAACAAGATGCAATCATGATGTGTTGTGACATCTTCAAAATCTCGTCGAGCTGATTAAGTGGACACTTTCTTTAACAAATTTGATACTCATTTGCTGAAGTTATCGAGCTTCAAATTTTGGAAAGTCTCAAAAGTTGTGTGTTTGAGCACTAAAAGTACTATTTTTCTTGGAAATTCAACAAGATGCAATCATGATGTGTTGTGACATCTTCAAAATCTCGTCGAACTGATTAAGTGGACACTTTCTTTAACAAATTTGATACTCATTTGCTGAAGTTATCGAGCTTCAAAGTTTGAAAAGTCAAAAAAGTTGTGTGTTTGAGCACTAAAAGTACTATTTTTCTTGGAAATTCAACAAGATGCAATCATGATGTGTTGTGACATCTTCAAAATCTCGTCGAGCTGATTAAGTGGACACTTTCTTTAACAAATTTGATACTCATTTGCTGAAGTTATCGAGCTTCAAATTTTGGAAAGTCTCAAAAGTTGTGTGTTTGAGCACTAAAAGTACTATTTTTCTTGGAAATTCAACAAGATGCAATCATGATGTGTTGTGACATCTTCAAAATCTCGTCGAACTGATTAAGTGGACACTTTCTTTAACAAATTTGATACTCATTTGCTGAAGTTATCGAGCTTCAAAGTTTGAAAAGTCAAAAAAGTTGTGTGTTGAACACATAAAGTACTATTTTTCTTGGAAATTCAACAAGATGCAATCATGATGTGTTGTGACATCTTCAAAATCTCGTCGAGCTGATTAATTGGACACTAATTTAACAAATTTGATACTCATTTGCAGAAGTTATCGAGCTTCAAAGTTTGAAAAGTCAAAAAAGTTGTGTGTTTGAGCACTAAAAGTACTATTTTTCTTGGAAATTCAACAAGATGCAATCATGATGTGTTGTGACATCTTCAAAATCTCGTCGAGCTGATTAATTGGACACTAATTTAACAAATTTGATACTCATTTGCCGAAGTTATCGAGCTTCAAAGTTTGAAAGATAAAAAATTTGTGTGTTGAATACATAAAGTACTATTTTTCTTGGAAATGCAACAAGATGCAATCATGATGTGTTGTGAGATCTTCAAAATCTCGTCGAGCTGATTAATTGGACACTTTCTTTATCAAATTTGATACTCATTTGCTGAAGTTATCGAGCTTCAAATTTTGAAAAGTCTCAAAAGTTGTGTGTTGAACACATAAAGTACTATTTTTCTTGGAAATTCAACAAGATGCAATCATGATGTGTTGTGACATCTTCAAAATCTCGTCGAGCTGATTAATTGGACACTTTCTTTATCAAATTTGATACTCATTTGCTGAAGTTATCGAGCTTCAAATTTTGAAAAGTCTCAAAAGTTGTGTGTTGAACACATAAAGTACTATTTTTCTTGGAAATTCAACAAGATGCAATCATGATGTGTTGTGACATCTTCAAAATCTCGTCGAGCTGATTAAATAGACACTTTCTTTAACAAATTTGATACTCATTTGCTGAAGTTATCGAGCTTCAAATTTTGAAAATTCTCAAAAGTTGTGTGTTGAACACATAGAGTACTATTTTTCTTGGAAATTCAACAAGATGCAATCATGATGTGTTGTGACATCTTCAAAATCTCGTCGAGCTGATTAATTGGACACTTTCTTTAACAAATTTGATACTCATTTACTGAAATTATCCAGCTTCAAATTTTGAAAAGACTCAAAATTTGTGTGTTTGAGCACTAAAAGTACTATTTTTCTTGGAAATTCAACAAGATGCAATCATGATGTGTTGTGACATCTTCAAAATCTCGTCGAGCTGATTAATTGGACACTAATTTAACAAATTTGATACTCATTTGCTGAAGTTATCGAGCTTCAAATTTTGAAAAGTCTCAAAAGTTGTGTGTTTGAGCACTAAAAGTACTATTTTTCTTGGAAATTCAACAAGATGCAATCATGATGTGTTGTGACTTCTTCAAAATCTCGTCGAGCTGATTAATTGGACACTAATTTAATAAATTTGATACTCATTTGCTGAAGTTATCGAGCTTCAAAGTTTGAAAAGTCAAAAAAGTTGTGTGTTTGAGCACTAAAAGTACTATTTTTCTTGGAAATTCAACAAGATGCAATCATGATGTGTTGTGACATCTTCAAAATCTCGTCGAGCTGATTTTATTGGACACTTTCTTTAACAAATTTGATACTCATTTGCTGAAGTTATCGAGCTTCAAATTTTGGAAAGTCTCAAACGTTGTGTGTTTGAGCACTAAAAGTACTATTTTTCTTGGAAATTCAACAAGATGCAATCATGATGTGTTGTGACATCTTCAAAATCTCGTCGAGCTGATTAAGTGGACACTTTCTTTAACAAATTTGATACTCATTTGCTGAAGTTATCGAGCTTCAAATTTTGGAAAGTCTCAAACGTTGTGTGTTTGAGCACTAAAAGTACTATTTTTCTTGGAAATTCAACAAGATGCAATCATGATGTGTTGTGACATCTTCAAAATCTCGTCGAGCTGATTTTATTGGACACTTTCTTTAACAAATTTAATACTCATTTGCTGAAGTTATCGAGCTTCAAAGTTTGAAAAGTCAAAAAAGTTGTGTGTTTGAGCACTAAAAGTACTATTTTTCTTGGAAATTCAACAAGATGCAATCATGATGTGTTGTGACATCTTCAAAATCTCGTCGAGCTGATTAAGTGGACACTTTCTTTAACAAATTTGATACTCATTTGCTGAAGTTATCGAGCTTCAAAGTTTGAAAAGTCAAAAAAGTTGTGTGTTTGAGCACTAAAAGTACTATTTTTCTTGGAAATTCAACAAGATGCAATCATGATGTGTTGTGACATCTTCAAAATCTCGTCGAGCTGATTTTATTGGACACTTTCTTTAACAAATTTGATACTCATTTGCTGAAGTTATCGAGCTTCAAAGTTTGAAAAGTCAAAAAAGTTGTGTGTTTGCGCACTAAAAGTACTATTTTTCTTGGAAATTCAACAAGATGCAATCATGATGTGTTGTGACATCTTCAAAATCTCGTCGAGCTGATTAAGTGGACACTTTCTTTAACAAATTTGATACTCATTTGCTGAAGTTATCGAGCTTCAAATTTTGGAAAGTCTCAAAAGTTGTGTGTTTGAGCACTAAAAGTACTATTTTTCTTGGAAATTCAACAAGATGCAATCATGATGTGTTGTGACATCTTCAAAATCTCGTCGAACTGATTAAGTGGACACTTTCTTTAACAAATTTGATACTCATTTGCTGAAGTTATCGAGCTTCAAAGTTTGAAAAGTCAAAAAAGTTGTGTGTTTGAGCACTAAAAGTACTATTTTTCTTGGAAATTCAACAAGATGCAATCATGATGTGTTGTGACATCTTCAAAATCTCGTCGAGCTGATTAAGTGGACACTTTCTTTAACAAATTTGATACTCATTTGCTGAAGTTATCGAGCTTCAAATTTTGGAAAGTCTCAAAAGTTGTGTGTTTGAGCACTAAAAGTACTATTTTTCTTGGAAATTCAACAAGATGCAATCATGATGTGTTGTGACATCTTCAAAATCTCGTCGAACTGATTAAGTGGACACTTTCTTTAACAAATTTGATACTCATTTGCTGAAGTTATCGAGCTTCAAAGTTTGAAAAGTCAAAAAAGTTGTGTGTTGAACACATAAAGTACTATTTTTCTTGGAAATTCAACAAGATGCAATCATGATGTGTTGTGACATCTTCAAAATCTCGTCGAGCTGATTAATTGGACACTAATTTAACAAATTTGATACTCATTTGCCGAAGTTATCGAGCTTCAAATTTTGGAAAGTCTCAAAAGTTGTGTGTTTGAGCACTAAAAGTACTATTTTTCTTGGAAATTCAACAAGATGCAATCATGATGTGTTGTGACATCTTCAAAATCTCGTCGAGCTGATTAATTGGACACTTTCTTTAACAAATTTGATACTCATTTCCTGAAGTTATCGAGCTTCAAATTTTGAAAAGTCTCAAAAGTTGTGTGTTGAACACATAAAGTACTATTTTTCTTGGAAATTCAACAAGATGCAATCATGATGTGTTGTGACATCTTCAAAATCTCGTCGAGCTGATTAATTAGACACTTTCTTTAACAAATTTGATACTCATTTGCTGAAGTTATCGAGCTTCAAATTTTGAAAATTCTCAAAAGTTGTGTGTTGAACACATAGAGTACTATTTTTCTTGGAAATTCAACAAGATGCAATCATGATGTGTTGTGACATCTTCAAAATCTCGTCGAGCTGATTAAGTGGACACTTTCTTTAACAAATTTGATACTCATTTGCTGAAGTTATCGAGCTTCAAATTTTGGAAAGTCTCAAACGTTGTGTGTTTGAGCACTAAAAGTACTATTTTTCTTGGAAATTCAACAAGATGCAATCATGATGTGTTGTGACATCTTCAAAATCTCGTCGAGCTGATTTTATTGGACACTTTCTTTAACAAATTTAATACTCATTTGCTGAAGTTATCGAGCTTCAAAGTTTGAAAAGTCAAAAAAGTTGTGTGTTTGAGCACTAAAAGTACTATTTTTCTTGGAAATTCAACAAGATGCAATCATGATGTGTTGTGACATCTTCAAAATCTCGTCGAGCTGATTAAGTGGACACTTTCTTTAACAAATTTGATACTCATTTGCTGAAGTTATCGAGCTTCAAAGTTTGAAAAGTCAAAAAAGTTGTGTGTTGAACACATAAAGTACTATTTTTCTTGGAAATTCAACAAGATGCAATCATGATGTGTTGTGACATCTTCAAAATCTCGTCGAGCTGATTAATTGGACACTAATTTAACAAATTTGATACTCATTTGCCGAAGTTATCGAGCTTCAAATTTTGGAAAGTCTCAAAAGTTGTGTGTTTGAGCACTAAAAGTACTATTTTTCTTGGAAATTCAACAAGATGCAATCATGATGTGTTGTGACATCTTCAAAATCTCGTCGAGCTGATTAATTGGACACTTTCTTTAACAAATTTGATACTCATTTCCTGAAGTTATCCAGCTTCAAATTTTGAAAAGACTCAAAATTTGTGTGTTTGAGCACTAAAAGTACTATTTTTCTTGGAAATTCAACAAGATGCAATCATGATGTGTTGTGACATCTTCAAAATCTCGTCGAGCTGATTAATTGGACACTAATTTAACAAATTTGATACTCATTTGCTGAAGTTATCGAGCTTCAAATTTTGAAAAGTCTCAAAAGTTGTGTGTTGAACACATAAAGTACTATTTTTCTTGGAAATTCAACAAGATGCAATCATGATGTGTTGTGACTTCTTCAAAATCTCGTCGAGCTGATTAATTGGACACTAATTTAATAAATTTGATACTCATTTGCTGAAGTTATCGAGCTTCAAAGTTTGAAAAGTCAAAAAAGTTGTGTGTTTGAGCACTAAAAGTACTATTTTTCTTGGAAATTCAACAAGATGCAATCATGATGTGTTGTGACATCTTCAAAATCTCGTCGAGCTGATTTTATTGGACACTTTCTTTAACAAATTTGATACTCATTTGCTGAAGTTATCGAGCTTCAAATTTTGGAAAGTCTCAAACGTTGTGTGTTTGAGCACTAAAAGTACTATTTTTCTTGGAAATTCAACAAGATGCAATCATGATGTGTTGTGACATCTTCAAAATCTCGTCGAGCTGATTTTATTGGACACTTTCTTTAACAAATTTGATACTCATTTGCTGAAGTTATCGAGCTTCAAATTTTGGAAAGTCTCAAACGTTGTGTGTTTGAGCACTAAAAGTACTATTTTTCTTGGAAATTCAACAAGATGCAATCATGATGTGTTGTGACATCTTCAAAATCTCGTCGAGCTGATTTTATTGGACACTTTCTTTAACAAATTTAATACTCATTTGCTGAAGTTATCGAGCTTCAAAGTTTGAAAAGTCAAAAAAGTTGTGTGTTTGAGCACTAAAAGTACTATTTTTCTTGGAAATTCAACAAGATGCAATCATGATGTGTTGTGACATCTTCAAAATCTCGTCGAGCTGATTAAGTGGACACTTTCTTTAACAAATTTGATACTCATTTGCTGAAGTTATCGACCTTCAAATTTTGGAAAGTCTCAAAAGTTGTGTGTTTGAGCACTAAAAGTACTATTTTTCTTGGAAATTCAACAAGATGCAATCATGATGTGTTGTGACATCTTCAAAATCTCGTCGAGCTGATTAAGTGGACACTTTCTTTAACAAATTTGATACTCATTTGCTGAAGTTATCGAGCTTCAAAGTTTGAAAAGTCAAAAAAGTTGTGTGTTGAACACATAAAGTACTATTTTTCTCGGAAATTCAACAAGATGCAATCATGATGTGTTGTGACATCTTCAAAATCTCGTCGAGCTGATTTTATTGGACACTTTCTTTAACAAATTTGATACTCATTTGCTGAAGTTATCGAGCTTCAAAGTTTGAAAAGTCAAAAAAGTTGTGTGTTTGAGCACTAAAAGTACTATTTTTCTTGGAAATTCAACAAGATGCAATCATGATGTGTTGTGACATCTTCAAAATCTCGTCGAGCTGATTAAGTGGACACTTTCTTTAACAAATTTGATACTCATTTGCTGAAGTTATCGAGCTTCAAATTTTGGAAAGTCTCAAAAGTTGTGTGTTTGAGCACTAAAAGTACTATTTTTCTTGGAAATTCAACAAGATGCAATCATGATGTGTTGTGACATCTTCAAAATCTCGTCGAGCTGATTAAGTGGACACTTTCTTTAACAAATTTGATACTCATTTGCTGAAGTTATCGAGCTTCAAAGTTTGAAAAGTCAAAAAAGTTGTGTGTTGAACACATAAAGTACTATTTTTCTTGGAAATTCAACAAGATGCAATCATGATGTGTTGTGACATCTTCAAAATCTCGTCGAGCTGATTAATTGGACACTAATTTAACAAATTTGATACTCATTTGCCGAAGTTATCGAGCTTCAAATTTTGGAAAGTCTCAAAAGTTGTGTGTTTGAGCACTAAAAGTACTATTTTTCTTGGAAATTCAACAAGATGCAATCATGATGTGTTGTGACATCTTCAAAATCTCGTCGAGCTGATTAATTGGACACTTTCTTTAACAAATTTGATACTCATTTCCTGAAGTTATCGAGCTTCAAATTTTGAAAAGTCTCAAAAGTTGTGTGTTGAACACATAAAGTACTATTTTTCTTGGAAATTCAACAAGATGCAATCATGATGTGTTGTGACATCTTCAAAATCTCGTCGAGCTGATTAATTAGACACTTTCTTTAACAAATTTGATACTCATTTGCTGAAGTTATCGAGCTTCAAATTTTGAAAATTCTCAAAAGTTGTGTGTTGAACACATAGAGTACTATTTTTCTTGGAAATTCAACAAGATGCAATCATGATGTGTTGTGACATCTTCAAAATCTCGTCGAGCTGATTAAGTGGACACTTTCTTTAACAAATTTGATACTCATTTGCTGAAGTTATCGAGCTTCAAATTTTGGAAAGTCTCAAACGTTGTGTGTTTGAGCACTAAAAGTACTATTTTTCTTGGAAATTCAACAAGATGCAATCATGATGTGTTGTGACATCTTCAAAATCTCGTCGAGCTGATTTTATTGGACACTTTCTTTAACAAATTTAATACTCATTTGCTGAAGTTATCGAGCTTCAAAGTTTGAAAAGTCAAAAAAGTTGTGTGTTTGAGCACTAAAAGTACTATTTTTCTTGGAAATTCAACAAGATGCAATCATGATGTGTTGTGACATCTTCAAAATCTCGTCGAGCTGATTAAGTGGACACTTTCTTTAACAAATTTGATACTCATTTGCTGAAGTTATCGACCTTCAAATTTTGGAAAGTCTCAAAAGTTGTGTGTTTGAGCACTAAAAGTACTATTTTTCTTGGAAATTCAACAAGATGCAATCATGATGTGTTGTGACATCTTCAAAATCTCGTCGAGCTGATTAAGTGGACACTTTCTTTAACAAATTTGATACTCATTTGCTGAAGTTATCGAGCTTCAAAGTTTGAAAAGTCAAAAAAGTTGTGTGTTGAACACATAAAGTACTATTTTTCTCGGAAATTCAACAAGATGCAATCATGATGTGTTGTGACATCTTCAAAATCTCGTCGAGCTGATTTTATTGGACACTTTCTTTAACAAATTTGATACTCATTTGCTGAAGTTATCGAGCTTCAAAGTTTGAAAAGTCAAAAAAGTTGTGTGTTTGAGCACTAAAAGTACTATTTTTCTTGGAAATTCAACAAGATGCAATCATGATGTGTTGTGACATCTTCAAAATCTCGTCGAGCTGATTAAGTGGACACTTTCTTTAACAAATTTGATACTCATTTGCTGAAGTTATCGAGCTTCAAATTTTGGAAAGTCTCAAAAGTTGTGTGTTTGAGCACTAAAAGTACTATTTTTCTTGGAAATTCAACAAGATGCAATCATGATGTGTTGTGACATCTTCAAAATCTCGTCGAGCTGATTAAGTGGACACTTTCTTTAACAAATTTGATACTCATTTGCTGAAGTTATCGAGCTTCAAAGTTTGAAAAGTCAAAAAAGTTGTGTGTTGAACACATAAAGTACTATTTTTCTTGGAAATTCAACAAGATGCAATCATGATGTGTTGTGACATCTTCAAAATCTCGTCGAGCTGATTAATTGGACACTAATTTAACAAATTTGATACTCATTTGCCGAAGTTATCGAGCTTCAAATTTTGGAAAGTCTCAAAAGTTGTGTGTTTGAGCACTAAAAGTACTATTTTTCTTGGAAATTCAACAAGATGCAATCATGATGTGTTGTGACATCTTCAAAATCTCGTCGAGCTGATTAATTGGACACTTTCTTTAACAAATTTGATACTCATTTCCTGAAGTTATCGAGCTTCAAATTTTGAAAAGTCTCAAAAGTTGTGTGTTGAACACATAAAGTACTATTTTTCTTGGAAATTCAACAAGATGCAATCATGATGTGTTGTGACATCTTCAAAATCTCGTCGAGCTGATTAATTAGACACTTTCTTTAACAAATTTGATACTCATTTGCTGAAGTTATCGAGCTTCAAATTTTGAAAATTCTCAAAAGTTGTGTGTTGAACACATAGAGTACTATTTTTCTTGGAAATTCAACAAGATGCAATCATGATGTGTTGTGACATCTTCAAAATCTCGTCGAGCTGATTAAGTGGACACTTTCTTTAACAAATTTGATACTCATTTGCTGAAGTTATCGAGCTTCAAATTTTGGAAAGTCTCAAACGTTGTGTGTTTGAGCACTAAAAGTACTATTTTTCTTGGAAATTCAACAAGATGCAATCATGATGTGTTGTGACATCTTCAAAATCTCGTCGAGCTGATTTTATTGGACACTTTCTTTAACAAATTTAATACTCATTTGCTGAAGTTATCGAGCTTCAAAGTTTGAAAAGTCAAAAAAGTTGTGTGTTTGAGCACTAAAAGTACTATTTTTCTTGGAAATTCAACAAGATGCAATCATGATGTGTTGTGACATCTTCAAAATCTCGTCGAGCTGATTAAGTGGACACTTTCTTTAACAAATTTGATACTCATTTGCTGAAGTTATCGAGCTTCAAAGTTTGAAAAGTCAAAAAAGTTGTGTGTTGAACACATAAAGTACTATTTTTCTTGGAAATTCAACAAGATGCAATCATGATGTGTTGTGACATCTTCAAAATCTCGTCGAGCTGATTAATTGGACACTAATTTAACAAATTTGATACTCATTTGCCGAAGTTATCGAGCTTCAAATTTTGGAAAGTCTCAAAAGTTGTGTGTTTGAGCACTAAAAGTACTATTTTTCTTGGAAATTCAACAAGATGCAATCATGATGTGTTGTGACATCTTCAAAATCTCGTCGAGCTGATTAATTGGACACTTTCTTTAACAAATTTGATACTCATTTCCTGAAGTTATCCAGCTTCAAATTTTGAAAAGACTCAAAATTTGTGTGTTTGAGCACTAAAAGTACTATTTTTCTTGGAAATTCAACAAGATGCAATCATGATGTGTTGTGACATCTTCAAAATCTCGTCGAGCTGATTAATTGGACACTAATTTAACAAATTTGATACTCATTTGCTGAAGTTATCGAGCTTCAAATTTTGAAAAGTCTCAAAAGTTGTGTGTTGAACACATAAAGTACTATTTTTCTTGGAAATTCAACAAGATGCAATCATGATGTGTTGTGACTTCTTCAAAATCTCGTCGAGCTGATTAATTGGACACTAATTTAATAAATTTGATACTCATTTGCTGAAGTTATCGAGCTTCAAAGTTTGAAAAGTCAAAAAAGTTGTGTGTTTGAGCACTAAAAGTACTATTTTTCTTGGAAATTCAACAAGATGCAATCATGATGTGTTGTGACATCTTCAAAATCTCGTCGAGCTGATTTTATTGGACACTTTCTTTAACAAATTTGATACTCATTTGCTGAAGTTATCGAGCTTCAAATTTTGGAAAGTCTCAAACGTTGTGTGTTTGAGCACTAAAAGTACTATTTTTCTTGGAAATTCAACAAGATGCAATCATGATGTGTTGTGACATCTTCAAAATCTCGTCGAGCTGATTTTATTGGACACTTTCTTTAACAAATTTGATACTCATTTGCTGAAGTTATCGAGCTTCAAATTTTGGAAAGTCTCAAACGTTGTGTGTTTGAGCACTAAAAGTACTATTTTTCTTGGAAATTCAACAAGATGCAATCATGATGTGTTGTGACATCTTCAAAATCTCGTCGAGCTGATTTTATTGGACACTTTCTTTAACAAATTTAATACTCATTTGCTGAAGTTATCGAGCTTCAAAGTTTGAAAAGTCAAAAAAGTTGTGTGTTTGAGCACTAAAAGTACTATTTTTCTTGGAAATTCAACAAGATGCAATCATGATGTGTTGTGACATCTTCAAAATCTCGTCGAGCTGATTAAGTGGACACTTTCTTTAACAAATTTGATACTCATTTGCTGAAGTTATCGACCTTCAAATTTTGGAAAGTCTCAAAAGTTGTGTGTTTGAGCACTAAAAGTACTATTTTTCTTGGAAATTCAACAAGATGCAATCATGATGTGTTGTGACATCTTCAAAATCTCGTCGAGCTGATTAAGTGGACACTTTCTTTAACAAATTTGATACTCATTTGCTGAAGTTATCGAGCTTCAAAGTTTGAAAAGTCAAAAAAGTTGTGTGTTGAACACATAAAGTACTATTTTTCTCGGAAATTCAACAAGATGCAATCATGATGTGTTGTGACATCTTCAAAATCTCGTCGAGCTGATTTTATTGGACACTTTCTTTAACAAATTTGATACTCATTTGCTGAAGTTATCGAGCTTCAAAGTTTGAAAAGTCAAAAAAGTTGTGTGTTTGAGCACTAAAAGTACTATTTTTCTTGGAAATTCAACAAGATGCAATCATGATGTGTTGTGACATCTTCAAAATCTCGTCGAGCTGATTAAGTGGACACTTTCTTTAACAAATTTGATACTCATTTGCTGAAGTTATCGAGCTTCAAATTTTGGAAAGTCTCAAAAGTTGTGTGTTTGAGCACTAAAAGTACTATTTTTCTTGGAAATTCAACAAGATGCAATCATGATGTGTTGTGACATCTTCAAAATCTCGTCGAGCTGATTAAGTGGACACTTTCTTTAACAAATTTGATACTCATTTGCTGAAGTTATCGAGCTTCAAAGTTTGAAAAGTCAAAAAAGTTGTGTGTTGAACACATAAAGTACTATTTTTCTTGGAAATTCAACAAGATGCAATCATGATGTGTTGTGACATCTTCAAAATCTCGTCGAGCTGATTAATTGGACACTAATTTAACAAATTTGATACTCATTTGCCGAAGTTATCGAGCTTCAAATTTTGGAAAGTCTCAAAAGTTGTGTGTTTGAGCACTAAAAGTACTATTTTTCTTGGAAATTCAACAAGATGCAATCATGATGTGTTGTGACATCTTCAAAATCTCGTCGAGCTGATTAATTGGACACTTTCTTTAACAAATTTGATACTCATTTCCTGAAGTTATCGAGCTTCAAATTTTGAAAAGTCTCAAAAGTTGTGTGTTGAACACATAAAGTACTATTTTTCTTGGAAATTCAACAAGATGCAATCATGATGTGTTGTGACATCTTCAAAATCTCGTCGAGCTGATTAATTAGACACTTTCTTTAACAAATTTGATACTCATTTGCTGAAGTTATCGAGCTTCAAATTTTGAAAATTCTCAAAAGTTGTGTGTTGAACACATAGAGTACTATTTTTCTTGGAAATTCAACAAGATGCAATCATGATGTGTTGTGACATCTTCAAAATCTCGTCGAGCTGATTAATTGGACACTAATTTAACAAATTTGATACTCATTTGCCGAAGTTATCGAGCTTCAAATTTTGGAAAGTCTCAAAAGTTGTGTGTTTGAGCACTAAAAGTACTATTTTTCTTGGAAATTCAACAAGATGCAATCATGATGTGTTGTGACATCTTCAAAATCTCGTCGAGCTGATTAATTGGACACTAATTTAACAAATTTGATACTCATTTGCCGAAGTTATCGAGCTTCAAATTTTGGAAAGTCTCAAAAGTTGTGTGTTTGAGCACTAAAAGTACTATTTTTCTTGGAAATTCAACAAGATGCAATCATGATGTGTTGTGACATCTTCAAAATCTCGTCGAGCTGATTAATTGGACACTAATTTAACAAATTTGATACTCATTTGCTGAAGTTATCGAGCTTCAAATTTTGAAAAGTCTCAAAAGTTGTGTGTTGAACACATAAAGTACTATTTTTCTTGGAAATTCAACAAGATGCAATCATGATGTGTTGTGATTTCTTCAAAATCTCGTCGAGCTGATTAATTGGACACTAATTTAATAAATTTGATACTCATTTGCTGAAGTTATCGAGCTTCAAAGTTTGAAAAGTCAAAAAAGTTGTGTGTTTGAGCACTAAAAGTACTATTTTTCTTGGAAATTCAACAAGATGCAATCATGATGTGTTGTGACATCTTCAAAATCTCGTCGAGCTGATTTTATTGGACACTTTCTTTAACAAATTTGATACTCATTTGCTGAAGTTATCGAGCTTCAAATTTTGGAAAGTCTCAAACGTTGTGTGTTTGAGCACTAAAAGTACTATTTTTCTTGGAAATTCAACAAGATGCAATCATGATGTGTTGTGACATCTTCAAAATCTCGTCGAGCTGATTAAGTGGACACTTTCTTTAACAAATTTGATACTCATTTGCTGAAGTTATCGAGCTTCAAATTTTGGGAAGTCTCAAACGTTGTGTGTTTGAGCACTAAAAGTACTATTTTTCTTGGAAATTCAACAAGATGCAATCATGATGTGTTGTGACATCTTCAAAATCTCGTCGAGCTGATTTTATTGGACACTTTCTTTAACAAATTTAATACTCATTTGCTGAAGTTATCGAGCTTCAAAGTTTGAAAAGTCAAAAAAGTTGTGTGTTTGAGCACTAAAAGTACTATTTTTCTTGGAAATTCAACAAGATGCAATCATGATGTGTTGTGACATCTTCAAAATCTCGTCGAGCTGATTAAGTGGACACTTTCTTTAACAAATTTGATACTCATTTGCTGAAGTTATCGAGCTTCAAAGTTTGAAAAGTCAAAAAAGTTGTGTGTTTGCGCACTAAAAGTACTATTTTTCTTGGAAATTCAACAAGATGCAATCATGATGTGTTGTGACATCTTCAAAATCTCGTCGAGCTGATTAAGTGGACACTTTCTTTAACAAATTTGATACTCATTTGCTGAAGTTATCGAGCTTCAAATTTTGGAAAGTCTCAAAAGTTGTGTGTTTGAGCACTAAAAGTACTATTTTTCTTGGAAATTCAACAAGATGCAATCATGATGTGTTGTGACATCTTCAAAATCTCGTCGAACTGATTAAGTGGACACTTTCTTTAACAAATTTGATACTCATTTGCTGAAGTTATCGAGCTTCAAATTTTGGAAAGTCTCAAAAGTTGTGTGTTTGAGCACTAAAAGTACTATTTTTCTTGGAAATTCAACAAGATGCAATCATGATGTGTTGTGACATCTTCAAAATCTCGTCGAACTGATTAAGTGGACACTTTCTTTAACAAATTTGATACTCATTTGCTGAAGTTATCGAGCTTCAAAGTTTGAAAAGTCAAAAAAGTTGTGTGTTGAACACATAAAGTACTATTTTTCTTGGAAATTCAACAAGATGCAATCATGATGTGTTGTGACATCTTCAAAATCTCGTCGAGCTGATTAATTGGACACTAATTTAACAAATTTGATACTCATTTGCCGAAGTTATCGAGCTTCAAATTTTGGAAAGTCTCAAAAGTTGTGTGTTTGAGCACTAAAAGTACTATTTTTCTTGGAAATTCAACAAGATGCAATCATGATGTGTTGTGACATCTTCAAAATCTCGTCGAGCTGATTAATTGGACACTTTCTTTAACAAATTTGATACTCATTTCCTGAAGTTATCGAGCTTCAAATTTTGAAAAGTCTCAAAAGTTGTGTGTTGAACACATAAAGTACTATTTTTCTTGGAAATTCAACAAGATGCAATCATGATGTGTTGTGACATCTTCAAAATCTCGTCGAGCTGATTAATTAGACACTTTCTTTAACAAATTTGATACTCATTTGCTGAAGTTATCGAGCTTCAAATTTTGAAAATTCTCAAAAGTTGTGTGTTGAACACATAGAGTACTATTTTTCTTGGAAATTCAACAAGATGCAATCATGATGTGTTGTGACATCTTCAAAATCTCGTCGAGCTGATTAAGTGGACACTTTCTTTAACAAATTTGATACTCATTTGCTGAAGTTATCGAGCTTCAAATTTTGGAAAGTCTCAAACGTTGTGTGTTTGAGCACTAAAAGTACTATTTTTCTTGGAAATTCAACAAGATGCAATCATGATGTGTTGTGACATCTTCAAAATCTCGTCGAGCTGATTTTATTGGACACTTTCTTTAACAAATTTAATACTCATTTGCTGAAGTTATCGAGCTTCAAAGTTTGAAAAGTCAAAAAAGTTGTGTGTTTGAGCACTAAAAGTACTATTTTTCTTGGAAATTCAACAAGATGCAATCATGATGTGTTGTGACATCTTCAAAATCTCGTCGAGCTGATTAAGTGGACACTTTCTTTAACAAATTTGATACTCATTTGCTGAAGTTATCGAGCTTCAAAGTTTGAAAAGTCAAAAAAGTTGTGTGTTGAACACATAAAGTACTATTTTTCTTGGAAATTCAACAAGATGCAATCATGATGTGTTGTGACATCTTCAAAATCTCGTCGAGCTGATTAATTGGACACTAATTTAACAAATTTGATACTCATTTGCCGAAGTTATCGAGCTTCAAATTTTGGAAAGTCTCAAAAGTTGTGTGTTTGAGCACTAAAAGTACTATTTTTCTTGGAAATTCAACAAGATGCAATCATGATGTGTTGTGACATCTTCAAAATCTCGTCGAGCTGATTAATTGGACACTAATTTAACAAATTTGATACTCATTTGCTGAAGTTATCGAGCTTCAAATTTTGAAAAGTCTCAAAAGTTGTGTGTTGAACACATAAAGTACTATTTTTCTTGGAAATTCAACAAGATGCAATCATGATGTGTTGTGACTTCTTCAAAATCTCGTCGAGCTGATTAATTGGACACTAATTTAATAAATTTGATACTCATTTGCTGAAGTTATCGAGCTTCAAAGTTTGAAAAGTCAAAAAAGTTGTGTGTTTGAGCACTAAAAGTACTATTTTTCTTGGAAATTCAACAAGATGCAATCATGATGTGTTGTGACATCTTCAAAATCTCGTCGAGCTGATTTTATTGGACACTTTCTTTAACAAATTTGATACTCATTTGCTGAAGTTATCGAGCTTCAAATTTTGGAAAGTCTCAAACGTTGTGTGTTTGAGCACTAAAAGTACTATTTTTCTTGGAAATTCAACAAGATGCAATCATGATGTGTTGTGACATCTTCAAAATCTCGTCGAGCTGATTTTATTGGACACTTTCTTTAACAAATTTGATACTCATTTGCTGAAGTTATCGAGCTTCAAATTTTGGAAAGTCTCAAACGTTGTGTGTTTGAGCACTAAAAGTACTATTTTTCTTGGAAATTCAACAAGATGCAATCATGATGTGTTGTGACATCTTCAAAATCTCGTCGAGCTGATTAAGTGGACACTTTCTTTAACAAATTTGATACTCATTTGCTGAAGTTATCGAGCTTCAAATTTTGGGAAGTCTCAAACGTTGTGTGTTTGAGCACTAAAAGTACTATTTTTCTTGGAAATTCAACAAGATGCAATCATGATGTGTTGTGACATCTTCAAAATCTCGTCGAGCTGATTTTATTGGACACTTTCTTTAACAAATTTAATACTCATTTGCTGAAGTTATCGAGCTTCAAAGTTTGAAAAGTCAAAAAAGTTGTGTGTTTGAGCACTAAAAGTACTATTTTTCTTGGAAATTCAACAAGATGCAATCATGATGTGTTGTGACATCTTCAAAATCTCGTCGAGCTGATTAAGTGGACACTTTCTTTAACAAATTTGATACTCATTTGCTGAAGTTATCGAGCTTCAAAGTTTGAAAAGTCAAAAAAGTTGTGTGTTTGAGCACTAAAAGTACTATTTTTCTTGGAAATTCAACAAGATGCAATCATGATGTGTTGTGACATCTTCAAAATCTCGTCGAGCTGATTTTATTGGACACTTTCTTTAACAAATTTGATACTCATTTGCTGAAGTTATCGAGCTTCAAAGTTTGAAAAGTCAAAAAAGTTGTGTGTTTGCGCACTAAAAGTACTATTTTTCTTGGAAATTCAACAAGATGCAATCATGATGTGTTGTGACATCTTCAAAATCTCGTCGAGCTGATTAAGTGGACACTTTCTTTAACAAATTTGATACTCATTTGCTGAAGTTATCGAGCTTCAAATTTTGGAAAGTCTCAAAAGTTGTGTGTTTGAGCACTAAAAGTACTATTTTTCTTGGAAATTCAACAAGATGCAATCATGATGTGTTGTGACATCTTCAAAATCTCGTCGAACTGATTAAGTGGACACTTTCTTTAACAAATTTGATACTCATTTGCTGAAGTTATCGAGCTTCAAAGTTTGAAAAGTCAAAAAAGTTGTGTGTTTGAGCACTAAAAGTACTATTTTTCTTGGAAATTCAACAAGATGCAATCATGATGTGTTGTGACATCTTCAAAATCTCGTCGAGCTGATTAAGTGGACACTTTCTTTAACAAATTTGATACTCATTTGCTGAAGTTATCGAGCTTCAAATTTTGGAAAGTCTCAAAAGTTGTGTGTTTGAGCACTAAAAGTACTATTTTTCTTGGAAATTCAACAAGATGCAATCATGATGTGTTGTGACATCTTCAAAATCTCGTCGAACTGATTAAGTGGACACTTTCTTTAACAAATTTGATACTCATTTGCTGAAGTTATCGAGCTTCAAAGTTTGAAAAGTCAAAAAAGTTGTGTGTTGAACACATAAAGTACTATTTTTCTTGGAAATTCAACAAGATGCAATCATGATGTGTTGTGACATCTTCAAAATCTCGTCGAGCTGATTAATTGGACACTAATTTAACAAATTTGATACTCATTTGCCGAAGTTATCGAGCTTCAAATTTTGGAAAGTCTCAAAAGTTGTGTGTTTGAGCACTAAAAGTACTATTTTTCTTGGAAATTCAACAAGATGCAATCATGATGTGTTGTGACATCTTCAAAATCTCGTCGAGCTGATTAATTGGACACTTTCTTTAACAAATTTGATACTCATTTCCTGAAGTTATCGAGCTTCAAATTTTGAAAAGTCTCAAAAGTTGTGTGTTGAACACATAAAGTACTATTTTTCTTGGAAATTCAACAAGATGCAATCATGATGTGTTGTGACATCTTCAAAATCTCGTCGAGCTGATTAATTAGACACTTTCTTTAACAAATTTGATACTCATTTGCTGAAGTTATCGAGCTTCAAATTTTGAAAATTCTCAAAAGTTGTGTGTTGAACACATAGAGTACTATTTTTCTTGGAAATTCAACAAGATGCAATCATGATGTGTTGTGACATCTTCAAAATCTCGTCGAGCTGATTAAGTGGACACTTTCTTTAACAAATTTGATACTCATTTGCTGAAGTTATCGAGCTTCAAATTTTGGAAAGTCTCAAACGTTGTGTGTTTGAGCACTAAAAGTACTATTTTTCTTGGAAATTCAACAAGATGCAATCATGATGTGTTGTGACATCTTCAAAATCTCGTCGAGCTGATTTTATTGGACACTTTCTTTAACAAATTTAATACTCATTTGCTGAAGTTATCGAGCTTCAAAGTTTGAAAAGTCAAAAAAGTTGTGTGTTTGAGCACTAAAAGTACTATTTTTCTTGGAAATTCAACAAGATGCAATCATGATGTGTTGTGACATCTTCAAAATCTCGTCGAGCTGATTAAGTGGACACTTTCTTTAACAAATTTGATACTCATTTGCTGAAGTTATCGAGCTTCAAAGTTTGAAAAGTCAAAAAAGTTGTGTGTTGAACACATAAAGTACTATTTTTCTTGGAAATTCAACAAGATGCAATCATGATGTGTTGTGACATCTTCAAAATCTCGTCGAGCTGATTAATTGGACACTAATTTAACAAATTTGATACTCATTTGCCGAAGTTATCGAGCTTCAAATTTTGGAAAGTCTCAAAAGTTGTGTGTTTGAGCACTAAAAGTACTATTTTTCTTGGAAATTCAACAAGATGCAATCATGATGTGTTGTGACATCTTCAAAATCTCGTCGAGCTGATTAATTGGACACTAATTTAACAAATTTGATACTCATTTGCTGAAGTTATCGAGCTTCAAATTTTGAAAAGTCTCAAAAGTTGTGTGTTGAACACATAAAGTACTATTTTTCTTGGAAATTCAACAAGATGCAATCATGATGTGTTGTGACTTCTTCAAAATCTCGTCGAGCTGATTAATTGGACACTAATTTAATAAATTTGATACTCATTTGCTGAAGTTATCGAGCTTCAAAGTTTGAAAAGTCAAAAAAGTTGTGTGTTTGAGCACTAAAAGTACTATTTTTCTTGGAAATTCAACAAGATGCAATCATGATGTGTTGTGACATCTTCAAAATCTCGTCGAGCTGATTTTATTGGACACTTTCTTTAACAAATTTGATACTCATTTGCTGAAGTTATCGAGCTTCAAATTTTGGAAAGTCTCAAACGTTGTGTGTTTGAGCACTAAAAGTACTATTTTTCTTGGAAATTCAACAAGATGCAATCATGATGTGTTGTGACATCTTCAAAATCTCGTCGAGCTGATTTTATTGGACACTTTCTTTAACAAATTTGATACTCATTTGCTGAAGTTATCGAGCTTCAAATTTTGGAAAGTCTCAAACGTTGTGTGTTTGAGCACTAAAAGTACTATTTTTCTTGGAAATTCAACAAGATGCAATCATGATGTGTTGTGACATCTTCAAAATCTCGTCGAGCTGATTTTATTGGACACTTTCTTTAACAAATTTAATACTCATTTGCTGAAGTTATCGAGCTTCAAAGTTTGAAAAGTCAAAAAAGTTGTGTGTTTGAGCACTAAAAGTACTATTTTTCTTGGAAATTCAACAAGATGCAATCATGATGTGTTGTGACATCTTCAAAATCTCGTCGAGCTGATTAAGTGGACACTTTCTTTAACAAATTTGATACTCATTTGCTGAAGTTATCGAGCTTCAAATTTTGGAAAGTCTCAAACGTTGTGTGTTTGAGCACTAAAAGTACTATTTTTCTTGGAAATTCAACAAGATGCAATCATGATGTGTTGTGACATCTTCAAAATCTCGTCGAGCTGATTAATTGGACACTTTCTTTAACAAATTTGATACTCATTTGCTGAAGTTATCGAGCTTCAAAGTTTGAAAAGTCAAAAAAGTTGTGTGTTGAACACATAAAGTACTATTTTTCTCGGAAATTCAACAAGATGCAATCATGATGTGTTGTGACATCTTCAAAATCTCGTCGAGCTGATTTTATTGGACACTTTCTTTAACAAATTTGATACTCATTTGCTGAAGTTATCGAGCTTCAAAGTTTGAAAAGTCAAAAAATTTGTGTGTTTGAGCACTAAAAGTACTATTTTTCTTGGAAATTCAACAAGATGCAATCATGATGTGTTGTGACATCTTCAAAATCTCGTCGAGCTGATTAAGTGGACACTTTCTTTAACAAATTTGATACTCATTTGCTGAAGTTATCGAGCTTCAAATTTTCGAAAGTCTCAAAAGTTGTGTGTTTGAGCACTAAAAGTACTATTTTTCTTGGAAATTCAACAAGATGCAATCATGATGTGTTGTGACATCTTCAAAATCTCGTCGAGCTGATTAAGTGGACACTTTCTTTAACAAATTTGATACTCATTTGCTGAAGTTATCGAGCTTCAAAGTTTGAAAAGTCAAAAAAGTTGTGTGTTGAACACATAAAGTACTATTTTTCTTGGAAATTCAACAAGATGCAATCATGATGTGTTGTGACATCTTCAAAATCTCGTCGAGCTGATTAATTGGACACTAATTTAACAAATTTGATACTCATTTGCCGAAGTTATCGAGCTTCAAATTTTGGAAAGTCTCAAAAGTTGTGTGTTTGAGCACTAAAAGTACTATTTTTCTTGGAAATTCAACAAGATGCAATCATGATGTGTTGTGACATCTTCAAAATCTCGTCGAGCTGATTAATTGGACACTTTCTTTAACAAATTTGATACTCATTTCCTGAAGTTATCGAGCTTCAAATTTTGAAAAGTCTCAAAAGTTGTGTGTTGAACACATAAAGTACTATTTTTCTTGGAAATTCAACAAGATGCAATCATGATGTGTTGTGACATCTTCAAAATCTCGTCGAGCTGATTAATTAGACACTTTCTTTAACAAATTTGATACTCATTTGCTGAAGTTATCGAGCTTCAAATTTTGAAAATTCTCAAAAGTTGTGTGTTGAACACATAGAGTACTATTTTTCTTGGAAATTCAACAAGATGCAATCATGATGTGTTGTGACATCTTCAAAATCTCGTCGAGCTGATTAATTGGACACTAATTTAACAAATTTGATACTCATTTGCCGAAGTTATCGAGCTTCAAATTTTGGAAAGTCTCAAAAGTTGTGTGTTTGAGCACTAAAAGTACTATTTTTCTTGGAAATTCAACAAGATGCAATCATGATGTGTTGTGACATCTTCAAAATCTCGTCGAGCTGATTAATTGGACACTAATTTAACAAATTTGATACTCATTTGCCGAAGTTATCGAGCTTCAAATTTTGGAAAGTCTCAAAAGTTGTGTGTTTGAGCACTAAAAGTACTATTTTTCTTGGAAATTCAACAAGATGCAATCATGATGTGTTGTGACATCTTCAAAATCTCGTCGAGCTGATTAATTGGACACTAATTTAACAAATTTGATACTCATTTGCCGAAGTTATCGAGCTTCAAATTTTGAAAAGTCTCAAAAGTTGTGTGTTGAACACATAAAGTACTATTTTTCTTGGAAATTCAACAAGATGCAATCATGATGTGTTGTGATTTCTTCAAAATCTCGTCGAGCTGATTAATTGGACACTAATTTAATAAATTTGATACTCATTTGCTGAAGTTATCGAGCTTCAAAGTTTGAAAAGTCAAAAAAGTTGTGTGTTTGAGCACTAAAAGTACTATTTTTCTTGGAAATTCAACAAGATGCAATCATGATGTGTTGTGACATCTTCAAAATCTCGTCGAGCTGATTTTATTGGACACTTTCTTTAACAAATTTGATACTCATTTGCTGAAGTTATCGAGCTTCAAATTTTGGGAAGTCTCAAACGTTGTGTGTTTGAGCACTAAAAGTACTATTTTTCTTGGAAATTCAACAAGATGCAATCATGATGTGTTGTGACATCTTCAAAATCTCGTCGAGCTGATTTTATTGGACACTTTCTTTAACAAATTTAATACTCATTTGCTGAAGTTATCGAGCTTCAAAGTTTGAAAAGTCAAAAAAGTTGTGTGTTTGAGCACTAAAAGTACTATTTTTCTTGGAAATTCAACAAGATGCAATCATGATGTGTTGTGACATCTTCAAAATCTCGTCGAGCTGATTAAGTGGACACTTTCTTTAACAAATTTGATACTCATTTGCTGAAGTTATCGAGCTTCAAATTTTGGAAAGTCTCAAACGTTGTGTGTTTGAGCACTAAAAGTACTATTTTTCTTGGAAATTCAACAAGATGCAATCATGATGTGTTGTGACATCTTCAAAATCTCGTCGAGCTGATTTTATTGGACACTTTCTTTAACAAATTTGATACTCATTTGCTGAAGTTATCGAGCTTCAAATTTTGGAAAGTCTCAAACGTTGTGTGTTTGAGCACTAAAAGTACTATTTTTCTTGGAAATTCAACAAGATGCAATCATGATGTGTTGTGACATCTTCAAAATCTCGTCGAGCTGATTTTATTGGACACTTTCTTTAACAAATTTAATACTCATTTGCTGAAGTTATCGAGCTTCAAAGTTTGAAAAGTCAAAAAAGTTGTGTGTTTGAGCACTAAAAGTACTATTTTTCTTGGAAATTCAACAAGATGCAATCATGATGTGTTGTGACATCTTCAAAATCTCGTCGAGCTGATTAAGTGGACACTTTCTTTAACAAATTTGATACTCATTTGCTGAAGTTATCGAGCTTCAAAGTTTGAAAAGTCAAAAAAGTTGTGTGTTGAACACATAAAGTACTATTTTTCTTGGAAATTCAACAAGATGCAATCATGATGTGTTGTGACATCTTCAAAATCTCGTCGAGCTGATTAATTGGACATTAATTTAACAAATTTGATACTCATTTGCCGAAGTTATCGAGCTTCAAAGTTTGAAAGATAAAAAATTTGTGTGTTGAATACATAAAGTACTATTTTTCTTGGAAATTCAACAAGATGCAATCATGATGTGTTGTGACATCTTCAAAATCTCGTCGAGCTGATTAATTGGACACTTTCTTTAACAAATTTGATACTCATTTGCTGAAGTTATCGAGCTTCAAATTTTGGAAAGTCAAAAAAGTTGTGTGTTTGAGCACTAAAAGTACTATTTTTCTTGGAAATTCAACAAGATGCAATCATGATGTGTTGTGACATCTTCAAAATCTCGTCGAGCTGATTAATTGGACACTTTCTTTAACAAATTTGATACTCATTTGCTGAAGTTATCGAGCTTCAAAATTTGGAAAGTCTCAAAAGTTGTGTGTTTGAGCACTAAAAGTACTATTTTTCTTGGAAATTCAACAAGATGCAATCATGATGTGTTGTGACATCTTCAAAATCTCGTCGAGCTGATTAATTGGACACTTTCTTTAACAAATTTGATACTCATTTGCTGAAGTTATCGAGCTTCAAAGTTTGAAAAGTCAAAAAAGTTGTGTGTTGAACACATAAAGTACTATTTTTCTCGGAAATTCAACAAGATGCAATCATGATGTGTTGTGACATCTTCAAAATCTCGTCGAGCTGATTTTATTGGACACTTTCTTTAACAAATTTGATACTCTTTTGCTGAAGTTATCGAGCTTCAAAGTTTGAAAAGTCAAAAAAGTTGTGTGTTTGAGCACTAAAAGTACTATTTTTCTTGGAAATTCAACAAGATGCAATCATGATGTGTTGTGACATCTTCAAAATCTCGTCGAGCTGATTAAGTGGACACTTTCTTTAACAAATTTGATACTCATTTGCTGAAGTTATCGAGCTTCAAATTTTGGAAAGTCTCAAACGTTGTGTGTTTGAGCACTAAAAGTACTATTTTTCTTGGAAATTCAACAAGATGCAATCATGATGTGTTGTGACATCTTCAAAATCTCGTCGAGCTGATTTTATTGGACACTTTCTTTAACAAATTTAATACTCATTTGCTGAAGTTATCGAGCTTCAAAGTTTGAAAAGTCAAAAAAGTTGTGTGTTTGAGCACTAAAAGTACTATTTTTCTTGGAAATTCAACAAGATGCAATCATGATGTGTTGTGACATCTTCAAAATCTCGTCGAGCTGATTAAGTGGACACTTTCTTTAACAAATTTGATACTCATTTGCTGAAGTTATCGAGCTTCAAAGTTTGAAAAGTCAAAAAAGTTGTGTGTTGAACACATAAAGTACTATTTTTCTTGGAAATTCAACAAGATGCAATCATGATGTGTTGTGACATCTTCAA
Organism: Euwallacea fornicatus; assembly: GCF_040115645.1. Lineage (NCBI taxonomy): Eukaryota > Metazoa > Arthropoda > Insecta > Coleoptera > Curculionidae > Euwallacea > Euwallacea fornicatus. The sequence goes on along the minus strand of NW_027096014.1, from coordinate 441,790 downwards.
AATCTCGTCGAGCTGATTAATTGGACACTAATTTAACAAATTTGATACTCATTTGCCGAAGTTATCGAGCTTCAAATTTTGGAAAGTCTCAAAAGTTGTGTGTTTGAGCACTAAAAGTACTATTTTTCTTGGAAATTCAACAAGATGCAATCATGATGTGTTGTGACATCTTCAAAATCTCGTCGAGCTGATTAATTGGACACTTTCTTTAACAAATTTGATACTCATTTGCTGAAGTTATCGAGCTTCAAATTTTGGAAAGTCAAAAAAGTTGTGTGTTTGAGCACTAAAAGTACTATTTTTCTTGGAAATTCAACAAGATGCAATCATGATGTGTTGTGACATCTTCAAAATCTCGTCGAGCTGATTAATTGGACACTTTCTTTAACAAATTTGATACTCATTTGCTGAAGTTATCGAGCTTCAAATTTTGGAAAGTCTCAAAAGTTGTGTGTTTGAGCACTAAAAGTACTATTTTTCTTGGAAATTCAACAAGATGCAATCATGATGTGTTGTGACATCTTCAAAATCTCGTCGAGCTGATTAATTGGACACTTTCTTTAACAAATTTGATACTCATTTGCTGAAGTTATCGAGCTTCAAAGTTTGAAAAGTCAAAAAAGTTGTGTGTTGAACACATAAAGTACTATTTTTCTCGGAAATTCAACAAGATGCAATCATGATGTGTTGTGACATCTTCAAAATCTCGTCGAGCTGATTTTATTGGACACTTTCTTTAACAAATTTGATACTCATTTGCTGAAGTTATCGAGCTTCAAAGTTTGAAAAGTCAAAAAAGTTGTGTGTTTGAGCACTAAAAGTACTATTTTTCTTGGAAATTCAACAAGATGCAATCATGATGTGTTGTGACATCTTCAAAATCTCGTCGAGCTGATTAAGTGGACACTTTCTTTAACAAATTTGATACTCATTTGCTGAAGTTATCGAGCTTCAAATTTTGGAAAGTCTCAAACGTTGTGTGTTTGAGCACTAAAAGTACTATTTTTCTTGGAAATTCAACAAGATGCAATCATGATGTGTTGTGACATCTTCAAAATCTCGTCGAGCTGATTTTATTGGACACTTTCTTTAACAAATTTAATACTCATTTGCTGAAGTTATCGAGCTTCAAAGTTTGAAAAGTCAAAAAAGTTGTGTGTTTGAGCACTAAAAGTACTATTTTTCTTGGAAATTCAACAAGATGCAATCATGATGTGTTGTGACATCTTCAAAATCTCGTCGAGCTGATTAAGTGGACACTTTCTTTAACAAATTTGATACTCATTTGCTGAAGTTATCGAGCTTCAAAGTTTGAAAAGTCAAAAAAGTTGTGTGTTGAACACATAAAGTACTATTTTTCTTGGAAATTCAACAAGATGCAATCATGATGTGTTGTGACATCTTCAAAATCTCGTCGAGCTGATTAATTGGACACTAATTTAACAAATTTGATACTCATTTGCCGAAGTTATCGAGCTTCAAATTTTGGAAAGTCTCAAAAGTTGTGTGTTTGAGCACTAAAAGTACTATTTTTCTTGGAAATTCAACAAGATGCAATCATGATGTGTTGTGACATCTTCAAAATCTCGTCGAGCTGATTAATTGGACACTTTCTTTAACAAATTTGATACTCATTTCCTGAAGTTATCCAGCTTCAAATTTTGGAAAGTCTCAAAAGTTTGTGTGTTTGAGCACTAAAAGTACTATTTTTCTTGGAAATTCAACAAGATGCAATCATGATGTGTTGTGACATCTTCAAAATCTCGTCGAGCTGATTAAGTGGACACTTTCTTTAACAAATTTGATACTCATTTGCTGAAGTTATCGAGCTTCAAAGTTTGAAAAGTCAAAAAAGTTGTGTGTTGAACACATAAAGTACTATTTTTCTTGGAAATTCAACAAGATGCAATCATGATGTGTTGTGACATCTTCAAAATCTCGTCGAGCTGATTAATTGGACACTAATTTAACAAATTTGATACTCATTTGCCGAAGTTATCGAGCTTCAAATTTTGGAAAGTCTCAAAAGTTGTGTGTTTGAGCACTAAAAGTACTATTTTTCTTGGAAATTCAACAAGATGCAATCATGATGTGTTGTGACATCTTCAAAATCTCGTCGAGCTGATTAATTGGACACTTTCTTTAACAAATTTGATACTCATTTCCTGAAGTTATCCAGCTTCAAATTTTGGAAAGTCTCAAAAGTTGTGTGTTTGAGCACTAAAAGTACTATTTTTCTTGGAAATTCAACAAGATGCAATCATGATGTGTTGTGACATCTTCAAAATCTCGTCGAGCTGATTAAGTGGACACTTTCTTTAACAAATTTGATACTCATTTGCTGAAGTTATCGAGCTTCAAAGTTTGAAAAGTCAAAAAAGTTGTGTGTTGAACACATAAAGTACTATTTTTCTTGGAAATTCAACAAGATGCAATCATGATGTGTTGTGACATCTTCAAAATCTCGTCGAGCTGATTAATTGGACACTTTCTTTAACAAATTTGATACTCATTTCCTGAAGTTATCCAGCTTCAAATTTTGAAAAGACTCAAAATTTGTGTGTTTGAGCACTAAAAGTACTATTTTTCTTGGAAATTCAACAAGATGCAATCATGATGTGTTGTGACATCTTCAAAATCTCGTCGAGCTGATTAATTGGACACTTTCTTTAACAAATTTGATAATCATTTGCTGAAGTTATCGAGCTTCAAATTTTGGAAAGTCTCAAAAGTTGTGTGTTTGAGCACTAAAAGTACTATTTTTCTTGGAAATTTAACAAGATGCAATCATGATGTGTTGTGACATCTTCAAAATCTCGTCGAGCTGATTAATTGGACACTTTCTTTAACAAATTTGATACTCATTTGCTGAAGTTATCGAGCTTCAAAGTTTGAAAAGTCAAAAAAGTTGTGTGTTGAACACATAAAGTACTATTTTTCTCGGAAATTCAACAAGATGCAATCATGATGTGTTGTGACATCTTCAAAATCTCGTCGAGCTGATTTTATTGGACACTTTCTTTAACAAATTTGATACTCATTTGCTGAAGTTATCGAGCTTCAAAGTTTGAAAAGTCAAAAAAGTTGTGTGTTTGAGCACTAAAAGTACTATTTTTCTTGGAAATTCAACAAGATGCAATCATGATGTGTTGTGACATCTTCAAAATCTCGTCGAGCTGATTAAGTGGACACTTTCTTTAACAAATTTGATACTCATTTGCTGAAGTTATCGAGCTTCAAATTTTGGAAAGTCTCAAAAGTTGTGTGTTTGAGCACTAAAAGTACTATTTTTCTTGGAAATTCAACAAGATGCAATCATGATGTGTTGTGACATCTTCAAAATCTCGTCGAGCTGATTAAGTGGACACTTTCTTTAACAAATTTGATACTCATTTGCTGAAGTTATCGAGCTTCAAAGTTTGAAAAGTCAAAAAAGTTGTGTGTTGAACACATAAAGTACTATTTTTCTTGGAAATTCAACAAGATGCAATCATGATGTGTTGTGACATCTTCAAAATCTCGTCGAGCTGATTAATTGGACATTAATTTAACAAATTTGATACTCATTTGCCGAAGTTATCGAGCTTCAAAGTTTGAAAGATAAAAAATTTGTGTGTTGAATACATAAAGTACTATTTTTCTTGGAAATTCAACAAGATGCAATCATGATGTGTTGTGACATCTTCAAAATCTCGTCGAGCTGATTAATTGGACACTTTCTTTAACAAATTTGATACTCATTTGCTGAAGTTATCGAGCTTCAAATTTTGGAAAGTCAAAAAAGTTGTGTGTTTGAGCACTAAAAGTACTATTTTTCTTGGAAATTCATGAAGATGCAATCATGATGTGTTGTGACATCTTCAAAATCTCGTCTAGCTGATTTTATTGGACACTTTCTTTAACAAATTTGATACTCATTTGCTGAAGTTATCGAGCTTCAAATTTTGGAAAGTCTCAAAAGTTGTGTGTTTGAGCACTAAAAGTACTATTTTTCTTGGAAATTCAACAAGATGCAATCATGATGTGTTGTGACATCTTCAAAATCTCGTCGAACTGATTAAGTGGACACTTTCTTTAACAAATTTGATACTCATTTGCTGAAGTTATCGAGCTTCAAAGTTTGAAAAGTCAAAAAAGTTGTGTGTTTGAGCACTAAAAGTACTATTTTTCTTGGAAATTCAACAAGATGCAATCATGATGTGTTGTGACATCTTCAAAATCTCGTCGAGCTGATTAAGTGGACACTTTCTTTAACAAATTTGATACTCATTTGCTGAAGTTATCGAGCTTCAAATTTTGGAAAGTCTCAAAAGTTGTGTGTTTGAGCACTAAAAGTACTATTTTTCTTGGAAATTCAACAAGATGCAATCATGATGTGTTGTGACATCTTCAAAATCTCGTCGAACTGATTAAGTGGACACTTTCTTTAACAAATTTGATACTCATTTCCTGAAGTTATCGAGCTTCAAATTTTGAAAAGTCTCAAAAGTTGTGTGTTGAACACATAAAGTACTATTTTTCTTGGAAATTCAACAAGATGCAATCATGATGTGTTGTGACATCTTCAAAATCTCGTCGAGCTGATTAATTAGACACTTTCTTTAACAAATTTGATACTCATTTGCTGAAGTTATCGAGCTTCAAATTTTGAAAATTCTCAAAAGTTGTGTGTTGAACACATAGAGTACTATTTTTCTTGGAAATTCAACAAGATGCAATCATGATGTGTTGTGACATCTTCAAAATCTCGTCGAGCTGATTAAGTGGACACTTTCTTTAACAAATTTGATACTCATTTGCTGAAGTTATCGAGCTTCAAATTTTGGAAAGTCTCAAACGTTGTGTGTTTGAGCACTAAAAGTACTATTTTTCTTGGAAATTCAACAAGATGCAATCATGATGTGTTGTGACATCTTCAAAATCTCGTCGAGCTGATTTTATTGGACACTTTCTTTAACAAATTTAATACTCATTTGCTGAAGTTATCGAGCTTCAAAGTTTGAAAAGTCAAAAAAGTTGTGTGTTTGAGCACTAAAAGTACTATTTTTCTTGGAAATTCAACAAGATGCAATCATGATGTGTTGTGACATCTTCAAAATCTCGTCGAGCTGATTAAGTGGACACTTTCTTTAACAAATTTGATACTCATTTGCTGAAGTTATCGAGCTTCAAAGTTTGAAAAGTCAAAAAAGTTGTGTGTTGAACACATAAAGTACTATTTTTCTTGGAAATTCAACAAGATGCAATCATGATGTGTTGTGACATCTTCAAAATCTCGTCGAGCTGATTAATTGGACACTAATTTAACAAATTTGATACTCATTTGCCGAAGTTATCGAGCTTCAAATTTTGGAAAGTCTCAAAAGTTGTGTGTTTGAGCACTAAAAGTACTATTTTTCTTGGAAATTCAACAAGATGCAATCATGATGTGTTGTGACATCTTCAAAATCTCGTCGAGCTGATTAATTGGACACTTTCTTTAACAAATTTGATACTCATTTCCTGAAGTTATCCAGCTTCAAATTTTGAAAAGACTCAAAATTTGTGTGTTTGAGCACTAAAAGTACTATTTTTCTTGGAAATTCAACAAGATGCAATCATGATGTGTTGTGACATCTTCAAAATCTCGTCGAGCTGATTAATTGGACACTAATTTAACAAATTTGATACTCATTTGCTGAAGTTATCGAGCTTCAAATTTTGAAAAGTCTCAAAAGTTGTGTGTTGAACACATAAAGTACTATTTTTCTTGGAAATTCAACAAGATGCAATCATGATGTGTTGTGACTTCTTCAAAATCTCGTCGAGCTGATTAATTGGACACTAATTTAATAAATTTGATACTCATTTGCTGAAGTTATCGAGCTTCAAAGTTTGAAAAGTCAAAAAAGTTGTGTGTTTGAGCACTAAAAGTACTATTTTTCTTGGAAATTCAACAAGATGCAATCATGATGTGTTGTGACATCTTCAAAATCTCGTCGAGCTGATTTTATTGGACACTTTCTTTAACAAATTTGATACTCATTTGCTGAAGTTATCGAGCTTCAAATTTTGGAAAGTCTCAAACGTTGTGTGTTTGAGCACTAAAAGTACTATTTTTCTTGGAAATTCAACAAGATGCAATCATGATGTGTTGTGACATCTTCAAAATCTCGTCGAGCTGATTTTATTGGACACTTTCTTTAACAAATTTGATACTCATTTGCTGAAGTTATCGAGCTTCAAATTTTGGAAAGTCTCAAACGTTGTGTGTTTGAGCACTAAAAGTACTATTTTTCTTGGAAATTCAACAAGATGCAATCATGATGTGTTGTGACATCTTCAAAATCTCGTCGAGCTGATTTTATTGGACACTTTCTTTAACAAATTTAATACTCATTTGCTGAAGTTATCGAGCTTCAAAGTTTGAAAAGTCAAAAAAGTTGTGTGTTTGAGCACTAAAAGTACTATTTTTCTTGGAAATTCAACAAGATGCAATCATGATGTGTTGTGACATCTTCAAAATCTCGTCGAGCTGATTAAGTGGACACTTTCTTTAACAAATTTGATACTCATTTGCTGAAGTTATCGAGCTTCAAATTTTGGAAAGTCTCAAACGTTGTGTGTTTGAGCACTAAAAGTACTATTTTTCTTGGAAATTCAACAAGATGCAATCATGATGTGTTGTGACATCTTCAAAATCTCGTCGAGCTGATTAATTGGACACTTTCTTTAACAAATTTGATACTCATTTGCTGAAGTTATCGAGCTTCAAAGTTTGAAAAGTCAAAAAAGTTGTGTGTTGAACACATAAAGTACTATTTTTCTCGGAAATTCAACAAGATGCAATCATGATGTGTTGTGACATCTTCAAAATCTCGTCGAGCTGATTAATTAGACACTTTCTTTAACAAATTTGATACTCATTTGCTGAAGTTATCGAGCTTCAAATTTTGAAAATTCTCAAAAGTTGTGTGTTGAACACATAGAGTACTATTTTTCTTGGAAATTCAACAAGATGCAATCATGATGTGTTGTGACATCTTCAAAATCTCGTCGAGCTGATTTTATTGGACACTTTCTTTAACAAATTTGATACTCATTTGCTGAAGTTATCGAGCTTCAAAGTTTGAAAAGTCAAAAAAGTTGTGTGTTTGAGCACTAAAAGTACTATTTTTCTTGGAAATTCAACAAGATGCAATCATGATGTGTTGTGACATCTTCAAAATCTCGTCGAGCTGATTAAGTGGACACTTTCTTTAACAAATTTGATACTCATTTGCTGAAGTTATCGAGCTTCAAATTTTGGAAAGTCTCAAAAGTTGTGTGTTTGAGCACTAAAAGTACTATTTTTCTTGGAAATTCAACAAGATGCAATCATGATGTGTTGTGACATCTTCAAAATCTCGTCGAGCTGATTAAGTGGACACTTTCTTTAACAAATTTGATACTCATTTGCTGAAGTTATCGAGCTTCAAAGTTTGAAAAGTCAAAAAAGTTGTGTGTTGAACACATAAAGTACTATTTTTCTTGGAAATTCAACAAGATGCAATCATGATGTGTTGTGACATCTTCAAAATCTCGTCGAGCTGATTAATTGGACACTAATTTAACAAATTTGATACTCATTTGCCGAAGTTATCGAGCTTCAAATTTTGGAAAGTCTCAAAAGTTGTGTGTTTGAGCACTAAAAGTACTATTTTTCTTGGAAATTCAACAAGATGCAATCATGATGTGTTGTGACATCTTCAAAATCTCGTCGAGCTGATTAATTGGACACTTTCTTTAACAAATTTGATACTCATTTCCTGAAGTTATCGAGCTTCAAATTTTGAAAAGTCTCAAAAGTTGTGTGTTGAACACATAAAGTACTATTTTTCTTGGAAATTCAACAAGATGCAATCATGATGTGTTGTGACATCTTCAAAATCTCGTCGAGCTGATTAATTAGACACTTTCTTTAACAAATTTGATACTCATTTGCTGAAGTTATCGAGCTTCAAATTTTGAAAATTCTCAAAAGTTGTGTGTTGAACACATAGAGTACTATTTTTCTTGGAAATTCAACAAGATGCAATCATGATGTGTTGTGACATCTTCAAAATCTCGTCGAGCTGATTAATTGGACACTAATTTAACAAATTTGATACTCATTTGCCGAAGTTATCGAGCTTCAAATTTTGGAAAGTCTCAAAAGTTGTGTGTTTGAGCACTAAAAGTACTATTTTTCTTGGAAATTCAACAAGATGCAATCATGATGTGTTGTGACATCTTCAAAATCTCGTCGAGCTGATTAATTGGACACTAATTTAACAAATTTGATACTCATTTGCCGAAGTTATCGAGCTTCAAATTTTGGAAAGTCTCAAAAGTTGTGTGTTTGAGCACTAAAAGTACTATTTTTCTTGGAAATTCAACAAGATGCAATCATGATGTGTTGTGACATCTTCAAAATCTCGTCGAGCTGATTAATTGGACACTAATTTAACAAATTTGATACTCATTTGCCGAAGTTATCGAGCTTCAAATTTTGGAAAGTCTCAAAAGTTGTGTGTTTGAGCACTAAAAGTACTATTTTTCTTGGAAATTCAACAAGATGCAATCATGATGTGTTGTGACTTCTTCAAAATCTCGTCGAGCTGATTAATTGGACATTAATTTAACAAATTTGATACTCATTTGCCGAAGTTATCGAGCTTCAAAGTTTGAAAGATAAAAAATTTGTGTGTTGAATACATAAAGTACTATTTTTCTTGGAAATTCAACAAGATGCAATCATGATGTGTTGTGACATCTTCAAAATCTCGTCGAGCTGATTAATTGGACACTAATTTAACAAATTTGATACTCATTTGCTGAAGTTATCGAGCTTCAAATTTTGAAAAGTCTCAAAAGTTGTGTGTTGAACACATAAAGTACTATTTTTCTTGGAAATTCAACAAGATGCAATCATGATGTGTTGTGATTTCTTCAAAATCTCGTCGAGCTGATTAATTGGACACTAATTTAATAAATTTGATACTCATTTGCTGAAGTTATCGAGCTTCAAAGTTTGAAAAGTCAAAAAAGTTGTGTGTTTGAGCACTAAAAGTACTATTTTTCTTGGAAATTCAACAAGATGCAATCATGATGTGTTGTGACATCTTCAAAATCTCGTCGAGCTGATTAAGTGGACACTTTCTTTAACAAATTTGATACTCATTTGCTGAAGTTATCGAGCTTCAAATTTTGGGAAGTCTCAAACGTTGTGTGTTTGAGCACTAAAAGTACTATTTTTCTTGGAAATTCAACAAGATGCAATCATGATGTGTTGTGACATCTTCAAAATCTCGTCGAGCTGATTTTATTGGACACTTTCTTTAACAAATTTAATACTCATTTGCTGAAGTTATCGAGCTTCAAAGTTTGAAAAGTCAAAAAAGTTGTGTGTTTGAGCACTAAAAGTACTATTTTTCTTGGAAATTCAACAAGATGCAATCATGATGTGTTGTGACATCTTCAAAATCTCGTCGAGCTGATTAAGTGGACACTTTCTTTAACAAATTTGATACTCATTTGCTGAAGTTATCGAGCTTCAAATTTTGGAAAGTCTCAAACGTTGTGTGTTTGAGCACTAAAAGTACTATTTTTCTTGGAAATTCAACAAGATGCAATCATGATGTGTTGTGACATCTTCAAAATCTCGTCGAGCTGATTTTATTGGACACTTTCTTTAACAAATTTGATACTCATTTGCTGAAGTTATCGAGCTTCAAATTTTGGAAAGTCTCAAACGTTGTGTGTTTGAGCACTAAAAGTACTATTTTTCTTGGAAATTCAACAAGATGCAATCATGATGTGTTGTGACATCTTCAAAATCTCGTCGAGCTGATTTTATTGGACACTTTCTTTAACAAATTTAATACTCATTTGCTGAAGTTATCGAGCTTCAAAGTTTGAAAAGTCAAAAAAGTTGTGTGTTTGAGCACTAAAAGTACTATTTTTCTTGGAAATTCAACAAGATGCAATCATGATGTGTTGTGACATCTTCAAAATCTCGTCGAGCTGATTAAGTGGACACTTTCTTTAACAAATTTGATATTCATTTGCTGAAGTTATCGAGCTTCAAAGTTTGAAAAGTCAAAAAAGTTGTGTGTTGAACACATAAAGTACTATTTTTCTTGGAAATTCAACAAGATGCAATCATGATGTGTTGTGACATCTTCAAAATCTCGTCGAGCTGATTAATTGGACACTTTCTTTAACAAATTTGATACTCATTTGCTGAAGTTATCGAGCTTCAAATTTTGGAAAGTCTCAAAAGTTGTGTGTTTGAGCACTAAAAGTACTATTTTTCTTGGAAATTCAACAAGATGCAATCATGATGTGTTGTGACATCTTCAAAATCTCGTCGAGCTGATTAATTGGACACTTTCTTTAACAAATTTGATACTCATTTGCTGAAGTTATCGAGCTTCAAAGTTTGAAAAGTCAAAAAAGTTGTGTGTTGAACACATAAAGTACTATTTTTCTCGGAAATTCAACAAGATGCAATCATGATGTGTTGTGACATCTTCAAAATCTCGTCGAGCTGATTTTATTGGACACTTTCTTTAACAAATTTGATACTCATTTGCTGAAGTTATCGAGCTTCAAAGTTTGAAAAGTCAAAAAAGTTGTGTGTTTGAGCACTAAAAGTACTATTTTTCTTGGAAATTCAACAAGATGCAATCATGATGTGTTGTGACATCTTCAAAATCTCGTCGAGCTGATCAAGTGGACACTTTCTTTAACAAATTTGATACTCATTTGCTGAAGTTATCGAGCTTCAAATTTTGGAAAGTCTCAAACGTTGTGTGTTTGAGCACTAAAAGTACTATTTTTCTTGGAAATTCAACAAGATGCAATCATGATGTGTTGTGACATCTTCAAAATCTCGTCGAGCTGATTTTATTGGACACTTTCTTTAACAAATTTAATACTCATTTGCTGAAGTTATCGAGCTTCAAAGTTTGAAAAGTCAAAAAAGTTGTGTGTTTGAGCACTAAAAGTACTATTTTTCTTGGAAATTCAACAAGATGCAATCATGATGTGTTGTGACATCTTCAAAATCTCGTCGAGCTGATTAAGTGGACACTTTCTTTAACAAATTTGATACTCATTTGCTGAAGTTATCGAGCTTCAAAGTTTGAAAAGTCAAAAAAGTTGTGTGTTGAACACATAAAGTACTATTTTTCTTGGAAATTCAACAAGATGCAATCATGATGTGTTGTGACATCTTCAAAATCTCGTCGAGCTGATTAATTGGACACTTTCTTTAACAAATTTGATACTCATTTCCTGAAGTTATCCAGCTTCAAATTTTGGAAAGTCTCAAAAGTTGTGTGTTTGAGCACTAAAAGTACTATTTTTCTTGGAAATTCAACAAGATGCAATCATGATGTGTTGTGACATCTTCAAAATCTCGTCGAGCTGATTAAGTGGACACTTTCTTTAACAAATTTGATACTCATTTGCTGAAGTTATCGAGCTTCAAAGTTTGAAAAGTCAAAAAAGTTGTGTGTTGAACACATAAAGTACTATTTTTCTTGGAAATTCAACAAGATGCAATCATGATGTGTTGTGACATCTTCAAAATCTCGTCGAGCTGATTAATTGGACACTAATTTAACAAATTTGATACTCATTTGCCGAAGTTATCGAGCTTCAAATTTTGGAAAGTCTCAAAAGTTGTGTGTTTGAGCACTAAAAGTACTATTTTTCTTGGAAATTCAACAAGATGCAATCATGATGTGTTGTGACATCTTCAAAATCTCGTCGAGCTGATTAATTGGACACTTTCTTTAACAAATTTGATACTCATTTCCTGAAGTTATCCAGCTTCAAATTTTGGAAAGTCTCAAAAGTTGTGTGTTTGAGCACTAAAAGTACTATTTTTCTTGGAAATTCAACAAGATGCAATCATGATGTGTTGTGACATCTTCAAAATCTCGTCGAGCTGATTAAGTGGACACTTTCTTTAACAAATTTGATACTCATTTGCTGAAGTTATCGAGCTTCAAAGTTTGAAAAGTCAAAAAAGTTGTGTGTTGAACACATAAAGTACTATTTTTCTTGGAAATTCAACAAGATGCAATCATGATGTGTTGTGACATCTTCAAAATCTCGTCGAGCTGATTAATTGGACACTTTCTTTAACAAATTTGATACTCATTTCCTGAAGTTATCCAGCTTCAAATTTTGAAAAGACTCAAAATTTGTGTGTTTGAGCACTAAAAGTACTATTTTTCTTGGAAATTCAACAAGATGCAATCATGATGTGTTGTGACATCTTCAAAATCTCGTCGAGCTGATTAATTGGACACTTTCTTTAACAAATTTGATAATCATTTGCTGAAGTTATCGAGCTTCAAATTTTGGAAAGTCTCAAAAGTTGTGTGTTTGAGCACTAAAAGTACTATTTTTCTTGGAAATTCAACAAGATGCAATCATGATGTGTTGTGACATCTTCAAAATCTCGTCGAGCTGATTAATTGGACACTTTCTTTAACAAATTTGATACTCATTTGCTGAAGTTATCGAGCTTCAAAGTTTGAAAAGTCAAAAAAGTTGTGTGTTGAACACATAAAGTACTATTTTTCTCGGAAATTCAACAAGATGCAATCATGATGTGTTGTGACATCTTCAAAATCTCGTCGAGCTGATTTTATTGGACACTTTCTTTAACAAATTTGATACTCATTTGCTGAAGTTATCGAGCTTCAAAGTTTGAAAAGTCAAAAAAGTTGTGTGTTTGAGCACTAAAAGTACTATTTTTCTTGGAAATTCAACAAGATGCAATCATGATGTGTTGTGACATCTTCAAAATCTCGTCGAGCTGATTAAGTGGACACTTTCTTTAACAAATTTGATACTCATTTGCTGAAGTTATCGAGCTTCAAAGTTTGAAAAGTCAAAAAAGTTGTGTGTTGAACACATAAAGTACTATTTTTCTTGGAAATTCAACAAGATGCAATCATGATGTGTTGTGACATCTTCAAAATCTCGTCGAGCTGATTAATTGGACATTAATTTAACAAATTTGATACTCATTTGCCGAAGTTATCGAGCTTCAAAGTTTGAAAGATAAAAAATTTGTGTGTTGAATACATAAAGTACTATTTTTCTTGGAAATTCAACAAGATGCAATCATGATGTGTTGTGACATCTTCAAAATCTCGTCGAGCTGATTAATTGGACACTTTCTTTAACAAATTTGATACTCATTTGCTGAAGTTATCGAGCTTCAAATTTTGGAAAGTCAAAAAAGTTGTGTGTTTGAGCACTAAAAGTACTATTTTTCTTGGAAATTCAACAAGATGCAATCATGATGTGTTGTGACATCTTCAAAATCTCGTCGAGCTGATTTTATTGGACACTTTCTTTAACAAATTTGATACTCATTTGCTGAAGTTATCGAGCTTCAAATTTTGGAAAGTCTCAAACGTTGTGTGTTTGAGCACTAAAAGTACTATTTTTCTTGGAAATTCATGAAGATGCAATCATGATGTGTTGTGACATCTTCAAAATCTCGTCTAGCTGATTTTATTGGACACTTTCTTTAACAAATTTGATACTCATTTGCAGAAGTTATCGAGCTTCAAAGTTTGAAAAGTCAAAAAAGTTGTGTGTTTGAGCACTAAAAGTACTATTTTTCTTGGAAATTCAACAAGATGCAATCATGATGTGTTGTGACATCTTCAAAATCTCGTCGAGCTGATTAATTGGACACTAATTTAACAAATTTGATACTCATTTGCTGAAGTTATCGAGCTTCAAATTTTGAAAAGTCTCAAAAGTTGTGTGTTGAACACATAAAGTACTATTTTTCTTGGAAATTCAACAAGATGCAATCATGATGTGTTGTGACTTCTTCAAAATCTCGTCGAGCTGATTAATTGGACACTAATTTAATAAATTAGATACTCATTTGCTGAAGTTATCGAGCTTCAAAGTTTGAAAAGTCAAAAAAGTTGTGTGTTTGAGCACTAAAAGTACTATTTTTCTTGGAAATTCAACAAGATGCAATCATGATGTGTTGTGACATCTTCAAAATCTCGTCGAGCTGATTTTATTGGACACTTTCTTTAACAAATTTGATACTCATTTGCTGAAGTTATCGAGCTTCAAATTTTGGAAAGTCTCAAACGTTGTGTGTTTGAGCACTAAAAGTACTATTTTTCTTGGAAATTCAACAAGATGCAATCATGATGTGTTGTGACATCTTCAAAATCTCGTCGAGCTGATTAAGTGGACACTTTCTTTAACAAATTTGATACTCATTTGCTGAAGTTATCGAGCTTCAAATTTTGGAAAGTCTCAAACGTTGTGTGTTTGAGCACTAAAAGTACTATTTTTCTTGGAAATTCAACAAGATGCAATCATGATGTGTTGTGACATCTTCAAAATCTCGTCGAGCTGATTAAGTGGACACTTTCTTTAACAAATTTGATACTCATTTGCTGAAGTTATCGAGCTTCAAAGTTTGAAAAGTCAAAAAAGTTGGGTGTTGAACACATAAAGTACTATTTTTCTTGGAAATTCAACAAGATGCAATCATGATGTGTTGTGACATCTTCAAAATCTCGTCGAGCTGATTAATTGGACACTAATTTAACAAATTTGATACTCATTTGCCGAAGTTATCGAGCTTCAAATTTTGGAAAGTCTCAAAAGTTGTGTGTTTGAGCACTAAAAGTACAATATGTTTCTTGGAAATTCAACAAGATGCAATCATGATGTGTTGTGACATCTTCAAAATCTCGTCGAGCTGATTAATTGGACACTTTCTTTAACAAATTTGATACTCATTTCCTGAAGTTATCCAGCTTCAAATTTTGAAAAGACTCAAAATTTGTGTGTTTGAGCACTAAAAGTACTATTTTTCTTGGAAATTCAACAAGATGCAATCATGATGTGTTGTGACATCTTCAAAATCTCGTCGAGCTGATTAATTGGACACTTTCTTTAACAAATTTGATACTCATTTGCTGAAGTTATCGAGCTTCAAATTTTGGAAAGTCTCAAAAGTTGTGTGTTTGAGCACTAAAAGTACTATTTTTCTTGGAAATTCAACAAGATGCAATCATGATGTGTTGTGACATCTTCAAAATCTCGTCGAGCTGATTAATTGGACACTTTCTTTAACAAATTTGATACTCATTTGCTGAAGTTATCGAGCTTCAAAGTTTGAAAAGTCAAAAAAGTTGTGTGTTGAACACATAAAGTACTATTTTTCTCGGAAATTCAACAAGATGCAATCATGATGTGTTGTGACATCTTCAAAATCTCGTCGAGCTGATTTTATTGGACACTTTCTTTAACAAATTTGATACTCATTTGCTGAAGTTATCGAGCTTCAAAGTTTGAAAAGTCAAAAAAGTTGTGTGTTTGAGCACTAAAAGTACTATTTTTCTTGGAAATTCAACAAGATGCAATCATGATGTGTTGTGACATCTTCAAAATCTCGTCGAGCTGATTAAGTGGACACTTTCTTTAACAAATTTGATACTCATTTGCTGAAGTTATCGAGCTTCAAAGTTTGAAAAGTCAAAAAAGTTGTGTGTTGAACACATAAAGTACTATTTTTCTTGGAAATTCAACAAGATGCAATCATGATGTGTTGTGACATCTTCAAAATCTCGTCGAGCTGATTAATTGGACACTAATTTAACAAATTTGATACTCATTTGCCGAAGTTATCGAGCTTCAAATTTTGGAAAGTCTCAAAAGTTGTGTGTTTGAGCACTAAAAGTACTATTTTTCTTGGAAATTCAACAAGATGCAATCATGATGTGTTGTGACATCTTCAAAATCTCGTCGAGCTGATTAATTGGACACTTTCTTTAACAAATTTGATACTCATTTCCTGAAGTTATCCAGCTTCAAATTTTGAAAAGACTCAAAATTTGTGTGTTTGAGCACTAAAAGTACTATTTTTCTTGGAAATTCAACAAGATGCAATCATGATGTGTTGTGACATCTTCAAAATCTCGTCGAGCTGATTAATTGGACACTTTCTTTAACAAATTTGATAATCATTTGCTGAAGTTATCGAGCTTCAAATTTTGGAAAGTCTCAAAAGTTGTGTGTTTGAGCACTAAAAGTACTATTTTTCTTGGAAATTCAACAAGATGCAATCATGATGTGTTGTGACATCTTCAAAATCTCGTCGAGCTGATTAATTGGACACTTTCTTTAACAAATTTGATACTCATTTGCTGAAGTTATCGAGCTTCAAAGTTTGAAAAGTCAAAAAAGTTGTGTGTTGAACACATAAAGTACTATTTTTCTCGGAAATTCAACAAGATGCAATCATGATGTGTTGTGACATCTTCAAAATCTCGTCGAGCTGATTTTATTGGACACTTTCTTTAACAAATTTGATACTCATTTGCTGAAGTTATCGAGCTTCAAAGTTTGAAAAGTCAAAAAAGTTGTGTGTTTGAGCACTAAAAGTACTATTTTTCTTGGAAATTCAACAAGATGCAATCATGATGTGTTGTGACATCTTCAAAATCTCGTCGAGCTGATTAAGTGGACACTTTCTTTAACAAATTTGATACTCATTTGCTGAAGTTATCGAGCTTCAAATTTTGGAAAGTCTCAAAAGTTGTGTGTTTGAGCACTAAAAGTACTATTTTTCTTGGAAATTCAACAAGATGCAATCATGATGTGTTGTGACATCTTCAAAATCTCGTCGAGCTGATTAAGTGGACACTTTCTTTAACAAATTTGATACTCATTTGCTGAAGTTATCGAGCTTCAAAGTTTGAAAAGTCAAAAAAGTTGTGTGTTGAACACATAAAGTACTATTTTTCTTGGAAATTCAACAAGATGCAATCATGATGTGTTGTGACATCTTCAAAATCTCGTCGAGCTGATTAATTGGACATTAATTTAACAAATTTGATACTCATTTGCCGAAGTTATCGAGCTTCAAAATTTGAAAGATAAAAAATTTGTGTGTTGAATACATAAAGTACTATTTTTCTTGGAAATTCAACAAGATGCAATCATGATGTGTTGTGACATCTTCAAAATCTCGTCGAGCTGATTAATTGGACACTTTCTTTAACAAATTTGATACTCATTTGCTGAAGTTATCGAGCTTCAAATTTTGGAAAGTCAAAAAAGTTGTGTGTTTGAGCACTAAAAGTACTATTTTTCTTGGAAATTCATGAAGATGCAATCATGATGTGTTGTGACATCTTCAAAATCTCGTCTAGCTGATTTTATTGGACACTTTCTTTAACAAATTTGATACTCATTTGCAGAAGTTATCGAGCTTCAAAGTTTGAAAAGTCAAAAAAGTTGTGTGTTTGAGCACTAAAAGTACTATTTTTCTTGGAAATTCAACAAGATGCAATCATGATGTGTTGTGACATCTTCAAAATCTCGTCGAGCTGATTAATTGGACACTAATTTAACAAATTTGATACTCATTTGCCGAAGTTATCGAGCTTCAAAGTTTGAAAGATAAAAAATTTGTGTGTTGAATACATAAAGTACTATTTTTCTTGGAAATGCAACAAGATGCAATCATGATGTGTTGTGAGATCTTCAAAATCTCGTCGAGCTGATTAATTGGACACTTTCTTTAACAAATTTGATACTCATTTGCTGAAGTTATCGAGCTTCAAATTTTGAAAAGTCTCAAAAGTTGTGTGTTGAACACATAAAGTACTATTTTTCTTGGAAATTCAACAAGATGCAATCATGATGTGTTGTGACATCTTCAAAATCTCGTCGAGCTGATTAATTGGACACTTTCTTTAACAAATTTGATACTCATTTGCTGAAGTTATCGAGCTTCAAATTTTGAAAAGTCTCAAAAGTTGTGTGTTGAACACATAAAGTACTATTTTTCTTGGAAATTCAACAAGATGCAATCATGATGTGTTGTGACATCTTCAAAATCTCGTCGAGCTGATTAATTAGACACTTTCTTTAACAAATTTGATACTCACTTGCTGAAGTTATCGAGCTTCAAATTTTGAAAATTCTCAAAAGTTGTGTGTTGAACACATAGAGTACTATTTTTCTTGGAAATTCAACAAGATGCAATCATGATGTGTTGTGACATCTTCAAAATCTCGTCGAGCTGATTAATTGGACACTTTCTTTAACAAATTTGATACTCATTTACTGAAATTATCCAGCTTCAAATTTTGAAAAGACTCAAAATTTGTGTGTTTGAGCACTAAAAGTACTATTTTTCTTGGAAATTCAACAAGATGCAATCATGATGTGTTGTGACATCTTCAAAATCTCGTCGAGCTGATTTTATTGGACACTTTCTTTAACAAATTTGATACTCATTTGCTGAAGTTATCGAGCTTCAAATTTTGGAAAGTCTCAAACGTTGTGTGTTTGAGCACTAAAAGTACTATTTTTCTTGGAAATTCAACAAGATGCAATCATGATGTGTTGTGACATCTTCAAAATCTCGTCGAGCTGATTAAGTGGACACTTTCTTTAACAAATTTGATACTCATTTGCTGAAGTTATCGAGCTTCAAAGTTTGAAAAGTCAAAAAAGTTGGGTGTTGAACACATAAAGTACTATTTTTCTTGGAAATTCAACAAGATGCAATCATGATGTGTTGTGACATCTTCAAAATCTCGTCGAGCTGATTAATTGGACACTAATTTAACAAATTTGATACTCATTTGCCGAAGTTATCGAGCTTCAAATTTTGGAAAGTCTCAAAAGTTGTGTGTTTGAGCACTAAAAGTACAATATGTTTCTTGGAAATTCAACAAGATGCAATCATGATGTGTTGTGACATCTTCAAAATCTCGTCGAGCTGATTAATTGGACACTTTCTTTAACAAATTTGATACTCATTTCCTGAAGTTATCCAGCTTCAAATTTTGAAAAGACTCAAAATTTGTGTGTTTGAGCACTAAAAGTACTATTTTTCTTGGAAATTCAACAAGATGCAATCATGATGTGTTGTGACATCTTCAAAATCTCGTCGAGCTGATTAATTGGACACTTTCTTTAACAAATTTGATACTCATTTGCTGAAGTTATCGAGCTTCAAATTTTGGAAAGTCTCAAAAGTTGTGTGTTTGAGCACTAAAAGTACTATTTTTCTTGGAAATTCAACAAGATGCAATCATGATGTGTTGTGACATCTTCAAAATCTCGTCGAGCTGATTAATTGGACACTTTCTTTAACAAATTTGATACTCATTTGCTGAAGTTATCGAGCTTCAAAGTTTGAAAAGTCAAAAAAGTTGTGTGTTGAACACATAAAGTACTATTTTTCTCGGAAATTCAACAAGATGCAATCATGATGTGTTGTGACATCTTCAAAATCTCGTCGAGCTGATTTTATTGGACACTTTCTTTAACAAATTTGATACTCATTTGCTGAAGTTATCGAGCTTCAAAGTTTGAAAAGTCAAAAAAGTTGTGTGTTTGAGCACTAAAAGTACTATTTTTCTTGGAAATTCAACAAGATGCAATCATGATGTGTTGTGACATCTTCAAAATCTCGTCGAGCTGATTAAGTGGACACTTTCTTTAACAAATTTGATACTCATTTGCTGAAGTTATCGAGCTTCAAAGTTTGAAAAGTCAAAAAAGTTGTGTGTTGAACACATAAAGTACTATTTTTCTTGGAAATTCAACAAGATGCAATCATGATGTGTTGTGACATCTTCAAAATCTCGTCGAGCTGATTAATTGGACACTAATTTAACAAATTTGATACTCATTTGCCGAAGTTATCGAGCTTCAAATTTTGGAAAGTCTCAAAAGTTGTGTGTTTGAGCACTAAAAGTACTATTTTTCTTGGAAATTCAACAAGATGCAATCATGATGTGTTGTGACATCTTCAAAATCTCGTCGAGCTGATTAATTGGACACTTTCTTTAACAAATTTGATACTCATTTCCTGAAGTTATCCAGCTTCAAATTTTGAAAAGACTCAAAATTTGTGTGTTTGAGCACTAAAAGTACTATTTTTCTTGGAAATTCAACAAGATGCAATCATGATGTGTTGTGACATCTTCAAAATCTCGTCGAGCTGATTAATTGGACACTTTCTTTAACAAATTTGATAATCATTTGCTGAAGTTATCGAGCTTCAAATTTTGGAAAGTCTCAAAAGTTGTGTGTTTGAGCACTAAAAGTACTATTTTTCTTGGAAATTCAACAAGATGCAATCATGATGTGTTGTGACATCTTCAAAATCTCGTCGAGCTGATTAATTGGACACTTTCTTTAACAAATTTGATACTCATTTGCTGAAGTTATCGAGCTTCAAAGTTTGAAAAGTCAAAAAAGTTGTGTGTTGAACACATAAAGTACTATTTTTCTCGGAAATTCAACAAGATGCAATCATGATGTGTTGTGACATCTTCAAAATCTCGTCGAGCTGATTTTATTGGACACTTTCTTTAACAAATTTGATACTCATTTGCTGAAGTTATCGAGCTTCAAAGTTTGAAAAGTCAAAAAAGTTGTGTGTTTGAGCACTAAAAGTACTATTTTTCTTGGAAATTCAACAAGATGCAATCATGATGTGTTGTGACATCTTCAAAATCTCGTCGAGCTGATTAAGTGGACACTTTCTTTAACAAATTTGATACTCATTTGCTGAAGTTATCGAGCTTCAAATTTTGGAAAGTCTCAAAAGTTGTGTGTTTGAGCACTAAAAGTACTATTTTTCTTGGAAATTCAACAAGATGCAATCATGATGTGTTGTGACATCTTCAAAATCTCGTCGAGCTGATTAAGTGGACACTTTCTTTAACAAATTTGATACTCATTTGCTGAAGTTATCGAGCTTCAAAGTTTGAAAAGTCAAAAAAGTTGTGTGTTGAACACATAAAGTACTATTTTTCTTGGAAATTCAACAAGATGCAATCATGATGTGTTGTGACATCTTCAAAATCTCGTCGAGCTGATTAATTGGACATTAATTTAACAAATTTGATACTCATTTGCCGAAGTTATCGAGCTTCAAAATTTGAAAGATAAAAAATTTGTGTGTTGAATACATAAAGTACTATTTTTCTTGGAAATTCAACAAGATGCAATCATGATGTGTTGTGACATCTTCAAAATCTCGTCGAGCTGATTAATTGGACACTTTCTTTAACAAATTTGATACTCATTTGCTGAAGTTATCGAGCTTCAAATTTTGGAAAGTCAAAAAAGTTGTGTGTTTGAGCACTAAAAGTACTATTTTTCTTGGAAATTCATGAAGATGCAATCATGATGTGTTGTGACATCTTCAAAATCTCGTCTAGCTGATTTTATTGGACACTTTCTTTAACAAATTTGATACTCATTTGCAGAAGTTATCGAGCTTCAAAGTTTGAAAAGTCAAAAAAGTTGTGTGTTTGAGCACTAAAAGTACTATTTTTCTTGGAAATTCAACAAGATGCAATCATGATGTGTTGTGACATCTTCAAAATCTCGTCGAGCTGATTAATTGGACACTAATTTAACAAATTTGATACTCATTTGCCGAAGTTATCGAGCTTCAAAGTTTGAAAGATAAAAAATTTGTGTGTTGAATACATAAAGTACTATTTTTCTTGGAAATGCAACAAGATGCAATCATGATGTGTTGTGAGATCTTCAAAATCTCGTCGAGCTGATTAATTGGACACTTTCTTTAACAAATTTGATACTCATTTGCTGAAGTTATCGAGCTTCAAATTTTGAAAAGTCTCAAAAGTTGTGTGTTGAACACATAAAGTACTATTTTTCTTGGAAATTCAACAAGATGCAATCATGATGTGTTGTGACATCTTCAAAATCTCGTCGAGCTGATTAATTGGACACTTTCTTTAACAAATTTGATACTCATTTGCTGAAGTTATCGAGCTTCAAATTTTGAAAAGTCTCAAAAGTTGTGTGTTGAACACATAAAGTACTATTTTTCTTGGAAATTCAACAAGATGCAATCATGATGTGTTGTGACATTTTCAAAATCTCGTCGAGCTGATTAATTAGACACTTTCTTTAACAAATTTGATACTCACTTGCTGAAGTTATCGAGCTTCAAATTTTGAAAATTCTCAAAAGTTGTGTGTTGAACACATAGAGTACTATTTTTCTTGGAAATTCAACAAGATGCAATCATGATGTGTTGTGACATCTTCAAAATCTCGTCGAGCTGATTAATTGGACACTTTCTTTAACAAATTTGATACTCATTTACTGAAATTATCCAGCTTCAAATTTTGAAAAGACTCAAAATTTGTGTGTTTGAGCACTAAAAGTACTATTTTTCTTGGAAATTCAACAATATGCAATCATGATGTGTTGTGACATCTTCAAAATCTCGTCGAGCTGATTAATTGGACACTAATTTAACAAATTTGATACTCATTTGCTGAAGTTATCGAGCTTCAAATTTTGAAAAGTCTCAAAAGTTGTGTGTTGAACACATAAAGTACTATTTTTCTTGGAAATTCAACAAGATGCAATCATGATGTGTTGTGACTTCTTCAAAATCTCGTCGAGCTGATTAATTGGACACTAATTTAATAAATTAGATACTCATTTGCTTAAGTTATCGAGCTTCAAAGTTTGAAAAGTCAAAAAAGTTGTGTGTTTGAGCACTAAAAGTACTATTTTTCTTGGAAATTCAACAAGATGCAATCATGATGTGTTGTGACATCTTCAAAATCTCGTCGAGCTGATTTTATTGGACACTTTCTTTAACAAATTTGATACTCATTTGCTGAAGTTATCGAGCTTCAAATTTTGGAAAGTCTCAAACGTTGTGTGTTTGAGCACTAAAAGTACTATTTTTCTTGGAAATTCAACAAGATGCAATCATGATGTGTTGTGACATCTTCAAAATCTCGTCGAGCTGATTAAGTGGACACTTTCTTTAACAAATTTGATACTCATTTGCTGAAGTTATCGAGCTTCAAATTTTGGAAAGTCTCAAACGTTGTGTGTTTGAGCACTAAAAGTACTATTTTTCTTGGAAATTCAACAAGATGCAATCATGATGTGTTGTGACATCTTCAAAATCTCGTCGAGCTGATTAAGTGGACACTTTCTTTAACAAATTTGATACTCATTTGCTGAAGTTATCGAGCTTCAAAGTTTGAAAAGTCAAAAAAGTTGTGTGTTGAACACATAAAGTACTATTTTTCTTGGAAATTCAACAAGATGCAATCATGATGTGTTGTGACATCTTCAAAATCTCGTCGAGCTGATTAATTGGACACTTTCTTTAACAAATTTGATACTCATTTGCTGAAGTTATCGAGCTTCAAATTTTGGAAAGTCTCAAACGTTGTGTGTTTGAGCACTAAAAGTACTATTTTTCTTGGAAATTCAACAAGATGCAATCATGATGTGTTGTGACATCTTCAAAATCTCGTCGAGCTGATTAAGTGGACACTTTCTTTAACAAATTTGATACTCATTTGCTGAAGTTATCGAGCTTCAAAGTTTGAAAAGTCAAAAAAGTTGTGTGTTTGAGCACTAAAAGTACTATTTTTCTTGGAAATTCAACAAGATGCAATCATGATGTGTTGTGACATCTTCAAAATCTCGTCGAGCTGATTAAGTGGACACTTTCTTTAACAAATTTGATACTCATTTGCTGAAGTTATCGAGCTTCAAAGTTTGAAAAGTCAAAAAAGTTGTGTGTTGAACACATAAAGTACTATTTTTCTTGGAAATTCAACAAGATGCAATCATGATGTGTTGTGACATCTTCAAAATCTCGTCGAGCTGATTAATTGGACACTAATTTAACAAATTTGATACTCATTTGCCGAAGTTATCGAGCTTCAAATTTTGGAAAGTCTCAAAAGTTGTGTGTTTGAGCACTAAAAGTACTATTTTTCTTGGAAATTCAACAAGATGCAATCATGATGTGTTGTGACATCTTCAAAATCTCGTCGAGCTGATTAATTGGACACTTTCTTTAACAAATTTGATACTCATTTCCTGAAGTTATCCAGCTTCAAATTTTGAAAAGACTCAAAATTTGTGTGTTTGAGCACTAAAAGTACTATTTTTCTTGGAAATTCAACAAGATGCAATCATGATGTGTTGTGACATCTTCAAAATCTCGTCGAGCTGATTAATTGGACACTTTCTTTAACAAATTTGATAATCATTTGCTGAAGTTATCGAGCTTCAAATTTTGGAAAGTCTCAAAAGTTGTGTGTTTGAGCACTAAAAGTACTATTTTTCTTGGAAATTCAACAAGATGCAATCATGATGTGTTGTGACATCTTCAAAATCTCGTCGAGCTGATTAATTGGACACTTTCTTTAACAAATTTGATACTCATTTGCTGAAGTTATCGAGCTTCAAAGTTTGAAAAGTCAAAAAAGTTGTGTGTTGAACACATAAAGTACTATTTTTCTCGGAAATTCAACAAGATGCAATCATGATGTGTTGTGACATCTTCAAAATCTCGTCGAGCTGATTTTATTGGACACTTTCTTTAACAAATTTGATACTCATTTGCTGAAGTTATCGAGCTTCAAAGTTTGAAAAGTCAAAAAAGTTGTGTGTTTGAGCACTAAAAGTACTATTTTTCTTGGAAATTCAACAAGATGCAATCATGATGTGTTGTGACATCTTCAAAATCTCGTCGAGCTGATTAAGTGGACACTTTCTTTAACAAATTTGATACTCATTTGCTGAAGTTATCGAGCTTCAAATTTTGGAAAGTCTCAAAAGTTGTGTGTTTGAGCACTAAAAGTACTATTTTTCTTGGAAATTCAACAAGATGCAATCATGATGTGTTGTGACATCTTCAAAATCTCGTCGAGCTGATTAAGTGGACACTTTCTTTAACAAATTTGATACTCATTTGCTGAAGTTATCGAGCTTCAAAGTTTGAAAAGTCAAAAAAGTTGTGTGTTGAACACATAAAGTACTATTTTTCTTGGAAATTCAACAAGATGCAATCATGATGTGTTGTGACATCTTCAAAATCTCGTCGAGCTGATTAATTGGACATTAATTTAACAAATTTGATACTCATTTGCCGAAGTTATCGAGCTTCAAAATTTGAAAGATAAAAAATTTGTGTGTTGAATACATAAAGTACTATTTTTCTTGGAAATTCAACAAGATGCAATCATGATGTGTTGTGACATCTTCAAAATCTCGTCGAGCTGATTAATTGGACACTTTCTTTAACAAATTTGATACTCATTTGCTGAAGTTATCGAGCTTCAAATTTTGGAAAGTCAAAAAAGTTGTGTGTTTGAGCACTAAAAGTACTATTTTTCTTGGAAATTCATGAAGATGCAATCATGATGTGTTGTGACATCTTCAAAATCTCGTCTAGCTGATTTTATTGGACACTTTCTTTAACAAATTTGATACTCATTTGCAGAAGTTATCGAGCTTCAAAGTTTGAAAAGTCAAAAAAGTTGTGTGTTTGAGCACTAAAAGTACTATTTTTCTTGGAAATTCAACAAGATGCAATCATGATGTGTTGTGACATCTTCAAAATCTCGTCGAGCTGATTAATTGGACACTAATTTAACAAATTTGATACTCATTTGCCGAAGTTATCGAGCTTCAAAGTTTGAAAGATAAAAAATTTGTGTGTTGAATACATAAAGTACTATTTTTCTTGGAAATGCAACAAGATGCAATCATGATGTGTTGTGAGATCTTCAAAATCTCGTCGAGCTGATTAATTGGACACTTTCTTTAACAAATTTGATACTCATTTGCTGAAGTTATCGAGCTTCAAATTTTGAAAAGTCTCAAAAGTTGTGTGTTGAACACATAAAGTACTATTTTTCTTGGAAATTCAACAAGATGCAATCATGATGTGTTGTGACATCTTCAAAATCTCGTCGAGCTGATTAATTAGACACTTTCTTTAACAAATTTGATACTCACTTGCTGAAGTTATCGAGCTTCAAATTTTGAAAATTCTCAAAAGTTGTGTGTTGAACACATAGAGTACTATTTTTCTTGGAAATTCAACAAGATGCAATCATGATGTGTTGTGACATCTTCAAAATCTCGTCGAGCTGATTAATTGGACACTTTCTTTAACAAATTTGATACTCATTTACTGAAATTATCCAGCTTCAAATTTTGAAAAGACTCAAAATTTGTGTGTTTGAGCACTAAAAGTACTATTTTTCTTGGAAATTCAACAATATGCAATCATGATGTGTTGTGACATCTTCAAAATCTCGTCGAGCTGATTAATTGGACACTAATTTAACAAATTTGATACTCATTTGCTGAAGTTATCGAGCTTCAAATTTTGAAAAGTCTCAAAAGTTGTGTGTTGAACACATAAAGTACTATTTTTCTTGGAAATTCAACAAGATGCAATCATGATGTGTTGTGACTTCTTCAAAATCTCGTCGAGCTGATTAATTGGACACTAATTTAATAAATTAGATACTCATTTGCTTAAGTTATCGAGCTTCAAAGTTTGAAAAGTCAAAAAAGTTGTGTGTTTGAGCACTAAAAGTACTATTTTTCTTGGAAATTCAACAAGATGCAATCATGATGTGTTGTGACATCTTCAAAATCTCGTCGAGCTGATTTTATTGGACACTTTCTTTAACAAATTTGATACTCATTTGCTGAAGTTATCGAGCTTCAAATTTTGGAAAGTCTCAAACGTTGTGTGTTTGAGCACTAAAAGTACTATTTTTCTTGGAAATTCAACAAGATGCAATCATGATGTGTTGTGACATCTTCAAAATCTCGTCGAGCTGATTAAGTGGACACTTTCTTTAACAAATTTGATACTCATTTGCTGAAGTTATCGAGCTTCAAATTTTGGAAAGTCTCAAACGTTGTGTGTTTGAGCACTAAAAGTACTATTTTTCTTGGAAATTCAACAAGATGCAATCATGATGTGTTGTGACATCTTCAAAATCTCGTCGAGCTGATTAAGTGGACACTTTCTTTAACAAATTTGATACTCATTTGCTGAAGTTATCGAGCTTCAAAGTTTGAAAAGTCAAAAAAGTTGTGTGTTGAACACATAAAGTACTATTTTTCTTGGAAATTCAACAAGATGCAATCATGATGTGTTGTGACATCTTCAAAATCTCGTCGAGCTGATTAATTGGACACTTTCTTTAACAAATTTGATACTCATTTGCTGAAGTTATCCAGCTTCAAATTTTGAAAAGACTCAAAATTTGTGTGTTTGAGCACTAAAAGTACTATTTTTCTTGGAAATTCAACAAGATGCAATCATGATGTGTTGTGACATCTTCAAAATCTCGTCGAGCTGATTAATTGGACACTTTCTTTAACAAATTTGATACTCATTTGCTGAAGTTATCGAGCTTCAAATTTTGGAAAGTCTCAAAAGTTGTGTGTTTGAGTACTAAAAGTACTATTTTTCTTGGAAATTCAACAAGATGCAATCATGATGTGTTGTGACATCTTCAAAATCTCGTCGAGCTGATTAATTGGACACTAATTTAACAAATTTGATACTCATTTGCCGAAGTTATCGAGCTTCAAAGTTTGAAAGATAAAAAATTTGTGTGTTGAATACATAAAGTACTATTTTTCTTGGAAATGCAACAAGATGCAATCATGATGTGTTGTGAGATCTTCAAAATCTCGTCGAGCTGATTAATTGGACACTTTCTTTAACAAATTTGATACTCATTTGCTGAAGTTATCGAGCTTCAAATTTTGAAAAGTCTCAAAAGTTGTGTGTTGAACACATAAAGTACTATTTTTCTTGGAAATTCAACAAGATGCAATCATGATGTGTTGTGACATCTTCAAAATCTCGTCGAGCTGATTAATTGGACACTTTCTTTAACAAATTTGATACTCATTTGCTGAAGTTATCGAGCTTCAAATTTTGAAAAGTCTCAAAAGTTGTGTGTTGAACACATAAAGTACTATTTTTCTTGGAAATTCAACAAGATGCAATCATGATGTGTTGTGACTTCTTCAAAATCTCGTCGAGCTGATTAATTGGACACTTTCTTTAACAAATTTGATACTCATTTACTGAAATTATCCAGCTTCAAATTTTGAAAAGACTCAAAATTTGTGTGTTTGAGCACTAAAAGTACTATTTTTCTTGGAAATTCAACAAGATGCAATCATGATGTGTTGTGACATCTTCAAAATCTCGTCGAGCTGATTAATTGGACACTTTCTTTAACAAATTTGATACTCATTTACTGAAATTATCCAGCTTCAAATTTTGAAAAGACTCAAAATTTGTGTGTTTGAGCACTAAAAGTACTATTTTTCTTGGAAATTCAACAAGATGCAATCATGATGTGTTGTGATATCTTCAAAATCTCGTCGAGCTGATTAATTGGACACTTTCTTTAACAAATTTGATACTCATTTACTGAAATTATCCAGCTTCAAATTTTGAAAAGACTCAAAATTTGTGTGTTTGAGCACTAAAAGTACTATTTTTCTTGGAAATTCAACAAGATGCAATCATGATGTGTTGTGACATCTTCAAAATCTCGTCGAGCTGATTAATTGGACACTAATTTAACAAATTTGATACTCATTTGCTGAAGTTATCGAGCTTCAAATTTTGAAAAGTCTCAAAAGTTGTGTGTTGAACACATAAAGTACTATTTTTCTTGGAAATTCAACAAGATGCAATCATGATGTGTTGTGACATCTTCAAAATCTCGTCGAGCTGATTAATTGGACACTTTCTTTAACAAATTTGATACTCATTTCCTGAAGTTATCCAGCTTCAAATTTTGAAAAGACTCAAAATTTGTGTGTTTGAGCACTAAAAGTACTATTTTTCTTGGAAATTCAACAAGATGCAATCATGATGTGTTGTGACATCTTCAAAATCTCGTCGAGCTGATTAATTGGACACTTTCTTTAACAAATTTGATACTCATTTGCTGAAGTTATCGAGCTTCAAATTTTGGAAAGTCTCAAAAGTTGTGTGTTTGAGTACTAAAAGTACTATTTTTCTTGGAAATTCAACAAGATGCAATCATGATGTGTTGTGACATCTTCAAAATCTCGTCGAGCTGATTAATTGGACACTAATTTAACAAATTTGATACTCATTTGCTGAAGTTATCGAGCTTCAAATTTTGAAAAGTCTCAAAAGTTGTGTGTTGAACACATAAAGTACTATTTTTCTTGGAAATTCAACAAGATGCAATCATGATGTGTTGTGACTTCTTCAAAATCTCGTCGAGCTGATTAATTGGACACTTTCTTTAACAAATTTGATACTCATTTACTGAAATTATCCAGCTTCAAATTTTGAAAAGACTCAAAATTTGTGTGTTTGAGCACTAAAAGTACTATTTTTCTTGGAAATTCAACAAGATGCAATCATGATGTGTTGTGACATCTTCAAAATCTCGTCGAGCTGATTAATTGGACACTTTCTTTAACAAATTTGATACTCATTTACTGAAATTATCCAGCTTCAAATTTTGAAAAGACTCAAAATTTGTGTGTTTGAGCACTAAAAGTACTATTTTTCTTGGAAATTCAACAAGATGCAATCATGATGTGTTGTGATATCTTCAAAATCTCGTCGAGCTGATTAATTGGACACTTTCTTTAACAAATTTGATACTCATTTACTGAAATTATCCAGCTTCAAATTTTGAAAAGACTCAAAATTTGTGTGTTTGAGCACTAAAAGTACTATTTTTCTTGGAAATTCAACAAGATGCAATCATGATGTGTTGTGACATCTTCAAAATCTCGTCGAGCTGATTAATTGGACACTAATTTAACAAATTTGATACTCATTTGCTGAAGTTATCGAGCTTCAAATTTTGAAAAGTCTCAAAAGTTGTGTGTTGAACACATAAAGTACTATTTTTCTTGGAAATTCAACAAGATGCAATCATGATGTGTTGTGACATCTTCAAAATCTCGTCGAGCTGATTAATTGGACACTTTCTTTAACAAATTTGATACTCATTTCCTGAAGTTATCCAGCTTCAAATTTTGAAAAGACTCAAAATTTGTGT
The DNA here is from genome assembly GCF_040115645.1 of Euwallacea fornicatus. NCBI lineage: Eukaryota > Metazoa > Arthropoda > Insecta > Coleoptera > Curculionidae > Euwallacea > Euwallacea fornicatus. Next base: position 411,845 of record NW_027096014.1, on the reverse strand, counting down.
GTTTGAGCACTAAAAGTACTATTTTTCTTGGAAATTCAACAAGATGCAATCATGATGTGTTGTGACATCTTCAAAATCTCGTCGAGCTGATTAATTGGACACTTTCTTTAACAAATTTGATACTCATTTGCTGAAGTTATCGAGCTTCAAATTTTGGAAAGTCTCAAAAGTTGTGTGTTTGAGTACTAAAAGTACTATTTTTCTTGGAAATTCAACAAGATGCAATCATGATGTGTTGTGACATCTTCAAAATCTCGTCGAGCTGATTAATTGGACACTAATTTAACAAATTTGATACTCATTTGCCGAAGTTATCGAGCTTCAAAGTTTGAAAGATAAAAAATTTGTGTGTTGAATACATAAAGTACTATTTTTCTTGGAAATGCAACAAGATGCAATCATGATGTGTTGTGAGATCTTCAAAATCTCGTCGAGCTGATTAATTGGACACTTTCTTTAACAAATTTGATACTCATTTGCTGAAGTTATCGAGCTTCAAATTTTGAAAAGTCTCAAAAGTTGTGTGTTGAACACATAAAGTACTATTTTTCTTGGAAATTCAACAAGATGCAATCATGATGTGTTGTGACATCTTCAAAATCTCGTCGAGCTGATTAATTAGACACTTTCTTTAACAAATTTGATACTCACTTGCTGAAGTTATCGAGCTTCAAATTTTGAAAATTCTCAAAAGTTGTGTGTTGAACACATAGAGTACTATTTTTCTTGGAAATTCAACAAGATGCAATCATGATGTGTTGTGACATCTTCAAAATCTCGTCGAGCTGATTAATTGGACACTTTCTTTAACAAATTTGATACTCATTTACTGAAATTATCCAGCTTCAAATTTTGAAAAGACTCAAAATTTGTGTGTTTGAGCACTAAAAGTACTATTTTTCTTGGAAATTCAACAATATGCAATCATGATGTGTTGTGACATCTTCAAAATCTCGTCGAGCTGATTAATTGGACACTAATTTAACAAATTTGATACTCATTTGCTGAAGTTATCGAGCTTCAAATTTTGAAAAGTCTCAAAAGTTGTGTGTTGAACACATAAAGTACTATTTTTCTTGGAAATTCAACAAGATGCAATCATGATGTGTTGTGACTTCTTCAAAATCTCGTCGAGCTGATTAATTGGACACTAATTTAATAAATTTGATACTCATTTGCTGAAGTTATCGAGCTTCAAAGTTTGAAAAGTCAAAAAAGTTGTGTGTTTGAGCACTAAAAGTACTATTTTTCTTGGAAATTCAACAAGATGCAATCATGATGTGTTGTGACATCTTCAAAATCTCGTCGAGCTGATTAATTGGACACTAATTTAACAAATTTGATACTCATTTGCCGAAGTTATCGAGCTTCAAAGTTTGAAAGATAAAAAATTTGTGTGTTGAATACATAAAGTACTATTTTTCTTGGAAATGCAACAAGATGCAATCATGATGTGTTGTGAGATCTTCAAAATCTCGTCGAGCTGATTAATTGGACACTTTCTTTAACAAATTTGATACTCATTTGCTGAAGTTATCGAGCTTCAAATTTTGAAAAGTCTCAAAAGTTGTGTGTTGAACACATAAAGTACTATTTTTCTTGGAAATTCAACAAGATGCAATCATGATGTGTTGTGACATCTTCAAAATCTCGTCGAGCTGATTAATTGGACACTTTCTTTAACAAATTTGATACTCATTTGCTGAAGTTATCGAGCTTCAAATTTTGAAAAGTCTCAAAAGTTGTGTGTTGAACACATAAAGTACTATTTTTCTTGGAAATTCAACAAGATGCAATCATGATGTGTTGTGACATCTTCAAAATCTCGTCGAGCTGATTAATTAGACACTTTCTTTAACAAATTTGATACTCACTTGCTGAAGTTATCGAGCTTCAAATTTTGAAAATTCTCAAAAGTTGTGTGTTGAACACATAGAGTACTATTTTTCTTGGAAATTCAACAAGATGCAATCATGATGTGTTGTGACATCTTCAAAATCTCGTCGAGCTGATTAATTGGACACTTTCTTTAACAAATTTGATACTCATTTACTGAAATTATCCAGCTTCAAATTTTGAAAAGACTCAAAATTTGTGTGTTTGAGCACTAAAAGTACTATTTTTCTTGGAAATTCAACAATATGCAATCATGATGTGTTGTGACATCTTCAAAATCTCGTCGAGCTGATTAATTGGACACTAATTTAACAAATTTGATACTCATTTGCTGAAGTTATCGAGCTTCAAATTTTGAAAAGTCTCAAAAGTTGTGTGTTGAACACATAAAGTACTATTTTTCTTGGAAATTCAACAAGATGCAATCATGATGTGTTGTGACTTCTTCAAAATCTCGTCGAGCTGATTAATTGGACACTAATTTAATAAATTAGATACTCATTTGCTGAAGTTATCGAGCTTCAAAGTTTGAAAAGTCAAAAAAGTTGTGTGTTTGAGCACTAAAAGTACTATTTTTCTTGGAAATTCAACAAGATGCAATCATGATGTGTTGTGACATCTTCAAAATCTCGTCGAGCTGATTTTATTGGACACTTTCTTTAACAAATTTGATACTCATTTGCTGAAGTTATCGAGCTTCAAATTTTGGAAAGTCTCAAACGTTGTGTGTTTGAGCACTAAAAGTACTATTTTTCTTGGAAATTCAACAAGATGCAATCATGATGTGTTGTGACATCTTCAAAATCTCGTCGAGCTGATTAAGTGGACACTTTCTTTAATAAATTTGATACTCATTTGCTGAAGTTATCGAGCTTCAAATTTTGGAAAGTCTCAAACGTTGTGTGTTTGAGCACTAAAAGTACTATTTTTCTTGGAAATTCAACAAGATGCAATCATGATGTGTTGTGACATCTTCAAAATCTCGTCGAGCTGATTAAGTGGACACTTTCTTTAACAAATTTGATACTCATTTGCTGAAGTTATCGAGCTTCAAAGTTTGAAAAGTCAAAAAAGTTGTGTGTTGAACACATAAAGTACTATTTTTCTTGGAAATTCAACAAGATGCAATCATGATGTGTTGTGACATCTTCAAAATCTCGTCGAGCTGATTAATTGGACACTTTCTTTAACAAATTTGATACTCATTTGCTGAAGTTATCCAGCTTCAAATTTTGAAAAGACTCAAAATTTGTGTGTTTGAGCACTAAAAGTACTATTTTTCTTGGAAATTCAACAAGATGCAATCATGATGTGTTGTGACATCTTCAAAATCTCGTCGAGCTGATTAATTGGACACTTTCTTTAACAAATTTGATACTCATTTGCTGAAGTTATCGAGCTTCAAATTTTGGAAAGTCTCAAAAGTTGTGTGTTTGAGTACTAAAAGTACTATTTTTCTTGGAAATTCAACAAGATGCAATCATGATGTGTTGTGACATCTTCAAAATCTCGTCGAGCTGATTAATTGGACACTAATTTAACAAATTTGATACTCATTTGCCGAAGTTATCGAGCTTCAAAGTTTGAAAGATAAAAAATTTGTGTGTTGAATACATAAAGTACTATTTTTCTTGGAAATGCAACAAGATGCAATCATGATGTGTTGTGAGATCTTCAAAATCTCGTCGAGCTGATTAATTGGACACTTTCTTTAACAAATTTGATACTCATTTGCTGAAGTTATCGAGCTTCAAATTTTGAAAAGTCTCAAAAGTTGTGTGTTGAACACATAAAGTACTATTTTTCTTGGAAATTCAACAAGATGCAATCATGATGTGTTGTGACATCTTCAAAATCTCGTCGAGCTGATTAATTGGACACTTTCTTTAACAAATTTGATACTCATTTGCTGAAGTTATCGAGCTTCAAATTTTGAAAAGTCTCAAAAGTTGTGTGTTGAACACATAAAGTACTATTTTTCTTGGAAATTCAACAAGATGCAATCATGATGTGTTGTGACTTCTTCAAAATCTCGTCGAGCTGATTAATTGGACACTTTCTTTAACAAATTTGATACTCATTTACTGAAATTATCCAGCTTCAAATTTTGAAAAGACTCAAAATTTGTGTGTTTGAGCACTAAAAGTACTATTTTTCTTGGAAATTCAACAAGATGCAATCATGATGTGTTGTGACATCTTCAAAATCTCGTCGAGCTGATTAATTGGACACTTTCTTTAACAAATTTGATACTCATTTACTGAAATTATCCAGCTTCAAATTTTGAAAAGACTCAAAATTTGTGTGTTTGAGCACTAAAAGTACTATTTTTCTTGGAAATTCAACAAGATGCAATCATGATGTGTTGTGATATCTTCAAAATCTCGTCGAGCTGATTAATTGGACACTTTCTTTAACAAATTTGATACTCATTTACTGAAATTATCCAGCTTCAAATATTGAAAAGACTCAAAATTTGTGTGTTTGAGCACTAAAAGTACTATTTTTCTTGGAAATTCAACAAGATGCAATCATGATGTGTTGTGACATCTTCAAAATCTCGTCGAGCTGATTAATTGGACACTAATTTAACAAATTTGATACTCATTTGCTGAAGTTATCGAGCTTCAAATTTTGAAAAGTCTCAAAAGTTGTGTGTTGAACACATAAAGTACTATTTTTCTTGGAAATTCAACAAGATGCAATCATGATGTGTTGTGACATCTTCAAAATCTCGTCGAGCTGATTAATTGGACACTTTCTTTAACAAATTTGATACTCATTTCCTGAAGTTATCCAGCTTCAAATTTTGAAAAGACTCAAAATTTGTGTGTTTGAGCACTAAAAGTACTATTTTTCTTGGAAATTCAACAAGATGCAATCATGATGTGTTGTGACATCTTCAAAATCTCGTCGAGCTGATTAATTGGACACTTTCTTTAACAAATTTGATACTCATTTGCTGAAGTTATCGAGCTTCAAATTTTGGAAAGTCTCAAAAGTTGTGTGTTTGAGTACTAAAAGTACTATTTTTCTTGGAAATTCAACAAGATGCAATCATGATGTGTTGTGACATCTTCAAAATCTCGTCGAGCTGATTAATTGGACACTAATTTAACAAATTTGATACTCATTTGCTGAAGTTATCGAGCTTCAAATTTTGAAAAGTCTCAAAAGTTGTGTGTTGAACACATAAAGTACTATTTTTCTTGGAAATTCAACAAGATGCAATCATGATGTGTTGTGACTTCTTCAAAATCTCGTCGAGCTGATTAATTGGACACTTTCTTTAACAAATTTGATACTCATTTACTGAAATTATCCAGCTTCAAATTTTGAAAAGACTCAAAATTTGTGTGTTTGAGCACTAAAAGTACTATTTTTCTTGGAAATTCAACAAGATGCAATCATGATGTGTTGTGACATCTTCAAAATCTCGTCGAGCTGATTAATTGGACACTTTCTTTAACAAATTTGATACTCATTTACTGAAATTATCCAGCTTCAAATTTTGAAAAGACTCAAAATTTGTGTGTTTGAGCACTAAAAGTACTATTTTTCTTGGAAATTCAACAAGATGCAATCATGATGTGTTGTGATATCTTCAAAATCTCGTCGAGCTGATTAATTGGACACTTTCTTTAACAAATTTGATACTCATTTACTGAAATTATCCAGCTTCAAATTTTGAAAAGACTCAAAATTTGTGTGTTTGAGCACTAAAAGTACTATTTTTCTTGGAAATTCAACAAGATGCAATCATGATGTGTTGTGACATCTTCAAAATCTCGTCGAGCTGATTAATTGGACACTAATTTAACAAATTTGATACTCATTTGCTGAAGTTATCGAGCTTCAAATTTTGAAAAGTCTCAAAAGTTGTGTGTTGAACACATAAAGTACTATTTTTCTTGGAAATTCAACAAGATGCAATCATGATGTGTTGTGACATCTTCAAAATCTCGTCGAGCTGATTAATTGGACACTTTCTTTAACAAATTTGATACTCATTTCCTGAAGTTATCCAGCTTCAAATTTTGAAAAGACTCAAAATTTGTGTGTTTGAGCACTAAAAGTACTATTTTTCTTGGAAATTCAACAAGATGCAATCATGATGTGTTGTGACATCTTCAAAATCTCGTCGAGCTGATTAATTGGACACTTTCTTTAACAAATTTGATACTCATTTGCTGAAGTTATCGAGCTTCAAATTTTGGAAAGTCTCAAAAGTTGTGTGTTTGAGTACTAAAAGTACTATTTTTCTTGGAAATTCAACAAGATGCAATCATGATGTGTTGTGACATCTTCAAAATCTCGTCGAGCTGATTAATTGGACACTAATTTAACAAATTTGATACTCATTTGCCGAAGTTATCGAGCTTCAAAGTTTGAAAGATAAAAAATTTGTGTGTTGAATACATAAAGTACTATTTTTCTTGGAAATGCAACAAGATGCAATCATGATGTGTTGTGAGATCTTCAAAATCTCGTCGAGCTGATTAATTGGACACTTTCTTTAACAAATTTGATACTCATTTGCTGAAGTTATCGAGCTTCAAATTTTGAAAAGTCTCAAAAGTTGTGTGTTGAACACATAAAGTACTATTTTTCTTGGAAATTCAACAAGATGCAATCATGATGTGTTGTGACATCTTCAAAATCTCGTCGAGCTGATTAATTAGACACTTTCTTTAACAAATTTGATACTCACTTGCTGAAGTTATCGAGCTTCAAATTTTGAAAATTCTCAAAAGTTGTGTGTTGAACACATAGAGTACTATTTTTCTTGGAAATTCAACAAGATGCAATCATGATGTGTTGTGACATCTTCAAAATCTCGTCGAGCTGATTAATTGGACACTTTCTTTAACAAATTTGATACTCATTTACTGAAATTATCCAGCTTCAAATTTTGAAAAGACTCAAAATTTGTGTGTTTGAGCACTAAAAGTACTATTTTTCTTGGAAATTCAACAATATGCAATCATGATGTGTTGTGACATCTTCAAAATCTCGTCGAGCTGATTAATTGGACACTAATTTAACAAATTTGATACTCATTTGCTGAAGTTATCGAGCTTCAAATTTTGAAAAGTCTCAAAAGTTGTGTGTTGAACACATAAAGTACTATTTTTCTTGGAAATTCAACAAGATGCAATCATGATGTGTTGTGACTTCTTCAAAATCTCGTCGAGCTGATTAATTGGACACTAATTTAATAAATTTGATACTCATTTGCTGAAGTTATCGAGCTTCAAAGTTTGAAAAGTCAAAAAAGTTGTGTGTTTGAGCACTAAAAGTACTATTTTTCTTGGAAATTCAACAAGATGCAATCATGATGTGTTGTGACATCTTCAAAATCTCGTCGAGCTGATTTTATTGGACACTTTCTTTAACAAATTTGATACTCATTTGCTGAAGTTATCGAGCTTCAAATTTTGGAAAGTCTCAAACGTTGTGTGTTTGAGCACTAAAAGTACTATTTTTCTTGGAAATTCAACAAGATGCAATCATGATGTGTTGTGACATCTTCAAAATCTCGTCGAGCTGATTTTATTGGACACTTTCTTTAACAAATTTGATACTCATTTGCTGAAGTTATCGAGCTTCAAATTTTGGAAAGTCTCAAACGTTGTGTGTTTGAGCACTAAAAGTACTATTTTTCTTGGAAATTCAACAAGATGCAATCATGATGTGTTGTGACATCTTCAAAATCTCGTCGAGCTGATTTTATTGGACACTTTCTTTAACAAATTTGATACTCATTTGCCGAAGTTATCGAACTTCAAATTTTGAAAAGTCAAAAAAGTTGTGTGTTGAACACATAAAGTACTATTTTTTTTGGAAATTCAACATCATGCAATCATGATGTGTTGTGACATCTTCAAAATCTCGTCGAGCTGATTAATTGGACACTTTCTTTAACAAATTTGATACTCATTTGCTGAAGTTATCGAGCTTCAAAGTTTGAAAAGTCAAAAATGTTGTGTGTTTGAGCACTAAAAGTACTATTTTTCTTGGAAATTCAACAAGATGCAATCATGATGTGTTGTGACTTCTTCAAAATCTCGTCGAGCTGATTAATTGGACACTAATTTAACAAATTTGATACTCATTTGCTGAAGTTATCGAGCTTCAAATTTTGAAAAGTCTCAAAAGTTGTGTGTTGAACACATAAAGTACTATTTTTTTTGGAAATTCAACATCATGCAATCATGATGTGTTGTGACATCTTCAAAATCTCGTCGAGCTGATTTTATTGGACACTTTCTTTAACAAATTTGATACTCATTTGCTGAAGTTATCCAGCTTCAAATTTTGAAAAGACTCAAAATTTGTGTGTTTGAGCACTAAAAGTACTATTTTTCTTGGAAATTCAACAAGATGCAATCATGATGTGTTGTGACATCTTCAAAATCTCGTCGAGCTGATTAATTGGACACTTTCTTTAACAAATTTGATACTCATTTACTGAAGTTATCCAGCTTCAAATTTTGAAAAGGCTCAAAATTTGTGTGTTTGAGCACTAAAAGTACTATTTTTCTTGGAAATTCAACAAGATGCAATCATGATGTGTTGTGACATCTTCAAAATCTCGTCGAGCTGATTTTATTGGACACTTTCTTTAACAAATTTGATACTCATTTGCTGAAGTTATCGAGCTTCAAAGTTTGAAAAGTCAAAAAAGTTGTGTGTTTGAGCACTAAAAGTACTATTTTTCTTGGAAATTCAACAAGATGCAATCATGATGTGTTGTGACATCTTCAAAATCTCGTCGAGCTGATTTTATTGGACACTTTCTTTAACAAATTTGATACTCATTTGCTGAAGTTATCGAGCTTCAAAGTTTGAAAAGTCAAAAAAGTTGTGTGTTTGAGCACTAAAAGTACTATTTTTCTTGGAAATTCAACAAGATGCAATCATGATGTGTTGTGACATCTTCAAAATCTCGTCGAGCTGATTAATTGGACACTTTCTTTAACAAATTTGATACTCATTTACTGAAGTTATCCAGCTTCAAATTTTGAAAAGACTCAAAATTTGTGTGTTTGAGCACTAAAAGTAGTATTTTTCTTGGAAATTCAACAAGATGCAATCATGATGTGTTGTGACATCTTCAAAGTCTCGTCGAGCTGATTAATTGGATACTTTCTTTAACAAATTTGATACTCATTTACTGAAGTTATCCAGCTTCAAATTTTGAAAAGACTCAAAATTTGTGTGTTTGAGCACTAAAAGTACTATTTTTCTTGGAAATTCAACAAGATGCAATCATGATGTGTTGTGACATCTTCAAAATCTCGTCGAGCTGATTAATTGGACACTTTCTTTAACAAATTTGATACTCATTTACTGAAATTATCCAGCTTCAAATTTTGAAAAGACTCAAAATTTGTGTGTTTGAGCACTAAAAGTACTATTTTTCTTGGAAATTCAACAATATGCAATCATGATGTGTTGTGACATCTTCAAAATCTCGTCGAGCTGATTAATTGGACACTAATTTAATAAATTAGATACTCATTTGCTGAAGTTATCGAGCTTCAAAGTTTGAAAAGTCAAAAAAGTTGTGTGTTTGAGCACTAAAAGTACTATTTTTCTTGGAAATTCAACAAGATGCAATCATGATGTGTTGTGACATCTTCAAAATCTCGTCGAGCTGATTTTATTGGACACTTTCTTTAACAAATTTGATACTCATTTGCTGAAGTTATCGAGCTTCAAATTTTGGAAAGTCTCAAACGTTGTGTGTTTGAGCACTAAAAGTACTATTTTTCTTGGAAATTCAACAAGATGCAATCATGATGTGTTGTGACATCTTCAAAATCTCGTCGAGCTGATTAAGTGGACACTTTCTTTAACAAATTTGATACTCATTTGCTGAAGTTATCGAGCTTCAAATTTTGGAAAGTCTCAAACGTTGTGTGTTTGAGCACTAAAAGTACTATTTTTCTTGGAAATTCAACAAGATGCAATCATGATGTGTTGTGACATCTTCAAAATCTCGTCGAGCTGATTAAGTGGACACTTTCTTTAACAAATTTGATACTCATTTGCTGAAGTTATCGAGCTTCAAAGTTTGAAAAGTCAAAAAAGTTGTGTGTTGAACACATAAAGTACTATTTTTCTTGGAAATTCAACAAGATGCAATCATGATGTGTTGTGACATCTTCAAAATCTCGTCGAGCTGATTAATTGGACACTTTCTTTAACAAATTTGATACTCATTTGCTGAAGTTATCCAGCTTCAAATTTTGAAAAGACTCAAAATTTGTGTGTTTGAGCACTAAAAGTACTATTTTTCTTGGAAATTCAACAAGATGCAATCATGATGTGTTGTGACATCTTCAAAATCTCGTCGAGCTGATTAATTGGACACTTTCTTTAACAAATTTGATACTCATTTGCTGAAGTTATCGAGCTTCAAATTTTGGAAAGTCTCAAAAGTTGTGTGTTTGAGTACTAAAAGTACTATTTTTCTTGGAAATTCAACAAGATGCAATCATGATGTGTTGTGACATCTTCAAAATCTCGTCGAGCTGATTAATTGGACACTAATTTAACAAATTTGATACTCATTTGCCGAAGTTATCGAGCTTCAAAGTTTGAAAGATAAAAAATTTGTGTGTTGAATACATAAAGTACTATTTTTCTTGGAAATGCAACAAGATGCAATCATGATGTGTTGTGAGATCTTCAAAATCTCGTCGAGCTGATTAATTGGACACTTTCTTTAACAAATTTGATACTCATTTGCTGAAGTTATCGAGCTTCAAATTTTGAAAAGTCTCAAAAGTTGTGTGTTGAACACATAAAGTACTATTTTTCTTGGAAATTCAACAAGATGCAATCATGATGTGTTGTGACATCTTCAAAATCTCGTCGAGCTGATTAATTGGACACTTTCTTTAACAAATTTGATACTCATTTGCTGAAGTTATCAAGCTTCAAATTTTGAAAAGTCTCAAAAGTTGTGTGTTGAACACATAAAGTACTATTTTTCTTGGAAATTCAACAAGATGCAATCATGATGTGTTGTGACTTCTTCAAAATCTCGTCGAGCTGATTAATTGGACACTTTCTTTAACAAATTTGATACTCATTTACTGAAATTATCCAGCTTCAAATTTTGAAAAGACTCAAAATTTGTGTGTTTGAGCACTAAAAGTACTATTTTTCTTGGAAATTCAACAAGATGCAATCATGATGTGTTGTGACATCTTCAAAATCTCGTCGAGCTGATTAATTGGACACTTTCTTTAACAAATTTGATACTCATTTACTGAAATTATCCAGCTTCAAATTTTGAAAAGACTCAAAATTTGTGTGTTTGAGCACTAAAAGTACTATTTTTCTTGGAAATTCAACAAGATGCAATCATGATGTGTTGTGACATCTTCAAAATCTCGTCGAGCTGATTAATTGGACACTTTCTTTAACAAATTTGATACTCATTTACTGAAATTATCCAGCTTCAAATTTTGAAAAGACTCAAAATTTGTGTGTTTGAGCACTAAAAGTACTATTTTTCTTGGAAATTCAACAAGATGCAATCATGATGTGTTGTGACATCTTCAAAATCTCGTCGAGCTGATTAATTGGACACTAATTTAACAAATTTGATACTCATTTGCTGAAGTTATCGAGCTTCAAATTTTGAAAAGTCTCAAAAGTTGTGTGTTGAACACATAAAGTACTATTTTTCTTGGAAATTCAACAAGATGCAATCATGATGTGTTGTGACATCTTCAAAATCTCGTCGAGCTGATTAATTGGACACTTTCTTTAACAAATTTGATACTCATTTCCTGAAGTTATCCAGCTTCAAATTTTGAAAAGACTCAAAATTTGTGTGTTTGAGCACTAAAAGTACTATTTTTCTTGGAAATTCAACAAGATGCAATCATGATGTGTTGTGACAGCTTCAAAATCTCGTCGAGCTGATTAATTGGACACTTTCTTTAACAAATTTGATACTCATTTGCTGAAGTTATCGAGCTTCAAATTTTGGAAAGTCTCAAAAGTTGTGTGTTTGAGTACTAAAAGTACTATTTTTCTTGGAAATTCAACAAGATGCAATCATGATGTGTTGTGACATCTTCAAAATCTCGTCGAGCTGATTAATTGGACACTAATTTAACAAATTTGATACTCATTTGCCGAAGTTATCGAGCTTCAAAGTTTGAAAGATAAAAAATTTGTGTGTTGAATACATAAAGTACTATTTTTCTTGGAAATGCAACAAGATGCAATCATGATGTGTTGTGACATCTTCAAAATCTCGTCGAGCTGATTTTATTGGACACTTTCTTTAACAAATTTGATACTCATTTGCTGAAGTTATCGAGCTTCAAAGTTTGAAAAGTCAAAAAAGTTGTGTGTTTGAGCACTAAAAGTACTATTTTTCTTGGAAATTCAACAAGATGCAATCATGATGTGTTGTGACATCTTCAAAATCTCGTCGAGCTGATTTTATTGGACACTTTCTTTAACAAATTTGATACTCATTTGCTGAAGTTATCGAGCTTCAAAGTTTGAAAAGTCAAAAAAGTTGTGTGTTTGAGCACTAAAAGTACTATTTTTCTTGGAAATTCAACAAGATGCAATCATGATGTGTTGTGACATCTTCAAAATCTCGTCGAGCTGATTAATTGGACACTTTCTTTAACAAATTTGATACTCATTTACTGAAGTTATCCAGCTTCAAATTTTGAAAAGACTCAAAATTTGTGTGTTTGAGCACTAAAAGTAGTATTTTTCTTGGAAATTCAACAAGATGCAATCATGATGTGTTGTGACATCTTCAAAGTCTCGTCGAGCTGATTAATTGGATACTTTCTTTAACAAATTTGATACTCATTTACTGAAGTTATCCAGCTTCAAATTTTGAAAAGACTCAAAATTTGTGTGTTTGAGCACTAAAAGTACTATTTTTCTTGGAAATTCAACAAGATGCAATCATGATGTGTTGTGACATCTTCAAAATCTCGTCGAGCTGATTAATTGGACACTTTCTTTAACAAATTTGATACTCATTTACTGAAATTATCCAGCTTCAAATTTTGAAAAGACTCAAAATTTGTGTGTTTGAGCACTAAAAGTACTATTTTTCTTGGAAATTCAACAATATGCAATCATGATGTGTTGTGACATCTTCAAAATCTCGTCGAGCTGATTAATTGGACACTAATTTAATAAATTAGATACTCATTTGCTGAAGTTATCGAGCTTCAAAGTTTGAAAAGTCAAAAAAGTTGTGTGTTTGAGCACTAAAAGTACTATTTTTCTTGGAAATTCAACAAGATGCAATCATGATGTGTTGTGACATCTTCAAAATCTCGTCGAGCTGATTTTATTGGACACTTTCTTTAACAAATTTGATACTCATTTGCTGAAGTTATCGAGCTTCAAATTTTGGAAAGTCTCAAACGTTGTGTGTTTGAGCACTAAAAGTACTATTTTTCTTGGAAATTCAACAAGATGCAATCATGATGTGTTGTGACATCTTCAAAATCTCGTCGAGCTGATTAAGTGGACACTTTCTTTAACAAATTTGATACTCATTTGCTGAAGTTATCGAGCTTCAAATTTTGGAAAGTCTCAAACGTTGTGTGTTTGAGCACTAAAAGTACTATTTTTCTTGGAAATTCAACAAGATGCAATCATGATGTGTTGTGACATCTTCAAAATCTCGTCGAGCTGATTAAGTGGACACTTTCTTTAACAAATTTGATACTCATTTGCTGAAGTTATCGAGCTTCAAAGTTTGAAAAGTCAAAAAAGTTGTGTGTTGAACACATAAAGTACTATTTTTCTTGGAAATTCAACAAGATGCAATCATGATGTGTTGTGACATCTTCAAAATCTCGTCGAGCTGATTAATTGGACACTTTCTTTAACAAATTTGATACTCATTTGCTGAAGTTATCCAGCTTCAAATTTTGAAAAGACTCAAAATTTGTGTGTTTGAGCACTAAAAGTACTATTTTTCTTGGAAATTCAACAAGATGCAATCATGATGTGTTGTGACATCTTCAAAATCTCGTCGAGCTGATTAATTGGACACTTTCTTTAACAAATTTGATACTCATTTGCTGAAGTTATCGAGCTTCAAATTTTGGAAAGTCTCAAAAGTTGTGTGTTTGAGTACTAAAAGTACTATTTTTCTTGGAAATTCAACAAGATGCAATCATGATGTGTTGTGACATCTTCAAAATCTCGTCGAGCTGATTAATTGGACACTAATTTAACAAATTTGATACTCATTTGCCGAAGTTATCGAGCTTCAAAGTTTGAAAGATAAAAAATTTGTGTGTTGAATACATAAAGTACTATTTTTCTTGGAAATGCAACAAGATGCAATCATGATGTGTTGTGAGATCTTCAAAATCTCGTCGAGCTGATTAATTGGACACTTTCTTTAACAAATTTGATACTCATTTGCTGAAGTTATCGAGCTTCAAATTTTGAAAAGTCTCAAAAGTTGTGTGTTGAACACATAAAGTACTATTTTTCTTGGAAATTCAACAAGATGCAATCATGATGTGTTGTGACATCTTCAAAATCTCGTCGAGCTGATTAATTGGACACTTTCTTTAACAAATTTGATACTCATTTGCTGAAGTTATCAAGCTTCAAATTTTGAAAAGTCTCAAAAGTTGTGTGTTGAACACATAAAGTACTATTTTTCTTGGAAATTCAACAAGATGCAATCATGATGTGTTGTGACTTCTTCAAAATCTCGTCGAGCTGATTAATTGGACACTTTCTTTAACAAATTTGATACTCATTTACTGAAATTATCCAGCTTCAAATTTTGAAAAGACTCAAAATTTGTGTGTTTGAGCACTAAAAGTACTATTTTTCTTGGAAATTCAACAAGATGCAATCATGATGTGTTGTGACATCTTCAAAATCTCGTCGAGCTGATTAATTGGACACTTTCTTTAACAAATTTGATACTCATTTACTGAAATTATCCAGCTTCAAATTTTGAAAAGACTCAAAATTTGTGTGTTTGAGCACTAAAAGTACTATTTTTCTTGGAAATTCAACAAGATGCAATCATGATGTGTTGTGACATCTTCAAAATCTCGTCGAGCTGATTAATTGGACACTTTCTTTAACAAATTTGATACTCATTTACTGAAATTATCCAGCTTCAAATTTTGAAAAGACTCAAAATTTGTGTGTTTGAGCACTAAAAGTACTATTTTTCTTGGAAATTCAACAAGATGCAATCATGATGTGTTGTGACATCTTCAAAATCTCGTCGAGCTGATTAATTGGACACTAATTTAACAAATTTGATACTCATTTGCTGAAGTTATCGAGCTTCAAATTTTGAAAAGTCTCAAAAGTTGTGTGTTGAACACATAAAGTACTATTTTTCTTGGAAATTCAACAAGATGCAATCATGATGTGTTGTGACATCTTCAAAATCTCGTCGAGCTGATTAATTGGACACTTTCTTTAACAAATTTGATACTCATTTCCTGAAGTTATCCAGCTTCAAATTTTGAAAAGACTCAAAATTTGTGTGTTTGAGCACTAAAAGTACTATTTTTCTTGGAAATTCAACAAGATGCAATCATGATGTGTTGTGACAGCTTCAAAATCTCGTCGAGCTGATTAATTGGACACTTTCTTTAACAAATTTGATACTCATTTGCTGAAGTTATCGAGCTTCAAATTTTGGAAAGTCTCAAAAGTTGTGTGTTTGAGTACTAAAAGTACTATTTTTCTTGGAAATTCAACAAGATGCAATCATGATGTGTTGTGACATCTTCAAAATCTCGTCGAGCTGATTAATTGGACACTAATTTAACAAATTTGATACTCATTTGCCGAAGTTATCGAGCTTCAAAGTTTGAAAGATAAAAAATTTGTGTGTTGAATACATAAAGTACTATTTTTCTTGGAAATGCAACAAGATGCAATCATGATGTGTTGTGAGATCTTCAAAATCTCGTCGAGCTGATTAATTGGACACTTTCTTTAACAAATTTGATACTCATTTGCTGAAGTTATCGAGCTTCAAATTTTGAAAAGTCTCAAAAGTTGTGTGTTGAACACATAAAGTACTATTTTTCTTGGAAATTCAACAAGATGCAATCATGATGTGTTGTGACATCTTCAAAATCTCGTCGAGCTGATTAATTGGACACTTTCTTTAACAAATTTGATACTCATTTGCTGAAGTTATCGAGCTTCAAATTTTGAAAAGTCTCAAAAGTTGTGTGTTGAACACATAAAGTACTATTTTTCTTGGAAATTCAACAAGATGCAATCATGATGTGTTGTGACATCTTCAAAATCTCGTCGAGCTGATTAATTAGACACTTTCTTTAACAAATTTGATACTCACTTGCTGAAGTTATCGAGCTTCAAATTTTGAAAATTCTCAAAAGTTGTGTGTTGAACACATAGAGTACTATTTTTCTTGGAAATTCAACAAGATGCAATCATGATGTGTTGTGACATCTTCAAAATCTCGTCGAGCTGATTAATTGGACACTTTCTTTAACAAATTTGATACTCATTTACTGAAATTATCCAGCTTCAAATTTTGAAAAGACTCAAAATTTGTGTGTTTGAGCACTAAAAGTACTATTTTTCTTGGAAATTCAACAAGATGCAATCATGATGTGTTGTGACATCTTCAAAATCTCGTCGAGCTGATTAATTGGACACTTTCTTTAACAAATTTGATACTCATTTGCTGAAGTTATCGAGCTTCAAATTTTGGAAAGTCTCAAAAGTTGTGTGTTTGAGTACTAAAAGTACTATTTTTCTTGGAAATTCAACAAGATGCAATCATGATGTGTTGTGACATCTTCAAAATCTCGTCGAGCTGATTAATTGGACACTAATTTAACAAATTTGATACTCATTTGCCGAAGTTATCGAGCTTCAAAGTTTGAAAGATAAAAAATTTGTGTGTTGAATACATAAAGTACTATTTTTCTTGGAAATGCAACAAGATGCAATCATGATGTGTTGTGAGATCTTCAAAATCTCGTCGAGCTGATTAATTGGACACTTTCTTTAACAAATTTGATACTCATTTGCTGAAGTTATCGAGCTTCAAATTTTGAAAAGTCTCAAAAGTTGTGTGTTGAACACATAAAGTACTATTTTTCTTGGAAATTCAACAAGATGCAATCATGATGTGTTGTGACATCTTCAAAATCTCGTCGAGCTGATTAATTGGACACTTTCTTTAACAAATTTGATACTCATTTGCTGAAGTTATCAAGCTTCAAATTTTGAAAAGTCTCAAAAGTTGTGTGTTGAACACATAAAGTACTATTTTTCTTGGAAATTCAACAAGATGCAATCATGATGTGTTGTGACTTCTTCAAAATCTCGTCGAGCTGATTAATTGGACACTTTCTTTAACAAATTTGATACTCATTTACTGAAATTATCCAGCTTCAAATTTTGAAAAGACTCAAAATTTGTGTGTTTGAGCACTAAAAGTACTATTTTTCTTGGAAATTCAACAAGATGCAATCATGATGTGTTGTGACATCTTCAAAATCTCGTCGAGCTGATTAATTGGACACTTTCTTTAACAAATTTGATACTCATTTACTGAAATTATCCAGCTTCAAATTTTGAAAAGACTCAAAATTTGTGTGTTTGAGCACTAAAAGTACTATTTTTCTTGGAAATTCAACAAGATGCAATCATGATGTGTTGTGACATCTTCAAAATCTCGTCGAGCTGATTAATTGGACACTTTCTTTAACAAATTTGATACTCATTTACTGAAATTATCCAGCTTCAAATTTTGAAAAGACTCAAAATTTGTGTGTTTGAGCACTAAAAGTACTATTTTTCTTGGAAATTCAACAAGATGCAATCATGATGTGTTGTGACATCTTCAAAATCTCGTCGAGCTGATTAATTGGACACTAATTTAACAAATTTGATACTCATTTGCTGAAGTTATCGAGCTTCAAATTTTGAAAAGTCTCAAAAGTTGTGTGTTGAACACATAAAGTACTATTTTTCTTGGAAATTCAACAAGATGCAATCATGATGTGTTGTGACATCTTCAAAATCTCGTCGAGCTGATTAATTGGACACTTTCTTTAACAAATTTGATACTCATTTCCTGAAGTTATCCAGCTTCAAATTTTGAAAAGACTCAAAATTTGTGTGTTTGAGCACTAAAAGTACTATTTTTCTTGGAAATTCAACAAGATGCAATCATGATGTGTTGTGACATCTTCAAAATCTCGTCGAGCTGATTAATTGGACACTTTCTTTAACAAATTTGATACTCATTTGCTGAAGTTATCGAGCTTCAAATTTTGGAAAGTCTCAAAAGTTGTGTGTTTGAGTACTAAAAGTACTATTTTTCTTGGAAATTCAACAAGATGCAATCATGATGTGTTGTGACATCTTCAAAATCTCGTCGAGCTGATTAATTGGACACTAATTTAACAAATTTGATACTCATTTGCCGAAGTTATCGAGCTTCAAAGTTTGAAAGATAAAAAATTTGTGTGTTGAATACATAAAGTACTATTTTTCTTGGAAATGCAACAAGATGCAATCATGATGTGTTGTGAGATCTTCAAAATCTCGTCGAGCTGATTAATTGGACACTTTCTTTAACAAATTTGATACTCATTTGCTGAAGTTATCGAGCTTCAAATTTTGAAAAGTCTCAAAAGTTGTGTGTTGAACACATAAAGTACTATTTTTCTTGGAAATTCAACAAGATGCAATCATGATGTGTTGTGACATCTTCAAAATCTCGTCGAGCTGATTAATTGGACACTTTCTTTAACAAATTTGATACTCATTTGCTGAAGTTATCGAGCTTCAAATTTTGAAAAGTCTCAAAAGTTGTGTGTTGAACACATAAAGTACTATTTTTCTTGGAAATTCAACAAGATGCAATCATGATGTGTTGTGACATCTTCAAAATCTCGTCGAGCTGATTAATTAGACACTTTCTTTAACAAATTTGATACTCACTTGCTGAAGTTATCGAGCTTCAAATTTTGAAAATTCTCAAAAGTTGTGTGTTGAACACATAGAGTACTATTTTTCTTGGAAATTCAACAAGATGCAATCATGATGTGTTGTGACATCTTCAAAATCTCGTCGAGCTGATTAATTGGACACTTTCTTTAACAAATTTGATACTCATTTACTGAAATTATCCAGCTTCAAATTTTGAAAAGACTCAAAATTTGTGTGTTTGAGCACTAAAAGTACTATTTTTCTTGGAAATTCAACAATATGCAATCATGATGTGTTGTGACATCTTCAAAATCTCGTCGAGCTGATTAATTGGACACTTTCTTTAACAAATTTGATACTCATTTGCTGAAGTTATCGAGCTTCAAATTTTGGAAAGTCTCAAAAGTTGTGTGTTTGAGTACTAAAAGTACTATTTTTCTTGGAAATTCAACAAGATGCAATCATGATGTGTTGTGACATCTTCAAAATCTCGTCGAGCTGATTTCATTGGACACTTTCTTTTACAAATTTGATACTCATTTGCCGAAGTTATCGAGCTTCAAATTTTGAAAAGTCTCAAAAGTTGTGTGTTGAACACATAAAGTACTATTTTTCTTGGAAATTCAACAAGATGCAATCATGATGTGTTGTGACATCTTCAAAATCTCGTCGAGCTGATTTCATTGGACACTTTCTTTTACAAATTTGATACTCATTTGCCGAAGTTATCGAGCTTCAAATTTTGAAAAGTCTCAAAAGTTGTGTGTTGAACACATAAAGTACTATTTTTCTTGGAAATTCAACAAGATGCAATCATGATGTGTTGTGACATCTTCAAAATCTCGTCGAGCTGATTAATTGGACACTTTCTTTAACAAATTTGATACTCATTTGCTGAAGTTATCGAGCTTCAAAGTTTGAAAAGTCAAAAAAGTTGTGTGTTGAACACATAAAGTACTATTTTTCTCGGAAATTCAACAAGATGCAATCATGATGTGTTGTGACATCTTCAAAATCTCGTCGAGCTGATTTTATTGGACACTTTCTTTAACAAATTTGATACTCATTTGCTGAAGTTATCGAGCTTCAAAGTTTGAAAAGTCAAAAAAGTTGTGTGTTTGAGCACTAAAAGTACTATTTTTCTTGGAAATTCAACAAGATGCAATCATGATGTGTTGTGACATCTTCAAAATCTCGTCGAGCTGATCAAGTGGACACTTTCTTTAACAAATTTGATACTCATTTGCTGAAGTTATCGAGCTTCAAATTTTGGAAAGTCTCAAACGTTGTGTGTTTGAGCACTAAAAGTACTATTTTTCTTGGAAATTCAACAAGATGCAATCATGATGTGTTGTGACATCTTCAAAATCTCGTCGAGCTGATTTTATTGGACACTTTCTTTAACAAATTTAATACTCATTTGCTGAAGTTATCGAGCTTCAAAGTTTGAAAAGTCAAAAAAGTTGTGTGTTTGAGCACTAAAAGTACTATTTTTCTTGGAAATTCAACAAGATGCAATCATGATGTGTTGTGACATCTTCAAAATCTCGTCGAGCTGATTAAGTGGACACTTTCTTTAACAAATTTGATACTCATTTGCTGAAGTTATCGAGCTTCAAATTTTGGAAAGTCTCAAACGTTGTGTGTTTGAGCACTAAAAGTACTATTTTTCTTGGAAATTCAACAAGATGCAATCATGATGTGTTGTGACATCTTCAAAATCTCGTCGAGCTGATTTTATTGGACACTTTCTTTAACAAATTTGATACTCATTTGCTGAAGTTATCGAGCTTCAAATTTTGGAAAGTCTCAAACGTTGTGTGTTTGAGCACTAAAAGTACTATTTTTCTTGGAAATTCAACAAGATGCAATCATGATGTGTTGTGACATCTTCAAAATCTCGTCGAGCTGATTTTATTGGACACTTTCTTTAACAAATTTAATACTCATTTGCTGAAGTTATCGAGCTTCAAAGTTTGAAAAGTCAAAAAAGTTGTGTGTTTGAGCACTAAAAGTACTATTTTTCTTGGAAATTCAACAAGATGCAATCATGATGTGTTGTGACATCTTCAAAATCTCGTCGAGCTGATTAAGTGGACACTTTCTTTAACAAATTTGATACTCATTTGCTGAAGTTATCGAGCTTCAAAGTTTGAAAAGTCAAAAAAGTTGTGTGTTGAACACATAAAGTACTATTTTTCTTGGAAATTCAACAAGATGCAATCATGATGTGTTGTGACATCTTCAAAATCTCGTCGAGCTGATTAATTGGACATTAATTTAACAAATTTGATACTCATTTGCCGAAGTTATCGAGCTTCAAAGTTTGAAAGATAAAAAATTTGTGTGTTGAATACATAAAGTACTATTTTTCTTGGAAATTCAACAAGATGCAATCATGATGTGTTGTGACATCTTCAAAATCTCGTCGAGCTGATTAATTGGACACTTTCTTTAACAAATTTGATACTCATTTGCTGAAGTTATCGAGCTTCAAATTTTGGAAAGTCTCAAAAGTTGTGTGTTTGAGCACTAAAAGTACTATTTTTCTTGGAAATTCAACAAGATGCAATCATGATGTGTTGTGACATCTTCAAAATCTCGTCGAGCTGATTAATTGGACACTTTCTTTAACAAATTTGATACTCATTTGCTGAAGTTATCGAGCTTCAAATTTTGAAAAGTCTCAAAAGTTGTGTGTTGAACACATAAAGTACTATTTTTCTTGGAAATTCAACAAGATGCAATCATGATGTGTTGTGACTTCTTCAAAATCTCGTCGAGCTGATTAATTGGACACTTTCTTTAACAAATTTGATACTCATTTACTGAAATTATCCAGCTTCAAATTTTGAAAAGACTCAAAATTTGTGTGTTTGAGCACTAAAAGTACTATTTTTCTTGGAAATTCAACAAGATGCAATCATGATGTGTTGTGACATCTTCAAAATCTCGTCGAGCTGATTAATTGGACACTTTCTTTAACAAATTTGATACTCATTTACTGAAATTATCCAGCTTCAAATTTTGAAAAGACTCA
Organism: Euwallacea fornicatus; assembly: GCF_040115645.1. Taxonomy (NCBI): domain Eukaryota; kingdom Metazoa; phylum Arthropoda; class Insecta; order Coleoptera; family Curculionidae; genus Euwallacea; species Euwallacea fornicatus. The sequence goes on along the minus strand of NW_027096014.1, from coordinate 389,926 downwards.
AAATTTGTGTGTTTGAGCACTAAAAGTACTATTTTTCTTGGAAATTCAACAAGATGCAATCATGATGTGTTGTGATATCTTCAAAATCTCGTCGAGCTGATTAATTGGACACTTTCTTTAACAAATTTGATACTCATTTACTGAAATTATCCAGCTTCAAATTTTGAAAAGACTCAAAATTTGTGTGTTTGAGCACTAAAAGTACTATTTTTCTTGGAAATTCAACAAGATGCAATCATGATGTGTTGTGACATCTTCAAAATCTCGTCGAGCTGATTAATTGGACACTAATTTAACAAATTTGATACTCATTTGCTGAAGTTATCGAGCTTCAAATTTTGAAAAGTCTCAAAAGTTGTGTGTTGAACACATAAAGTACTATTTTTCTTGGAAATTCAACAAGATGCAATCATGATGTGTTGTGACATCTTCAAAATCTCGTCGAGCTGATTAATTGGACACTTTCTTTAACAAATTTGATACTCATTTCCTGAAGTTATCCAGCTTCAAATTTTGGAAAGTCTCAAAAGTTGTGTGTTTGAGCACTAAAAGTACTATTTTTCTTGGAAATTCAACAAGATGCAATCATGATGTGTTGTGACATCTTCAAAATCTCGTCGAGCTGATTAAGTGGACACTTTCTTTAACAAATTTGATACTCATTTGCTGAAGTTATCGAGCTTCAAAGTTTGAAAAGTCAAAAAAGTTGTGTGTTGAACACATAAAGTACTATTTTTTTTGGAAATTCAACATCATGCAATCATGATGTGTTGTGACATCTTCAAAATCTCGTCGAGCTGATTAATTGGACACTTTCTTTAACAAATTTGATACTCATTTGCTGAAGTTATCGAGCTTCAAATTTTGAAAAGTCTCAAAAGTTGTGTGTTGAACACATAAAGTACTATTTTTTTTGGAAATTCAACATCATGCAATCATGATGTGTTGTGACATCTTCAAAATCTCGTCGAGCTGATTAATTGGACACTTTCTTTAACAAATTTGATACTCATTTGCCGAAGTTATCGATCTTCAAAGTTTGAAAAGTCAAAAAAGTTGTGTGTTGAACACATAAAGTACTATTTTTCTTGGAAATTCAACAAGATGCAATCATGATGTGTTGTGACATCTTCAAAATCTCGTAGAGCTGATTAATTGGACACTAATTTAACAAATTTGATACTCATTTGCTGAAGTTATCGAGCTTCAAAGTTTGAAAAGTCAAAAAAGTTGTGTGTTGAACATATAAAGTACTATTTTTCTTGGAAATTCAACAAGATGCAATCATGATGTGTTGTGACATCTTCAAAATCTCGTCGAGCTGATTAATTGGACACTTTCTTTAACAAATTTGATACTCATTTGCTGAAGTTATCGAGCTTCAAATTTTGAAAAGTCTCAAAAGTTGTGTGTTGAACACATAAAGTACTATTTTTCTTGGAAATTCAACAAGATGCAATCATGATGTGTTGTGACATCTTCAAAATCTCGTCGAGCTGATTAATTGGACACTTTCTTTAACAAATTTGATACTCATTTGCTGAAGTTATCGAGCTTCAAATTTTGAAAATTCTCAAAAGTTGTGTGTTGAACACATAGAGTACTATTTTTCTTGGAAATTCAACAAGATGCAATCATGATGTGTTGTGACATCTTCAAAATCTCGTCGAGCTGATTAATTGGACACTTTCTTTAACAAATTTGATACTCATTTACTGAAGTTATCCAGCTTCAAATTTTGAAAAGACTCAAAATTTGTGTGTTTGAGCACTAAAAGTACTATTTTTCTTGGAAATTCAACAAGATGCAATCATGATGTGTTGTGACATCTTCAAAATCTCGTCGAGCTGATTAATTGGACACTTTCTTTAACAAATTTGATAATCATTTGCTGAAGTTATCGAGCTTCAAATTTTGAAAAGTCTCAAAAGTTGTGTGTTGAACACATAAAGTACTATTTTTCTTGGAAATTCAACAAGATGCAATCATGATGTGTTGTGACTTCTTCAAAATCTCGTCGAGCTGATTAATTGGACACTTTCTTTAACAAATTTGATACTCATTTGCTGAAGTTATCGAGCTTCAAAGTTTGAAAAGTCAAAAAAGTTGTGTGTTGAACATATAAAGTACTATTTTTCTTGGAAATTCAACAAGATGCAATCATGATGTGTTGTGACATCTTCAAAATCTCGTCGAGCTGATTTCATTGGACACTTTCTTTTACAAATTTGATACTCATTTGCCGAAGTTATCGAGCTTCAAATTTTGAAAAGTCTCAAAAGTTGTGTGTTGAACACATAAAGTACTATTTTTTTTGGAAATTCAACATCATGCAATCATGATGTGTTGTGACATCTTCAAAATCTCGTCGAGCTGATTAATTGGACACTTTCTTTAACAAATTTGATACTCATTTGCTGAAGTTATCGAGCTTCAAAGTTTGAAAAGTCAAAAAAGTTGTGTGTTGAACATATAAAGTACTATTTTTCTTGGAAATTCAACAAGATGCAATCATGATGTGTTGTGACATCTTCAAAATCTCGTCGAGCTGATTAATTGGACACTTTCTTTAACAAATTTGATACTCATTTGCTGAAGTTATCGAGCTTCAAATTTTGAAAAGTCTCAAAAGTTGTGTGTTGAACACATAAAGTACTATTTTTCTTGGAAATTCAACAAGATGCAATCATGATGTGTTGTGACATCTTCAAAATCTCGTCGAGCTGATTAATTGGACACTTTCTTTAACAAATTTGATACTCATTTGCTGAAGTTATCGAGCTTCAAATTTTGAAAATTCTCAAAAGTTGTGTGTTGAACACATAGAGTACTATTTTTCTTGGAAATTCAACAAGATGCAATCATGATGTGTTGTGACATCTTCAAAATCTCGTCGAGCTGATTAATTGGACACTTTCTTTAACAAATTTGATACTCATTTACTGAAGTTATCCAGCTTCAAATTTTGAAAAGACTCAAAATTTGTGTGTTTGAGCACTAAAAGTACTATTTTTCTTGGAAATTCAACAAGATGCAATCATGATGTGTTGTGACATCTTCAAAATCTCGTCGAGCTGATTAATTGGACACTTTCTTTAACAAATTTGATAATCATTTGCTGAAGTTATCGAGCTTCAAATTTTGAAAAGTCTCAAAAGTTGTGTGTTGAACACATAAAGTACTATTTTTCTTGGAAATTCAACAAGATGCAATCATGATGTGTTGTGACTTCTTCAAAATCTCGTCGAGCTGATTAATTGGACACTAATTTAATAAATTTGATACTCATTTGCTGAAGTTATCGAGCTTCAAAGTTTGAAAAGTCAAAAAAGTTGTGTGTTTGAGCACTAAAAGTACTATTTTTCTTGGAAATTCAACAAGATGCAATCATGATGTGTTGTGACATCTTCAAAATCTCGTCGAGCTGATTAATTGGACACTTTCTTTAACAAATTTGATACTCATTTGCTGAAGTTATCGAGCTTCAAATTTTGAAAAGTCTCAAAAGTTGTGTGTTGAACACATAAAGTACTATTTTTCTTGGAAATTCAACAAGATGCAATCATGATGTGTTGTGACATCTTCAAAATCTCGTCGAGCTGATTAATTGGACACTTTCTTTAACAAATTTGATACTCATTTGCTGAAGTTATCGAGCTTCAAATTTTGAAAATTCTCAAAAGTTGTGTGTTGAACACATAGAGTACTATTTTTCTTGGAAATTCAACAAGATGCAATCATGATGTGTTGTGACATCTTCAAAATCTCGTCGAGCTGATTAATTGGACACTTTCTTTAACAAATTTGATACTCATTTACTGAAGTTATCCAGCTTCAAATTTTGAAAAGACTCAAAATTTGTGTGTTTGAGCACTAAAAGTACTATTTTTCTTGGAAATTCAACAAGATGCAATCATGATGTGTTGTGACATCTTCAAAATCTCGTCGAGCTGATTAATTGGACACTTTCTTTAACAAATTTGATAATCATTTGCTGAAGTTATCGAGCTTCAAATTTTGAAAAGTCTCAAAAGTTGTGTGTTGAACACATAAAGTACTATTTTTCTTGGAAATTCAACAAGATGCAATCATGATGTGTTGTGACTTCTTCAAAATCTCGTCGAGCTGATTAATTGGACACTAATTTAATAAATTTGATACTCATTTGCTGAAGTTATCGAGCTTCAAAGTTTGAAAAGTCAAAAAAGTTGTGTGTTTGAGCACTAAAAGTACTATTTTTCTTGGAAATTCAACAAGATGCAATCATGATGTGTTGTGACATCTTCAAAATCTCGTCGAGCTGATTTCATTGGACACTTTCTTTTACAAATTTGATACTCATTTGCCGAAGTTATCGAGCTTCAAATTTTGAAAAGTCTCAAAAGTTGTGTGTTGAACACATAAAGTACTATTTTTTTTGGAAATTCAACATCATGCAATCATGATGTGTTGTGACATCTTCAAAATCTCGTCGAGCTGATTAATTGGACACTTTCTTTAACAAATTTGATACTCATTTGCTGAAGTTATCGAGCTTCAAAGTTTGAAAAGTCAAAAAAGTTGTGTGTTGAACATATAAAGTACTATTTTTCTTGGAAATTCAACAAGATGCAATCATGATGTGTTGTGACATCTTCAAAATCTCGTCGAGCTGATTAATTGGACACTTTCTTTAACAAATTTGATACTCATTTGCTGAAGTTATCGAGCTTCAAATTTTGAAAAGTCTCAAAAGTTGTGTGTTGAACACATAAAGTACTATTTTTTTTGGAAATTCAACATCATGCAATCATGATGTGTTGTGACATCTTCAAAATCTCGTCGAGCTGATTAATTGGACACTTTCTTTAACAAATTTGATACTCATTTGCTGAAGTTATCGAGCTTCAAATTTTGAAAAGTCTCAAAAGTTGTGTGTTGAACACATAAAGTACTATTTTTTTTGGAAATTCAACATCATGCAATCATGATGTGTTGTGACATCTTCAAAATCTCGTCGAGCTGATTAATTGGACACTTTCTTTAACAAATTTGATACTCATTTACTGAAGTTATCCAGCTTCAAATTTTGAAAAGACTCAAAATTTGTGTGTTTGAGCACTAAAAGTACTATTTTTCTTGGAAATTCAACAAGATGCAATCATGATGTGTTGTGACATCTTCAAAATCTCGTCGAGCTGATTAATTGGACACTTTCTTTAACAAATTTGATACTCATTTGCTGAAGTTATCGAGCTTCAAAGTTTGAAAAGTCAAAAAAGTTGTGTGTTGAACATATAAAGTACTATTTTTCTTGGAAATTCAACAAGATGCAATCATGATGTGTTGTGACATCTTCAAAATCTCGTCGAGCTGATTAATTGGACACTTTCTTTTACAAATTTGATACTCATTTGCCGAAGTTATCGAGCTTCAAATTTTGAAAAGTCTCAAAAGTTGTGTGTTGAACACATAAAGTACTATTTTTTTTGGAAATTCAACATCATGCAATCATGATGTGTTGTGACATCTTCAAAATCTCGTCGAGCTGATTAATTGGACACTTTCTTTAACAAATTTGATACTCATTTGCTGAAGTTATCGAGCTTCAAATTTTGAAAAGTCTCAAAAGTTGTGTGTTGAACACATAAAGTACTATTTTTTTTGGAAATTCAACATCATGCAATCATGATGTGTTGTGACATCTTCAAAATCTCGTCGAGCTGATTAATTGGACACTTTCTTTAACAAATTTGATACTCATTTGCCGAAGTTATCGATCTTCAAAGTTTGAAAAGTCAAAAAAGTTGTGTGTTGAACACATAAAGTACTATTTTTCTTGGAAATTCAACAAGATGCAATCATGATGTGTTGTGACATCTTCAAAATCTCGTAGAGCTGATTAATTGGACACTAATTTAACAAATTTGATACTCATTTGCTGAAGTTATCGAGCTTCAAAGTTTGAAAAGTCAAAAAAGTTGTGTGTTGAACATATAAAGTACTATTTTTCTTGGAAATTCAACAAGATGCAATCATGATGTGTTGTGACATCTTCAAAATCTCGTCGAGCTGATTAATTGGACACTTTCTTTAACAAATTTGATACTCATTTGCTGAAGTTATCGAGCTTCAAATTTTGAAAAGTCTCAAAAGTTGTGTGTTGAACACATAAAGTACTATTTTTCTTGGAAATTCAACAAGATGCAATCATGATGTGTTGTGACATCTTCAAAATCTCGTCGAGCTGATTAATTGGACACTTTCTTTAACAAATTTGATACTCATTTGCTGAAGTTATCGAGCTTCAAATTTTGGAAAGTCTCAAAAGTTGTGTGTTTGAGCACTAAAAGTACTATTTTTCTTGGAAATTCAACAAGATGCAATCATGATGTGTTGTGACATCTTCAAAATCTCGTCGAGCTGATTAATTGGACACTTTCTTTAACAAATTTGATACTCATTTACTGAAGTTATCCAGCTTCAAATTTTGAAAAGACTCAAAATTTGTGTGTTTGAGCACTAAAAGTACTATTTTTCTTGGAAATTCAACAAGATGCAATCATGATGTGTTGTGACATCTTCAAAATCTCGTCGAGCTGATTAATTGGACACTTTCTTTAACAAATTTGATAATCATTTGCTGAAGTTATCGAGCTTCAAATTTTGAAAAGTCTCAAAAGTTGTGTGTTGAACACATAAAGTACTATTTTTCTTGGAAATTCAACAAGATGCAATCATGATGTGTTGTGACTTCTTCAAAATCTCGTCGAGCTGATTAATTGGACACTAATTTAATAAATTTGATACTCATTTGCTGAAGTTATCGAGCTTCAAAGTTTGAAAAGTCAAAAAAGTTGTGTGTTTGAGCACTAAAAGTACTATTTTTCTTGGAAATTCAACAAGATGCAATCATGATGTGTTGTGACATCTTCAAAATCTCGTCGAGCTGATTTCATTGGACACTTTCTTTTACAAATTTGATACTCATTTGCCGAAGTTATCGAGCTTCAAATTTTGAAAAGTCTCAAAAGTTGTGTGTTGAACACATAAAGTACTATTTTTCTTGGAAATTCAACAAGATGCAATCATGATGTGTTGTGACATCTTCAAAATCTCGTCGAGCTGATTTCATTGGACACTTTCTTTTACAAATTTCATACTCATTTGCCGAAGTTATCGAGCTTCAAATTTTGAAAAGTCTCAAAAGTTGTGTGTTTGAGCACTAAAAGTACTATTTTTCTTGGAAATTCAACAAGATGCAATCATGATGTGTTGTGACTTCTTCAAAATCTCGTCGAGCTGATTAATTGGACACTAATTTAACAAATTTGATACTCATTTGCTGAAGTTATCGAGCTTCAAATTTTGAAAAGTCTCAAAAGTTGTGTGTTGAACACATAAAGTACTATTTTTCTTGGAAATTCAACAAGATGCAATCATGATGTGTTGTGACATCTTCAAAATCTCGTCGAGCTGATTAATTGGACACTTTCTTTAACAAATTTGATACTCATTTGCTGAAGTTATCGAGCTTCAAATTTTGGAAAGTCTCAAAAGTTGTGTGTTTGAGCACTAAAAGTACTATTTTTCTTGGAAATTCAACAAGATGCAATCATGATGTGTTGTGACATCTTCAAAATCTCGTCGAGCTGATTAATTGGACACTTTCTTTAACAAATTTGATACTCATTTGCTGAAGTTATCGAGCTTCAAATTTTGAAAAGTCTCAAAAGTTGTGTGTTGAACACATAAAGTACTATTTTTTTTGGAAATTCAACATCATGCAATCATGATGTGTTGTGACATCTTCAAAATCTCGTCGAGCTGATTAATTGGACACTTTCTTTAACAAATTTGGTCCACATTTGCCGAAGTTATCGAGCTTCAAATTTTGAAAAGTCAAAAAAGTTGTGTGTTGAACACATAAGGTACTATTTTTTTTGGAAATTCAACATCATGCAATCATGATGTGTTGTGACATCTTCAAAATCTCGTCGAGCTGATTAATTGGACACTTTCTTTAACAAATTTGATACTCATTTGCCGAAGTTATCGATCTTCAAAGTTTGAAAAGTCAAAAAATTTGTGTGTTGAACACATAAAGTACTATTTTTCTTGGAAATTCAACAAGATGCAATCATGATGTGTTGTGACATCTTCAAAATCTCGTCGAGCTGATTAATTGGACACTTTCTTTAACAAATTTGGTCCACATTTGCCGAAGTTATCGAGCTTCAAGTTTTGAAAAGTCAAAAAAGTTGTGTGTTGAACACATAAAGTACTATTTTTTTTGGAAATTCAACATCATGCAATCATGATGTGTTGTGACATCTTCAAAATCTCGTCGAGCTGATTAATTGGACACTTTCTTTAACAAATTTGGTCCACATTTGCCGAAGTTATCGAGCTTCAAATTTTGAAAAGTCAAAAAAGTTGTGTGTTGAACACATAAAGTACTATTTTTTTTGGAAATTCAACATCATGCAATCATGATGTGTTGTGACATCTTCAAAATCTCGTCGAGCTGATTAATTGGACACTTTCTTTAACAAATTTGATACTCATTTGCCGAAGTTATCGATCTTCAAAGTTTGAAAAGTCAAAAAAGTTGTGTGTTGAACACATAAAGTACTATTTTTCTTGGAAATTCAACAAGATGCAATCATGATGTGTTGTGACATCTTCAAAATCTCGTCGAGCTGATTAATTGGACACTTTCTTTAACAAATTTGATACTCATTTGCTGAAGTTATCGAGCTTCAAATTTTGAAAATTCTCAAAAGTTGTGTGTTGAACACATAGAGTACTATTTTTCTTGGAAATTCAACAAGATGCAATCATGATGTGTTGTGACATCTTCAAAATCTCGTCGAGCTGATTAATTGGACACTTTCTTTAACAAATTTGATACTCATTTACTGAAGTTATCCAGCTTCAAATTTTGAAAAGACTCAAAATTTGTGTGTTTGAGCACTAAAAGTACTATTTTTCTTGGAAATTCAACAAGATGCAATCATGATGTGTTGTGACATCTTCAAAATCTCGTCGAGCTGATTAATTGGACACTTTCTTTAACAAATTTGATAATCATTTGCTGAAGTTATCGAGCTTCAAATTTTGAAAAGTCTCAAAAGTTGTGTGTTGAACACATAAAGTACTATTTTTCTTGGAAATTCAACAAGATGCAATCATGATGTGTTGTGACTTCTTCAAAATCTCGTCGAGCTGATTAATTGGACACTAATTTAATAAATTTGATACTCATTTGCTGAAGTTATCGAGCTTCAAAGTTTGAAAAGTCAAAAAAGTTGTGTGTTTGAGCACTAAAAGTACTATTTTTCTTGGAAATTCAACAAGATGCAATCATGATGTGTTGTGACTTCTTCAAAATCTCGTCGAGCTGATTAATTGGACACTAATTTAACAAATTTGATACTCATTTGCTGAAGTTATCGAGCTTCAAATTTTGAAAAGTCTCAAAAGTTGTGTGTTGAACACATAAAGTACTATTTTTCTTGGAAATTCAACAAGATGCAATCATGATGTGTTGTGACATCTTCAAAATCTCGTCGAGCTGATTAATTGGACACTTTCTTTAACAAATTTGATACTCATTTGCTGAAGTTATCGAGCTTCAAATTTTGGAAAGTCTCAAAAGTTGTGTGTTTGAGCACTAAAAGTACTATTTTTCTTGGAAATTCAACAAGATGCAATCATGATGTGTTGTGACATCTTCAAAATCTCGTCGAGCTGATTAATTGGACACTTTCTTTAACAAATTTGATACTCATTTGCTGAAGTTATCGAGCTTCAAATTTTGAAAAGTCTCAAAAGTTGTGTGTTGAACACATAAAGTACTATTTTTTTTGGAAATTCAACATCATGCAATCATGATGTGTTGTGACATCTTCAAAATCTCGTCGAGCTGATTAATTGGACACTTTCTTTAACAAATTTGGTCCACATTTGCCGAAGTTATCGAGCTTCAAATTTTGAAAAGTCAAAAAAGTTGTGTGTTGAACACATAAGGTACTATTTTTTTTGGAAATTCAACATCATGCAATCATGATGTGTTGTGACATCTTCAAAATCTCGTCGAGCTGATTAATTGGACACTTTCTTTAACAAATTTGATACTCATTTGCCGAAGTTATCGATCTTCAAAGTTTGAAAAGTCAAAAAAGTTGTGTGTTGAACACATAAAGTACTATTTTTCTTGGAAATTCAACAAGATGCAATCATGATGTGTTGTGACATCTTCAAAATCTCGTAGAGCTGATTAATTGGACACTAATTTAACAAATTTGATACTCATTTGCTGAAGTTATCGAGCTTCAAAGTTTGAAAAGTCAAAAAAGTTGTGTGTTGAACACATAAAGTACTATTTTTCTTGGAAATTCAACAAGATGCAATCATGATGTGTTGTGACATCTTCAAAATCTCGTCGAGCTGATTAATTGGACACTTTCTTTAACAAATTTGATAATCATTTGCTGAAGTTATCGAGCTTCAAATTTTGAAAAGTCTCAAAAGTTGTGTGTTGAACACATAAAGTACTATTTTTCTTGGAAATTTAACAAGATGCAATCATGATGTGTTGTGACTTCTTCAAAATCTCGTCGAGCTGATTAATTGGACACTAATTTAATAAATTTGATACTCATTTGCTGAAGTTATCGAGCTTCAAAGTTTGAAAAGTCAAAAAAGTTGTGTGTTTGAGCACTAAAAGTACTATTTTTCTTGGAAATTCAACAAGATGCAATCATGATGTGTTGTGACATCTACAAAATCTCGTCGAGCTGATTTTATTGGACACTTTCTTTAACAACTTTGATACTCATTTGCTGAAGTTATCGAGCTTCAAATTTTGAAAAGTCTCAAAAGTTGTGTGTTGAACACATAAAGTACTATTTTTCTTGGAAATTCAACAAGATGCAATCATGATGTGTTGTGACATCTTCAAAATCTCGTCGAGCTGATTTCATTGGACACTTTCTTTTACAAATTTGATACTCATTTGCCGAAGTTATCGAGCTTCAAATTTTGAAAAGTCTCAAAAGTTGTGTGTTGAACACATAAAGTACTATTTTTCTTGGAAATTCAACAAGATGCAATCATGATGTGTTGTGACATCTTCAAAATCTCGTCGAGCTGATTAATTGGACACTTTCTTTAACAAATTTGATACTCATTTGCTGAAGTTATCGAGCTTCAAATTTTGAAAAGTCAAAAAAGTTGTGTGTTGAACACATAAGGTACTATTTTTTTTGGAAATTCAACATCATGCAATCATGATGTGTTGTGACATCTTCAAAATCTCGTCGAGCTGATTAATTGGACACTTTCTTTAACAAATTTGATACTCATTTGCCGAAGTTATCGATCTTCAAAGTTTGAAAAGTCAAAAAAGTTGTGTGTTGAACACATAAAGTACTATTTTTCTTGGAAATTCAACAAGATGCAATCATGATGTGTTGTGACATCTTCAAAATCTCGTAGAGCTGATTAATTGGACACTAATTTAACAAATTTGATACTCATTTGCTGAAGTTATCGAGCTTCAAAGTTTGAAAAGTCAAAAAAGTTGTGTGTTGAACACATAAAGTACTATTTTTCTTGGAAATTCAACAAGATGCAATCATGATGTGTTGTGACATCTTCAAAATCTCGTCGAGCTGATTAATTGGACACTTTCTTTAACAAATTTGATAATCATTTGCTGAAGTTATCGAGCTTCAAATTTTGAAAAGTCTCAAAAGTTGTGTGTTGAACACATAAAGTACTATTTTTCTTGGAAATTTAACAAGATGCAATCATGATGTGTTGTGACTTCTTCAAAATCTCGTCGAGCTGATTAATTGGACACTAATTTAATAAATTTGATACTCATTTGCTGAAGTTATCGAGCTTCAAAGTTTGAAAAGTCAAAAAAGTTGTGTGTTTGAGCACTAAAAGTACTATTTTTCTTGGAAATTCAACAAGATGCAATCATGATGTGTTGTGACATCTACAAAATCTCGTCGAGCTGATTTTATTGGACACTTTCTTTAACAACTTTGATACTCATTTGCTGAAGTTATCGAGCTTCAAATTTTGAAAAGTCTCAAAAGTTGTGTGTTGAACACATAAAGTACTATTTTTCTTGGAAATTCAACAAGATGCAATCATGATGTGTTGTGACATCTTCAAAATCTCGTCGAGCTGATTTCATTGGACACTTTCTTTTACAAATTTGATACTCATTTGCCGAAGTTATCGAGCTTCAAATTTTGAAAAGTCTCAAAAGTTGTGTGTTGAACACATAAAGTACTATTTTTCTTGGAAATTCAACAAGATGCAATCATGATGTGTTGTGACATCTTCAAAATCTCGTCGAGCTGATTTCATTGGACACTTTCTTTTACAAATTTGATACTCATTTGCCGAAGTTATCGAGCTTCAAATTTTGAAAAGTCTCAAAAGTTGTGTGTTGAACACATAAAGTACTATTTTTTTTGGAAATTCAACATCATGCAATCATGATGTGTTGTGACATCTTCAAAATCTCGTCGAGCTGATTAATTGGACACTTTCTTTAACAAATTTGATACTCATTTGCTGAAGTTATCGAGCTTCAAATTTTGAAAAGTCTCAAAAGTTGTGTGTTGAACACATAAAGTACTATTTTTTTTGGAAATTCAACATCATGCAATCATGATGTGTTGTGACATCTTCAAAATCTCGTCGAGCTGATTAATTGGACACTTTCTTTAACAAATTTGATACTCATTTGCCGAAGTTATCGATCTTCAAAGTTTGAAAAGTCAAAAAAGTTGTGTGTTGAACACATAAAGTACTATTTTTCTTGGAAATTCAACAAGATGCAATCATGATGTGTTGTGACATCTTCAAAATCTCGTAGAGCTGATTAATTGGACACTAATTTAACAAATTTGATACTCATTTGCTGAAGTTATCGAGCTTCAAAGTTTGAAAAGTCAAAAAAGTTGTGTGTTGAACATATAAAGTACTATTTTTCTTGGAAATTCAACAAGATGCAATCATGATGTGTTGTGACATCTTCAAAATCTCGTCGAGCTGATTAATTGGACACATTCTTTAACAAATTTGATACTCATTTGCTGAAGTTATCGAGCTTCAAATTTTGAAAAGTCTCAAAAGTTGTGTGTTGAACACATAAAGTACTATTTTTCTTGGAAATTCAACAAGATGCAATCATGATGTGTTGTGACATCTTCAAAATCTCGTCGAGCTGATTAATTGGACACTTTCTTTAACAAATTTGATACTCATTTGCTGAAGTTATCGAGCTTCAAATTTTGAAAATTCTCAAAAGTTGTGTGTTGAACACATAGAGTACTATTTTTCTTGGAAATTCAACAAGATGCAATCATGATGTGTTGTGACATCTTCAAAATCTCGTCGAGCTGATTAATTGGACACTAATTTAACAAATTTGATACTCATTTGCTGAAGTTATCGAGCTTCAAAGTTTGAAAAGTCAAAAAAGTTGTGTGTTGAACACATAAAGTACTATTTTTCTTGGAAATTCAACAAGATGCAATCATGATGTGTTGTGACATCTTCAAAATCTCGTCGAGCTGATTAATTGGACACTAATTTAACAAATTTGATACTCATTTGCTGAAGTTATCGAGCTTCAAAGTTTGAAAAGTCAAAAAAGTTGTGTGTTGAACATATAAAGTACTATTTTTCTTGGAAATTCAACAAGATGCAATCATGATGTGTTGTGACATCTTCAAAATCTCGTCGAGCTGATTAATTGGACACTTTCTTTAACAAATTTGATACTCATTTGCTGAAGTTATCGAGCTTCAAATTTTGAAAAGTCTCAAAAGTTGTGTGTTGAACACATAAAGTACTATTTTTCTTGGAAATTCAACAAGATGCAATCATGATGTGTTGTGACATCTTCAAAATCTCGTCGAGCTGATTAATTGGACACTTTCTTTAACAAATTTGATACTCATTTGCTGAAGTTATCGAGCTTCAAATTTTGAAAATTCTCAAAAGTTGTGTGTTGAACACATAGAGTACTATTTTTCTTGGAAATTCAACAAGATGCAATCATGATGTGTTGTGACATCTTCAAAATCTCGTCGAGCTGATTAATTGGACACTTTCTTTAACAAATTTGATACTCATTTACTGAAGTTATCCAGCTTCAAATTTTGAAAAGACTCAAAATTTGTGTGTTTGAGCACTAAAAGTACTATTTTTCTTGGAAATTCAACAAGATGCAATCATGATGTGTTGTGACATCTTCAAAATCTCGTCGAGCTGATTAATTGGACACTTTCTTTAACAAATTTGATAATCATTTGCTGAAGTTATCGAGCTTCAAATTTTGAAAAGTCTCAAAAGTTGTGTGTTGAACACATAAAGTACTATTTTTCTTGGAAATTCAACAAGATGCAATCATGATGTGTTGTGACATCTTCAAAATCTCGTAGAGCTGATTAATTGGACACTAATTTAACAAATTTGATACTCATTTGCTGAAGTTATCGAGCTTCAAATTTTGAAAAGTCTCAAAAGTTGTGTGTTGAACACATAAAGTACTATTTTTCTTGGAAATTCAACAAGATGCAATCATGATGTGTTGTGACATCTTCAAAATCTCGTAGAGCTGATTAATTGGACACTAATTTAACAAATTTGATACTCATTTGCTGAAGTTATCGAGCTTCAAAGTTTGAAAAGTCAAAAAAGTTGTGTGTTGAACATATAAAGTACTATTTTTCTTGGAAATTCAACAAGATGCAATCATGATGTGTTGTGACATCTTCAAAATCTCGTCGAGCTGATTAATTGGACACTTTCTTTAACAAATTTGATTCTCATTTGCTGAAGTTATCGAGCTTCAAATTTTGAAAAGTCTCAAAAGTTGTGTGTTGAACACATAAAGTACTATTTTTCTTGGAAATTCAACAAGATGCAATCATGATGTGTTGTGACATCTTCAAAATCTCGTCGAGCTGATTAATTGGACACTTTCTTTAACAAATTTGATACTCATTTGCTGAAGTTATCGAGCTTCAAATTTTGAAAATTCTCAAAAGTTGTGTGTTGAACACATAGAGTACTATTTTTCTTGGAAATTCAACAAGATGCAATCATGATGTGTTGTGACATCTTCAAAATCTCGTCGAGCTGATTAATTGGACACTAATTTAACAAATTTGATACTCATTTGCTGAAGTTATCGAGCTTCAAAGTTTGAAAAGTCAAAAAAGTTGTGTGTTGAACACATAAAGTACTATTTTTCTTGGAAATTCAACAAGATGCAATCATGATGTGTTGTGACATCTTCAAAATCTCGTCGAGCTGATTAATTGGACACTAATTTAACAAATTTGATACTCATTTGCTGAAGTTATCGAGCTTCAAATTTTGAAAAGACTCAAAAGTTGTGTGTTGAACACATAAAGTACTATTTTTCTTGGAAATTCAACAAGATGCAATCATGATGTGTTGTGACATCTTCAAAATCTCGTCGAGCTGATTAATTGGACACTTTCTTTAACAAATTTGATACTCATTTGCCGAAGTTATCGATCTTCAAAGTTTGAAAAGTCAAAAAAGTTGTGTGTTGAACACATAAAGTACTATTTTTCTTGGAAATTCAACAAGATGCAATCATGATGTGTTGTGACATCTTCAAAATCTCGTAGAGCTGATTAATTGGACACTAATTTAACAAATTTGATACTCATTTGCTGAAGTTATCGAGCTTCAAAGTTTGAAAAGTCAAAAAAGTTGTGTGTTGAACATATAAAGTACTATTTTTCTTGGAAATTCAACAAGATGCAATCATGATGTGTTGTGACATCTTCAAAATCTCGTCGAGCTGATTAATTGGACACTTTCTTTAACAAATTTGATACTCATTTGCTGAAGTTATCGAGCTTCAAATTTTGAAAAGTCTCAAAAGTTGTGTGTTGAACACATAAAGTACTATTTTTCTTGGAAATTCAACAAGATGCAATCATGATGTGTTGTGACATCTTCAAAATCTCGTCGAGCTGATTAATTGGACACTTTCTTTAACAAATTTGATACTCATTTGCTGAAGTTATCGAGCTTCAAATTTTGAAAATTCTCAAAAGTTGTGTGTTGAACACATAGAGTACTATTTTTCTTGGAAATTCAACAAGATGCAATCATGATGTGTTGTGACATCTTCAAAATCTCGTCGAGCTGATTAATTGGACACTTTCTTTAACAAATTTGATAATCATTTGCTGAAGTTATCGAGCTTCAAATTTTGAAAAGTCTCAAAAGTTGTGTGTTGAACACATAAAGTACTATTTTTCTTGGAAATTCAACAAGATGCAATCATGATGTGTTGTGACTTCTTCAAAATCTCGTCGAGCTGATTAATTGGACACTAATTTAATAAATTTGATACTCATTTGCTGAAGTTATCGAGCTTCAAAGTTTGAAAAGTCAAAAAAGTTGTGTGTTTGAGCACTAAAAGTACTATTTTTCTTGGAAATTCAACAAGATGCAATCATGATGTGTTGTGACATCTACAAAATCTCGTCGAGCTGATTTTATTGGACACTTTCTTTAACAACTTTGATACTCATTTGCTGAAGTTATCGAGCTTCAAATTTTGAAAAGTCTCAAAAGTTGTGTGTTGAACACATAAAGTACTATTTTTCTTGGAAATTCAACAAGATGCAATCATGATGTGTTGTGACATCTTCAAAATCTCGTCGAGCTGATTTTATTGGACACTTTCTTTAACAAATTTGATACTCATTTGCCGAAGTTATCGAGCTTCAAATTTTGAAAAGTCTCAAAAGTTGTGTGTTGAACACATAAAGTACTATTTTTTTTGGAAATTCAACATCATGCAATCATGATGTGTTGTGACATCTTCAAAATCTCGTCGAGCTGATTAATTGGACACTTTCTTTAACAAATTTGATACTCATTTGCTGAAGTTATCGAGCTTCAAATTTTGAAAAGTCTCAAAAGTTGTGTGTTGAACACATAAAGTACTATTTTTTTTGGAAATTCAACATCATGCAATCATGATGTGTTGTGACATCTTCAAAATCTCGTCGAGCTGATTAATTGGACACTTTCTTTAACAAATTTGATACTCATTTACTGAAGTTATCGAGCTTCAAATTTTGAAAATTCTCAAAAGTTGTGTGTTGAACACATAGAGTACTATTTTTCTTGGAAATTCAACAAGATGCAATCATGATGTGTTGTGACATCTTCAAAATCTCGTCGAGCTGATTAATTGGACACTTTCTTTAACAAATTTGATACTCATTTACTGAAGTTATCCAGCTTCAAATTTTGAAAAGACTCAAAATTTGTGTGTTTGAGCACTAAAAGTACTATTTTTCTTGGAAATTCAACAAGATGCAATCATGATGTGTTGTGACATCTTCAAAATCTCGTCGAGCTGATTAATTGGACACTTTCTTTAACAAATTTGATAATCATTTGCTGAAGTTATCGAGCTTCAAATTTTGAAAAGTCTCAAAAGTTGTGTGTTGAACACATAAAGTACTATTTTTCTTGGAAATTCAACAAGATGCAATCATGATGTGTTGTGACTTCTTCAAAATCTCGTCGAGCTGATTTCATTGGACACTTTCTTTTACAAATTTGATACTCATTTGCCGAAGTTATCGAGCTTCAAATTTTGAAAAGTCTCAAAAGTTGTGTGTTGAACACATAAAGTACTATTTTTTTTGGAAATTCAACATCATGCAATCATGATGTGTTGTGACATCTTCAAAATCTCGTCGAGCTGATTAATTGGACACTTTCTTTAACAAATTTGATACTCATTTGCTGAAGTTATCGAGCTTCAAATTTTGAAAAGTCTCAAAAGTTGTGTGTTGAACACATAAAGTACTATTTTTTTTGAAAATTCAACATCATGCAATCATGATGTGTTGTGACATCTTCAAAATCTCGTCGAGCTGATTAATTGGACACTTTCTTTAACAAATTTGGTCCACATTTGCCGAAGTTATCGAGCTTCAAATTTTGAAAAGTCAAAAAAGTTGTGTGTTGAACACATAAGGTACTATTTTTTTTGGAAATTCAACATCATGCAATCATGATGTGTTGTGACATCTTCAAAATCTCGTCGAGCTGATTAATTGGACACTTTCTTTAACAAATTTGATACTCATTTGCCGAAGTTATCGATCTTCAAAGTTTGAAAAGTCAAAAAAGTTGTGTGTTGAACACATAAAGTACTATTTTTCTTGGAAATTCAACAAGATGCAATCATGATGTGTTGTGACATCTTCAAAATCTCGTAGAGCTGATTAATTGGACACTAATTTAACAAATTTGATACTCATTTGCTGAAGTTATCGAGCTTCAAAGTTTGAAAAGTCAAAAAAGTTGTGTGTTGAACACATAAAGTACTATTTTTCTTGGAAATTCAACAGGATGCAATCATGATGTGTTGTGACATCTTCAAAATCTCGTCGAGCTGATTAATTGGACACTAATTTAACAAATTTGATACTCATTTGCTGAAGTTATCGAGCTTCAAATTTTGAAAAGACTCAAAAGTTGTGTGTTGAACACATAAAGTACTATTTTTCTTGGAAATTCAAAAAGATGCAATCATGATGTGTTGTGACATCTTCAAAATCTCGTCGAGCTGATTAATTGGACACTTTCTTTAACAAATTTGATACTCATTTGCTGAAGTTATCGAGCTTCAAATTTTGAAAATTCTCAAAAGTTGTGTGTTGAACACATAGAGTACTATTTTTCTTGGAAATTCAACAAGATGCAATCATGATGTGTTGTGACATCTTCAAAATCTCGTCGAGCTGATTAATTGGACACTTTCTTTAACAAATTTGATAATTATTTGCTGAAGTTATCGAGCTTCAAATTTTGAAAAGTCTCAAAAGTTGTGTGTTGAACACATAAAGTACTATTTTTCTTGGAAATTCAACAAGATGCAATCATGATGTGTTGTGACATCTTCAAAATCTCGTCGAGCTGATTAATTGGACACTAATTTAACAAATTTGATACTCATTTGCTGAAGTTATCGAGCTTCAAATTTTGAAAAGTCTCAAAAGTTGTGTGTTGAACACATAAAGTACTATTTTTCTTGGAAATTCAACAAGATGCAATCATGATGTGTTGTGACATCTTCAAAATCTCGTAGAGCTGATTAATTGGACACTAATTTAACAAATTTGATACTCATTTGCTGAAGTTATCGAGCTTCAAAGTTTGAAAAGTCAAAAAAGTTGTGTGTTGAACATATAAAGTACTATTTTTCTTGGAAATTCAACAAGATGCAATCATGATGTGTTGTGACATCTTCAAAATCTCGTCGAGCTGATTAATTGGACACTTTCTTTAACAAATTTGATACTCATTTGCTGAAGTTATCGAGCTTCAAATTTTGAAAAGTCTCAAAAGTTGTGTGTTGAACACATAAAGTACTATTTTTCTTGGAAATTCAACAAGATGCAATCATGATGTGTTGTGACATCTTCAAAATCTCGTCGAGCTGATTAATTGGACACTTTCTTTAACAAATTTGATACTCATTTGCTGAAGTTATCGAGCTTCAAATTTTGAAAATTCTCAAAAGTTGTGTGTTAAACACATAGAGTACTATTTTTCTTGGAAATTCAACAAGATGCAATCATGATGTGTTGTGACATCTTCAAAATCTCGTCGAGCTGATTAATTGGACACTTTCTTTAACAAATTTGATAATCATTTGCTGAAGTTATCGAGCTTCAAAGTTTGAAAAGTCAAAAAAGTTGTGTGTTTGAGCACTAAAAGTACTATTTTTCTTGGAAATTCAACAAGATGCAATCATGATGTGTTGTGACATCTTCAAAATCTCGTCGAGCTGATTAATTGGACACTAATTTAACAAATTTGATACTCATTTGCTGAAGTTATCGAGCTTCAAATTTTGAAAAGTCCCAAAAGTTGTGTGTTGAACACATAAAGTACTATTTTTCTTGGAAATTCAACAAGATGCAATCATGATGTGTTGTGACTTCTTCAAAATCTCGTCGAGCTGATTTTATTGGACACTTTCTTTAACAAATTTGATACTCATTTGCTGAAGTTATCGAGCTTCAAAGTTTGAAAAGTCAAAAAAGTTGTGTGTTTGAGCACTAAAAGTACTATTTTTCTTGGAAATTCAACAAGATGCAATCATGATGTGTTGTGACATCTTCAAAATCTCGTCGAGCTGATTTTATTGGACACTTTCTTTAACAAATTTGATACTCATTTGCTGAAGTTATCGAGCTTCAAATTTTGAAAAGTCTCAACAGTTGTGTGTTGAACACATAAAGTACTATTTTTCTTGGAAATTCAACAAGATGCAATCATGATGTGTTGTGACATCTTCAAAATCTCGTCGAGCTGATTAATTGGACACTTTCTTTAACAAATTTGATACTCATTTGCTGAAGTTATCGAGCTTCAAATTTTGAAAAGTCTCAAAAGTTGTGTGTTGAACACATAAAGTACTATTTTTCTTGGAAATTCAACAAGATGCAATCATGATGTGTTGTGACATCTTCAAAATCTCGTCGAGCTGATTAATTGGACACTTTCTTTAACAAATTTGATACTCATTTGCCGAAGTTATCGATCTTCAAAGTTTGAAAAGTCAAAAAAGTTGTGTGTTGAACACATAAAGTACTATTTTTTTTGGAAATTCAACATCATGCAATCATGATGTGTTGTGACATCTTCAAAATCTCGTCGAGCTGATTAATTGGACACTTTCTTTAACAAATTTGATACTCATTTGCCGAAGTTATCGATCTTCAAAGTTTGAAAAGTCAAAAAAGTTGTGTGTTGAACACATAAAGTACTATTTTTCTTGGAAATTCAACAAGATGCAATCATGATGTGTTGTGACATCTTCAAAATCTCGTAGAGCTGATTAATTGGACACTAATTTAACAAATTTGATACTCATTTGCTGAAGTTATCGAGCTTCAAAGTTTGAAAAGTCAAAAAAGTTGTGTGTTGAACACATAAAGTACTATTTTTCTTGGAAATTCAACAGGATGCAATCATGATGTGTTGTGACATCTTCAAAATCTCGTCGAGCTGATTAATTGGACACTAATTTAACAAATTTGATACTCATTTGCTGAAGTTATCGAGCTTCAAATTTTGAAAAGACTCAAAAGTTGTGTGTTGAACACATAAAGTACTATTTTTCTTGGAAATTCAAAAAGATGCAATCATGATGTGTTGTGACATCTTCAAAATCTCGTCGAGCTGATTAATTGGACACTTTCTTTAACAAATTTGATACTCATTTGCTGAAGTTATCGAGCTTCAAATTTTGAAAATTCTCAAAAGTTGTGTGTTGAACACATAGAGTACTATTTTTCTTGGAAATTCAACAAGATGCAATCATGATGTGTTGTGACATCTTCAAAATCTCGTCGAGCTGATTAATTGGACACTTTCTTTAACAAATTTGATAATTATTTGCTGAAGTTATCGAGCTTCAAATTTTGAAAAGTCTCAAAAGTTGTGTGTTGAACACATAAAGTACTATTTTTCTTGGAAATTCAACAAGATGCAATCATGATGTGTTGTGACATCTTCAAAATCTCGTCGAGCTGATTAATTGGACACTAATTTAACAAATTTGATACTCATTTGCTGAAGTTATCGAGCTTCAAATTTTGAAAAGTCTCAAAAGTTGTGTGTTGAACACATAAAGTACTATTTTTCTTGGAAATTCAACAAGATGCAATCATGATGTGTTGTGACATCTTCAAAATCTCGTAGAGCTGATTAATTGGACACTAATTTAACAAATTTGATACTCATTTGCTGAAGTTATCGAGCTTCAAAGTTTGAAAAGTCAAAAAAGTTGTGTGTTGAACATATAAAGTACTATTTTTCTTGGAAATTCAACAAGATGCAATCATGATGTGTTGTGACATCTTCAAAATCTCGTCGAGCTGATTAATTGGACACTTTCTTTAACAAATTTGATACTCATTTGCTGAAGTTATCGAGCTTCAAATTTTGAAAAGTCTCAAAAGTTGTGTGTTGAACACATAAAGTACTATTTTTCTTGGAAATTCAACAAGATGCAATCATGATGTGTTGTGACATCTTCAAAATCTCGTCGAGCTGATTAATTGGACACTTTCTTTAACAAATTTGATACTCATTTGCTGAAGTTATCGAGCTTCAAATTTTGAAAATTCTCAAAAGTTGTGTGTTAAACACATAGAGTACTATTTTTCTTGGAAATTCAACAAGATGCAATCATGATGTGTTGTGACATCTTCAAAATCTCGTCGAGCTGATTAATTGGACACTTTCTTTAACAAATTTGATAATCATTTGCTGAAGTTATCGAGCTTCAAAGTTTGAAAAGTCAAAAAAGTTGTGTGTTTGAGCACTAAAAGTACTATTTTTCTTGGAAATTCAACAAGATGCAATCATGATGTGTTGTGACATCTTCAAAATCTCGTCGAGCTGATTAATTGGACACTAATTTAACAAATTTGATACTCATTTGCTGAAGTTATCGAGCTTCAAATTTTGAAAAGTCCCAAAAGTTGTGTGTTGAACACATAAAGTACTATTTTTCTTGGAAATTCAACAAGATGCAATCATGATGTGTTGTGACTTCTTCAAAATCTCGTCGAGCTGATTTTATTGGACACTTTCTTTAACAAATTTGATACTCATTTGCTGAAGTTATCGAGCTTCAAAGTTTGAAAAGTCAAAAAAGTTGTGTGTTTGAGCACTAAAAGTACTATTTTTCTTGGAAATTCAACAAGATGCAATCATGATGTGTTGTGACATCTTCAAAATCTCGTCGAGCTGATTTTATTGGACACTTTCTTTAACAAATTTGATACTCATTTGCTGAAGTTATCGAGCTTCAAATTTTGAAAAGTCTCAACAGTTGTGTGTTGAACACATAAAGTACTATTTTTCTTGGAAATTCAACAAGATGCAATCATGATGTGTTGTGACATCTTCAAAATCTCGTCGAGCTGATTAATTGGACACTTTCTTTAACAAATTTGATACTCATTTGCTGAAGTTATCGAGCTTCAAATTTTGAAAAGTCTCAAAAGTTGTGTGTTGAACACATAAAGTACTATTTTTCTTGGAAATTCAACAAGATGCAATCATGATGTGTTGTGACATCTTCAAAATCTCGTCGAGCTGATTAATTGGACACTTTCTTTAACAAATTTGATACTCATTTGCCGAAGTTATCGATCTTCAAAGTTTGAAAAGTCAAAAAAGTTGTGTGTTGAACACATAAAGTACTATTTTTTTTGGAAATTCAACATCATGCAATCATGATGTGTTGTGACATCTTCAAAATCTCGTCGAGCTGATTAATTGGACACTTTCTTTAACAAATTTGATACTCATTTGCCGAAGTTATCGATCTTCAAAGTTTGAAAAGTCAAAAAAGTTGTGTGTTGAACACATAAAGTACTATTTTTCTTGGAAATTCAACAAGATGCAATCATGATGTGTTGTGACATCTTCAAAATCTCGTCGAGCTGATTAATTGGACACTTTCTTTAACAAATTTGATACTCATTTGCCGAAGTTATCGATCTTCAAAGTTTGAAAAGTCAAAAAAGTTGTGTGTTGAACACATAAAGTACTATTTTTTTTGGAAATTCAACATCATGCAATCATGATGTGTTGTGACATCTTCAAAATCTCGTCGAGCTGATTAATTGGACACTTTCTTTAACAAATTTGATACTCATTTGCCGAAGTTATCGATCTTCAAAGTTTGAAAAGTCAAAAAAGTTGTGTGTTGAACACATAAAGTACTATTTTTCTTGGAAATTCAACAAGATGCAATCATGATGTGTTGTGACATCTTCAAAATCTCGTCGAGCTGATTAATTGGACACTTTCTTTAACAAATTTGATACTCATTTGCCGAAGTTATCGAGCTTCAAATTTTGAAAAGTCTCAAAAGTTGTGTGTTGAACACATAAAGTACTATTTTTCTTGGAAATTCAACAAGATGCAATCATGATGTGTTGTGACATCTTCAATATCTCGTCGAGCTGATTAATTGGACACTTTCTTTAACAAATTTGATACTCATTTGCTGAAGTTATCGAGCTTCAAATTTTGAAAAGTCTCAAAAGTTGTGTGTTGAACACATAAAGTACTATTTTTTTTGGAAATTCAACATCATGCAATCATGATGTGTTGTGACATCTTCAAAATCTCGTCGAGCTGATTAATTGGACACTTTCTTTAACAAATTTGATACTCATTTGCCGAAGTTATCGATCTTCAAAGTTTGAAAAGTCAAAAAAGTTGTGTGTTGAACACATAAAGTACTATTTTTCTTGGAAATTCAACAAGATGCAATCATGATGTGTTGTGACATCTTCAAAATCTCGTCGAGCTGATTAATTGGACACTTTCTTTAACAAATTTGATACTCATTTGCTGAAGTTATCGAGCTTAAAATTTTGAAAAGTCTCAAAAGTTGTGTGTTGAACACATAGAGTACTATTTTTCTTGGAAATTCAACAAGATGCAATCATGATGTGTTGTGACATCTTCAAAATCTCGTCGAGCTGATTAATTGGACACTAATTTAACAAATTTGATACTCATTTGCTGAAGTTATCGAGCTTCAAATTTTGAAAAGTCCCAAAAGTTGTGTGTTGAACACATAAAGTACTATTTTTCTTGGAAATTCAACAAGATGCAATCATGATGTGTTGTGACTTCTTCAAAATCTCGTCGAGCTGATTTTATTGGACACTTTCTTTAACAAATTTGATACTCATTTGCTGAAGTTATCGAGCTTCAAAGTTTGAAAAGTCAAAAAAGTTGTGTGTTTGAGCACTAAAAGTACTATTTTTCTTGGAAATTCAACAAGATGCAATCATGATGTGTTGTGACATCTTCAAAATCTCGTCGAGCTGATTTTATTGGACACTTTCTTTAACAAATTTGATACTCATTTGCTGAAGTTATCGAGCTTCAAATTTTGAAAAGTCTCAACAGTTGTGTGTTGAACACATAAAGTACTATTTTTCTTGGAAATTCAACAAGATGCAATCATGATGTGTTGTGACATCTTCAAAATCTCGTCGAGCTGATTAATTGGACACTTTCTTTAACAAATTTGATACTCATTTGCTGAAGTTATCGAGCTTCAAATTTTGAAAAGTCTCAAAAGTTGTGTGTTGAACACATAAAGTACTATTTTTCTTGGAAATTCAACAAGATGCAATCATGATGTGTTGTGACATCTTCAAAATCTCGTCGAGCTGATTAATTGGACACTTTCTTTAACAAATTTGATACTCATTTGCCGAAGTTATCGATCTTCAAAGTTTGAAAAGTCAAAAAAGTTGTGTGTTGAACACATAAAGTACTATTTTTTTTGGAAATTCAACATCATGCAATCATGATGTGTTGTGACATCTTCAAAATCTCGTCGAGCTGATTAATTGGACACTTTCTTTAACAAATTTGATACTCATTTGCCGAAGTTATCGATCTTCAAAGTTTGAAAAGTCAAAAAAGTTGTGTGTTGAACACATAAAGTACTATTTTTCTTGGAAATTCAACAAGATGCAATCATGATGTGTTGTGACATCTTCAAAATCTCGTCGAGCTGATTAATTGGACACTTTCTTTAACAAATTTGATACTCATTTGCCGAAGTTATCGATCTTCAAAGTTTGAAAAGTCAAAAAAGTTGTGTGTTGAACACATAAAGTACTATTTTTTTTGGAAATTCAACATCATGCAATCATGATGTGTTGTGACATCTTCAAAATCTCGTCGAGCTGATTAATTGGACACTTTCTTTAACAAATTTGATACTCATTTGCCGAAGTTATCGATCTTCAAAGTTTGAAAAGTCAAAAAAGTTGTGTGTTGAACACATAAAGTACTATTTTTCTTGGAAATTCAACAAGATGCAATCATGATGTGTTGTGACATCTTCAAAATCTCGTCGAGCTGATTAATTGGACACTTTCTTTAACAAATTTGATACTCATTTGCCGAAGTTATCGAGCTTCAAATTTTGAAAAGTCTCAAAAGTTGTGTGTTGAACACATAAAGTACTATTTTTCTTGGAAATTCAACAAGATGCAATCATGATGTGTTGTGACATCTTCAAAATCTCGTCGAGCTGATTAATTGGACACTTTCTTTAACAAATTTGATACTCATTTGCTGAAGTTATCGAGCTTCAAATTTTGAAAAGTCTCAAAAGTTGTGTGTTGAACACATAAAGTACTATTTTTTTTGGAAATTCAACATCATGCAATCATGATGTGTTGTGACATCTTCAAAATCTCGTCGAGCTGATTAATTGGACACTTTCTTTAACAAATTTGATACTCATTTGCCGAAGTTATCGATCTTCAAAGTTTGAAAAGTCAAAAAAGTTGTGTGTTGAACACATAAAGTACTATTTTTCTTGGAAATTCAACAAGATGCAATCATGATGTGTTGTGACATCTTCAAAATCTCGTCGAGCTGATTAATTGGACACTTTCTTTAACAAATTTGATACTCATTTGCTGAAGTTATCGAGCTTCAAATTTTGAAAATTCTCAAAAGTTGTGTGTTGAACACATAGAGTACTATTTTTCTTGGAAATTCAACAAGATGCAATCATGATGTGTTGTGACATCTTCAAAATCTCGTCGAGCTGATTAATTGGACACTTTCTTTAACAAATTTGATAATCATTTGCTGAAGTTATCGAGCTTCAAATTTTGAAAAGTCTCAAAAGTTGTGTGTTGAACACATAAAGTACTATTTTTCTTGGAAATTCAACAAGATGCAATCATGATGTGTTGTGACATCTTCAAAATCTCGTCGAGCTGATTAATTGGACACTAATTTAACAAATTTGATACTCATTTGCTGAAGTTATCGAGCTTCAAATTTTGAAAAGTCTCAAAAGTTGTGTGTTGAACACATAAAGTACTATTTTTCTTGGAAATTCAACAAGATGCAATCATGATGTGTTGTGACATCTTCAAAATCTCGTAGAGCTGATTAATTGGACACTAATTTAACAAATTTGATACTCATTTGCTGAAGTTATCGAGCTTCAAAGTTTGAAAAGTCAAAAAAGTGGTGTGTTGAACATATAAAGTACTATTTTTCTTGGAAATTCAACAAGATGCAATCATGATGTGTTGTGACATCTTCAAAATCTCGTCGAGCTGATTAATTGGACACTTTCTTTAACAAATTTGATACTCATTTGCTGAAGTTATCGAGCTTCAAATTTTGAAAAGTCTCAAAAGTTGTGTGTTGAACACATAAAGTACTATTTTTCTTGGAAATTCAACAAGATGCAATCATGATGTGTTGTGACATCTTCAAAATCTCGTCGAGCTGATTAATTGGACACTTTCTTTAACAAATTTGATACTCATTTGCTGAAGTTATCGAGCTTCAAATTTTGAAAATTCTCAAAAGTTGTGTGTTAAACACATAGAGTACTATTTTTCTTGGAAATTCAACAAGATGCAATCATGATGTGTTGTGACATCTTCAAAATCTCGTCGAGCTGATTAATTGGACACTTTCTTTAACAAATTTGATAATCATTTGCTGAAGTTATCGAGCTTCAAAGTTTGAAAAGTCAAAAAAGTTGTGTGTTTGAGCACTAAAAGTACTATTTTTCTTGGAAATTCAACAAGATGCAATCATGATGTGTTGTGACATCTTCAAAATCTCGTCGAGCTGATTAATTGGACACTAATTTAACAAATTTGATACTCATTTGCTGAAGTTATCGAGCTTCAAATTTTGAAAAGTCCCAAAAGTTGTGTGTTGAACACATAAAGTACTATTTTTCTTGGAAATTCAACAAGATGCAATCATGATGTGTTGTGACTTCTTCAAAATCTCGTCGAGCTGATTTTATTGGACACTTTCTTTAACAAATTTGATACTCATTTGCTGAAGTTATCGAGCTTCAAAGTTTGAAAAGTCAAAAAAGTTGTGTGTTTGAGCACTAAAAGTACTATTTTTCTTGGAAATTCAACAAGATGCAATCATGATGTGTTGTGACATCTTCAAAATCTCGTCGAGCTGATTTTATTGGACACTTTCTTTAACAAATTTGATACTCATTTGCTGAAGTTATCGAGCTTCAAATTTTGAAAAGTCTCAACAGTTGTGTGTTGAACACATAAAGTACTATTTTTCTTGGAAATTCAACAAGATGCAATCATGATGTGTTGTGACATCTTCAAAATCTCGTCGAGCTGATTAATTGGACACTTTCTTTAACAAATTTGATACTCATTTGCTGAAGTTATCGAGCTTCAAATTTTGAAAAGTCTCAAAAGTTGTGTGTTGAACACATAAAGTACTATTTTTCTTGGAAATTCAACAAGATGCAATCATGATGTGTTGTGACATCTTCAAAATCTCGTCGAGCTGATTAATTGGACACTTTCTTTAACAAATTTGATACTCATTTGCCGAAGTTATCGATCTTCAAAGTTTGAAAAGTCAAAAAAGTTGTGTGTTGAACACATAAAGTACTATTTTTTTTGGAAATTCAACATC
The DNA here is from genome assembly GCF_040115645.1 of Euwallacea fornicatus. NCBI lineage: Eukaryota > Metazoa > Arthropoda > Insecta > Coleoptera > Curculionidae > Euwallacea > Euwallacea fornicatus. Next base: position 361,336 of record NW_027096014.1, on the reverse strand, counting down.
ATGCAATCATGATGTGTTGTGACATCTTCAAAATCTCGTCGAGCTGATTAATTGGACACTTTCTTTAACAAATTTGATACTCATTTGCCGAAGTTATCGATCTTCAAAGTTTGAAAAGTCAAAAAAGTTGTGTGTTGAACACATAAAGTACTATTTTTCTTGGAAATTCAACAAGATGCAATCATGATGTGTTGTGACATCTTCAAAATCTCGTCGAGCTGATTAATTGGACACTTTCTTTAACAAATTTGATACTCATTTGCCGAAGTTATCGATCTTCAAATTTTGAAAATTCTCAAAAGTTGTGTGTTGAACACATAGAGTACTATTTTTCTTGGAAATTCAACAAGATGCAATCATGATGTGTTGTGACATCTTCAAAATCTCGTCGAGCTGATTAATTGGACACTTTCTTTAACAAATTTGATACTCATTTGCTGAAGTTATCGAGCTTCAAATTTTGAAAATTCTCAAAAGTTGTGTGTTGAACACATAGAGTACTATTTTTCTTGGAAATTCAACAAGATGCAATCATGATGTGTTGTGACATCTTCAAAATCTCGTCGAGCTGATTAATTGGACACTTTCTTTAACAAATTTGATACTCATTTGCCGAAGTTATCGATCTTCAAAGTTTGAAAAGTCAAAAAAGTTGTGTGTTGAACACATAAAGTACTATTTTTCTTGGAAATTCAACAAGATGCAATCATGATGTGTTGTGACATCTTCAAAATCTCGTCGAGCTGATTAATTGGACACTTTCTTTAACAAATTTGATACTCATTTGCCGAAGTTATCGATCTTCAAAGTTTGAAAAGTCAAAAAAGTTGTGTGTTGAACACATAAAGTACTATTTTTTTTGGAAATTCAACATCATGCAATCATGATGTGTTGTGACATCTTCAAAATCTCGTCGAGCTGATTAATTGGACACTTTCTTTAACAAATTTGATACTCATTTGCCGAAGTTATCGATCTTCAAAGTTTGAAAAGTCAAAAAAGTTGTGTGTTGAACACATAAAGTACTATTTTTCTTGGAAATTCAACAAGATGCAATCATGATGTGTTGTGACATCTTCAAAATCTCGTCGAGCTGATTAATTGGACACTTTCTTTAACAAATTTGATACTCATTTGCCGAAGTTATCGATCTTCAAAGTTTGAAAAGTCAAAAAAGTTGTGTGTTTGAGCACTAAAAGTACTATTTTTCTTGGAAATTCAACAAGATGCAATCATGATGTGTTGTGACATCTTCAAAATCTCATCGAGCTGATTAATTGGACACTTTCTTTAACAAATTTGATACTCATTTGCTGAAGTTATCGAGCTTCAAATTTTGAAAAGTCTCAAAAGTTGTGTGTTGAACACATAAAGTACTATTTTTTTTGGAAATTCAACATCATGCAATCATGATGTGTTGTGACATCTTCAAAATCTCGTCGAGCTGATTAATTGGACACTTTCTTTAACAAATTTGGTCCACATTTGCCGAAGTTATCGAGCTTCAAATTTTGAAAAGTCAAAAAAGTTGTGTGTTGAACACATAAAGTACTATTTTTTTTGGAAATTCAACATCATGCAATCATGATGTGTTGTGACATCTTCAAAATCTCGTCGAGCTGATTAATTGGACACTTTCTTTAACAAATTTGATACTCATTTGCCGAAGTTATCGATCTTCAAAGTTTGAAAAGTCAAAAAAGTTGTGTGTTGAACACATAAAGTACTATTTTTCTTGGAAATTCAACAAGATGCAATCATGATGTGTTGTGACATCTTCAAAATCTCGTCGAGCTGATTAATTGGACACTTTCTTTAACAAATTTGATACTCATTTGCCGAAGTTATCGATCTTCAAAGTTTGAAAAGTCAAAAAAGTTGTGTGTTGAACACATAAAGTACTATTTTTTTTGGAAATTCAACATCATGCAATCATGATGTGTTGTGACATCTTCAAAATCTCGTCGAGCTGATTAATTGGACACTTTCTTTAACAAATTTGATACTCATTTGCCGAAGTTATCGATCTTCAAAGTTTGAAAAGTCTCAAAAGTTGTGTGTTGAACACATAAAGTACTATTTTTCTTGGAAATTCAACAAGATGCAATCATGATGTGTTGTGACATCTTCAAAATCTCGTCGAGCTGATTAATTGGACACTAATTTAACAAATTTGATACTCATTTGCTGAAGTTATCGAGCTTCAAATTTTGAAAAGACTCAAAAGTTGTGTGTTGAACACATAAAGTACTATTTTTCTTGGAAATTCAAAAAGATGCAATCATGATGTGTTGTGACATCTTCAAAATCTCGTCGAGCTGATTAATTGGACACTAATTTAACAAATTTGATACTCATTTGCTGAAGTTATCGAGCTTCAAATTTTGAAAAGACTCAAAAGTTGTGTGTTGAACACATAAAGTACTATTTTTCTTGGAAATTCAAAAAGATGCAATCATGATGTGTTGTGACATCTTCAAAATCTCGTCGAGCTGATTAATTGGACACTAATTTAACAAATTTGATACTCATTTGCTGAAGTTATCGAGCTTCAAATTTTGAAAAGACTCAAAAGTTGTGTGTTGAACACATAAAGTACTATTTTTCTTGGAAATTCAACAAGATGCAATCATGATGTGTTGTGACATCTTCAAAATCTCGTCGAGCTGATTAATTGGACACTAATTTAACAAATTTGATACTCATTTGCTGAAGTTATCGAGCTTCAAATTTTGAAAAGACTCAAAAGTTGTGTGTTGAACACATAAAGTACTATTTTTCTTGGAAATTCAAAAAGATGCAATCATGATGTGTTGTGACTTCTTCAAAATCTCGTCGAGCTGATTAATTGGATACTAATTTAACAAATTTGATACTCATTTGCTGAAGTTATCGAGCTTCAAATTTTGAAAAGTCTCAAAAGTTGTGTGTTGAACACATAAAGTACTATTTTTCTTGGAAATTCAACAAGATGCAATCATGATGTGTTGTGACATCTTCAAAATCTCGTCGAGCTGATTAATTGGACACTAATTTAACAAATTTGATACTCATTTGCTGAAGTTATCGAGCTTCAAATTTTGAAAAGACTCAAAAGTTGTGTGTTGAACACATAAAGTACTATTTTTCTTGGAAATTCAAAAAGATGCAATCATGATGTGTTGTGACTTCTTCAAAATCTCGTCGAGCTGATTAATTGGATACTAATTTAACAAATTTGATACTCATTTGCTGAAGTTATCGAGCTTCAAATTTTGAAAAGTCTCAAAAGTTGTGTGTTGAACACATAAAGTACTATTTTTCTTGGAAATTCAACAAGATGCAATCATGATGTGTTGTGACATCTTCAAAATCTCGTCGAGCTGATTAATTGGACACTTTCTTTAACAAATTTGATACTCATTTGCTGAAGTTATCGAGCTTCAAATTTTGAAAAGTCTCAAAAGTTGTGTGTTGAACACATAAAGTACTATTTTTTTTGGAAATTCAACATCATGCAATCATGATGTGTTGTGACATCTTCAAAATCTCGTCGAGCTGATTAATTGGACACTTTCTTTAACAAATTTGATACTCATTTGCCGAAGTTATCGATCTTCAAAGTTTGAAAAGTCAAAAAAGTTGTGTGTTGAACACATAAAGAACTATTTTTCTTGGAAATTCAACAAGATGCAATCATGATGTGTTGTGACATCTTCAAAATCTCGTCGAGCTGATTAATTGGACACTTTCTTTAACAAATTTGATACTCATTTGCCGAAGTTATCGATCTTCAAAGTTTGAAAAGTCAAAAAAGTTGTGTGTTGAACACATAAAGTACTATTTTTCTTGGAAATTCAACATCATGCAATCATGATGTGTTGTGACATCTTCAAAATCTCGTCGAGCTGATTAATTGGACACTTTCTTTAACAAATTTGATACTCATTTGCCGAAGTTATCGATCTTCAAAGTTTGAAAAGTCAAAAAAGTTGTGTGTTGAACACATAAAGTACTATTTTTTTTGGAAATTCAACATCATGCAATCATGATGTGTTGTGACATCTTCAAAATCTCGTCGAGCTGATTAATTGGACACTTTCTTTAACAAATTTGATACTCATTTGCCGAAGTTATCGATCTTCAAAGTTTGAAAAGTCAAAAAAGTTGTGTGTTGAACACATAAAGTACTATTTTTCTTGGAAATTCAACAAGATGCAATCATGATGTGTTGTGACATCTTCAAAATCTCGTCGAGCTGATTAATTGGACACTTTCTTTAACAAATTTGATACTCATTTGCCGAAGTTATCGATCTTCAAAGTTTGAAAAGTCAAAAAAGTTGTGTGTTGAACACATAAAGTACTATTTTTTTTGGAAATTCAACATCATGCAATCATGATGTGTTGTGACATCTTCAAAATCTCGTCGAGCTGATTAATTGGACACTTTCTTTAACAAATTTGATACTCATTTGCCGAAGTTATCGATCTTCAAAGTTTGAAAAGTCAAAAAAGTTGTGTGTTGAACACATAAAGTACTATTTTTTTTGGAAATTCAACATCATGCAATCATGATGTGTTGTGACATCTTCAAAATCTCGTCGAGCTGATTAATTGGACACTAATTTAACAAATTTGATACTCATTTGCTGAAGTTATCGAGCTTCAAAGTTTGAAAAGTCAAAAAAGTTGTGTGTTGAACACATAAAGTACTATTTTTCTTGGAAATTCAACAAGATGCAATCATGATGTGTTGTGACATCTTCAAAATCTCGTCGAGCTGATTAATTGGACACTAATTTAACAAATTTGATACTCATTTGCTGAAGTTATCGAGCTTCAAATTTTGAAAAGACTCAAAAGTTGTGTGTTGAACACATAAAGTACTATTTTTCTTGGAAATTCAAAAAGATGCAATCATGATGTGTTGTGACTTCTTCAAAATCTCGTCGAGCTGATTAATTGGATACTAATTTAACAAATTTGATACTCATTTGCTGAAGTTATCGAGCTTCAAATTTTGAAAAGACTCAAAAGTTGTGTGTTGAACACATAAAGTACTATTTTTTTTGGAAATTCAACATCATGCAATCATGATGTGTTGTGACATCTTCAAAATCTCGTCGGGGCTGATTAATTGGACACTTTCTTTAACAAATTTGGTCCACATTTGCCGAAGTTATCGATCTTCAAAGTTTGAAAAGTCAAAAAAGTTGTGTGTTGAACACATAAAGTACTATTTTTCTTGGAAATTCAACAAGATGCAATCATGATGTGTTGTGACATCTTCAAAATCTCGTCGAGCTGATTAATTGGACACTTTCTTTAACAAATTTGATACTCATTTGCCGAAGTTATCGATCTTCAAAGTTTGAAAAGTCAAAAAAGTTGTGTGTTTGAGCACTAAAAGTACTATTTTTCTTGGAAATTCAACAAGATGCAATCATGATGTGTTGTGACATCTTCAAAATCTCGTCGAGCTGATTAATTGGACACTTTCTTTAACAAATTTGATACTCATTTGCTGAAGTTATCGAGCTTCAAATTTTGAAAAGTCTCAAAAGTTGTGTGTTGAACACATAAAGTACTATTTTTTTTGGAAATTCAACATCATGCAATCATGATGTGTTGTGACATCTTCAAAATCTCGTCGAGCTGATTAATTGGACACTTTCTTTAACAAATTTGGTCCACATTTGCCGAAGTTATCGAGCTTCAAATTTTGAAAAGTCAAAAAAGTTGTGTGTTGAACACATAAAGTACTATTTTTTTTGGAAATTCAACATCATGCAATCATGATGTGTTGTGACATCTTCAAAATCTCATCGAGCTGATTAATTGGACACTTTCTTTAACAAATTTGATACTCATTTGCCGAAGTTATCGATCTTCAAAGTTTGAAAAGTCAAAAAAGTTGTGTGTTGAACACATAAAGTACTATTTTTCTTGGAAATTCAACAAGATGCAATCATGATGTGTTGTGACATCTTCAAAATCTCGTCGAGCTGATTAATTGGACACTTTCTTTAACAAATTTGATACTCATTTGCCGAAGTTATCGATCTTCAAAGTTTGAAAAGTCAAAAAAGTTGTGTGTTGAACACATAAAGTACTATTTTTTTTGGAAATTCAACATCATGCAATCATGATGTGTTGTGACATCTTCAAAATCTCGTCGAGCTGATTAATTGGACACTTTCTTTAACAAATTTGATACTCATTTGCCGAAGTTATCGATCTTCAAAGTTTGAAAAGTCAAAAAAGTTGTGTGTTGAACACATAAAGTACTATTTTTTTTGGAAATTCAACATCATGCAATCATGATGTGTTGTGACATCTTCAAAATCTCGTCGAGCTGATTAATTGGACACTAATTTAACAAATTTGATACTCATTTGCTGAAGTTATCGAGCTTCAAAGTTTGAAAAGTCAAAAAAGTTGTGTGTTGAACACATAAAGTACTATTTTTCTTGGAAATTCAACAAGATGCAATCATGATGTGTTGTGACATCTTCAAAATCTCGTCGAGCTGATTAATTGGACACTAATTTAACAAATTTGATACTCATTTGCTGAAGTTATCGAGCTTCAAATTTTGAAAAGACTCAAAAGTTGTGTGTTGAACACATAAAGTACTATTTTTCTTGGAAATTCAAAAAGATGCAATCATGATGTGTTGTGACATCTTCAAAATCTCGTCGAGCTGATTAATTGGACACTAATTTAACAAATTTGATACTCATTTGCTGAAGTTATCGAGCTTCAAATTTTGAAAAGACTCAAAAGTTGTGTGTTGAACACATAAAGTACTATTTTTCTTGGAAATTCAAAAAGATGCAATCATGATGTGTTGTGACTTCTTCAAAATCTCGTCGAGCTGATTAATTGGATACTAATTTAACAAATTTGATACTCATTTGCTGAAGTTATCGAGCTTCAAATTTTGAAAAGTCTCAAAAGTTGTGTGTTGAACACATAAAGTACTATTTTTCTTGGAAATTCAACAAGATGCAATCATGATGTGTTGTGACATCTTCAAAATCTCGTCGAGCTGATTAATTGGACACTAATTTAACAAATTTGATACTCATTTGCTGAAGTTATCGAGCTTCAAATTTTGAAAAGACTCAAAAGTTGTGTGTTGAACACATAAAGTACTATTTTTCTTGGAAATTCAAAAAGATGCAATCATGATGTGTTGTGACTTCTTCAAAATCTCGTCGAGCTGATTAATTGGATACTAATTTAACAAATTTGATACTCATTTGCTGAAGTTATCGAGCTTCAAATTTTGAAAAGTCTCAAAAGTTGTGTGTTGAACACATAAAGTACTATTTTTCTTGGAAATTCAACAAGATGCAATCATGATGTGTTGTGACATCTTCAAAATCTCGTCGAGCTGATTAATTGGACACTTTCTTTAACAAATTTGATACTCATTTGCTGAAGTTATCGAGCTTCAAATTTTGAAAAGTCTCAAAAGTTGTGTGTTGAACACATAAAGTACTATTTTTTTTGGAAATTCAACATCATGCAATCATGATGTGTTGTGACATCTTCAAAATCTCGTCGAGCTGATTAATTGGACACTTTCTTTAACAAATTTGATACTCATTTGCCGAAGTTATCGATCTTCAAAGTTTGAAAAGTCAAAAAAGTTGTGTGTTGAACACATAAAGAACTATTTTTCTTGGAAATTCAACAAGATGCAATCATGATGTGTTGTGACATCTTCAAAATCTCGTCGAGCTGATTAATTGGACACTTTCTTTAACAAATTTGATACTCATTTGCCGAAGTTATCGATCTTCAAAGTTTGAAAAGTCAAAAAAGTTGTGTGTTGAACACATAAAGTACTATTTTTTTTGGAAATTCAACATCATGCAATCATGATGTGTTGTGACATCTTCAAAATCTCGTCGAGCTGATTAATTGGACACTAATTTAACAAATTTGATACTCATTTGCTGAAGTTATCGAGCTTCAAAGTTTGAAAAGTCAAAAAAGTTGTGTGTTGAACACATAAAGTACTATTTTTCTTGGAAATTCAACAAGATGCAATCATGATGTGTTGTGACATCTTCAAAATCTCGTCGAGCTGATTAATTGGACACTAATTTAACAAATTTGATACTCATTTGCTGAAGTTATCGAGCTTCAAATTTTGAAAAGACTCAAAAGTTGTGTGTTGAACACATAAAGTACTATTTTTCTTGGAAATTCAAAAAGATGCAATCATGATGTGTTGTGACATCTTCAAAATCTCGTCGAGCTGATTAATTGGACACTAATTTAACAAATTTGATACTCATTTGCTGAAGTTATCGAGCTTCAAATTTTGAAAAGACTCAAAAGTTGTGTGTTGAACACATAAAGTACTATTTTTCTTGGAAATTCAAAAAGATGCAATCATGATGTGTTGTGACTTCTTCAAAATCTCGTCGAGCTGATTAATTGGATACTAATTTAACAAATTTGATACTCATTTGCTGAAGTTATCGAGCTTCAAATTTTGAAAAGTCTCAAAAGTTGTGTGTTGAACACATAAAGTACTATTTTTCTTGGAAATTCAACAAGATGCAATCATGATGTGTTGTGACATCTTCAAAATCTCGTCGAGCTGATTAATTGGACACTAATTTAACAAATTTGATACTCATTTGCTGAAGTTATCGAGCTTCAAATTTTGAAAAGACTCAAAAGTTGTGTGTTGAACACATAAAGTACTATTTTTCTTGGAAATTCAAAAAGATGCAATCATGATGTGTTGTGACTTCTTCAAAATCTCGTCGAGCTGATTAATTGGATACTAATTTAACAAATTTGATACTCATTTGCTGAAGTTATCGAGCTTCAAATTTTGAAAAGTCTCAAAAGTTGTGTGTTGAACACATAAAGTACTATTTTTCTTGGAAATTCAACAAGATGCAATCATGATGTGTTGTGACATCTTCAAAATCTCGTCGAGCTGATTAATTGGACACTTTCTTTAACAAATTTGATACTCATTTGCTGAAGTTATCGAGCTTCAAATTTTGAAAAGTCTCAAAAGTTGTGTGTTGAACACATAAAGTACTATTTTTTTTGGAAATTCAACATCATGCAATCATGATGTGTTGTGACATCTTCAAAATCTCGTCGAGCTGATTAATTGGACACTTTCTTTAACAAATTTGATACTCATTTGCCGAAGTTATCGATCTTCAAAGTTTGAAAAGTCAAAAAAGTTGTGTGTTGAACACATAAAGAACTATTTTTCTTGGAAATTCAACAAGATGCAATCATGATGTGTTGTGACATCTTCAAAATCTCGTCGAGCTGATTAATTGGACACTTTCTTTAACAAATTTGATACTCATTTGCCGAAGTTATCGATCTTCAAAGTTTGAAAAGTCAAAAAAGTTGTGTGTTGAACACATAAAGTACTATTTTTTTTGGAAATTCAACATCATGCAATCATGATGTGTTGTGACATCTTCAAAATCTCGTCGAGCTGATTAATTGGACACTTTCTTTAACAAATTTGATACTCATTTGCCGAAGTTATCGATCTTCAAAGTTTGAAAAGTCAAAAAAGTTGTGTGTTGAACACATAAAGTACTATTTTTTTTGGAAATTCAACATCATGCAATCATGATGTGTTGTGACATCTTCAAAATCTCGTCGAGCTGATTAATTGGACACTTTCTTTAACAAATTTGATACTCATTTGCCGAAGTTATCGATCTTCAAAGTTTGAAAAGTCAAAAAAGTTGTGTGTTGAACACATAAAGTACTATTTTTCTTGGAAATTCAACAAGATGCAATCATGATGTGTTGTGACATCTTCAAAATCTCGTCGAGCTGATTAATTGGACACTTTCTTTAACAAATTTGATACTCATTTGCCGAAGTTATCGATCTTCAAAGTTTGAAAAGTCAAAAAAGTTGTGTGTTGAACACATAAAGTACTATTTTTTTTGGAAATTCAACATCATGCAATCATGATGTGTTGTGACATCTTCAAAATCTCGTCGAGCTGATTAATTGGACACTTTCTTTAACAAATTTGATACTCATTTGCCGAAGTTATCGATCTTCAAAGTTTGAAAAGTCAAAAAAGTTGTGTGTTGAACACATAAAGTACTATTTTTTTTGGAAATTCAACATCATGCAATCATGATGTGTTGTGACATCTTCAAAATCTCGTCGAGCTGATTAATTGGACACTAATTTAACAAATTTGATACTCATTTGCTGAAGTTATCGAGCTTCAAAGTTTGAAAAGTCAAAAAAGTTGTGTGTTGAACACATAAAGTACTATTTTTCTTGGAAATTCAACAAGATGCAATCATGATGTGTTGTGACATCTTCAAAATCTCGTCGAGCTGATTAATTGGACACTAATTTAACAAATTTGATACTCATTTGCTGAAGTTATCGAGCTTCAAATTTTGAAAAGACTCAAAAGTTGTGTGTTGAACACATAAAGTACTATTTTTCTTGGAAATTCAAAAAGATGCAATCATGATGTGTTGTGACTTCTTCAAAATCTCGTCGAGCTGATTAATTGGATACTAATTTAACAAATTTGATACTCATTTGCTGAAGTTATCGAGCTTCAAATTTTGAAAAGACTCAAAAGTTGTGTGTTGAACACATAAAGTACTATTTTTTTTGGAAATTCAACATCATGCAATCATGATGTGTTGTGACATCTTCAAAATCTCGTCGGGGCTGATTAATTGGACACTTTCTTTAACAAATTTGGTCCACATTTGCCGAAGTTATCGAGCTTCAAATTTTGAAAAGTCAAAAAAGTTGTGTGTTGAACACATAAAGTACTATTTTTTTTGGAAATTCAACATCATGCAATCATGATGTGTTGTGACATCTTCAAAATCTCGTCGAGCTGATTAATTGGACACTTTCTTTAACAAATTTGATACTCATTTGCTGAAGTTATCGAGCTTCAAATTTTGAAAATTCTCAAAAGTTGTGTGTTGAACACATAGAGTACTATTTTTCTTGGAAATTCAACAAGATGCAATCATGATGTGTTGTGACATCTTCAAAATCTCGTCGAGCTGATTAATTGGACACTTTCTTTAACAAATTTGATACTCATTTACTGAAGTTATCCAGCTTCAAATTTTGAAAAGACTCAAAATTTGTGTGTTTGAGCACTAAAAGTACTATTTTTCTTGGAAATTCAACAAGATGCAATCATGATGTGTTGTGACTTCTTCAAAATCTCGTCGAGCTGATTAATTGGACACTTTCTTTAACAAATTTGATACTCATTTGCTGAAGTTATCGAGCTTCAAAGTTTGAAAAGTCAAAAAAGTTGTGTGTTTGAGCACTAAAAGTACTATTTTTCTTGGAAATTCAACAAGATGCAATCATGATGTGTTATGACATCTTCAAAATCTCGTCGAGCTGATTAATTGGACACTTTCTTTAACAAATTTGATACTCATTTACTGAAGTTATCCAGCTTCAAACTTTGAAAAGACTCAAAATTTGTGTGTTTGAGCACTAAAAGTACTATTTTTCTTGGAAATTCAACAAGATGCAATCATGATGTGTTGTGACATCTTCAAAATCTCGTCGAGCTGATTAATTGGACACTTTCTTTAACAAATTTGATACTCATTTACTGAAGTTATCCAGCTTCAAATTTTGAAAAGACTCAAAATTTGTGTGTTTGAGCATTAAAAGTACTATTTTTCTTGGAAATTCAACAAGATGCAATCATGATGTGTTGTGACATCTTCAAAATCTCGTCGAGCTGATTTTATTGGACACTTTCTTTAACAAATTTGATACTCATTTGCTGAAGTTATCGAGCTTCAAAGTTTGAAAAGTCAAAAAAGTTGTGTGTTTGAGCACTAAAAGTACTATTTTTCTTGGAAATTCAACAAGATGCAATCATGATGTGTTGTGACATCTTCAAAATCTCGTCGAGCTGATTAATTGGACACTTTCTTTAACAAATTTGATACTCATTTGCTGAAGTTATCGAGCTTCAAATTTTGAAAAGTCAAAAAAGTTGTGTGTTTGAGCACTAAAAGTACTATTTTTCTTGGAAATTCAACAAGATGCAATCATGATGTGTTGTGACATCTTCAAAATCTCGTCGAGCTGATTAATTGGACACTTTCTTTAACAAATTTGATACTCATTTGCTGAAGTTATCGAGCTTCAAAGTTTGAAAAGTCAAAAAAGTTGTGTGTTTGAGCACTAAAAGTACTATTTTTCTTGGAAATTCAACAAGATGCAATCATGATGTGTTGTGACATCTTCAAAATCTCGTCGAGCTGATTAATTGGACACTTTCTTTAACAAATTTGATACTCATTTGCTGAAGTTATCGAGCTTCAAATTTTGAAAAGTCCCAAAAGTTGTGTGTTGAACACATAAAGTACTATTTTTCTTGGAAATTCAACAAGATGCAATCATGATGTGTTGTGACATCTTCAAAATCTCGTCGAGCTGATTAATTGGACACTTTCTTTAACAAATTTGATACTCATTTGCTGAAGTTATCGAGCTTCAAAGTTTGAAAAGTCAAAAAAGTTGTGTGTTTGAGCACTAAAAGTACTATTTTTCTTGGAAATTCAACAAGATGCAATCATGATGTGTTGTGACTTCTTCAAAATCTCGTCGAGCTGATTTTATTGGACACTTTCTTTAACAAATTTGATACTCATTTGCTGAAGTTATCGAGCTTCAAAGTTTGAAAAGTCAAAAAAGTTGTGTGTTGAACACATAAAGTACTATTTTTCTTGGAAATTCAACAAGATGCAATCATGATGTGTTGTGACATCTTCAAAATCTCGTCGAGCTGATTAATTGGACACTTTCTTTAACAAATTTGATACTCATTTGCCGAAGTTATCGATCTTCAAAGTTTGAAAAGTCAAAAAAGTTGTGTGTTGAACACATAAAGTACTATTTTTTTTGGAAATTCAACATCATGCAATCATGATGTGTTGTGACATCTTCAAAATCTCGTCGAGCTGATTAATTGGACACTTTCTTTAACAAATTTGATACTCATTTGCCGAAGTTATCGATCTTCAAAGTTTGAAAAGTCAAAAAAGTTGTGTGTTGAACACATAAAGTACTATTTTTTTTGGAAATTCAACATCATGCAATCATGATGTGTTGTGACATCTTCAAAATCTCGTCGAGCTGATTAATTGGACACTAATTTAACAAATTTGATACTCATTTGCTGAAGTTATCGAGCTTCAAAGTTTGAAAAGTCAAAAAAGTTGTGTGTTGAACACATAAAGTACTATTTTTCTTGGAAATTCAACAAGATGCAATCATGATGTGTTGTGACATCTTCAAAATCTCGTCGAGCTGATTAATTGGACACTTTCTTTAACAAATTTGATACTCATTTGCCGAAGTTATCGAGCTTCAAATTTTGAAAAGTCTCAAAAGTTGTGTGTTGAACACATAAAGTACTATTTTTCTTGGAAATTCAACAAGATGCAATCATGATGTGTTGTGACATCTTCAAAATCTCGTCGAGCTGATTAATTGGACACTTTCTTTAACAAATTTGATACTCATTTGCTGAAGTTATCGAGCTTCAAATTTTGAAAAGTCTCAAAAGTTGTGTGTTGAACACATAAAGTACTATTTTTTTTGGAAATTCAACATCATGCAATCATGATGTGTTGTGACATCTTCAAAATCTCGTCGAGCTGATTAATTGGACACTTTCTTTAACAAATTTGGTCCACATTTGCCGAAGTTATCGAGCTTCAAATTTTGAAAAGTCAAAAAAGTTGTGTGTTGAACACATAAAGTACTATTTTTTTTGGAAATTCAACATCATGCAATCATGATGTGTTGTGACATCTTCAAAATCTCGTCGAGCTGATTAATTGGACACTTTCTTTAACAAATTTGATACTCATTTGCCGAAGTTATCGATCTTCAAAGTTTGAAAAGTCAAAAAAGTTGTGTGTTGAACACATAAAGTACTATTTTTCTTGGAAATTCAACAAGATGCAATCATGATGTGTTGTGACATCTTCAAAATCTCGTCGAGCTGATTAATTGGACACTAATTTAACAAATTTGATACTCATTTGCCGAAGTTATCGATCTTCAAAGTTTGAAAAGTCAAAAAAGTTGTGTGTTGAACACATAAAGTACTATTTTTTTTGGAAATTCAACATCATGCAATCATGATGTGTTGTGACATCTTCAAAATCTCGTCGAGCTGATTAATTGGACACTTTCTTTAACAAATTTGATACTCATTTGCCGAAGTTATCGATCTTCAAAGTTTGAAAAGTCAAAAAAGTTGTGTGTTGAACACATAAAGTACTATTTTTTTTGGAAATTCAACATCATGCAATCATGATGTGTTGTGACATCTTCAAAATCTCGTCGAGCTGATTAATTGGACACTAATTTAACAAATTTGATACTCATTTGCTGAAGTTATCGAGCTTCAAAGTTTGAAAAGTCAAAAAAGTTGTGTGTTGAACACATAAAGTACTATTTTTCTTGGAAATTCAACAAGATGCAATCATGATGTGTTGTGACATCTTCAAAATCTCGTCGAGCTGATTAATTGGACAATAATTTAACAAATTTGATACTCATTTGCTGAAGTTATCGAGCTTCAAATTTTGAAAAGACTCAAAAGTTGTGTGTTGAACACATAAAGTACTATTTTTCTTGGAAATTCAAAAAGATGCAATCATGATGTGTTGTGACTTCTTCAAAATCTCGTCGAGCTGATTAATTGGATACTAATTTAACAAATTTGATACTCATTTGCTGAAGTTATCGAGCTTCAAATTTTGAAAAGTCTCAAAAGTTGTGTGTTGAACACATAAAGTACTATTTTTCTTGGAAATTCAACAAGATGCAATCATGATGTGTTGTGACATTTTCAAAATCTCGTCGAGCTGATTAATTGGACACTTTCTTTAACAAATTTGATACTCATTTGCTGAAGTTATCGAGCTTAAAATTTTGAAAAGTCTCAAAAGTTGTGTGTTGAACACATAAAGTACTATTTTTTTTGGAAATTCAACATCATGCAATCATGATGTGTTGTGACATCTTCAAAATCTCGTCGAGCTGATTAATTGGACACTTTCTTTAACAAATTTGGTCCACATTTGCCGAAGTTATCGAGCTTCAAATTTTGAAAAGTCAAAAAAGTTGTGTGTTGAACACATAAAGTACTATTTTTTTTGGAAATTCAACATCATGCAATCATGATGTGTTGTGACATCTTCAAAATCTCGTCGAGCTGATTAATTGGACACTTTCTTTAACAAATTTGATACTCATTTGCCGAAGTTATCGATCTTCAAAGTTTGAAAAGTCAAAAAAGTTGTGTGTTGAACACATAAAGTACTATTTTTCTTGGAAATTCAACAAGATGCAATCATGATGTGTTGTGACATCTTCAAAATCTCGTCGAGCTGATTAATTGGACACTTTCTTTAACAAATTTGATACTCATTTGCCGAAGTTATCGATCTTCAAAGTTTGAAAAGTCAAAAAAGTTGTGTGTTGAACACATAAAGTACTATTTTTTTTGGAAATTCAACATCATGCAATCATGATGTGTTGTGACATCTTCAAAATCTCGTCGAGCTGATTAATTGGACACTTTCTTTAACAAATTTGATACTCATTTGCCGAAGTTATCGATCTTCAAAGTTTGAAAAGTCAAAAAAGTTGTGTGTTGAACACATAAAGTACTATTTTTTTTGGAAATTCAACATCATGCAATCATGATGTGTTGTGACATCTTCAAAATCTCGTCGAGCTGATTAATTGGACACTAATTTAACAAATTTGATACTCATTTGCTGAAGTTATCGAGCTTCAAAGTTTGAAAAGTCAAAAAAGTTGTGTGTTGAACACATAAAGTACTATTTTTCTTGGAAATTCAACAAGATGCAATCATGATGTGTTGTGACATCTTCAAAATCTCGTCGAGCTGATTAATTGGACACTTTCTTTAACAAATTTGATACTCATTTGCCGAAGTTATCGAGCTTCAAATTTTGAAAAGTCTCAAAAGTTGTGTGTTGAACACATAAAGTACTATTTTTCTTGGAAATTCAACAAGATGCAATCATGATGTGTTGTGACATCTTCAAAATCTCGTCGAGCTGATTAATTGGACACTTTCTTTAACAAATTTGATACTCATTTGCTGAAGTTATCGAGCTTCAAATTTTGAAAAGTCTCAAAAGTTGTGTGTTGAACACATAAAGTACTATTTTTTTTGGAAATTCAACATCATGCAATCATGATGTGTTGTGACATCTTCAAAATCTCGTCGAGCTGATTAATTGGACACTTTCTTTAACAAATTTGGTCCACATTTGCCGAAGTTATCGAGCTTCAAATTTTGAAAAGTCAAAAAAGTTGTGTGTTGAACACATAAAGTACTATTTTTTTTGGAAATTCAACATCATGCAATCATGATGTGTTGTGACATCTTCAAAATCTCGTCGAGCTGATTAATTGGACACTTTCTTTAACAAATTTGATACTCATTTGCCGAAGTTATCGATCTTCAAAGTTTGAAAAGTCAAAAAAGTTGTGTGTTGAACACATAAAGTACTATTTTTTTTGGAAATTCAACATCATGCAATCATGATGTGTTGTGACATCTTCAAAATCTCGTCGAGCTGATTAATTGGACACTAATTTAACAAATTTGATACTCATTTGCTGAAGTTATCGAGCTTCAAAGTTTGAAAAGTCAAAAAAGTTGTGTGTTGAACACATAAAGTACTATTTTTCTTGGAAATTCAACAAGATGCAATCATGATGTGTTGTGACATCTTCAAAATCTCGTCGAGCTGATTAATTGGACACTAATTTAACAAATTTGATACTCATTTGCTGAAGTTATCGAGCTTCAAATTTTGAAAAGACTCAAAAGTTGTGTGTTGAACACATAAAGTACTATTTTTCTTGGAAATTCAAAAAGATGCAATCATGATGTGTTGTGACTTCTTCAAAATCTCGTCGAGCTGATTAATTGGATACTAATTTAACAAATTTGATACTCATTTGCTGAAGTTATCGAGCTTCAAATTTTGAAAAGTCTCAAAAGTTGTGTGTTGAACACATAAAGTACTATTTTTCTTGGAAATTCAACAAGATGCAATCATGATGTGTTGTGACATCTTCAAAATCTCGTCGAGCTGATTAATTGGACACTTTCTTTAACAAATTTGATACTCATTTGCTGAAGTTATCGAGCTTCAAATTTTGAAAAGTCTCAAAAGTTGTGTGTTGAACACATAAAGTACTATTTTTTTTGGAAATTCAACATCATGCAATCATGATGTGTTGTGACATCTTCAAAATCTCGTCGAGCTGATTAATTGGACACTTTCTTTAACAAATTTGGTCCACATTTGCCGAAGTTATCGAGCTTCAAATTTTGAAAAGTCAAAAAAGTTGTGTGTTGAACACATAAAGTACTATTTTTCTTGGAAATTCAACAAGATGCAATCATGATGTGTTGTGACATCTTCAAAATCTCGTCGAGCTGATTAATTGGACACTTTCTTTAACAAATTTGATACTCATTTGCTGAAGTTATCGAGCTTCAAATTTTGAAAAGTCTCAAAAGTTGTGTGTTGAACACATAAAGTACTATTTTTTTTGGAAATTCAACATCATGCAATCATGATGTGTTGTGACATCTTCAAAATCTCGTCGAGCTGATTAATTGGACACTTTCTTTAACAAATTTGATACTCATTTGCCGAAGTTATCGATCTTCAAAGTTTGAAAAGTCAAAAAAGTTGTGTGTTGAACACATAAAGTACTATTTTTCTTGGAAATTCAACAAGATGCAATCATGATGTGTTGTGACATCTTCAAAATCTCGTCGAGCTGATTAATTGGACACTTTCTTTAACAAATTTGATACTCATTTGCCGAAGTTATCGATCTTCAAAGTTTGAAAAGTCAAAAAAGTTGTGTGTTGAACACATAAAGTACTATTTTTTTTGGAAATTCAACATCATGCAATCATGATGTGTTGTGACATCTTCAAAATCTCGTCGAGCTGATTAATTGGACACTTTCTTTAACAAATTTGATACTCATTTGCCGAAGTTATCGATCTTCAAAGTTTGAAAAGTCAAAAAAGTTGTGTGTTGAACACATAAAGTACTATTTTTTTTGGAAATTCAACATCATGCAATCATGATGTGTTGTGACATCTTCAAAATCTCGTCGAGCTGATTAATTGGACACTAATTTAACAAATTTGATACTCATTTGCTGAAGTTATCGAGCTTCAAAGTTTGAAAAGTCAAAAAAGTTGTGTGTTGAACACATAAAGTACTATTTTTCTTGGAAATTCAACAAGATGCAATCATGATGTGTTGTGACATCTTCAAAATCTCGTCGAGCTGATTAATTGGACACTAATTTAACAAATTTGATACTCATTTGCTGAAGTTATCGAGCTTCAAATTTTGAAAAGACTCAAAAGTTGTGTGTTGAACACATAAAGTACTATTTTTCTTGGAAATTCAAAAAGATGCAATCATGATGTGTTGTGACTTCTTCAAAATCTCGTCGAGCTGATTAATTGGATACTAATTTAACAAATTTGATACTCATTTGCTGAAGTTATCGAGCTTCAAATTTTGAAAAGACTCAAAAGTTGTGTGTTGAACACATAAAGTACTATTTTTTTTGGAAATTCAACATCATGCAATCATGATGTGTTGTGACATCTTCAAAATCTCGTCGAGCTGATTAATTGGACACTTTCTTTAACAAATTTGATACTCATTTGCTGAAGTTATCGAGCTTCAAATTTTGAAAATTCTCAAAAGTTGTGTGTTGAACACATAGAGTACTATTTTTCTTGGAAATTCAACAAGATGCAATCATGATGTGTTGTGACATCTTCAAAATCTCGTCGAGCTGATTAATTGGACACTTTCTTTAACAAATTTGATACTCATTTACTGAAGTTATCCAGCTTCAAATTTTGAAAAGACTCAAAATTTGTGTGTTTGAGCACTAAAAGTACTATTTTTCTTGGAAATTCAACAAGATGCAATCATGATGTGTTGTGACTTCTTCAAAATCTCGTCGAGCTGATTAATTGGACACTTTCTTTAACAAATTTGATACTCATTTGCTGAAGTTATCGAGCTTCAAAGTTTGAAAAGTCAAAAAAGTTGTGTGTTTGAGCACTAAAAGTACTATTTTTCTTGGAAATTCAACAAGATGCAATCATGATGTGTTATGACATCTTCAAAATCTCGTCGAGCTGATTAATTGGACACTTTCTTTAACAAATTTGATACTCATTTACTGAAGTTATCCAGCTTCAAACTTTGAAAAGACTCAAAATTTGTGTGTTTGAGCACTAAAAGTACTATTTTTCTTGGAAATTCAACAAGATGCAATCATGATGTGTTGTGACATCTTCAAAATCTCGTCGAGCTGATTAAGTGGACACTTTCTTTAATAAATTTGATACTCATTTGCTGAAGTTATCGAGCTTCAAAGTTTGAAAAGTCAAAAAAGTTGTGTGTTGAACACATAAAGTACTATTTTTCTTGGAAATTCAACAAGATGCAATCATGATGTGTTGTGACATCTTCAAAATCTCGTCGAGCTGATTAATTGGACACTTTCTTTAACAAATTTGATACTCATTTGCCGAAGTTATCGAGCTTCAAATTTTGGAAAGTCTCAAAAGTTGTGTGTTTGAGCACTAAAAGTACTATTTTTCTTGGAAATTCAACAAGATGCAATCATGATGTGTTGTGACATCTTCAAAATCTCGTCGAGCTGATTAATTGGACACTTTCTTTAACAAATTTGATACTCATTTACTGAAGTTATCCAGCTTCAAATTTTGAAAAGACTCAAAATTTGTGTGTTTGAGCATTAAAAGTACTATTTTTCTTGGAAATTCAACAAGATGCAATCATGATGTGTTGTGACATCTTCAAAATCTCGTCGAGCTGATTAATTGGACACTTTCTTTAACAAATTTGATACTCATTTGCCGAAGTTATCGAGCTTCAAATTTTGGAAAGTCTCAAAAGTTGTGTGTTTGAGCACTAAAAGTACTATTTTTCTTGGAAATTCAACAAGATGCAATCATGATGTGTTGTGACATCTTCAAAATCTCGTCGAGCTGATTAATTGGACACTTTCTTTAACAAATTTGATACTCATTTACTGAAGTTATCCAGCTTCAAATTTTGAAAAGACTCAAAATTTGTGTGTTTGAGCATTAAAAGTACTATTTTTCTTGGAAATTCAACAAGATGCAATCATGATGTGTTGTGACATCTTCAAAATCTCGTCGAGCTGATTTTATTGGACACTTTCTTTAACAAATTTGATACTCATTTGCTGAAGTTATCGAGCTTCAAAGTTTGAAAAGTCAAAAAAGTTGTGTGTTTGAGCACTAAAAGTACTATTTTTCTTGGAAATTCAACAAGATGCAATCATGATGTGTTGTGACATCTTCAAAATCTCGTCGAGCTGATTAATTGGACACTTTCTTTAACAAATTTGATACTCATTTGCTGAAGTTATCGAGCTTCAAATTTTGAAAAGTCAAAAAAGTTGTGTGTTTGAGCACTAAAAGTACTATTTTTCTTGGAAATTCAACAAGATGCAATCATGATGTGTTGTGACATCTTCAAAATCTCGTCGAGCTGATTAATTGGACACTTTCTTTAACAAATTTGATACTCATTTGCTGAAGTTATCGAGCTTCAAAGTTTGAAAAGTCAAAAAAGTTGTGTGTTTGAGCACTAAAAGTACTATTTTTCTTGGAAATTCAACAAGATGCAATCATGATGTGTTGTGACATCTTCAAAATCTCGTCGAGCTGATTAATTGGACACTTTCTTTAACAAATTTGATACTCATTTGCTGAAGTTATCGAGCTTCAAATTTTGGAAAGTCTCAAAAGTTGTGTGTTTGAGCACTAAAAGTACTATTTTTCTTGGAAATTCAACAAGATGCAATCATGATGTGTTGTGACATCTTCAAAATCTCGTCGAGCTGATTAATTGGACACTAATTTAACAAATTTGATACTCATTTGCTGAAGTTATCGAGCTTCAAATTTTGAAAAGACTCAAAAGTTGTGTGTTGAACACATAAAGTACTATTTTTCTTGGAAATTCAAAAAGATGCAATCATGATGTGTTGTGACTTCTTCAAAATCTCGTCGAGCTGATTAATTGGACACTAATTTAACAAATTTGATACTCATTTACTGAAGTTATCCAGCTTCAAATTTTGAAAAGACTCAAAATTTGTGTGTTGAACACATAAAGTACTATTTTTCTTGGAAATTCAACAAGATGCAATCATGATGTGTTGTGACTTCTTCAAAATCTCGTCGAGCTGATTTTATTGGACACTTTCTTTAACAAATTTGATACTCATTTGCTGAAGTTATCGAGCTTCAAAGTTTGAAAAGTCAAAAAAGTTGTGTGTTTGAGCACTAAAAGTACTATTTTTCTTGGAAATTCAACAAGATGCAATCATGATGTGTTGTGACATCTTCAAAATCTCGTCGAGCTGATTAATTGGACACTTTCTTTAACAAATTTGATACTCATTTGCCGAAGTTATCGAGCTTCAAATTTTGAAAAGTCTCAAAAGTTGTGTGTTGAACACATAAAGTACTATTTTTCTTGGAAATTCAACAAGATGCAATCATGATGTGTTGTGACATCTTCAAAATCTCGTCGAGCTGATTAATTGGACACTTTCTTTAACAAATTTGATACTCATTTGCTGAAGTTATCGAGCTTCAAATTTTGAAAAGTCTCAACAGTTGTGTGTTGAACACATAAAGTACTATTTTTCTTGGAAATTCAACAAGATGCAATCATGATGTGTTGTGACATCTTCAAAATCTCGTCGAGCTGATTAATTGGACACTAATTTAACAAATTTGATACTCATTTGCTGAAGTTATCGAGCTTCAAAGTTTGAAAAGTCAAAAAAGTTGTGTGTTGAACACATAAAGTACTATTTTTCTTGGAAATTCAACAAGATGCAATCATGATGTGTTGTGACATCTTCAAAATCTCGTCGAGCTGATTAATTGGACACTTTCTTTAACAAATTTGATACTCATTTGCCGAAGTTATCGAGCTTCAAATTTTGGAAAGTCTCAAAAGTTGTGTGTTTGAGCACTAAAAGTACTATTTTTCTTGGAAATTCAACAAGATGCAATCATGATGTGTTGTGACATCTTCAAAATCTCGTCGAGCTGATTAATTGGACACTTTCTTTAACAAATTTGATACTCATTTGCCGAAGTTATCGAGCTTCAAATTTTGGAAAGTCTCAAAAGTTGTGTGTTTGAGCACTAAAAGTACTATTTTTCTTGGAAATTCAACAAGATGCAATCATGATGTGTTGTGACATCTTCAAAATCTCGTCGAGCTGATTAATTGGACACTTTCTTTAACAAATTTGATACTCATTTACTGAAGTTATCCAGCTTCAAATTTTGAAAAGACTCAAAAGTTGTGTGTTTGAGCACTAAAAGTACTATTTTTCTTGGAAATTCAACAAGATGCAATCATGATGTGTTGTGACATCTTCAAAATCTCGTCGAGCTGATTAATTGGACACTAATTTAACAAATTTGATACTCATTTGCTGAAGTTATCGAGCTTCAAATTTTGAAAAGACTCAAAAGTTGTGTGTTGAACACATAAAGTACTATTTTTCTTGGAAATTCAAAAAGATGCAATCATGATGTGTTGTGACTTCTTCAAAATCTCGTCGAGCTGATTAATTGGACACTAATTTAACAAATTTGATACTCATTTACTGAAGTTATCCAGCTTCAAATTTTGAAAAGACTCAAAATTTGTGTGTTGAACACATAAAGTACTATTTTTCTTGGAAATTCAACAAGATGCAATCATGATGTGTTGTGACTTCTTCAAAATCTCGTCGAGCTGATTTTATTGGACACTTTCTTTAACAAATTTGATACTCATTTGCTGAAGTTATCGAGCTTCAAAGTTTGAAAAGTCAAAAAAGTTGTGTGTTTGAGCACTAAAAGTACTATTTTTCTTGGAAATTCAACAAGATGCAATCATGATGTGTTGTGACATCTTCAAAATCTCGTCGAGCTGATTAATTGGACACTTTCTTTAACAAATTTGATACTCATTTGCCGAAGTTATCGAGCTTCAAATTTTGAAAAGTCTCAAAAGTTGTGTGTTGAACACATAAAGTACTATTTTTCTTGGAAATTCAACAAGATGCAATCATGATGTGTTGTGACATCTTCAAAATCTCGTCGAGCTGATTAATTGGACACTTTCTTTAACAAATTTGATACTCATTTGCTGAAGTTATCGAGCTTCAAATTTTGAAAAGTCTCAACAGTTGTGTGTTGAACACATAAAGTACTATTTTTCTTGGAAATTCAACAAGATGCAATCATGATGTGTTGTGACATCTTCAAAATCTCGTCGAGCTGATTAATTGGACACTAATTTAACAAATTTGATACTCATTTGCTGAAGTTATCGAGCTTCAAAGTTTGAAAAGTCAAAAAAGTTGTGTGTTGAACACATAAAGTACTATTTTTCTTGGAAATTCAACAAGATGCAATCATGATGTGTTGTGACATCTTCAAAATCTCGTCGAGCTGATTAATTGGACACTTTCTTTAACAAATTTGATACTCATTTGCCGAAGTTATCGAGCTTCAAATTTTGGAAAGTCTCAAAAGTTGTGTGTTTGAGCACTAAAAGTACTATTTTTCTTGGAAATTCAACAAGATGCAATCATGATGTGTTGTGACATCTTCAAAATCTCGTCGAGCTGATTAATTGGACACTTTCTTTAACAAATTTGATACTCATTTGCCGAAGTTATCGAGCTTCAAATTTTGGAAAGTCTCAAAAGTTGTGTGTTTGAGCACTAAAAGTACTATTTTTCTTGGAAATTCAACAAGATGCAATCATGATGTGTTGTGACATCTTCAAAATCTCGTCGAGCTGATTAATTGGACACTTTCTTTAACAAATTTGATACTCATTTACTGAAGTTATCCAGCTTCAAATTTTGAAAAGACTCAAAATTTGTGTGTTTGAGCATTAAAAGTACTATTTTTCTTGGAAATTCAACAAGATGCAATCATGATGTGTTGTGACATCTTCAAAATCTCGTCGAGCTGATTTTATTGGACACTTTCTTTAACAAATTTGATACTCATTTGCTGAAGTTATCGAGCTTCAAAGTTTGAAAAGTCAAAAAAGTTGTGTGTTTGAGCACTAAAAGTACTATTTTTCTTGGAAATTCAACAAGATGCAATCATGATGTGTTGTGACATCTTCAAAATCTCGTCGAGCTGATTAATTGGACACTTTCTTTAACAAATTTGATACTCATTTGCTGAAGTTATCGAGCTTCAAATTTTGAAAAGTCAAAAAAGTTGTGTGTTTGAGCACTAAAAGTACTATTTTTCTTGGAAATTCAACAAGATGCAATCATGATGTGTTGTGACATCTTCAAAATCTCGTCGAGCTGATTAATTGGACACTTTCTTTAACAAATTTGATACTCATTTACTGAAGTTATCGAGCTTCAAAGTTTGAAAAGTCAAAAAAGTTGTGTGTTTGAGCACTAAAAGTACTATTTTTCTTGGAAATTCAACAAGATGCAATCATGATGTGTTGTGACATCTTCAAAATCTCGTCGAGCTGATTAATTGGACACTTTCTTTAACAAATTTGATACTCATTTGCTGAAGTTATCGAGCTTCAAATTTTGGAAAGTCTCAAAAGTTGTGTGTTTGAGCACTAAAAGTACTATTTTTCTTGGAAATTCAACAAGATGCAATCATGATGTGTTGTGACATCTTCAAAATCTCGTCGAGCTGATTAATTGGACACTAATTTAACAAATTTGATACTCATTTGCTGAAGTTATCGAGCTTCAAATTTTGAAAAGACTCAAAAGTTGTGTGTTGAACACATAAAGTACTATTTTTCTTGGAAATTCAAAAAGATGCAATCATGATGTGTTGTGACTTCTTCAAAATCTCGTCGAGCTGATTAATTGGACACTAATTTAACAAATTTGATACTCATTTACTGAAGTTATCCAGCT
This sequence comes from Euwallacea fornicatus, assembly GCF_040115645.1. Classification (NCBI taxonomy): domain Eukaryota; kingdom Metazoa; phylum Arthropoda; class Insecta; order Coleoptera; family Curculionidae; genus Euwallacea; species Euwallacea fornicatus. The sequence continues at coordinate 336,212 of NW_027096014.1, read as the reverse complement.
TCAAATTTTGAAAAGACTCAAAATTTGTGTGTTGAACACATAAAGTACTATTTTTCTTGGAAATTCAACAAGATGCAATCATGATGTGTTGTGACTTCTTCAAAATCTCGTCGAGCTGATTTTATTGGACACTTTCTTTAACAAATTTGATACTCATTTGCTGAAGTTATCGAGCTTCAAAGTTTGAAAAGTCAAAAAAGTTGTGTGTTTGAGCACTAAAAGTACTATTTTTCTTGGAAATTCAACAAGATGCAATCATGATGTGTTGTGACATCTTCAAAATCTCGTCGAGCTGATTAATTTGACACTTTCTTTAACAAATTTGATACTCATTTGCTGAAGTTATCGAGCTTCAAATTTTGAAAAGTCTCAAAAGTTGTGTGTTGAACACATAAAGTACTATTTTTCTTGGAAATTCAACAAGATGCAATCATGATGTGTTGTGACATCTTCAAAATCTCGTCGAGCTGATTAATTGGACACTTTCTTTAACAAATTTGATACTCATTTGCTGAAGTTATCGAGCTTCAAATTTTGAAAAGTCTCAACAGTTGTGTGTTGAACACATAAAGTACTATTTTTCTTGGAAATTCAACAAGATGCAATCATGATGTGTTGTGACATCTTCAAAATCTCGTCGAGCTGATTAATTGGACACTTTCTTTAACAAATTTGGTCCACATTTGCCGAAGTTATCGAGCTTCAAATTTTGAAAAGTCAAAAAAGTTTTGTGTTGAACACATAAAGTACTATTTTTTTTGGAAATTCAATATCATGCAATCATGATGTGTTGTGACATCTTCAAAATCTCGTCGAGCTGATTAATTGGCCACTTTCTTTAACAAATTTGGTCCACATTTGCCGAAGTTATCGAGCTTCAAATTTTGAAAAGTCAAAAAAGTTGTGTGTTGAACACATAAAGTACTATTTTTTTTGGAAATTCAACATCATGCAATCATGATGTGTTGTGACATCTTCAAAATCTCGTCGAGCTGATTAATTGGACACTTTCTTTAACAAATTTGATACTCATTTGCCGAAGTTATCGATCTTCTAAGTTTGAAAAGTCAAAAAAGTTGTGTGTTGAACACATAAAGTACTATTTTTCTTGGAAATTCAACAAGATGCAATCATGATGTGTTGTGACATCTTCAAAATCTCGTCGAGCTGATTAATTGGACACTTTCTTTAACAAATTTGATACTCATTTGCCGAAGTTATCGATCTTCAAAGTTTGAAAAGTCAAAAAAGTTGTGTGTTGAACACATAAAGTACTATTTTTTTTGGAAATTCAACATCATGCAATCATGATGTGTTGTGACATCTTCAAAATCTCGTCGAGCTGATTAATTGGACACTTTCTTTAACAAATTTGATACTCATTTGCCGAAGTTATCGATCTTCAAAGTTTGAAAAGTCAAAAAAGTTGTGTGTTGAACACATAAAGTACTATTTTTTTTGGAAATTCAACATCATGCAATCATGATGTGTTGTGACATCTTCAAAATCTCGTCGAGCTGATTAATTGGACACTTTCTTTAACAAATTTGATACTCATTTGCCGAAGTTATCGATCTTCAAAGTTTGAAAAGTCAAAAAAGTTGTGTGTTGAACACATAAAGTACTATTTTTCTTGGAAATTCAACAAGATGCAATCATGATGTGTTGTGACATCTTCAAAATCTCGTCGAGCTGATTAATTGGACACTTTCTTTAACAAATTTGATACTCATTTGCCGAAGTTATCGATCTTCAAAGTTTGAAAAGTCAAAAAAGTTGTGTGTTGAACACATAAAGTACTATTTTTTTTGGAAATTCAACATCATGCAATCATGATGTGTTGTGACATCTTCAAAATCTCGTCGAGCTGATTAATTGGACACTTTCTTTAACAAATTTGATACTCATTTGCCGAAGTTATCGATCTTCAAAGTTTGAAAAGTCAAAAAAGTTGTGTGTTGAACACATAAAGTACTATTTTTCTTGGAAATTCAACAAGATGCAATCATGATGTGTTGTGACATCTTCAAAATCTCGTCGAGCTGATTAATTGGACACTTTCTTTAACAAATTTGATACTCATTTGCCGAAGTTATCGAGCTTCAAATTTTGAAAAGTCTCAAAAGTTGTGTGTTGAACACATAAAGTACTATTTTTCTTGGAAATTCAACAAGATGCAATCATGATGTGTTGTGACATCTTCAAAATCTCGTCGAGCTGATTAATTGGACACTTTCTTTAACAAATTTGATACTCATTTGCTGAAGTTATCGAGCTTCAAATTTTGAAAAGTCTCAAAAGTTGTGTGTTGAACACATAAAGTACTATTTTTCTTGGAAATTCAACAAGATGCAATCATGATGTGTTGTGACATCTTCAAAATCTCGTCGAGCTGATTAATTGGACACTTTCTTTAACAAATTTGATACTCATTTGCTGAAGTTATCGAGCTTCAAATTTTGAAAAGTCTCAAAAGTTGTGTGTTGAACACATAAAGTACTATTTTTTTTGGAAATTCAACATCATGCAATCATGATGTGTTGTGACATCTTCAAAATCTCGTCGAGCTGATTAATTGGACACTTTCTTTAACAAATTTGGTCCACATTTGCCGAAGTTATCGAGCTTCAAATTTTGAAAAGTCAAAAAAGTTGTGTGTTGAACACATAAAGTACTAGTTTTTTTGGAAATTCAACATCATGCAATCATGATGTGTTGTGACATCTTCAAAATCTCGTCGAGCTGATTAATTGGACACTTTCTTTAACAAATTTGATACTCATTTGCCGAAGTTATCGATCTTCAAAGTTTGAAAAGTCAAAAAAGTTGTGTGTTGAACACATAAAGTACTATTTTTCTTGGAAATTCAACAAGATGCAATCATGATGTGTTGTGACATCTTCAAAATCTCGTCGAGCTGATTAATTGGACACTTTCTTTAACAAATTTGATACTCATTTGCCGAAGTTATCGATCTTCAAAGTTTGAAAAGTCAAAAAAGTTGTGTGTTGAACACATACAGTACTATTTTTTTTGGAAATTCAACATCATGCAATCATGATGTGTTGTGACATCTTCAAAATCTCGTCGAGCTGATTAATTGGACACTTTCTTTAACAAATTTGATACTCATTTGCCGAAGTTATCGATCTTCAAAGTTTGAAAAGTCAAAAAAGTTGTGTGTTGAACACATACAGTACTATTTTTTTTGGAAATTCAACATCATGCAATCATGATGTGTTGTGACATCTTCAAAATCTCGTCGAGCTGATTAATTGGACACTTTCTTTAACAAATTTGATACTCATTTGCTGAAGTTATCGAGCTTCAAATTTTGAAAATTCTCAAAAGTTGTGTGTTGAACACATAGAGTACTATTTTTCTTGGAAATTCAACAAGATGCAATCATGATGTGTTGTGACATCTTCAAAATCTCGTCGAGCTGATTAATTGGACACTTTCTTTAACAAATTTGATACTCATTTACTGAAGTTATCCAGCTTCAAATTTTGAAAAGACTCAAAATTTGTGTGTTTGAGCACTAAAAGTACTATTTTTCTTGGAAATTCAACAAGATGCAATCATGATGTGTTGTGACTTCTTCAAAATCTCGTCGAGCTGATTAATTGGACACTTTCTTTAACAAATTTGATACTCATTTGCTGAAGTTATCGAGCTTCAAAGTTTGAAAAGTCAAAAAAGTTGTGTGTTTGAGCACTAAAAGTACTATTTTTCTTGGAAATTCAACAAGATGCAATCATGATGTGTTGTGACTTCTTCAAAATCTCGTCGAGCTGATTAATTGGACACTAATTTAATAAATTTGATACTCATTTGCTGAAGTTATCGAGCTTCAAAGTTTGAAAAGTCAAAAAAGTTGTGTGTTGAACACATAAAGTACTATTTTTCTTGGAAATTCAACAAGATGCAATCATGATGTGTTGTGACATCTTCAAAATCTCGTCGAGCTGATTAATTGGACACTAATTTAACAAATTTGATACTCATTTGCCGAAGTTATCGAGCTTCAAATTTTGGAAAGTCAAAAAAGTTGTGTGTTTGAGCACTAAAAGTACTATTTTTCTTGGAAATTCAACAAGATGCAATCATGATGTGTTGTGACATCTTCAAAATCTCGTCGAGCTGATTAATTGGACACTTTCTTTAACAAATTTGACACTCATTTGCAGAAGTTATCGAGCTTCAAAGTTTGAAAAGTCAAAAAAGTTGTGTGTTTGAGCACTAAAAGTACTATTTTTCTTGGAAATTCAAAAAGATGCAATCATGATGTGTTGTGACTTCTTCAAAATCTCGTCGAGCTGATTAATTGGACACTAATTTAACAAATTTGATACTCATTTACTGAAGTTATCCAGCTTCAAATTTTGAAAAGACTCAAAATTTGTGTGTTGAACACATAAAGTACTATTTTTCTTGGAAATTCAACAAGATGCAATCATGATGTGTTGTGACATCTTCAAAATCTCGTCGAGCTGATTAATTGGACACTTTCTTTAACAAATTTGATACTCATTTGCTGAAGTTATCGAGCTTCAAATTTTGAAAAGTCTCAAAAGTTGTGTGTTGAACACATAAAGTACTATTTTTTTTGGAAATTCAACATCATGCAATCATGATGTGTTGTGACATCTTCAAAATCTCGTCGAGCTGATTAATTGGACACTTTCTTTAACAAATTTGATACTCATTTGCCGAAGTTATCGATCTTCAAAGTTTGAAAAGTCAAAAAAGTTGTGTGTTGAACACATAAAGTACTATTTTTCTTGGAAATTCAACAAGATGCAATCATGATGTGTTGTGACATCTTCAAAATCTCGTCGAGCTGATTAATTGGACACTTTCTTTAACAAATTTGATACTCATTTGCCGAAGTTATCGATCTTCAAAGTTTGAAAAGTCTCAAAAGTTGTGTGTTTGAGCACTAAAAGTACTATTTTTCTTGGAAATTCAACAAGATGCAATCATGATGTGTTGTGACATCTTCAAAATCTCGTCGAGCTGATTAAGTGGACACTTTCTTTAACAAATTTGTTACTCATTTGCTGAAGTTATCGAGCTTCAAATTTTGGAAAGTCTCAAAAGTTGTGTGTTTGAGCACTAAAAGTACTATTTTTCTTGGAAATTCAACAAGATGCAATCATGATGTGTTGTGACATCTTCAAAATCTCGTCGAGCTGATTAATTGGACACTTTCTTTAACAAATTTGATACTCATTTGCTGAAGTTATCGAGCTTCAAATTTTGAAAATTCTCAAAAGTTGTGTGTTGAACACATAGAGTACTATTTTTCTTGGAAATTCAACAAGATGCAATCATGATGTGTTGTGACATCTTCAAAATCTCGTCGAGCTGATTAATTGGACACTTTCTTTAACAAATTTGATACTCATTTGCTGAAGTTATCGAGCTTCAAATTTTGAAAATTCTCAAAAGTTGTGTGTTTGAGCACTAAAAGTACTATTTTTCTTGGAAATTCAACAAGATGCAATCATGATGTGTTGTGACATCTTCAAAATCTCGTCGAGCTGATTAATTGGACACTTTCTTTAACAAATTTGATACTCATTTACTGAAGTTATCCAGCTTCAAATTTTGAAAAGACTCAAAATTTGTGTGTTTGAGCACTAAAAGTACTATTTTTCTTGGAAATTCAACAAGATGCAATCATGATGTGTTGTGACTTCTTCAAAATCTCGTCGAGCTGATTAATTGGACACTTTCTTTAACAAATTTGATACTCATTTGCTGAAGTTATCGAGCTTCAAAGTTTGAAAAGTCAAAAAAGTTGTGTGTTGAACACATAAAGTACTATTTTTCTTGGAAATTCAACAAGATGCAATCATGATGTGTTGTGACATCTTCAAAATCTCGTCGAGCTGATTAATTGGACACTAATTTAACAAATTTGATACTCATTTGCCGAAGTTATCGAGCTTCAAATTTTGAAAAGTCTCAAAAGTTGTGTGTTGAACACATAAAGTACTATTTTTTTTGGAAATTCAACATCATGCAATCATGATGTGTTGTGACATCTTCAAAATCTCGTCTAGCTGATTTTATTGGACACTTTCTTTAACAAATTTGATACTCATTTGCAGAAGTTATCGAGCTTCAAAGTTTGAAAAGTCAAAAAAGTTGTGTGTTTGAGCACTAAAAGTACTATTTTTCTTGGAAATTCAACAAGATGCAATCATGATGTGTTGTGACATCTTCAAAATCTCGTCGAGCTGATTAATTGGACACTTTCTTTAACAAATTTGATACTCATTTACTGAAGTTATCCAGCTTCAAATTTTGAAAAGACTCAAAATTTGTGTGTTTGAGCACTAAAAGTACTATTTTTCTTGGAAATTCAAAAAGATGCAATCATGATGTGTTGTGACTTCTTCAAAATCTCGTCGAGCTGATTAATTGGACACTAATTTAACAAATTTGATACTCATTTACTGAAGTTATCCAGCTTCAAATTTTGAAAAGACTCAAAATTTGTGTGTTGAACACATAAAGTACTATTTTTCTTGGAAATTCAACAAGATGCAATCATGATGTGTTGTGACATCTTCAAAATCTCGTCGAGCTGATTAATTGGACACTAATTTAACAAATTTGATACTCATTTGCTGAAGTTATCGAGCTTCAAATTTTGAAAAGTCTCAAAAGTTGTGTGTTGAACACATAAAGTACTATTTTTCTTGGAAATTCAACAAGATGCAATCATGATGTGTTGTGACTTCTTCAAAATCTCGTCGAGCTGATTAATTGGACACTAATTTAATAAATTTGATACTCATTTGCTGAAGTTATCGAGCTTCAAAGTTTGAAAAGTCAAAAAAGTTGTGTGTTTGAGCACTAAAAGTACTATTTTTCTTGGAAATTCAACAAGATGCAATCATGATGTGTTGTGACATCTTCAAAATCTCGTCGAGCTGATTAATTGGACACTTTCTTTAACAAATTTGATACTCATTTGCTGAAGTTATCGAGCTTCAAAGTTTGAAAAGTTAAAAAAGTTGTGTGTTTGAGCACTAAAAGTACTATTTTTCTTGGAAATTCAACAAGATGCAATCATGATGTGTTGTGACATCTTCAAAATCTCGTCGAGCTGATTAATTGGACACTTTCTTTAACAAATTTGATACTCATTTGCTGAAGTTATCGAGCTTCAAAGTTTGAAAAGTCAAAAAAGTTGTGTGTTTGAGCACTAAAAGTACTATTTTTCTTGGAAATTCAACAAGATGCAATCATGATGTGTTGTGACATCTTCAAAATCTCGTCGAGCTGATTAAGTGGACACTTTCTTTAACAAATTTGATACTCATTTGCTGAAGTTATCGAGCTTCAAATTTTGAAAATTCTCAAAAGTTGTGTGTTGAACACATAGAGTACTATTTTTCTTGGAAATTCAAAAAGATGCAATCATGATGTGTTGTGACTTCTTCAAAATCTCGTCGAGCTGATTAATTGGACACTAATTTAACAAATTTGATACTCATTTACTGAAGTTATCCAGCTTCAAATTTTGAAAAGACTCAAAATTTGTGTGTTGAACACATAAAGTACTATTTTTCTTGGAAATTCAACAAGATGCAATCATGATGTGTTGTGACTTCTTCAAAATCTCGTCGAGCTGATTTTATTGGACACTTTCTTTAACAAATTTGATACTCATTTGCTGATGTTATCGAGCTTCAAAGTTTGAAAAGTCAAAAAAGTTGTGTGTTTGAGCACTAAAAGTACTATTTTTCTTGGAAATTCAACAAGATGCAATCATGATGTGTTGTGACATCTTCAAAATCTCGTCGAGCTGATTAATTGGACACTTTCTTTAACAAATTTGATACTCATTTGCTGAAGTTATCGAGCTTCAAATTTTGAAAAGTCTCAAAAGTTGTGTGTTGAACACATAAAGTACTATTTTTCTTGGAAATTCAACAAGATGCAATCATGATGTGTTGTGACATCTTCAAAATCTCGTCGAGCTGATTAATTGGACACTTTCTTTAACAAATTTGATACTCATTTGCTGAAGTTATCGAGCTTCAAATTTTGAAAAGTCTCAACAGTTGTGTGTTGAACACATAAAGTACTATTTTTCTTGGAAATTCAACAAGATGCAATCATGATGTGTTGTGACATCTTCAAAATCTCGTCGAGCTGATTAATTGGACACTTTCTTTAACAAATTTGGTCCACATTTGCCGAAGTTATCGAGCTTCAAATTTTGAAAAGTCAAAAAAGTTGTGTGTTGAACACATAAAGTACTATTTTTTTTGGAAATTCAACATCATGCAATCATGATGTGTTGTGACATCTTCAAAATCTCGTCGAGCTGATTAATTGGACACTTTCTTTAACAAATTTGGTCCACATTTGCCGAAGTTATCGAGCTTCAAATTTTGAAAAGTCAAAAAAGTTGTGTGTTGAACACATAAAGTACTATTTTTTTTGGAAATTCAACATCATGCAATCATGATGTGTTGTGACATCTTCAAAATCTCGTCGAGCTGATTAATTGGACACTTTCTTTAACAAATTTGATACTCATTTGCCGAAGTTATCGATCTTCAAAGTTTGAAAAGTCAAAAAAGTTGTGTGTTGAACACATAAAGTACTATTTTTCTTGGAAATTCAACAAGATGCAATCATGATGTGTTGTGACATCTTCAAAATCTCGTCGAGCTGATTAATTGGACACTTTCTTTAACAAATTTGATACTCATTTGCCGAAGTTATCGATCTTCAAAGTTTGAAAAGTCTCAAAAGTTGTGTGTTTGAGCACTAAAAGTACTATTTTTCTTGGAAATTCAACAAGATGCAATCATGATGTGTTGTGACATCTTCAAAATCTCGTCGAGCTGATTAAGTGGACACTTTCTTTAACAAATTTGTTACTCATTTGCTGAAGTTATCGAGCTTCAAATTTTGGAAAGTCTCAAAAGTTGTGTGTTTGAGCACTAAAAGTACTATTTTTCTTGGAAATTCAACAAGATGCAATCATGATGTGTTGTGACATCTTCAAAATCTCGTCGAGCTGATTAATTGGACACTTTCTTTAACAAATTTGATACTCATTTGCTGAAGTTATCGAGCTTCAAATTTTGAAAATTCTCAAAAGTTGTGTGTTGAACACATAGAGTACTATTTTTCTTGGAAATTCAACAAGATGCAATCATGATGTGTTGTGACATCTTCAAAATCTCGTCGAGCTGATTAATTGGACACTTTCTTTAACAAATTTGATACTCATTTGCTGAAGTTATCGAGCTTCAAATTTTGAAAATTCTCAAAAGTTGTGTGTTTGAGCACTAAAAGTACTATTTTTCTTGGAAATTCAACAAGATGCAATCATGATGTGTTGTGACATCTTCAAAATCTCGTCGAGCTGATTTTATTGGACACTTTCTTTAACAAATTTAATACTCATTTGCTGAAGTTATCGAGCTTCAAAGTTTGAAAAGTCAAAAAAGTTGTGTGTTTGAGCACTAAAAGTACTATTTTTCTTGGAAATTCAACAAGATGCAATCATGATGTGTTGTGACATCTTCAAAATCTCGTCGAGCTGATTAAGTGGACACTTTCTTTAACAAATTTGATACTCATTTGCTGAAGTTATCGAGCTTCAAAGTTTGAAAAGTCAAAAAATTTGTGTGTTGAACACATAAAGTACTATTTTTCTTGGAAATTCAACAAGATGCAATCATGATGTGTTGTGACATCTTCAAAATCTCGTCGAGCTGATTAATTGGACACTAATTTAACAAATTTGATACTCATTTGCCGAAGTTATCGAGCTTCAAATTTTGGAAAGTCTCAAAAGTTGTGTGTTTGAGCACTAAAAGTACTATTTTTCTTGGAAATTCAACAAGATGCAATCATGATGTGTTGTGACATCTTCAAAATCTCGTCGAGCTGATTAATTGGACACTTTCTTTAACAAATTTGATACTCATTTACTGAAGTTATCCAGCTTCAAATTTTGAAAAGACTTAAAATTTGTGTGTTTGAGCACTAAAAGTACTATTTTTCTTGGAAATTCAACAAGATGCAATCATGATGTGTTGTGACATCTTCAAAATCTCGTCGAGCTGATTAATTGGACACTTTCTTTAACAAATTTGATACTCATTTGCTGAAGTTATCGAGCTTCAAATTTTGGAAAGTCTCAAAAGTTGTGTGTTTGAGCACTAAAAGTACTATTTTTCTTGGAAATTCAACAAGATGCAATCATGATGTGTTGTGACATCTTCAAAATCTCGTCGAGCTGATTAATTGGACACTTTCTTTAACAAATTTGATACTCATTTGCTGAAGTTATCGAGCTTCAAAGTTTGAAAAGTCAAAAAAGTTGTGTGTTTGAGCACTAAAAGTACTATTTTTCTTGGAAATTCAACAAGATGCAATCATGATGTGTTGTGACATCTTCAAAATCTCGTCGAGCTGATTAAGTGGACACTTTCTTTAACAAATTTGATACTCATTTGCTGAAGTTATCGAGCTTCAAAGTTTGAAAAGTCAAAAAAGTTGTGTGTTTGAGCACTAAAAGTACTATTTTTCTTGGAAATTCAACAAGATGCAATCATGATGTGTTGTGACATCTTCAAAATCTCGTCGAGCTGATTAAGTGGACACTTTCTTTAACAAATTTGTTACTCATTTGCTGAAGTTATCGAGCTTCAAATTTTGGAAAGTCTCAAAAGTTGTGTGTTTGAGCACTAAAAGTACTATTTTTCTTGGAAATTCAACAAGATGCAATCATGATGTGTTGTGACATCTTCAAAATCTCGTCGAGCTGATTAATTGGACACTTTCTTTAACAAATTTGATACTCATTTGCTGAAGTTATCGAGCTTCAAATTTTGAAAATTCTCAAAAGTTGTGTGTTGAACACATAGAGTACTATTTTTCTTGGAAATTCAACAAGATGCAATCATGATGTGTTGTGACATCTTCAAAATCTCGTCGAGCTGATTAATTGGACACTTTCTTTAACAAATTTGATACTCATTTGCTGAAGTTATCGAGCTTCAAATTTTGAAAATTCTCAAAAGTTGTGTGTTGAACACATAGAGTACTATTTTTCTTGGAAATTCAACAAGATGCAATCATGATGTGTTGTGACATCTTTAAAATCTCGTCGAGCTGATTAATTGGACACTTTCTTTAACAAATTTGATACTCATTTACTGAAATTATCCAGCTTCAAATTTTGAAAAGACTCAAAATTTGTGTGTTTGAGCACTAAAAGTACTATTTTTCTTGGAAATTCAACAAGATGCAATCATGATGTGTTGTGACATCTTCAAAATCTCGTCGAGCTGATTAATTGGACACTAATTTAACAAATTTGATACTCATTTGCTGAAGTTATCGAGCTTCAAATTTTGAAAAGTCTCAAAAGTTGTGTGTTGAACACATAAAGTACTATTTTTCTTGGAAATTCAACAAGATGCAATCATGATGTGTTGTGACTTCTTCAAAATCTCGTCGAGCTGATTAATTGGACACTAATTTAATAAATTTGATACTCATTTGCTGAAGTTATCGAGCTTCAAAGTTTGAAAAGTCAAAAAAGTTGTGTGTTTGAGCACTAAAAGTACTATTTTTCTTGGAAATTCAACAAGATGCAATCATGATGTGTTGTGACATCTTCAAAATCTCGTCGAGCTGATTTTATTGGACACTTTCTTTAACAAATTTGATACTCATTTGCTGAAGTTATCGAGCTTCAAATTTTGGAAAGTCTCAAACGTTGTGTGTTTGAGCACTAAAAGTACTATTTTTCTTGGAAATTCAACAAGATGCAATCATGATGTGTTGTGACATCTTCAAAATCTCGTCGAGCTGATTTTATTGGACACTTTCTTTAACAAATTTAATACTCATTTGCTGAAGTTATCGAGCTTCAAAGTTTGAAAAGTCAAAAAAGTTGTGTGTTTGAGCACTAAAAGTACTATTTTTCTTGGAAATTCAACAAGATGCAATCATGATGTGTTGTGACATCTTCAAAATCTCGTCGAGCTGATTAAGTGGACACTTTCTTTAACAAATTTGATACTCATTTGCTGAAGTTATCGAGCTTCAAAGTTTGAAAAGTCAAAAAATTTGTGTGTTGAACACATAAAGTACTATTTTTCTTGGAAATTCAACAAGATGCAATCATGATGTGTTGTGACATCTTCAAAATCTCGTCGAGCTGATTAATTGGACACTAATTTAACAAATTTGATACTCATTTGCCGAAGTTATCGAGCTTCAAATTTTGGAAAGTCTCAAAAGTTGTGTGTTTGAGCACTAAAAGTACTATTTTTCTTGGAAATTCAACAAGATGCAATCATGATGTGTTGTGACATCTTCAAAATCTCGTCGAGCTGATTAATTGGACACTTTCTTTAACAAATTTGATACTCATTTACTGAAGTTATCCAGCTTCAAATTTTGAAAAGACTCAAAATTTGAGTGTTTGAGCACTAAAAGTACTATTTTTCTTGGAAATTCAACAAGATGCAATCATGATGTGTTGTGACATCTTCAAAATCTCGTCGAGCTGATTAATTGGACACTTTCTTTAACAAATTTGATACTCATTTGCTGAAGTTATCGAGCTTCAAATTTTGGAAAGTCTCAAAAGTTGTGTGTTTGAGCACTAAAAGTACTATTTTTCTTGGAAATTCAACAAGATGCAATCATGATGTGTTGTGACATCTTCAAAATCTCGTCGAGCTGATTAATTGGACACTTTCTTTAACAAATTTGATACTCATTTGCTGAAGTTATCGAGCTTCAAAGTTTGAAAAGTCAAAAAAGTTGTGTGTTTGAGCACTAAAAGTACTATTTTTCTTGGAAATTCAACAAGATGCAATCATGATGTGTTGTGACATCTTCAAAATCTCGTCGAGCTGATTAAGTGGACACTTTCTTTAACAAATTTGATACTCATTTGCTGAAGTTATCGAGCTTCAAAGTTTGAAAAGTCAAAAAAGTTGTGTGTTTGAGCACTAAAAGTACTATTTTTCTTGGAAATTCAACAAGATGCAATCATGATGTGTTGTGACATCTTCAAAATCTCGTCGAGCTGATTAAGTGGACACTTTCTTTAACAAATTTGTTACTCATTTGCTGAAGTTATCGAGCTTCAAATTTTGGAAAGTCTCAAAAGTTGTGTGTTTGAGCACTAAAAGTACTATTTTTCTTGGAAATTCAACAAGATGCAATCATGATGTGTTGTGACATCTTCAAAATCTCGTCGAGCTGATTAATTGGACACTTTCTTTAACAAATTTGATACTCATTTGCTGAAGTTATCGAGCTTCAAATTTTGAAAATTCTCAAAAGTTGTGTGTTGAACACATAGAGTACTATTTTTCTTGGAAATTCAACAAGATGCAATCATGATGTGTTGTGACATCTTCAAAATCTCGTCGAGCTGATTAATTGGACACTTTCTTTAACAAATTTGATACTCATTTGCTGAAGTTATCGAGCTTCAAATTTTGGAAAGTCTCAAAAGTTGTGTGTTTGAGCACTAAAAGTACTATTTTTCTTGGAAATTCAACAAGATGCAATCATGATGTGTTGTGACATCTTCAAAATCTCGTCGAGCTGATTAATTGGACACTTTCTTTAACAAATTTGATACTCATTTGCTGAAGTTATCGAGCTTCAAATTTTGAAAATTCTCAAAAGTTGTGTGTTGAACACATAGAGTACTATTTTTCTTGGAAATTCAACAAGATGCAATCATGATGTGTTGTGACATCTTCAAAATCTCGTCGAGCTGATTAATTGGACACTTTCTTTAACAAATTTGATACTCATTTGCTGAAGTTATCGAGCTTCAAATTTTGAAAATTCTCAAAAGTTGTGTGTTGAACACATAGAGTACTATTTTTCTTGGAAATTCAACAAGATGCAATCATGATGTGTTGTGACATCTTTAAAATCTCGTCGAGCTGATTAATTGGACACTTTCTTTAACAAATTTGATACTCATTTACTGAAATTATCCAGCTTCAAATTTTGAAAAGACTCAAAATTTGTGTGTTTGAGCACTAAAAGTACTATTTTTCTTGGAAATTCAACAAGATGCAATCATGATGTGTTGTGACATCTTCAAAATCTCGTCGAGCTGATTAATTGGACACTAATTTAACAAATTTGATACTCATTTGCTGAAGTTATCGAGCTTCAAATTTTGAAAAGTCTCAAAAGTTGTGTGTTGAACACATAAAGTACTATTTTTCTTGGAAATTCAACAAGATGCAATCATGATGTGTTGTGACATCTTCAAAATCTCGTCGAGCTGATTAATTGGACACTAATTTAACAAATTTGATACTCATTTGCTGAAGTTATCGAGCTTCAAATTTTGAAAAGTCTCAAAAGTTGTGTGTTGAACACATAAAGTACTATTTTTCTTGGAAATTCAACAAGATGCAATCATGATGTGTTGTGACTTCTTCAAAATCTCGTCGAGCTGATTAATTGGACACTAATTTAATAAATTTGATACTCATTTGCTGAAGTTATCGAGCTTCAAAGTTTGAAAAGTCAAAAAAGTTGTGTGTTTGAGCACTAAAAGTACTATTTTTCTTGGAAATTCAACAAGATGCAATCATGATGTGTTGTGACATCTTCAAAATCTCGTCGAGCTGATTTTATTGGACACTTTCTTTAACAAATTTGATACTCATTTGCTGAAGTTATCGAGCTTCAAATTTTGGAAAGTCTCAAACGTTGTGTGTTTGAGCACTAAAAGTACTATTTTTCTTGGAAATTCAACAAGATGCAATCATGATGTGTTGTGACATCTTCAAAATCTCGTCGAGCTGATTTTATTGGACACTTTCTTTAACAAATTTAATACTCATTTGCTGAAGTTATCGAGCTTCAAAGTTTGAAAAGTCAAAAAAGTTGTGTGTTTGAGCACTAAAAGTACTATTTTTCTTGGAAATTCAACAAGATGCAATCATGATGTGTTGTGACATCTTCAAAATCTCGTCGAGCTGATTAAGTGGACACTTTCTTTAACAAATTTGATACTCATTTGCTGAAGTTATCGAGCTTCAAAGTTTGAAAAGTCAAAAAATTTGTGTGTTGAACACATAAAGTACTATTTTTCTTGGAAATTCAACAAGATGCAATCATGATGTGTTGTGACATCTTCAAAATCTCGTCGAGCTGATTAATTGGACACTAATTTAACAAATTTGGTACTCATTTGCCGAAGTTATCGAGCTTCAAATTTTGGAAAGTCTCAAAAGTTGTGTGTTTGAGCACTAAAAGTACTATTTTTCTTGGAAATTCAACAAGATGCAATCATGATGTGTTGTGACATCTTCAAAATCTCGTCGAGCTGATTAATTGGACACTTTCTTTAACAAATTTGATACTCATTTACTGAAGTTATCCAGCTTCAAATTTTGAAAAGACTCAAAATTTGAGTGTTTGAGCACTAAAAGTACTATTTTTCTTGGAAATTCAACAAGATGCAATCATGATGTGTTGTGACATCTTCAAAATCTCGTCGAGCTGATTAATTGGACACTTTCTTTAACAAATTTGATACTCATTTGCTGAAGTTATCGAGCTTCAAATTTTGGAAAGTCTCAAAAGTTGTGTGTTTGAGCACTAAAAGTACTATTTTTCTTGGAAATTCAACAAGATGCAATCATGATGTGTTGTGACATCTTCAAAATCTCGTCGAGCTGATTAATTGGACACTTTCTTTAACAAATTTGATACTCATTTGCTGAAGTTATCGAGCTTCAAAGTTTGAAAATTCTCAAAAGTTGTGTGTTGAACACATAGAGTACTATTTTTCTTGGAAATTGAAAAAGATGCAATCATGATGTGTTGTGACTTCTTCAAAATCTCGTCGAGCTGATTAATTGGACACTAATTTAACAAATTTGATACTCATTTGCTGAAGTTATCGAGCTTCAAAGTTTGAAAAGTCAAAAAAGTTGTGTGTTTGAGCACTAAAAGTACTATTTTTCTTGGAAATTCAACAAGATGCAATCATGATGTGTTGTGACATCTTCAAAATCTCGTCGAGCTGATTAAGTGGACACTTTCTTTAACAAATTTGTTACTCATTTGCTGAAGTTATCGAGCTTCAAATTTTGGAAAGTCTCAAAAGTTGTGTGTTTGAGCACTAAAAGTACTATTTTTCTTGGAAATTCAACAAGATGCAATCATGATGTGTTGTGACATCTTCAAAATCTCGTCGAGCTGATTAATTGGACACTTTCTTTAACAAATTTGATACTCATTTGCTGAAGTTATCGAGCTTCAAATTTTGAAAATTCTCAAAAGTTGTGTGTTGAACACATAGAGTACTATTTTTCTTGGAAATTCAACAAGATGCAATCATGATGTGTTGTGACATCTTCAAAATCTCGTCGAGCTGATTAATTGGACACTTTCTTTAACAAATTTGATACTCATTTGCTGAAGTTATCGAGCTTCAAATTTTGAAAATTCTCAAAAGTTGTGTGTTGAACACATAGAGTACTATTTTTCTTGGAAATTCAACAAGATGCAATCATGATGTGTTGTGACATCTTTAAAATCTCGTCGAGCTGATTAATTGGACACTTTCTTTAACAAATTTGATACTCATTTACTGAAATTATCCAGCTTCAAATTTTGAAAAGACTCAAAATTTGTGTGTTTGAGCACTAAAAGTACTATTTTTCTTGGAAATTCAACAAGATGCAATCATGATGTGTTGTGACATCTTCAAAATCTCGTCGAGCTGATTAATTGGACACTAATTTAACAAATTTGATACTCATTTGCTGAAGTTATCGAGCTTCAAATTTTGAAAAGTCTCAAAAGTTGTGTGTTGAACACATAAAGTACTATTTTTCTTGGAAATTCAACAAGATGCAATCATGATGTGTTGTGACATCTTCAAAATCTCGTCGAGCTGATTAATTGGACACTAATTTAACAAATTTGATACTCATTTGCTGAAGTTATCGAGCTTCAAATTTTGAAAAGTCTCAAAAGTTGTGTGTTGAACACATAAAGTACTATTTTTCTTGGAAATTCAACAAGATGCAATCATGATGTGTTGTGACTTCTTCAAAATCTCGTCGAGCTGATTAATTGGACACTAATTTAATAAATTTGATACTCATTTGCTGAAGTTATCGAGCTTCAAAGTTTGAAAAGTCAAAAAAGTTGTGTGTTTGAGCACTAAAAGTACTATTTTTCTTGGAAATTCAACAAGATGCAATCATGATGTGTTGTGACATCTTCAAAATCTCGTCGAGCTGATTAATTGGACACTTTCTTTAACAAATTTGATACTCATTTGCTGAAGTTATCGAGCTTCAAAGTTTGAAAAGTTAAAAAAGTTGTGTGTTTGAGCACTAAAAGTACTATTTTTCTTGGAAATTCAACAAGATGCAATCATGATGTGTTGTGACATCTTCAAAATCTCGTCGAGCTGATTAATTGGACACTTTCTTTAACAAATTTGATACTCATTTGCTGAAGTTATCGAGCTTCAAAGTTTGAAAAGTCAAAAAAGTTGTGTGTTTGAGCACTAAAAGTACTATTTTTCTTGGAAATTCAACAAGATGCAATCATGATGTGTTGTGACATCTTCAAAATCTCGTCGAGCTGATTAAGTGGACACTTTCTTTAACAAATTTGATACTCATTTGCTGAAGTTATCGAGCTTCAAATTTTGAAAATTCTCAAAAGTTGTGTGTTGAACACATAGAGTACTATTTTTCTTGGAAATTGAAAAAGATGCAATCATGATGTGTTGTGACTTCTTCAAAATCTCGTCGAGCTGATTAATTGGACACTAATTTAACAAATTTGATACTCATTTGCTGAAGTTATCGAGCTTCAAAGTTTGAAAAGTCAAAAAAGTTGTGTGTTTGAGCACTAAAAGTACTATTTTTCTTGGAAATTCAACAAGATGCAATCATGATGTGTTGTGACATCTTCAAAATCTCGTCGAGCTGATTAAGTGGACACTTTCTTTAACAAATTTGTTACTCATTTGCTGAAGTTATCGAGCTTCAAATTTTGGAAAGTCTCAAAAGTTGTGTGTTTGAGCACTAAAAGTACTATTTTTCTTGGAAATTCAACAAGATGCAATCATGATGTGTTGTGACATCTTCAAAATCTCGTCGAGCTGATTAATTGGACACTTTCTTTAACAAATTTGATACTCATTTGCTGAAGTTATCGAGCTTCAAATTTTGAAAATTCTCAAAAGTTGTGTGTTGAACACATAGAGTACTATTTTTCTTGGAAATTCAACAAGATGCAATCATGATGTGTTGTGACATCTTCAAAATCTCGTCGAGCTGATTAATTGGACACTTTCTTTAACAAATTTGATACTCATTTGCTGAAGTTATCGAGCTTCAAATTTTGAAAATTCTCAAAAGTTGTGTGTTGAACACATAGAGTACTATTTTTCTTGGAAATTCAACAAGATGCAATCATGATGTGTTGTGACATCTTTAAAATCTCGTCGAGCTGATTAATTGGACACTTTCTTTAACAAATTTGATACTCATTTACTGAAATTATCCAGCTTCAAATTTTGAAAAGACTCAAAATTTGTGTGTTTGAGCACTAAAAGTACTATTTTTCTTGGAAATTCAACAAGATGCAATCATGATGTGTTGTGACATCTTCAAAATCTCGTCGAGCTGATTAATTGGACACTAATTTAACAAATTTGATACTCATTTGCTGAAGTTATCGAGCTTCAAATTTTGAAAAGTCTCAAAAGTTGTGTGTTGAACACATAAAGTACTATTTTTCTTGGAAATTCAACAAGATGCAATCATGATGTGTTGTGACATCTTCAAAATCTCGTCGAGCTGATTAATTGGACACTAATTTAACAAATTTGATACTCATTTGCTGAAGTTATCGAGCTTCAAATTTTGAAAAGTCTCAAAAGTTGTGTGTTGAACACATAAAGTACTATTTTTCTTGGAAATTCAACAAGATGCAATCATGATGTGTTGTGACTTCTTCAAAATCTCGTCGAGCTGATTAATTGGACACTAATTTAATAAATTTGATACTCATTTGCTGAAGTTATCGAGCTTCAAAGTTTGAAAAGTCAAAAAAGTTGTGTGTTTGAGCACTAAAAGTACTATTTTTCTTGGAAATTCAACAAGATGCAATCATGATGTGTTGTGACATCTTCAAAATCTCGTCGAGCTGATTAATTGGACACTTTCTTTAACAAATTTGATACTCATTTGCTGAAGTTATCGAGCTTCAAAGTTTGAAAAGTTAAAAAAGTTGTGTGTTTGAGCACTAAAAGTACTATTTTTCTTGGAAATTCAACAAGATGCAATCATGATGTGTTGTGACATCTTCAAAATCTCGTCGAGCTGATTAATTGGACACTTTCTTTAACAAATTTGATACTCATTTGCTGAAGTTATCGAGCTTCAAAGTTTGAAAAGTCAAAAAAGTTGTGTGTTTGAGCACTAAAAGTACTATTTTTCTTGGAAATTCAACAAGATGCAATCATGATGTGTTGTGACATCTTCAAAATCTCGTCGAGCTGATTAAGTGGACACTTTCTTTAACAAATTTGATACTCATTTGCTGAAGTTATCGAGCTTCAAATTTTGAAAATTCTCAAAAGTTGTGTGTTGAACACATAGAGTACTATTTTTCTTGGAAATTGAAAAAGATGCAATCATGATGTGTTGTGACTTCTTCAAAATCTCGTCGAGCTGATTAATTGGACACTAATTTAACAAATTTGATACTCATTTGCTGAAGTTATCGAGCTTCAAAGTTTGAAAAGTTAAAAAAGTTGTGTGTTTGAGCACTAAAAGTACTATTTTTCTTGGAAATTCAACAAGATGCAATCATGATGTGTTGTGACATCTTCAAAATCTCGTCGAGCTGATTAATTGGACACTTTCTTTAACAAATTTGATACTCATTTGCTGAAGTTATCGAGCTTCAAAGTTTGAAAAGTCACAAAAGTGTGTTTGAGCACATAAAGTACTATTTTTATTGGAAATTCAACAAGATGCAATCATGATGTGTTGTGACATCTTCAAAATCTCGTCGAGCTGATTAATTTGAAACTTTCTTTAAGAAATTTTGTCCACATTTGCCGAACTTATCGAGCTTCAAAGTTTGAAAAGTCACAAAAGTGTGTTTGAGCACATAAAGTACTATTTTTCTTGGAAATTCAACAAGATGCAATCATGATGTGTTGTGACATCTTCAAAATCTCGTCGAGCTGATTAAGTGGACACTTTCTTTAACAAATTTGATACTCATTTGCTGAAGTTATCGAGCTTCAAAGTTTGAAAAGTCAAAAAATTTGTGTGTTGAACACATAAAGTACTATTTTTCTTGGAAATTCAACAAGATGCAATCATGATGTGTTGTGACATCTTCAAAATCTCGTCGAGCTGATTAATTGGACACTAATTTAACAAATTTGATACTCATTTGCCGAAGTTATCGAGCTTCAAATTTTGGAAAGTCTCAAAAGTTGTGTGTTTGAGCACTAAAAGTACTATTTTTCTTGGAAATTCAACAAGATGCAATCATGATGTGTTGTGACATCTTCAAAATCTCGTCGAGCTGATTAATTGGACACTTTCTTTAACAAATTTGATACTCATTTACTGAAGTTATCCAGCTTCAAATTTTGAAAAGACTCAAAATTTGTGTGTTTGAGCACTAAAAGTACTATTTTTCTTGGAAATTCAACAAGATGCAATCATGATGTGTTGTGACATCTTCAAAATCTCGTCGAGCTGATTAATTGGACACTTTCTTTAACAAATTTGATACTCATTTGCTGAAGTTATCGAGCTTCAAATTTTGGAAAGTCTCAAAAGTTGTGTGTTTGAGCACTAAAAGTACTATTTTTCTTGGAAATTCAACAAGATGCAATCATGATGTGTTGTGACATCTTCAAAATCTCGTCGAGCTGATTAATTGGACACTTTCTTTAACAAATTTGATACTCATTTGCTGAAGTTATCGAGCTTCAAAGTTTGAAAAGTCAAAAAAGTTGTGTGTTTGAGCACTAAAAGTACTATTTTTCTTGGAAATTCAACAAGATGCAATCATGATGTGTTGTGACATCTTCAAAATCTCGTCGAGCTGATTAAGTGGACACTTTCTTTAACAAATTTGATACTCATTTGCTGAAGTTATCGAGCTTCAAAGTTTGAAAAGTCAAAAAAGTTGTGTGTTTGAGCACTAAAAGTACTATTTTTCTTGGAAATTCAACAAGATGCAATCATGATGTGTTGTGACATCTTCAAAATCTCGTCGAGCTGATTAAGTGGACACTTTCTTTAACAAATTTGTTACTCATTTGCTGAAGTTATCGAGCTTCAAATTTTGGAAAGTCTCAAAAGTTGTGTGTTTGAGCACTAAAAGTACTATTTTTCTTGGAAATTCAACAAGATGCAATCATGATGTGTTGTGACATCTTCAAAATCTCGTCGAGCTGATTAATTGGACACTTTCTTTAACAAATTTGATACTCATTTGCTGAAGTTATCGAGCTTCAAATTTTGAAAATTCTCAAAAGTTGTGTGTTGAACACATAGAGTACTATTTTTCTTGGAAATTCAACAAGATGCAATCATGATGTGTTGTGACATCTTCAAAATCTCGTCGAGCTGATTAATTGGACACTTTCTTTAACAAATTTGATACTCATTTGCTGAAGTTATCGAGCTTCAAATTTTGGAAAGTCTCAAAAGTTGTGTGTTTGAGCACTAAAAGTACTATTTTTCTTGGAAATTCAACAAGATGCAATCATGATGTGTTGTGACATCTTCAAAATCTCGTCGAGCTGATTAATTGGACACTTTCTTTAACAAATTTGATACTCATTTGCTGAAGTTATCGAGCTTCAAATTTTGAAAATTCTCAAAAGTTGTGTGTTGAACACATAGAGTACTATTTTTCTTGGAAATTCAACAAGATGCAATCATGATGTGTTGTGACATCTTCAAAATCTCGTCGAGCTGATTAATTGGACACTTTCTTTAACAAATTTGATACTCATTTGCTGAAGTTATCGAGCTTCAAATTTTGAAAATTCTCAAAAGTTGTGTGTTGAACACATAGAGTACTATTTTTCTTGGAAATTCAACAAGATGCAATCATGATGTGTTGTGACATCTTTAAAATCTCGTCGAGCTGATTAATTGGACACTTTCTTTAACAAATTTGATACTCATTTACTGAAATTATCCAGCTTCAAATTTTGAAAAGACTCAAAATTTGTGTGTTTGAGCACTAAAAGTACTATTTTTCTTGGAAATTCAACAAGATGCAATCATGATGTGTTGTGACATCTTCAAAATCTCGTCGAGCTGATTAATTGGACACTAATTTAACAAATTTGATACTCATTTGCTGAAGTTATCGAGCTTCAAATTTTGAAAAGTCTCAAAAGTTGTGTGTTGAACACATAAAGTACTATTTTTCTTGGAAATTCAACAAGATGCAATCATGATGTGTTGTGACATCTTCAAAATCTCGTCGAGCTGATTAATTGGACACTAATTTAACAAATTTGATACTCATTTGCTGAAGTTATCGAGCTTCAAATTTTGAAAAGTCTCAAAAGTTGTGTGTTGAACACATAAAGTACTATTTTTCTTGGAAATTCAACAAGATGCAATCATGATGTGTTGTGACTTCTTCAAAATCTCGTCGAGCTGATTAATTGGACACTAATTTAATAAATTTGATACTCATTTGCTGAAGTTATCGAGCTTCAAAGTTTGAAAAGTCAAAAAAGTTGTGTGTTTGAGCACTAAAAGTACTATTTTTCTTGGAAATTCAACAAGATGCAATCATGATGTGTTGTGACATCTTCAAAATCTCGTCGAGCTGATTTTATTGGACACTTTCTTTAACAAATTTGATACTCATTTGCTGAAGTTATCGAGCTTCAAATTTTGGAAAGTCTCAAACGTTGTGTGTTTGAGCACTAAAAGTACTATTTTTCTTGGAAATTCAACAAGATGCAATCATGATGTGTTGTGACATCTTCAAAATCTCGTCGAGCTGATTTTATTGGACACTTTCTTTAACAAATTTAATACTCATTTGCTGAAGTTATCGAGCTTCAAAGTTTGAAAAGTCAAAAAAGTTGTGTGTTTGAGCACTAAAAGTACTATTTTTCTTGGAAATTCAACAAGATGCAATCATGATGTGTTGTGACATCTTCAAAATCTCGTCGAGCTGATTAAGTGGACACTTTCTTTAACAAATTTGATACTCATTTGCTGAAGTTATCGAGCTTCAAAGTTTGAAAAGTCAAAAAATTTGTGTGTTGAACACATAAAGTACTATTTTTCTTGGAAATTCAACAAGATGCAATCATGATGTGTTGTGACATCTTCAAAATCTCGTCGAGCTGATTAATTGGACACTAATTTAACAAATTTGATACTCATTTGCCGAAGTTATCGAGCTTCAAATTTTGGAAAGTCTCAAAAGTTGTGTGTTTGAGCACTAAAAGTACTATTTTTCTTGGAAATTCAACAAGATGCAATCATGATGTGTTGTGACATCTTCAAAATCTCGTCGAGCTGATTAATTGGACACTTTCTTTAACAAATTTGATACTCATTTACTGAAGTTATCCAGCTTCAAATTTTGAAAAGACTCAAAATTTGAGTGTTTGAGCACTAAAAGTACTATTTTTCTTGGAAATTCAACAAGATGCAATCATGATGTGTTGTGACATCTTCAAAATCTCGTCGAGCTGATTAATTGGACACTTTCTTTAACAAATTTGATACTCATTTGCTGAAGTTATCGAGCTTCAAATTTTGGAAAGTCTCAAAAGTTGTGTGTTTGAGCACTAAAAGTACTATTTTTCTTGGAAATTCAACAAGATGCAATCATGATGTGTTGTGACATCTTCAAAATCTCGTCGAGCTGATTAATTGGACACTTTCTTTAACAAATTTGATACTCATTTGCTGAAGTTATCGAGCTTCAAAGTTTGAAAAGTCAAAAAAGTTGTGTGTTTGAGCACTAAAAGTACTATTTTTCTTGGAAATTCAACAAGATGCAATCATGATGTGTTGTGACATCTTCAAAATCTCGTCGAGCTGATTAAGTGGACACTTTCTTTAACAAATTTGATACTCATTTGCTGAAGTTATCGAGCTTCAAAGTTTGAAAAGTCAAAAAAGTTGTGTGTTTGAGCACTAAAAGTACTATTTTTCTTGGAAATTCAACAAGATGCAATCATGATGTGTTGTGACATCTTCAAAATCTCGTCGAGCTGATTAAGTGGACACTTTCTTTAACAAATTTGTTACTCATTTGCTGAAGTTATCGAGCTTCAAATTTTGGAAAGTCTCAAAAGTTGTGTGTTTGAGCACTAAAAGTACTATTTTTCTTGGAAATTCAACAAGATGCAATCATGATGTGTTGTGACATCTTCAAAATCTCGTCGAGCTGATTAATTGGACACTTTCTTTAACAAATTTGATACTCATTTGCTGAAGTTATCGAGCTTCAAATTTTGAAAATTCTCAAAAGTTGTGTGTTGAACACATAGAGTACTATTTTTCTTGGAAATTCAACAAGATGCAATCATGATGTGTTGTGACATCTTCAAAATCTCGTCGAGCTGATTAATTGGACACTTTCTTTAACAAATTTGATACTCATTTGCTGAAGTTATCGAGCTTCAAATTTTGAAAATTCTCAAAAGTTGTGTGTTGAACACATAGAGTACTATTTTTCTTGGAAATTCAACAAGATGCAATCATGATGTGTTGTGACATCTTTAAAATCTCGTCGAGCTGATTAATTGGACACTTTCTTTAACAAATTTGATACTCATTTACTGAAATTATCCAGCTTCAAATTTTGAAAAGACTCAAAATTTGTGTGTTTGAGCACTAAAAGTACTATTTTTCTTGGAAATTCAACAAGATGCAATCATGATGTGTTGTGACATCTTCAAAATCTCGTCGAGCTGATTAATTGGACACTAATTTAACAAATTTGATACTCATTTGCTGAAGTTATCGAGCTTCAAATTTTGAAAAGTCTCAAAAGTTGTGTGTTGAACACATAAAGTACTATTTTTCTTGGAAATTCAACAAGATGCAATCATGATGTGTTGTGACATCTTCAAAATCTCGTCGAGCTGATTAATTGGACACTAATTTAACAAATTTGATACTCATTTGCTGAAGTTATCGAGCTTCAAATTTTGAAAAGTCTCTAAAGTTGTGTGTTGAACACATAAAGTACTATTTTTCTTGGAAATTCAACAAGATGCAATCATGATGTGTTGTGACTTCTTCAAAATCTCGTCGAGCTGATTAACTGGACACTAATTTAATAAATTTGATACTCATTTGCTGAAGTTATCGAGCTTCAAAGTTTGAAAAGTCAAAAAAGTTGTGTGTTTGAGCACTAAAAGTACTATTTTTCTTGGAAATTCAACAAGATGCAATCATGATGTGTTGTGACATCTTCAAAATCTCGTCGAGCTGATTAATTGGACACTTTCTTTAACAAATTTGATACTCATTTGCTGAAGTTATCGAGCTTCAAAGTTTGAAAAGTTAAAAAAGTTGTGTGTTTGAGCACTAAAAGTACTATTTTTCTTGGAAATTCAACAAGATGCAATCATGATGTGTTGTGACATCTTCAAAATCTCGTCGAGCTGATTAATTGGACACTTTCTTTAACAAATTTGATACTCATTTGCTGAAGTTATCGAGCTTCAAAGTTTGAAAAGTCAAAAAAGTTGTGTGTTTGAGCACTAAAAGTACTATTTTTCTTGGAAATTCAACAAGATGCAATCATGATGTGTTGTGACATCTTCAAAATCTCGTCGAGCTGATTAAGTGGACACTTTCTTTAACAAATTTGATACTCATTTGCTGAAGTTATCGAGCTTCAAATTTTGAAAATTCTCAAAAGTTGTGTGTTGAACACATAGAGTACTATTTTTCTTGGAAATTGAAAAAGATGCAATCATGATGTATTGTGACTTCTTCAAAATCTCGTCGAGCTGATTAATTGGACACTAATTTAACAAATTTGATACTCATTTACTGAAGTTATCCAGCTTCAAATTTTGAAAAGACTCAAAATTTGTGTGTTGAACACATAAAGTACTATTTTTCTTGGAAATTCAACAAGATGCAATCATGATGTGTTGTGACTTCTTCAAAATCTCGTCGAGCTGATTAATTGGACACTAATTTAACAAATTTGATACTCATTTACTGAAGTTATCCAGCTTCAAATTTTGAAAAGACTCAAAATTTGTGTGTTGAACACATAAAGTACTATTTTTCTTGGAAATTCAACAAGATGCAATCATGATGTGTTGTGACTTCTTCAAAATCTCGTCGAGCTGATTTTATTGGACACTTTCTTTAACAAATTTGATACTCATTTGCTGAAGTTATCGAGCTTCAAAGTTTGAAAAGTCAAAAAAGTTGTGTGTTTGAGCACTAAAAGTACTATTTTTCTTGGAAATTCAACAAGATGCAATCATGATGTGTTGTGACATCTTCAAAATCTCGTCGAGCTGATTAATTGGACACTTTCTTTAACAAATTTGATACTCATTTGCTGAAGTTATCGAGCTTCAAATTTTGAAAAGTCTCAAAAGTTGTGTGTTGAACACATAAAGTACTATTTTTCTTGGAAATTCAACAAGATGCAATCATGATGTGTTGTGACATCTTCAAAATCTCGTCGAGCTGATTAATTGGACACTTTCTTTAACAAATTTGATACTCATTTGCTGAAGTTATCGAGCTTCAAATTTTGAAAAGTCTCAACAGTTGTGTGTTGAACACATAAAGTACTATTTTTCTTGGAAATTCAACAAGATGCAATCATGATGTGTTGTGACATCTTCAAAATCTCGTCGAGCTGATTAATTGGACACTTTCTTTAACAAATTTGGTCCACATTTGCCGAAGTTATCGAGCTTCAAATTTTGAAAAGTCAAAAAAGTTGTGTGTTGAACATATAAAGTACTATTTTTTTTGGAAATTCAACATCATGCAATCATGATGTGTTGTGACATCTTCAAAATCTCGTCGAGCTGATTAATTGGACACTTTCTTTAACAAATTTGGTCCACATTTGCCGAAGTTATCGAGCTTCAAATTTTGAAAAGTCAAAAAAGTTGTGTGTTGAACACATAAAGTACTATTTTTTTTGGAAATTCAACATCATGCAATCATGATGTGTTGTGACATCTTCAAAATCTCGTCGAGCTGATTAATTGGACACTTTCTTTAACAAATTTGATACTCATTTGCCGAAGTTATCGATCTTCAAAGTTTGAAAAGTCAAAAAAGTTGTGTGTTGAACACATAAAGTACTATTTTTCTTGGAAATTCAACAAGATGCAATCATGATGTGTTGTGACATCTTCAAAATCTCGTCGAGCTGATTAATTGGACACTTTCTTTAACAAATTTGATACTCATTTGCCGAAGTTATCGATCTTCAAAGTTTGAAAAGTCTCAAAAGTTGTGTGTTTGAGCACTAAAAGTACTATTTTTCTTGGAAATTCAACAAGATGCAATCATGATGTGTTGTGACATCTTCAAAATCTCGTCGAGCTGATTAAGTGGACACTTTCTTTAACAAATTTGTTACTCATTTGCTGAAGTTATCGAGCTTCAAATTTTGGAAAGTCTCAAAAGTTGTGTGTTTGAGCACTAAAAGTACTATTTTTCTTGGAAATTCAACAAGATGCAATCATGATGTGTTGTGACATCTTCAAAATCTCGTCGAGCTGATTAATTGGACACTTTCTTTAACAAATTTGATACTCATTTGCTGAAGTTATCGAGCTTCAAATTTTGAAAATTCTCAAAAGTTGTGTGTTGAACACATAGAGTACTATTTTTCTTGGAAATTCAACAAGATGCAATCATGATGTGTTGTGACATCTTCAAAATCTCGTCGAGCTGATTAATTGGACACTTTCTTTAACAAATTTGATACTCATTTGCTGAAGTTATCGAGCTTCAAATTTTGAAAATTCTCAAAAGTTGTGTGTTTGAGCACTAAAAGTACTATTTTTCTTGGAAATTCAACAAGATGCAATCATGATGTGTTGTGACATCTTCAAAATCTCGTCGAGCTGATTTTATTGGACACTTTCTTTAACAAATTTAATACTCATTTGCTGAAGTTATCGAGCTTCAAAGTTTGAAAAGTCAAAAAAGTTGTGTGTTTGAGCACTAAAAGTACTATTTTTCTTGGAAATTCAACAAGATGCAATCATGATGTGTTGTGACATCTTCAAAATCTCGTCGAGCTGATTAAGTGGACACTTTCTTTAACAAATTTGATACTCATTTGCTGAAGTTATCGAGCTTCAAAGTTTGAAAAGTCAAAAAATTTGTGTGTTGAACACATAAAGTACTATTTTTCTTGGAAATTCAACAAGATGCAATCATGATGTGTTGTGACTTCTTCAAAATCTCGTCGAGCTGATTAATTGGACACTAATTTAACAAATTTGATACTCATTTACTGAAGTTATCCAGCTTCAAATTTTGAAAAGACTCAAAATTTGTGTGTTGAACACATAAAGTACTATTTTTCTTGGAAATTCAACAAGATGCAATCATGATGTGTTGTGACTTCTTCAAAATCTCGTCGAGCTGATTTTATTGGACACTTTCTTTAACAAATTTGATACTCATTTGCTGAAGTTATCGAGCTTCAAAGTTTGAAAAGTCAAAAAAGTTGTGTGTTTGAGCACTAAAAGTACTATTTTTCTTGGAAATTCAACAAGATGCAATCATGATGTGTTGTGACATCTTCAAAATCTCGTCGAGCTGATTAATTGGACACTTTCTTTAACAAATTTGATACTCATTTGCTGAAGTTATCGAGCTTCAAATTTTGAAAAGTCTCAAAAGTTGTGTGTTGAACACATAAAGTACTATTTTTCTTGGAAATTCAACAAGATGCAATCATGATGTGTTGTGACATCTTCAAAATCTCGTCGAGCTGATTAATTGGACACTTTCTTTAACAAATTTGATACTCATTTGCTGAAGTTATCGAGCTTCAAATTTTGAAAAGTCTCAACAGTTGTGTGTTGAACACATAAAGTACTATTTTTCTTGGAAATTCAACAAGATGCAATCATGATGTGTTGTGACATCTTCAAAATCTCGTCGAGCTGATTAATTGGACACTTTCTTTAACAAATTTGGTCCACATTTGCCGAAGTTATCGAGCTTCAAATTTTGAAAAGTCAAAAAAGTTGTGTGTTGAACACATAAAGTACTATTTTTTTTGGAAATTCAACATCATGCAATCATGATGTGTTGTGACATCTTCAAAATCTCGTCGAGCTGATTAATTGGACACTTTCTTTAACAAATTTGGTCCACATTTGCCGAAGTTATCGAGCTTCAAATTTTGAAAAGTCAAAAAAGTTGTGTGTTGAACACATAAAGTACTATTTTTTTTGGAAATTCAACATCATGCAATCATGATGTGTTGTGACATCTTCAAAATCTCGTCGAGCTGATTAATTGGACACTTTCTTTAACAAATTTGATACTCATTTGCCGAAGTTATCGATCTTCAAAGTTTGAAAAGTCAAAAAAGTTGTGTGTTGAACACATAAAGTACTATTTTTCTTGGAAATTCAACAAGATGCAATCATGATGTGTTGTGACATCTTCAAAATCTCGTCGAGCTGATTAATTGGACACTTTCTTTAACAAATTTGATACTCATTTGCCGAAGTTATCGATCTTCAAAGTTTGAAAAGTCTCAAAAGTTGTGTGTTTGAGCACTAAAAGTACTATTTTTCTTGGAAATTCAACAAGATGCAATCATGATGTGTTGTGACATCTTCAAAATCTCGTCGAGCTGATTAAGTGGACACTTTCTTTAACAAATTTGTTACTCATTTGCTGAAGTTATCGAGCTTCAAATTTTGGAAAGTCTCAAAAGTTGTGTGTTTGAGCACTAAAAGTACTATTTTTCTTGGAAATTCAACAAGATGCAATCATGATGTGTTGTGACATCTTCAAAATCTCGTCGAGCTGATTAATTGGACACTTTCTTTAACAAATTTGATACTCATTTGCTGAAGTTATCGAGCTTCAAATTTTGAAAATTCTCAAAAGTTGTGTGTTGAACACATAGAGTACTATTTTTCTTGGAAATTCAACAAGATGCAATCATGATGTGTTGTGACATCTTCAAAATCTCGTCGAGCTGATTAATTGGACACTTTCTTTAACAAATTTGATACTCATTTGCTGAAGTTATCGAGCTTCAAATTTTGAAAATTCTCAAAAGTTGTGTGTTTGAGCACTAAAAGTACTATTTTTCTTGGAAATTCAACAAGATGCAATCATGATGTGTTGTGACATCTTCAAAATCTCGTCGAGCTGATTTTATTGGACACTTTCTTTAACAAATTTAATACTCATTTGCTGAAGTTATCGAGCTTCAAAGTTTGAAAAGTCAAAAAAGTTGTGTGTTTGAGCACTAAAAGTACTATTTTTCTTGGAAATTCAACAAGATGCAATCATGATGTGTTGTGACATCTTCAAAATCTCGTCGAGCTGATTAATTGGACACTTTCTTTAACAAATTTGATACTCATTTGCCGAAGTTATCGATCTTCAAAGTTTGAAAAGTCAAAAAAGTTGTGTGTTGAACACATAAAGTACTATTTTTTTTGGAAATTCAACATCATGCAATCATGATGTGTTGTGACATCTTCAAAATCTCGTCGAGCTGATTAATTGGACACTTTCTTTAACAAATTTGATACTCATTTGCCGAAGTTATCGATCTTCAAAGTTTGAAAAGTCAAAAAAGTTGTGTGTTGAACACATAAAGTACTATTTTTTTTGGAAATTCAACATCATGCAATCATGATGTGTTGTGACATCTTCAAAATCTCGTCGAGCTGATTAATTGGACACTTTCTTTAACAAATTTGATACTCATTTGCCGAAGTTATCGATCTTCAA
This sequence comes from Euwallacea fornicatus, assembly GCF_040115645.1. NCBI lineage: Eukaryota > Metazoa > Arthropoda > Insecta > Coleoptera > Curculionidae > Euwallacea > Euwallacea fornicatus. The sequence goes on along the minus strand of NW_027096014.1, from coordinate 305,172 downwards.
AGTTTGAAAAGTCATAAAAGTTGTGTGTTGAACACATAAAGTACTATTTTTCTTGGAAATTCAACAAGATGCAATCATGATGTGTTGTGACATCTTCAAAATCTCGTCGAGCTGATTAATTGGACACTTTCTTTAACAAATTTGATACTCATTTGCCGAAGTTATCGATCTTCAAAGTTTGAAAAGTCTCAAAAGTTGTGTGTTTGAGCACTAAAAGTACTATTTTTCTTGGAAATTCAACAAGATGCAATCATGATGTGTTGTGACATCTTCAAAATCTCGTCGAGCTGATTAAGTGGACACTTTCTTTAACAAATTTGTTACTCATTTGCTGAAGTTATCGAGCTTCAAATTTTGGAAAGTCTCAAAAGTTGTGTGTTTGAGCACTAAAAGTACTATTTTTCTTGGAAATTCAACAAGATGCAATCATGATGTGTTGTGACATCTTCAAAATCTCGTCGAGCTGATTAATTGGACACTTTCTTTAACAAATTTGATACTCATTTGCTGAAGTTATCGAGCTTCAAATTTTGAAAATTCTCAAAAGTTGTGTGTTGAACACATAGAGTACTATTTTTCTTGGAAATTCAACAAGATGCAATCATGATGTGTTGTGACATCTTCAAAATCTCGTCGAGCTGATTAATTGGACACTTTCTTTAACAAATTTGATACTCATTTGCTGAAGTTATCGAGCTTCAAATTTTGAAAATTCTCAAAAGTTGTGTGTTTGAGCACTAAAAGTACTATTTTTCTTGGAAATTCAACAAGATGCAATCATGATGTGTTGTGACATCTTCAAAATCTCGTCGAGCTGATTTTATTGGACACTTTCTTTAACAAATTTAATACTCATTTGCTGAAGTTATCGAGCTTCAAAGTTTGAAAAGTCAAAAAAGTTGTGTGTTTGAGCACTAAAAGTACTATTTTTCTTGGAAATTCAACAAGATGCAATCATGATGTGTTGTGACATCTTCAAAATCTCGTCGAGCTGATTAAGTGGACACTTTCTTTAACAAATTTGATACTCATTTGCTGAAGTTATCGAGCTTCAAAGTTTGAAAAGTCAAAAAATTTGTGTGTTGAACACATAAAGTACTATTTTTCTTGGAAATTCAACAAGATGCAATCATGATGTGTTGTGACTTCTTCAAAATCTCGTCGAGCTGATTAATTGGACACTAATTTAACAAATTTGATACTCATTTACTGAAGTTATCCAGCTTCAAATTTTGAAAAGACTCAAAATTTGTGTGTTGAACACATAAAGTACTATTTTTCTTGGAAATTCAACAAGATGCAATCATGATGTGTTGTGACTTCTTCAAAATCTCGTCGAGCTGATTTTATTGGACACTTTCTTTAACAAATTTGATACTCATTTGCTGAAGTTATCGAGCTTCAAAGTTTGAAAAGTCAAAAAAGTTGTGTGTTTGAGCACTAAAAGTACTATTTTTCTTGGAAATTCAACAAGATGCAATCATGATGTGTTGTGACATCTTCAAAATCTCGTCGAGCTGATTAATTGGACACTTTCTTTAACAAATTTGATACTCATTTGCTGAAGTTATCGAGCTTCAAATTTTGAAAAGTCTCAAAAGTTGTGTGTTGAACACATAAAGTACTATTTTTCTTGGAAATTCAACAAGATGCAATCATGATGTGTTGTGACATCTTCAAAATCTCGTCGAGCTGATTAATTGGACACTTTCTTTAACAAATTTGATACTCATTTGCTGAAGTTATCGAGCTTCAAATTTTGAAAAGTCTCAACAGTTGTGTGTTGAACACATAAAGTACTATTTTTCTTGGAAATTCAACAAGATGCAATCATGATGTGTTGTGACATCTTCAAAATCTCGTCGAGCTGATTAATTGGACACTTTCTTTAACAAATTTGGTCCACATTTGCCGAAGTTATCGAGCTTCAAATTTTGAAAAGTCAAAAAAGTTGTGTGTTGAACACATAAAGTACTATTTTTTTTGGAAATTCAACATCATGCAATCATGATGTGTTGTGACATCTTCAAAATCTCGTCGAGCTGATTAATTGGACACTTTCTTTAACAAATTTGGTCCACATTTGCCGAAGTTATCGAGCTTCAAATTTTGAAAAGTCAAAAAAGTTGTGTGTTGAACACATAAAGTACTATTTTTTTTGGAAATTCAACATCATGCAATCATGATGTGTTGTGACATCTTCAAAATCTCGTCGAGCTGATTTTATTGGACACTTTCTTTAACAAATTTAATACTCATTTGCTGAAGTTATCGAGCTTCAAAGTTTGAAAAGTCAAAAAAGTTGTGTGTTTGAGCACTAAAAGTACTATTTTTCTTGGAAATTCAACAAGATGCAATCATGATGTGTTGTGACATCTTCAAAATCTCGTCGAGCTGATTAAGTGGACACTTTCTTTAACAAATTTGATACTCATTTGCTGAAGTTATCGAGCTTCAAAGTTTGAAAAGTCAAAAAATTTGTGTGTTGAACACATAAAGTACTATTTTTTTTGGAAATTCAACATCATGCAATCATGATGTGTTGTGACATCTTCAAAATCTCGTCGAGCTGATTAATTGGACACTTTCTTTAACAAATTTGGTCCACATTTGCCGAAGTTATCGAGCTTCAAATTTTGAAAAGTCAAAAAAGTTGTGTGTTGAACACATAAAGTACTATTTTTTTTGGAAATTCAACAAGATGCAATCATGATGTGTTGTGACATCTTCAAAATCTCGTCGAGCTGATTTTATTGGACACTTTCTTTAACAAATTTAATACTCATTTGCTGAAGTTATCGAGCTTCAAAGTTTGAAAAGTCAAAAAAGTTGTGTGTTTGAGCACTAAAAGTACTATTTTTCTTGGAAATTCAACAAGATGCAATCATGATGTGTTGTGACATCTTCAAAATCTCGTCGAGCTGATTAAGTGGACACTTTCTTTAACAAATTTGATACTCATTTGCTGAAGTTATCGAGCTTCAAAGTTTGAAAAGTCAAAAAATTTGTGTGTTGAACACATAAAGTACTATTTTTCTTGGAAATTCAACAAGATGCAATCATGATGTGTTGTGACTTCTTCAAAATCTCGTCGAGCTGATTAATTGGACACTAATTTAACAAATTTGATACTCATTTACTGAAGTTATCCAGCTTCAAATTTTGAAAAGACTCAAAATTTGTGTGTTGAACACATAAAGTACTATTTTTCTTGGAAATTCAACAAGATGCAATCATGATGTGTTGTGACTTCTTCAAAATCTCGTCGAGCTGATTTTATTGGACACTTTCTTTAACAAATTTGATACTCATTTGCTGAAGTTATCGAGCTTCAAAGTTTGAAAAGTCAAAAAAGTTGTGTGTTTGAGCACTAAAAGTACTATTTTTCTTGGAAATTCAACAAGATGCAATCATGATGTGTTGTGACATCTTCAAAATCTCGTCGAGCTGATTAATTGGACACTTTCTTTAACAAATTTGATACTCATTTGCTGAAGTTATCGAGCTTCAAATTTTGAAAAGTCTCAAAAGTTGTGTGTTGAACACATAAAGTACTATTTTTCTTGGAAATTCAACAAGATGCAATCATGATGTGTTGTGACATCTTCAAAATCTCGTCGAGCTGATTAATTGGACACTTTCTTTAACAAATTTGATACTCATTTGCTGAAGTTATCGAGCTTCAAATTTTGAAAAGTCTCAACAGTTGTGTGTTGAACACATAAAGTACTATTTTTCTTGGAAATTCAACAAGATGCAATCATGATGTGTTGTGACATCTTCAAAATCTCGTCGAGCTGATTAATTGGACACTTTCTTTAACAAATTTGGTCCACATTTGCCGAAGTTATCGAGCTTCAAATTTTGAAAAGTCAAAAAAGTTGTGTGTTGAACACATAAAGTACTATTTTTTTTGGAAATTCAACATCATGCAATCATGATGTGTTGTGACATCTTCAAAATCTCGTCGAGCTGATTAATTGGACACTTTCTTTAACAAATTTGGTCCACATTTGCCGAAGTTATCGAGCTTCAAATTTTGAAAAGTCAAAAAAGTTGTGTGTTGAACACATAAAGTACTATTTTTTTTGGAAATTCAACATCATGCAATCATGATGTGTTGTGACATCTTCAAAATCTCGTCGAGCTGATTAATTGGACACTTTCTTTAACAAATTTGATACTCATTTGCCGAAGTTATCGATCTTCAAAGTTTGAAAAGTCAAAAAAGTTGTGTGTTGAACACATAAAGTACTATTTTTCTTGGAAATTCAACAAGATGCAATCATGATGTGTTGTGACATCTTCAAAATCTCGTCGAGCTGATTAATTGGACACTTTCTTTAACAAATTTGATACTCATTTGCCGAAGTTATCGATCTTCAAAGTTTGAAAAGTCTCAAAAGTTGTGTGTTTGAGCACTAAAAGTACTATTTTTCTTGGAAATTCAACAAGATGCAATCATGATGTGTTGTGACATCTTCAAAATCTCGTCGAGCTGATTAAGTGGACACTTTCTTTAACAAATTTGTTACTCATTTGCTGAAGTTATCGAGCTTCAAATTTTGGAAAGTCTCAAAAGTTGTGTGTTTGAGCACTAAAAGTACTATTTTTCTTGGAAATTCAACAAGATGCAATCATGATGTGTTGTGACATCTTCAAAATCTCGTCGAGCTGATTAATTGGACACTTTCTTTAACAAATTTGATACTCATTTGCTGAAGTTATCGAGCTTCAAATTTTGAAAATTCTCAAAAGTTGTGTGTTGAACACATAGAGTACTATTTTTCTTGGAAATTCAACAAGATGCAATCATGATGTGTTGTGACATCTTCAAAATCTCGTCGAGCTGATTAATTGGACACTTTCTTTAACAAATTTGATACTCATTTGCTGAAGTTATCGAGCTTCAAATTTTGAAAATTCTCAAAAGTTGTGTGTTTGAGCACTAAAAGTACTATTTTTCTTGGAAATTCAACAAGATGCAATCATGATGTGTTGTGACATCTTCAAAATCTCGTCGAGCTGATTTTATTGGACACTTTCTTTAACAAATTTAATACTCATTTGCTGAAGTTATCGAGCTTCAAAGTTTGAAAAGTCAAAAAAGTTGTGTGTTTGAGCACTAAAAGTACTATTTTTCTTGGAAATTCAACAAGATGCAATCATGATGTGTTGTGACATCTTCAAAATCTCGTCGAGCTGATTAATTGGACACTTTCTTTAACAAATTTGATACTCATTTGCCGAAGTTATCGATCTTCAAAGTTTGAAAAGTCAAAAAAGTTGTGTGTTGAACACATAAAGTACTATTTTTTTTGGAAATTCAACATCATGCAATCATGATGTGTTGTGACATCTTCAAAATCTCGTCGAGCTGATTAATTGGACACTTTCTTTAACAAATTTGATACTCATTTGCCGAAGTTATCGATCTTCAAAGTTTGAAAAGTCAAAAAAGTTGTGTGTTGAACACATAAAGTACTATTTTTTTTGGAAATTCAACATCATGCAATCATGATGTGTTGTGACATCTTCAAAATCTCGTCGAGCTGATTAATTGGACACTTTCTTTAACAAATTTGATACTCATTTGCCGAAGTTATCGATCTTCAAAGTTTGAAAAGTCATAAAAGTTGTGTGTTGAACACATAAAGTACTATTTTTCTTGGAAATTCAACAAGATGCAATCATGATGTGTTGTGACATCTTCAAAATCTCGTCGAGCTGATTAATTGGACACTTTCTTTAACAAATTTGATACTCATTTGCCGAAGTTATCGATCTTCAAAGTTTGAAAAGTCTCAAAAGTTGTGTGTTTGAGCACTAAAAGTACTATTTTTCTTGGAAATTCAACAAGATGCAATCATGATGTGTTGTGACATCTTCAAAATCTCGTCGAGCTGATTAAGTGGACACTTTCTTTAACAAATTTGTTACTCATTTGCTGAAGTTATCGAGCTTCAAATTTTGGAAAGTCTCAAAAGTTGTGTGTTTGAGCACTAAAAGTACTATTTTTCTTGGAAATTCAACAAGATGCAATCATGATGTGTTGTGACATCTTCAAAATCTCGTCGAGCTGATTAATTGGACACTTTCTTTAACAAATTTGATACTCATTTGCTGAAGTTATCGAGCTTCAAATTTTGAAAATTCTCAAAAGTTGTGTGTTGAACACATAGAGTACTATTTTTCTTGGAAATTCAACAAGATGCAATCATGATGTGTTGTGACATCTTCAAAATCTCGTCGAGCTGATTAATTGGACACTTTCTTTAACAAATTTGATACTCATTTGCTGAAGTTATCGAGCTTCAAATTTTGAAAATTCTCAAAAGTTGTGTGTTTGAGCACTAAAAGTACTATTTTTCTTGGAAATTCAACAAGATGCAATCATGATGTGTTGTGACATCTTCAAAATCTCGTCGAGCTGATTTTATTGGACACTTTCTTTAACAAATTTAATACTCATTTGCTGAAGTTATCGAGCTTCAAAGTTTGAAAAGTCAAAAAAGTTGTGTGTTTGAGCACTAAAAGTACTATTTTTCTTGGAAATTCAACAAGATGCAATCATGATGTGTTGTGACATCTTCAAAATCTCGTCGAGCTGATTAAGTGGACACTTTCTTTAACAAATTTGATACTCATTTGCTGAAGTTATCGAGCTTCAAAGTTTGAAAAGTCAAAAAATTTGTGTGTTGAACACATAAAGTACTATTTTTCTTGGAAATTCAACAAGATGCAATCATGATGTGTTGTGACTTCTTCAAAATCTCGTCGAGCTGATTAATTGGACACTAATTTAACAAATTTGATACTCATTTACTGAAGTTATCCAGCTTCAAATTTTGAAAAGACTCAAAATTTGTGTGTTGAACACATAAAGTACTATTTTTCTTGGAAATTCAACAAGATGCAATCATGATGTGTTGTGACTTCTTCAAAATCTCGTCGAGCTGATTTTATTGGACACTTTCTTTAACAAATTTGATACTCATTTGCTGAAGTTATCGAGCTTCAAAGTTTGAAAAGTCAAAAAAGTTGTGTGTTTGAGCACTAAAAGTACTATTTTTCTTGGAAATTCAACAAGATGCAATCATGATGTGTTGTGACATCTTCAAAATCTCGTCGAGCTGATTAATTGGACACTTTCTTTAACAAATTTGATACTCATTTGCTGAAGTTATCGAGCTTCAAATTTTGAAAAGTCTCAAAAGTTGTGTGTTGAACACATAAAGTACTATTTTTCTTGGAAATTCAACAAGATGCAATCATGATGTGTTGTGACATCTTCAAAATCTCGTCGAGCTGATTAATTGGACACTTTCTTTAACAAATTTGATACTCATTTGCTGAAGTTATCGAGCTTCAAATTTTGAAAAGTCTCAACAGTTGTGTGTTGAACACATAAAGTACTATTTTTCTTGGAAATTCAACAAGATGCAATCATGATGTGTTGTGACATCTTCAAAATCTCGTCGAGCTGATTAATTGGACACTTTCTTTAACAAATTTGGTCCACATTTGCCGAAGTTATCGAGCTTCAAATTTTGAAAAGTCAAAAAAGTTGTGTGTTGAACACATAAAGTACTATTTTTTTTGGAAATTCAACATCATGCAATCATGATGTGTTGTGACATCTTCAAAATCTCGTCGAGCTGATTAATTGGACACTTTCTTTAACAAATTTGGTCCACATTTGCCGAAGTTATCGAGCTTCAAATTTTGAAAAGTCAAAAAAGTTGTGTGTTGAACACATAAAGTACTATTTTTTTTGGAAATTCAACATCATGCAATCATGATGTGTTGTGACATCTTCAAAATCTCGTCGAGCTGATTAATTGGACACTTTCTTTAACAAATTTGATACTCATTTACTGAAGTTATCCAGCTTCAAATTTTGAAAAGACTCAAAATTTGTGTGTTTGAGCACTAAAAGTACTATTTTTCTTGGAAATTCAACAAGATGCAATCATGATGTGTTGTGACATCTTCAAAATCTCGTCGAGCTGATTAATTGGACACTTTCTTTAACAAATTTGATACTCATTTGCTGAAGTTATCGAGCTTCAAATTTTGGAAAGTCTCAAAAGTTGTGTGTTTGAGCACTAAAAGTACTATTTTTCTTGGAAATTCAACAAGATGCAATCATGATGTGTTGTGACATCTTCAAAATCTCGTCGAGCTGATTAATTGGACACTTTCTTTAACAAATTTGATACTCATTTGCTGAAGTTATCGAGCTTCAAAGTTTGAAAAGTCAAAAAAGTTGTGTGTTTGAGCACTAAAAGTACTATTTTTCTTGGAAATTCAACAAGATGCAATCATGATGTGTTGTGACATCTTCAAAATCTCGTCGAGCTGATTAAGTGGACACTTTCTTTAACAAATTTGATACTCATTTGCTGAAGTTATCGAGCTTCAAAGTTTGAAAAGTCAAAAAAGTTGTGTGTTTGAGCACTAAAAGTACTATTTTTCTTGGAAATTCAACAAGATGCAATCATGATGTGTTGTGACATCTTCAAAATCTCGTCGAGCTGATTAAGTGGACACTTTCTTTAACAAATTTGTTACTCATTTGCTGAAGTTATCGAGCTTCAAATTTTGGAAAGTCTCAAAAGTTGTGTGTTTGAGCACTAAAAGTACTATTTTTCTTGGAAATTCAACAAGATGCAATCATGATGTGTTGTGACATCTTCAAAATCTCGTCGAGCTGATTAATTGGACACTTTCTTTAACAAATTTGATACTCATTTGCTGAAGTTATCGAGCTTCAAATTTTGAAAATTCTCAAAAGTTGTGTGTTGAACACATAGAGGACTATTTTTCTTGGAAATTCAACAAGATGCAATCATGATGTGTTGTGACATCTTCAAAATCTCGTCGAGCTGATTAATTGGACACTTTCTTTAACAAATTTGATACTCATTTGCTGAAGTTATCGAGCTTCAAATTTTGAAAATTCTCAAAAGTTGTGTGTTGAACACATAGAGTACTATTTTTCTTGGAAATTCAACAAGATGCAATCATGATGTGTTGTGACATCTTTAAAATCTCGTCGAGCTGATTAATTGGACACTTTCTTTAACAAATTTGATACTCATTTACTGAAATTATCCAGCTTCAAATTTTGAAAAGACTCAAAATTTGTGTGTTTGAGCACTAAAAGTACTATTTTTCTTGGAAATTCAACAAGATGCAATCATGATGTGTTGTGACATCTTCAAAATCTCGTCGAGCTGATTAATTGGACACTAATTTAACAAATTTGATACTCATTTGCTGAAGTTATCGAGCTTCAAATTTTGAAAAGTCTCAAAAGTTGTGTGTTGAACACATAAAGTACTATTTTTCTTGGAAATTCAACAAGATGCAATCATGATGTGTTGTGACATCTTCAAAATCTCGTCGAGCTGATTAATTGGACACTAATTTAACAAATTTGATACTCATTTGCTGAAGTTATCGAGCTTCAAATTTTGAAAAGTCTCAAAAGTTGTGTGTTGAACACATAAAGTACTATTTTTCTTGGAAATTCAACAAGATGCAATCATGATGTGTTGTGACTTCTTCAAAATCTCGTCGAGCTGATTAATTGGACACTAATTTAATAAATTTGATACTCATTTGCTGAAGTTATCGAGCTTCAAAGTTTGAAAAGTCAAAAAAGTTGTGTGTTTGAGCACTAAAAGTACTATTTTTCTTGGAAATTCAACAAGATGCAATCATGATGTGTTGTGACATCTTCAAAATCTCGTCGAGCTGATTTTATTGGACACTTTCTTTAACAAATTTAATACTCATTTGCTGAAGTTATCGAGCTTCAAAGTTTGAAAAGTCAAAAAAGTTGTGTGTTTGAGCACTAAAAGTACTATTTTTCTTGGAAATTCAACAAGATGCAATCATGATGTGTTGTGACATCTTCAAAATCTCGTCGAGCTGATTAAGTGGACACTTTCTTTAACAAATTTGATACTCATTTGCTGAAGTTATCGAGCTTCAAAGTTTGAAAAGTCAAAAAATTTGTGTGTTGAACACATAAAGTACTATTTTTCTTGGAAATTCAACAAGATGCAATCATGATGTGTTGTGACATCTTCAAAATCTCGTCGAGCTGATTAATTGGACACTAATTTAACAAATTTGATACTCATTTGCCGAAGTTATCGAGCTTCAAATTTTGGAAAGTCTCAAAAGTTGTGTGTTTGAGCACTAAAAGTACTATTTTTCTTGGAAATTCAACAAGATGCAATCATGATGTGTTGTGACATCTTCAAAATCTCGTCGAGCTGATTAATTGGACACTTTCTTTAACAAATTTGATACTCATTTACTGAAGTTATCCAGCTTCAAATTTTGAAAAGACTCAAAATTTGTGTGTTTGAGCACTAAAAGTACTATTTTTCTTGGAAATTCAACAAGATGCAATCATGATGTGTTGTGACATCTTCAAAATCTCGTCGAGCTGATTAATTGGACACTTTCTTTAACAAATTTGATACTCATTTGCTGAAGTTATCGAGCTTCAAATTTTGGAAAGTCTCAAAAGTTGTGTGTTTGAGCACTAAAAGTACTATTTTTCTTGGAAATTCAACAAGATGCAATCATGATGTGTTGTGACATCTTCAAAATCTCGTCGAGCTGATTAATTGGACACTTTCTTTAACAAATTTGATACTCATTTGCTGAAGTTATCGAGCTTCAAAGTTTGAAAAGTCAAAAAAGTTGTGTGTTTGAGCACTAAAAGTACTATTTTTCTTGGAAATTCAACAAGATGCAATCATGATGTGTTGTGACATCTTCAAAATCTCGTCGAGCTGATTAAGTGGACACTTTCTTTAACAAATTTGATACTCATTTGCTGAAGTTATCGAGCTTCAAAGTTTGAAAAGTCAAAAAAGTTGTGTGTTTGACCACTAAAAGTACTATTTTTCTTGGAAATTCAACAAGATGCAATCATGATGTGTTGTGACATCTTCAAAATCTCGTCGAGCTGATTAATTGGACACTTTCTTTAACAAATTTGATACTCATTTGCTGAAGTTATCGAGCTTCAAAGTTTGAAAAGTCAAAAAAGTTGTGTGTTTGAGCACTAAAAGTACTATTTTTCTTGGAAATTCAACAAGATGCAATCATGATGTGTTGTGACATCTTCAAAATCTCGTCGAGCTGATTAATTGGACACTTTCTTTAACAAATTTGATACTCATTTGCTGAAGTTATCGAGCTTCAAATTTTGAAAAGTCTCAAAAGTTGTGTGTTGAACACATAAAGTACTATTTTTCTTGGAAATTCAACAAGATGCAATCATGATGTGTTGTGACATCTTCAAAATCTCGTCGAGCTGATTAATTGGACACTTTCTTTAACAAATTTGATACTCATTTGCTGAAGTTATCGAGCTTCAAATTTTGAAAAGTCTCAAAAGTTGTGTGTTGAACACATAAAGTACTATTTTTCTTGGAAATTCAACAAGATGCAATCATGATGTGTTGTGACATCTTCAAAATCTCGTCGAGCTGATTAATTGGACACTAATTTAACAAATTTGATACTCATTTGCCGAAGTTATCGAGCTTCAAAGTTTGAAAGATAAAAAATTTGTGTGTTGAATACATAAAGTACTATTTTTCTTGGAAATGCAACAAGATGCAATCATGATGTGTTGTGAGATCTTCAAAATCTCGTCGAGCTGATTAATTGGACACTTTCTTTAACAAATTTGATACTCATTTGCTGAAGTTATCGAGCTTCAAATTTTGAAAAGTCTCAAAAGTTGTGTGTTGAACACATAAAGTACTATTTTTCTTGGAAATTCACAAGATGCAATCATGATGTGTTGTGACATCTTCAAAATCTCGTCGAGCTGATTAATTGGACACTTTCTTTAACAAATTTGATACTCATTTGCTGAAGTTATCGAGCTTCAAATTTTGGAAAGTCTCAAAAGTTGTGTGTTTGAGCACTAAAAGTACTATTTTTCTTGGAAATTCAACAAGATGCAATCATGATGTGTTGTGACATCTTCAAAATCTCGTCGAGCTGATTAATTGGACACTTTCTTTAACAAATTTGATACTCATTTGCTGAAGTTATCGAGCTTCAAAGTTTGAAAAGTCAAAAAAGTTGTGTGTTTGAGCACTAAAAGTACTATTTTTCTTGGAAATTCAACAAGATGCAATCATGATGTGTTGTGACATCTTCAAAATCTCGTCGAGCTGATTAAGTGGACACTTTCTTTAACAAATTTGATACTCATTTGCTGAAGTTATCGAGCTTCAAAGTTTGAAAAGTCAAAAAAGTTGTGTGTTTGAGCACTAAAAGTACTATTTTTCTTGGAAATTCAACAAGATGCAATCATGATGTGTTGTGACATCTTCAAAATCTCGTCGAGCTGATTAATTGGACACTTTCTTTAACAAATTTGATACTCATTTGCTGAAGTTATCGAGCTTCAAAGTTTGAAAAGTCAAAAAAGTTGTGTGTTTGAGCACTAAAAGTACTATTTTTCTTGGAAATTCAACAAGATGCAATCATGATGTGTTGTGACATCTTCAAAATCTCGTCGAGCTGATTAATTGGACACTTTCTTTAACAAATTTGATACTCATTTGCTGAAGTTATCGAGCTTCAAATTTTGAAAAGTCTCAAAAGTTGTGTGTTGAACACATAAAGTACTATTTTTCTTGGAAATTCAACAAGATGCAATCATGATGTGTTGTGACATCTTCAAAATCTCGTCGAGCTGATTAATTGGACACTAATTTAACAAATTTGATACTCATTTGCCGAAGTTATCGAGCTTCAAAGTTTGAAAGATAAAAAATTTGTGTGTTGAATACATAAAGTACTATTTTTCTTGGAAATGCAACAAGATGCAATCATGATGTGTTGTGAGATCTTCAAAATCTCGTCGAGCTGATTAATTGGACACTTTCTTTAACAAATTTGATACTCATTTGCTGAAGTTATCGAGCTTCAAATTTTGAAAAGTCTCAAAAGTTGTGTGTTGAACACATAAAGTACTATTTTTCTTGGAAATTCACAAGATGCAATCATGATGTGTTGTGACATCTTCAAAATCTCGTCGAGCTGATTAATTGGACACTTTCTTTAACAAATTTGATACTCATTTGCTGAAGTTATCGAGCTTCAAATTTTGAAAAGTCTCAAAAGTTGTGTGTTGAACACATAAAGTACTATTTTTCTTGGAAATTCAACAAGATGCAATCATGATGTGTTGTGACATCTTCAAAATCTCGTCGAGCTGATTAATTAGACACTTTCTTTAACAAATTTGATACTCATTTGCTGAAGTTATCGAGCTTCAAATTTTGAAAATTCTCAAAAGTTGTGTGTTGAACACATAGAGTACTATTTTTCTTGGAAATTCAACAAGATGCAATCATGATGTGTTGTGACATCTTCAAAATCTCGTCGAGCTGATTAAGTGGACACTTTCTTTAACAAATTTGATACTCATTTGCTGAAGTTATCGAGCTTCAAATTTTGGAAAGTCTCAAACGTTGTGTGTTTGAGCACTAAAAGTACTATTTTACTTGGAAATTAAACAAGATGCAATCATGATGTGTTGTGACATCTTCAAAATCTCGTCGAGCTGATTTTATTGGACACTTTCTTTAACAAATTTAATACTCATTTGCTGAAGTTATCGAGCTTCAAAGTTTGAAAAGTCAAAAAAGTTGTGTATTTGAGCACTAAAAGTACTATTTTTCTCGGAAATTCAACAAGATGCAATCATGATGTGTTGTGACATCTTCAAAATCTCGTCGAGCTGATTTTATTGGACACTTTCTTTAACAAATTTGATACTCATTTGCTGAAGTTATCGAGCTTCAAAGTTTGAAAAGTCAAAAAAGTTGTGTGTTTGAGCACTAAAAGTACTATTTTTCTTGGAAATTCAACAAGATGCAATCATGATGTGTTGTGACTTCTTCAAAATCTCGTCGAGCTGATTAATTGGACACTAATTTAACAAATTTGATACTCATTTGCCGAAGTTATCGAGCTTCAAATTTTGGAAAGTCAAAAAAGTTGTGTGTTTGAGCACTAAAAGTACTATTTTTCTTGGAAATTCAACAAGATGCAATCATGATGTGTTGTGACATCTTCAAAATCTCGTTGAGCTGATTAATTGGACACTTTCTTTAACAAATTTGATACTCATTTACTGAAGTTATCCAGCTTCAAATTTTGAAAAGACTCAAAATTTGTGTGTTTGAGCATTAAAAGTACTATTTTTCTTGGAAATTCAACAAGATGCAATCATGATGTGTTGTGACATCTTCAAAATCTCGTCGAGCTGATTAATTGGACACTTTCTTTAACAAATTTGATACTCATTTGCCGAAGTTATCGAGCTTCAAATTTTGGAAAGTCTCAAAAGTTGTGTGTTTGAGCACTAAAAGTACTATTTTTCTTGGAAATTCAACAAGATGCAATCATGATGTGTTGTGACATCTTCAAAATCTCGTCGAGCTGATTAATTGGACACTTTCTTTAACAAATTTGATACTCATTTGCCGAAGTTATCGATCTTCAAAGTTTGAAAAGTCAAAAAAGTTGTGTGTTGAACACATAAAGTACTATTTTTCTTGGAAATTCAACAAGATGCAATCATGATGTGTTGTGACATCTTCAAAATCTCGTCGAGCTGATTAATTGGACACTTTCTTTAACAAATTTGATACTCATTTGCCGAAGTTATCGATCTTCAAAGTTTGAAAAGTCTCAAAAGTTGTGTGTTTGAGCACTAAAAGTACTATTTTTCTTGGAAATTCAACAAGATGCAATCATGATGTGTTGTGACATCTTCAAAATCTCGTCGAGCTGATTAAGTGGACACTTTCTTTAACAAATTTGTTACTCATTTGCTGAAGTTATCGAGCTTCAAATTTTGGAAAGTCTCAAAAGTTGTGTGTTTGAGCACTAAAAGTACTATTTTTCTTGGAAATTCAACAAGATGCAATCATGATGTGTTGTGACATCTGCAAAATCTCGTCGAGCTGATTAATTGGACACTTTCTTTAACAAATTTGATACTCATTTGCTGAAGTTATCGAGCTTCAAATTTTGAAAATTCTCAAAAGTTGTGTGTTGAACACATAAAGTACTATTTTTCTTGGAAATTCAACAAGATGCAATCATGATGTGTTGTGACATCTTCAAAATCTCGTCGAGCTGATTTTATTGGACACTTTCTTTAACAAATTTGATACTCATTTGCTGAAGTTATCGAGCTTCAAAGTTTGAAAAGTCAAAAAAGTTGTGTGTTTGAGCACTAAAAGTACTATTTTTCTTGGAAATTCAACAAGATGCAATCATGATGTGTTGTGACTTCTTCAAAATCTCGTCGAGCTGATTAATTGGACACTAATTTAACAAATTTGATACTCATTTGCCGAAGTTATCGAGCTTCAAATTTTGGAAAGTCAAAAAAGTTGTGTGTTTGAGCACTAAAAGTACTATTTTTCTTGGAAATTCAACAAGATGCAATCATGATGTGTTGTGACATCTTCAAAATCTCGTTGAGCTGATTAATTGGACACTTTCTTTAACAAATTTGATACTCATTTACTGAAGTTATCCAGCTTCAAATTTTGAAAAGACTCAAAATTTGTGTGTTTGAGCATTAAAAGTACTATTTTTCTTGGAAATTCAACAAGATGCAATCATGATGTGTTGTGACATCTTCAAAATCTCGTCGAGCTGATTAATTGGACACTTTCTTTAACAAATTTGATACTCATTTGCCGAAGTTATCGAGCTTCAAATTTTGGAAAGTCTCAAAAGTTGTGTGTTTGAGCACTAAAAGTACTATTTTTCTTGGAAATTCAACAAGATGCAATCATGATGTGTTGTGACATCTTCAAAATCTCGTCGAGCTGATTAATTGGACACTTTCTTTAACAAATTTGATACTCATTTGCCGAAGTTATCGATCTTCAAAGTTTGAAAAGTCAAAAAAGTTGTGTGTTGAACACATAAAGTACTATTTTTCTTGGAAATTCAACAAGATGCAATCATGATGTGTTGTGACATCTTCAAAATCTCGTCGAGCTGATTAATTGGACACTTTCTTTAACAAATTTGATACTCATTTGCCGAAGTTATCGATCTTCAAAGTTTGAAAAGTCTCAAAAGTTGTGTGTTTGAGCACTAAAAGTACTATTTTTCTTGGAAATTCAACAAGATGCAATCATGATGTGTTGTGACATCTTCAAAATCTCGTCGAGCTGATTAAGTGGACACTTTCTTTAACAAATTTGTTACTCATTTGCTGAAGTTATCGAGCTTCAAATTTTGGAAAGTCTCAAAAGTTGTGTGTTTGAGCACTAAAAGTACTATTTTTCTTGGAAATTCAACAAGATGCAATCATGATGTGTTGTGACATCTTCAAAATCTCGTCGAGCTGATTAATTGGACACTTTCTTTAACAAATTTGATACTCATTTGCTGAAGTTATCGAGCTTCAAATTTTGAAAATTCTCAAAAGTTGTGTGTTGAACACATAGAGTACTATTTTTCTTGGAAATTCAACAAGATGCAATCATGATGTGTTGTGACATCTTCAAAATCTCGTCGAGCTGATTAATTGGACACTAATTTAACAAATTTGATACTCATTTGCCGAAGTTATCGAGCTTCAAATTTTGGAAAGTCAAAAAAGTTGTGTGTTTGAGCACTAAAAGTACTATTTTTCTTGGAAATTCAACAAGATGCAATCATGATGTGTTGTGACATCTTCAAAATCTCGTCGAGCTGATTAATTGGACACTTTCTTTAACAAATTTGATACTCATTTACTGAAGTTATCCAGCTTCAAATTTTGAAAAGACTCAAAATTTGTGTGTTTGAGCATTAAAAGTACTATTTTTCTTGGAAATTCAACAAGATGCAATCATGATGTGTTGTGACATCTTCAAAATCTCGTCGAGCTGATTAATTGGACACTTTCTTTAACAAATTTGATACTCATTTGCCGAAGTTATCGAGCTTCAAATTTTGGAAAGTCTCAAAAGTTGTGTGTTTGAGCACTAAAAGTACTATTTTTCTTGGAAATTCAACAAGATGCAATCATGATGTGTTGTGACATCTTCAAAATCTCGTCTAGCTGATTTTATTGGACACTTTCTTTAACAAATTTGATACTCATTTGCAGAAGTTATCGAGCTTCAAAGTTTGAAAAGTCAAAAAAGTTGTGTGTTTGAGCACTAAAAGTACTATTTTTCTTGGAAATTCAACAAGATGCAATCATGATGTGTTGTGACATCTTCAAAATCTCGTCGAGCTGATTAATTGGACACTTTCTTTAACAAATTTGATACTCATTTGCCGAAGTTATCGAGCTTCAAATTTTGGAAAGTCTCAAAAGTTGTGTGTTTGAGCACTAAAAGTACTATTTTTCTTGGAAATTCAACAAGATGCAATCATGATGTGTTGTGACATCTTCAAAATCTCGTCGAGCTGATTAATTGGACACTTTCTTTAACAAATTTGATACTCATTTACTGAAGTTATCCAGCTTCAAATTTTGAAAAGACTCAAAATTTGTGTGTTTGAGCATTAAAAGTACTATTTTTCTTGGAAATTCAACAAGATGCAATCATGATGTGTTGTGACATCTTCAAAATCTCGTCGAGCTGATTTTATTGGACACTTTCTTTAACAAATTTGATACTCATTTGCTGAAGTTATCGAGCTTCAAAGTTTGAAAAGTCAAAAAAGTTGTGTGTTTGAGCACTAAAAGTACTATTTTTCTTGGAAATTCAACAAGATGCAATCATGATGTGTTGTGACATCTTCAAAATCTCGTCGAGCTGATTTTATTGGACACTTTCTTTAACAAATTTGATACTCATTTGCTGAAGTTATCGAGCTTCAAAGTTTGAAAAGTCAAAAAAGTTGTGTGTTTGAGCACTAAAAGTACTATTTTTCTTGGAAATTCAACAAGATGCAATCATGATGTGTTGTGACTTCTTCAAAATCTCGTCGAGCTGATTAATTGGACACTAATTTAACAAATTTGATACTCATTTGCCGAAGTTATCGAGCTTCAAATTTTGGAAAGTCAAAAAAGTTGTGTGTTTGAGCACTAAAAGTACTATTTTTCTTGGAAATTCAACAAGATGCAATCATGATGTGTTGTGACATCTTCAAAATCTCGTCGAGCTGATTAATTGGACACTTTCTTTAACAAATTTGATACTCATTTACTGAAGTTATCCAGCTTCAAATTTTGAAAAGACTCAAAATTTGTGTGTTTGAGCATTAAAAGTACTATTTTTCTTGGAAATTCAACAAGATGCAATCATGATGTGTTGTGACATCTTCAAAATCTCGTCGAGCTGATTAATTGGACACTTTCTTTAACAAATTTGATACTCATTTGCCGAAGTTATCGAGCTTCAAATTTTGGAAAGTCTCAAAAGTTGTGTGTTTGAGCACTAAAAGTACTATTTTTCTTGGAAATTCAACAAGATGCAATCATGATGTGTTGTGACATCTTCAAAATCTCGTCGAGCTGATTAATTGGACACTTTCTTTAACAAATTTGATACTCATTTGCCGAAGTTATCGATCTTCAAAGTTTGAAAAGTCAAAAAAGTTGTGTGTTGAACACATAAAGTACTATTTTTCTTGGAAATTCAACAAGATGCAATCATGATGTGTTGTGACATCTTCAAAATCTCGTCGAGCTGATTAATTGGACACTTTCTTTAACAAATTTGATACTCATTTGCCGAAGTTATCGATCTTCAAAGTTTGAAAAGTCTCAAAAGTTGTGTGTTTGAGCACTAAAAGTACTATTTTTCTTGGAAATTCAACAAGATGCAATCATGATGTGTTGTGACATCTTCAAAATCTCGTCGAGCTGATTAAGTGGACACTTTCTTTAACAAATTTGTTACTCATTTGCTGAAGTTATCGAGCTTCAAATTTTGGAAAGTCTCAAAAGTTGTGTGTTTGAGCACTAAAAGTACTATTTTTCTTGGAAATTCAACAAGATGCAATCATGATGTGTTGTGACATCTTCAAAATCTCGTCGAGCTGATTAATTGGACACTTTCTTTAACAAATTTGATACTCATTTGCTGAAGTTATCGAGCTTCAAATTTTGAAAATTCTCAAAAGTTGTGTGTTGAACACATAGAGTACTATTTTTCTTGGAAATTCAACAAGATGCAATCATGATGTGTTGTGACATCTTCAAAATCTCGTCGAGCTGATTAATTGGACACTAATTTAACAAATTTGATACTCATTTGCCGAAGTTATCGAGCTTCAAATTTTGGAAAGTCAAAAAAGTTGTGTGTTTGAGCACTAAAAGTACTATTTTTCTTGGAAATTCAACAAGATGCAATCATGATGTGTTGTGACATCTTCAAAATCTCGTCGAGCTGATTAATTGGACACTTTCTTTAACAAATTTGATACTCATTTACTGAAGTTATCCAGCTTCAAATTTTGAAAAGACTCAAAATTTGTGTGTTTGAGCATTAAAAGTACTATTTTTCTTGGAAATTCAACAAGATGCAATCATGATGTGTTGTGACATCTTCAAAATCTCGTCGAGCTGATTAATTGGACACTTTCTTTAACAAATTTGATACTCATTTGCCGAAGTTATCGAGCTTCAAATTTTGGAAAGTCTCAAAAGTTGTGTGTTTGAGCACTAAAAGTACTATTTTTCTTGGAAATTCAACAAGATGCAATCATGATGTGTTGTGACATCTTCAAAATCTCGTCTAGCTGATTTTATTGGACACTTTCTTTAACAAATTTGATACTCATTTGCAGAAGTTATCGAGCTTCAAAGTTTGAAAAGTCAAAAAAGTTGTGTGTTTGAGCACTAAAAGTACTATTTTTCTTGGAAATTCAACAAGATGCAATCATGATGTGTTGTGACATCTTCAAAATCTCGTCGAGCTGATTAATTGGACACTTTCTTTAACAAATTTGATACTCATTTGCCGAAGTTATCGAGCTTCAAATTTTGGAAAGTCTCAAAAGTTGTGTGTTTGAGCACTAAAAGTACTATTTTTCTTGGAAATTCAACAAGATGCAATCATGATGTGTTGTGACATCTTCAAAATCTCGTCGAGCTGATTAATTGGACACTTTCTTTAACAAATTTGATACTCATTTACTGAAGTTATCCAGCTTCAAATTTTGAAAAGACTCAAAATTTGTGTGTTTGAGCATTAAAAGTACTATTTTTCTTGGAAATTCAACAAGATGCAATCATGATGTGTTGTGACATCTTCAAAATCTCGTCGAGCTGATTTTATTGGACACTTTCTTTAACAAATTTGATACTCATTTGCTGAAGTTATCGAGCTTCAAAGTTTGAAAAGTCAAAAAAGTTGTGTGTTTGAGCACTAAAAGTACTATTTTTCTTGGAAATTCAACAAGATGCAATCATGATGTGTTGTGACATCTTCAAAATCTCGTCGAGCTGATTAATTGGACACTTTCTTTAACAAATTTGATACTCATTTGCTGAAGTTATCGAGCTTCAAATTTTGAAAAGTCAAAAAAGTTGTGTGTTTGAGCACTAAAAGTACTATTTTTCTTGGAAATTCAACAAGATGCAATCATGATGTGTTGTGACATCTTCAAAATCTCGTCGAGCTGATTAATTGGACACTTTCTTTAACAAATTTGATACTCATTTACTGAAGTTATCCAGCTTCAAATTTTGAAAAGACTCAAAATTTGTGTGTTTGAGCACTAAAAGTACTATTTTTCTTGGAAATTCAACAAGATGCAATCATGATGTGTTGTGACATCTTCAAAATCTCGTCGAGCTGATTAATTGGACACTTTCTTTAACAAATTTGATACTCATTTGCTGAAGTTATCGAGCTTCAAATTTTGGAAAGTCTCAAAAGTTGTGTGTTTGAGCACTAAAAGTACTATTTTTCTTGGAAATTCAACAAGATGCAATCATGATGTGTTGTGACATCTTCAAAATCTCGTCGAGCTGATTAATTGGACACTTTCTTTAACAAATTTGATACTCATTTGCTGAAGTTATCGAGCTTCAAAGTTTGAAAAGTCAAAAAAGTTGTGTGTTTGAGCACTAAAAGTACTATTTTTCTTGGAAATTCAACAAGATGCAATCATGATGTGTTGTGACATCTTCAAAATCTCGTCGAGCTGATTAAGTGGACACTTTCTTTAACAAATTTGATACTCATTTGCTGAAGTTATCGAGCTTCAAAGTTTGAAAAGTCAAAAAAGTTGTGTGTTTGAGCACTAAAAGTACTATTTTTCTTGGAAATTCAACAAGATGCAATCATGATGTGTTGTGACATCTTCAAAATCTCGTCGAGCTGATTAATTGGACACTTTCTTTAACAAATTTGATACTCATTTGCTGAAGTTATCGAGCTTCAAAGTTTGAAAAGTCAAAAAAGTTGTGTGTTTGAGCACTAAAAGTACTATTTTTCTTGGAAATTCAACAAGATGCAATCATGATGTGTTGTGACATCTTCAAAATCTCGTCGAGCTGATTAATTGGACACTTTCTTTAACAAATTTGATACTCATTTGCTGAAGTTATCGAGCTTCAAATTTTGAAAAGTCTCAAAAGTTGTGTGTTGAACACATAAAGTACTATTTTTCTTGGAAATTCAACAAGATGCAATCATGATGTGTTGTGACATCTTCAAAATCTCGTCGAGCTGATTAATTGGACACTAATTTAACAAATTTGATACTCATTTGCCGAAGTTATCGAGCTTCAAAGTTTGAAAGATAAAAAATTTGTGTGTTGAATACATAAAGTACTATTTTTCTTGGAAATGCAACAAGATGCAATCATGATGTGTTGTGAGATCTTCAAAATCTCGTCGAGCTGATTAATTGGACACTTTCTTTAACAAATTTGATACTCATTTGCTGAAGTTATCGAGCTTCAAATTTTGAAAAGTCTCAAAAGTTGTGTGTTGAACACATAAAGTACTATTTTTCTTGGAAATTCACAAGATGCAATCATGATGTGTTGTGACATCTTCAAAATCTCGTCGAGCTGATTAATTGGACACTTTCTTTAACAAATTTGATACTCATTTGCTGAAGTTATCGAGCTTCAAATTTTGAAAAGTCTCAAAAGTTGTGTGTTGAACACATAAAGTACTATTTTTCTTGGAAATTCAACAAGATGCAATCATGATGTGTTGTGACATCTTCAAAATCTCGTCGAGCTGATTTTATTGGACACTTTCTTTAACAAATTTAATACTCATTTGCTGAAGTTATCGAGCTTCAAAGTTTGAAAAGTCAAAAAAGTTGTGT
Organism: Euwallacea fornicatus; assembly: GCF_040115645.1. Taxonomy (NCBI): domain Eukaryota; kingdom Metazoa; phylum Arthropoda; class Insecta; order Coleoptera; family Curculionidae; genus Euwallacea; species Euwallacea fornicatus. Next base: position 282,849 of record NW_027096014.1, on the reverse strand, counting down.
ATTTGAGCACTAAAAGTACTATTTTTCTCGGAAATTCAACAAGATGCAATCATGATGTGTTGTGACATCTTCAAAATCTCGTCGAGCTGATTTTATTGGACACTTTCTTTAACAAATTTGATACTCATTTGCTGAAGTTATCGAGCTTCAAAGTTTGAAAAGTCAAAAAAGTTGTGTGTTTGAGCACTAAAAGTACTATTTTTCTTGGAAATTCAACAAGATGCAATCATGATGTGTTGTGACATCTTCAAAATCTCGTCGAGCTGATTAATTGGACACTTTCTTTAACAAATTTGATACTCATTTACTGAAGTTATCCAGCTTCAAATTTTGAAAAGACTCAAAATTTGTGTGTTTGAGCACTAAAAGTACTATTTTTCTTGGAAATTCAACAAGATGCAATCATGATGTGTTGTGACATCTTCAAAATCTCGTCGAGCTGATTAATTGGACACTTTCTTTAACAAATTTGATACTCATTTGCTGAAGTTATCGAGCTTCAAAGTTTGAAAAGTCAAAAAAGTTGTGTGTTTGAGCACTAAAAGTACTATTTTTCTTGGAAATTCAACAAGATGCAATCATGATGTGTTGTGACTTCTTCAAAATCTCGTCGAGCTGATTAATTGGACACTAATTTAACAAATTTGATACTCATTTGCTGAAGTTATCGAGCTTCAAAGTTTGAAAAGTCAAAAAAGTTGTGTGTTGAACACATAAAGTACTATTTTTCTTGGAAATTCAACAAGATGCAATCATGATGTGTTGTGACATCTTCAAAATCTCGTCGAGCTGATTAATTGGACACTAATTTAACAAATTTGATACTCATTTGCCGAAGTTATCGAGCTTCAAATTTTGGAAAGTCAAAAAAGTTGTGTGTTTGAGCACTAAAAGTACTATTTTTCTTGGAAATTCATGAAGATGCAATCATGATGTGTTGTGACATCTTCAAAATCTCGTCTAGCTGATTTTATTGGACACTTTCTTTAACAAATTTGATACTCATTTGCAGAAGTTATCGAGCTTCAAAGTTTGAAAAGTCAAAAAAGTTGTGTGTTTGAGCACTAAAAGTACTATTTTTCTTGGAAATTCAACAAGATGCAATCATGATGTGTTGTGACATCTTCAAAATCTCGTCGAGCTGATTAATTGGACACTTTCTTTAACAAATTTGATACTCATTTACTGAAGTTATCCAGCTTCAAATTTTGAAAAGACTCAAAATTTGTGTGTTTGAGCATTAAAAGTACTATTTTTCTTGGAAATTCAACAAGATGCAATCATGATGTGTTGTGACATCTTCAAAATCTCGTCGAGCTGATTAATTGGACACTTTCTTTAACAAATTTGATACTCATTTGCCGAAGTTATCGAGCTTCAAATTTTGGAAAGTCTCAAAAGTTGTGTGTTTGAGCACTAAAAGTACTATTTTTCTTGGAAATTCAACAAGATGCAATCATGATGTGTTGTGACATCTTCAAAATCTCGTCGAGCTGATTAATTGGACACTTTCTTTAACAAATTTGATACTCATTTACTGAAGTTATCCAGCTTCAAATTTTGAAAAGACTCAAAATTTGTGTGTTTGAGCATTAAAAGTACTATTTTTCTTGGAAATTCAACAAGATGCAATCATGATGTGTTGTGACATCTTCAAAATCTCGTCGAGCTGATTTTATTGGACACTTTCTTTAACAAATTTGATACTCATTTGCTGAAGTTATCGAGCTTCAAAGTTTGAAAAGTCAAAAAAGTTGTGTGTTTGAGCACTAAAAGTACTATTTTTCTTGGAAATTCAACAAGATGCAATCATGATGTGTTGTGACATCTTCAAAATCTCGTCGAGCTGATTAATTGGACACTTTCTTTAACAAATTTGATACTCATTTGCTGAAGTTATCGAGCTTCAAATTTTGAAAAGTCAAAAAAGTTGTGTGTTTGAGCACTAAAAGTACTATTTTTCTTGGAAATTCAACAAGATGCAATCATGATGTGTTGTGACATCTTCAAAATCTCGTCGAGCTGATTAATTGGACACTTTCTTTAACAAATTTGATACTCATTTGCTGAAGTTATCGAGCTTCAAAGTTTGAAAAGTCAAAAAAGTTGTGTGTTTGAGCACTAAAAGTACTATTTTTCTTGGAAATTCAACAAGATGCAATCATGATGTGTTGTGACATCTTCAAAATCTCGTCGAGCTGATTAATTGGACACTTTCTTTAACAAATTTGATACTCATTTGCTGAAGTTATCGAGCTTCAAATTTTGGAAAGTCTCAAAAGTTGTGTGTTTGAGCACTAAAAGTACTATTTTTCTTGGAAATTCAACAAGATGCAATCATGATGTGTTGTGACATCTTCAAAATCTCGTCGAGCTGATTAAGTGGACACTTTCTTTAACAAATTTGTTACTCATTTGCTGAAGTTATCGAGCTTCAAATTTTGAAAAGTCTCAAAAGTTGTGTGTTTGAGCACTAAAAGTACTATTTTTCTTGGAAATTCAACAAGATGCAATCATGATGTGTTGTGACATCTTCAAAATCTCGTCGAGCTGATTAATTGGACACTTTCTTTAACAAATTTGATACTCATTTGCTGAAGTTATCGAGCTTCAAATTTTGAAAATTCTCAAAAGTTGTGTGTTGAACACATAGAGTACTATTTTTCTTGGAAATTCAACAAGATGCAATCATGATGTGTTGTGACATCTTCAAAATCTCGTCGAGCTGATTAATTGGACACTTTCTTTAACAAATTTGATACTCATTTGCTGAAGTTATCGAGCTTCAAATTTTGAAAATTCTCAAAAGTTGTGTGTTGAACACATAGAGTACTATTTTTCTTGGAAATTCAACAAGATGCAATCATGATGTGTTGTGACATCTTTAAAATCTCGTCGAGCTGATTAATTGGACACTTTCTTTAACAAATTTGATACTCATTTACTGAAATTATCCAGCTTCAAATTTTGAAAAGACTCAAAATTTGTGTGTTTGAGCACTAAAAGAACTATTTTTCTTGGAAATTCAACAAGATGCAATCATGATGTGTTGTGACATCTTCAAAATCTCGTCGAGCTGATTAATTGGACACTAATTTAACAAATTTGATACTCATTTGCTGAAGTTATCGAGCTTCAAATTTTGAAAAGTCTCAAAAGTTGTGTGTTGAACACATAAAGTACTATTTTTCTTGGAAATTCAACAAGATGCAATCATGATGTGTTGTGACATCTTCAAAATCTCGTCGAGCTGATTAATTGGACACTAATTTAACAAATTTGATACTCATTTGCTGAAGTTATCGAGCTTCAAATTTTGTAAAGTCTCAAAAGTTGTGTGTTGAACACATAAAGTACTATTTTTCTTGGAAATTCAACAAGATGCAATCATGATGTGTTGTGACTTCTTCAAAATCTCGTCGAGCTGATTAATTGGACACTAATTTAATAAATTTGATACTCATTTGCTGAAGTTATCGAGCTTCAAAGTTTGAAAAGTCAAAAAAGTTGTGTGTTTGAGCACTAAAAGTACTATTTTTCTTGGAAATTCAACAAGATGCAATCATGATGTGTTGTGACATCTTCAAAATCTCGTCGAGCTGATTTTATTGGACACTTTCTTTAACAAATTTGATACTCATTTGCTGAAGTTATCGAGCTTCAAATTTTGGAAAGTCTCAAACGTTGTGTGTTTGAGCACTAAAAGTACTATTTTTCTTGGAAATTCAACAAGATGCAATCATGATGTGTTGTGACATCTTCAAAATCTTGTCGAGCTGATTAAGTGGACACTTTCTTTAACAAATTTGATACTCATTTGCTGAAGTTATCGAGCTTCAAATTTTGGAAAGTCTCAAACGTTGTGTGTTTGAGCACTAAAAGTACTATTTTTCTTGGAAATTCAACAAGATGCAATCATGATGTGTTGTGACATCTTCAAAATCTCGTCGAGCTGATTAATTGGACACTAATTTAATAAATTTGATACTCATTTGCTGAAGTTATCGAGCTTCAAAGTTTGAAAAGTCAAAAAAGTTGTGTGTTTGAGCACTAAAAGTACTATTTTTCTTGGAAATTCAACAAGATGCAATCATGATGTGTTGTGACATCTTCAAAATCTCGTCGAGCTGATTAATTGGACACTTTCTTTAACAAATTTGATACTCATTTGCCGAAGTTATCGATCTTCAAAGTTTGAAAAGTCTCAAAAGTTGTGTGTTTGAGCACTAAAAGTACTATTTTTCTTGGAAATTCAACAAGATGCAATCATGATGTGTTGTGACATCTTCAAAATCTCGTCGAGCTGATTAAGTGGACACTTTCTTTAACAAATTTGTTACTCATTTGCTGAAGTTATCGAGCTTCAAATTTTGGAAAGTCTCAAAAGTTGTGTGTTTGAGCACTAAAAGTACTATTTTTCTTGGAAATTCAACAAGATGCAATCATGATGTGTTGTGACATCTTCAAAATCTCGTCGAGCTGATTAATTGGACACTTTCTTTAACAAATTTGATACTCATTTGCTGAAGTTATCGAGCTTCAAATTTTGAAAATTCTCAAAAGTTGTGTGTTGAACACATAGAGTACTATTTTTCTTGGAAATTCAACAAGATGCAATCATGATGTGTTGTGACATCTTCAAAATCTCGTCGAGCTGATTAATTGGACACTAATTTAACAAATTTGATACTCATTTGCCGAAGTTATCGAGCTTCAAATTTTGGAAAGTCAAAAAAGTTGTGTGTTTGAGCACTAAAAGTACTATTTTTCTTGGAAATTCAACAAGATGCAATCATGATGTGTTGTGACATCTTCAAAATCTCGTCGAGCTGATTAATTGGACACTTTCTTTAACAAATTTGATACTCATTTACTGAAGTTATCCAGCTTCAAATTTTGAAAAGACTCAAAATTTGTGTGTTTGAGCATTAAAAGTACTATTTTTCTTGGAAATTCAACAAGATGCAATCATGATGTGTTGTGACATCTTCAAAATCTCGTCGAGCTGATTAATTGGACACTTTCTTTAACAAATTTGATACTCATTTGCCGAAGTTATCGAGCTTCAAATTTTGGAAAGTCTCAAAAGTTGTGTGTTTGAGCACTAAAAGTACTATTTTTCTTGGAAATTCAACAAGATGCAATCATGATGTGTTGTGACATCTTCAAAATCTCGTCTAGCTGATTTTATTGGACACTTTCTTTAACAAATTTGATACTCATTTGCAGAAGTTATCGAGCTTCAAAGTTTGAAAAGTCAAAAAAGTTGTGTGTTTGAGCACTAAAAGTACTATTTTTCTTGGAAATTCAACAAGATGCAATCATGATGTGTTGTGACATCTTCAAAATCTCGTCGAGCTGATTAATTGGACACTTTCTTTAACAAATTTGATACTCATTTGCCGAAGTTATCGAGCTTCAAATTTTGGAAAGTCTCAAAAGTTGTGTGTTTGAGCACTAAAAGTACTATTTTTCTTGGAAATTCAACAAGATGCAATCATGATGTGTTGTGACATCTTCAAAATCTCGTCGAGCTGATTAATTGGACACTTTCTTTAACAAATTTGATACTCATTTACTGAAGTTATCCAGCTTCAAATTTTGAAAAGACTCAAAATTTGTGTGTTTGAGCATTAAAAGTACTATTTTTCTTGGAAATTCAACAAGATGCAATCATGATGTGTTGTGACATCTTCAAAATCTCGTCGAGCTGATTTTATTGGACACTTTCTTTAACAAATTTGATACTCATTTGCTGAAGTTATCGAGCTTCAAAGTTTGAAAAGTCAAAAAAGTTGTGTGTTTGAGCACTAAAAGTACTATTTTTCTTGGAAATTCAACAAGATGCAATCATGATGTGTTGTGACATCTTCAAAATCTCGTCGAGCTGATTAATTGGACACTTTCTTTAACAAATTTGATACTCATTTGCTGAAGTTATCGAGCTTCAAATTTTGAAAATTCTCAAAAGTTGTGTGTTGAACACATAGAGTACTATTTTTCTTGGAAATTCAACAAGATGCAATCATGATGTGTTGTGACATCTTCAAAATCTCGTCGAGCTGATTAATTGGACACTTTCTTTAACAAATTTGATACTCATTTGCTGAAGTTATCGAGCTTCAAATTTTGAAAATTCTCAAAAGTTGTGTGTTGAACACATAGAGTACTATTTTTCTTGGAAATTCAACAAGATGCAATCATGATGTGTTGTGACATCTTTAAAATCTCGTCGAGCTGATTAATTGGACACTTTCTTTAACAAATTTGATACTCATTTACTGAAATTATCCAGCTTCAAATTTTGAAAAGACTCAAAATTTGTGTGTTTGAGCACTAAAAGTACTATTTTTCTTGGAAATTCAACAAGATGCAATCATGATGTGTTGTGACATCTTCAAAATCTCGTCGAGCTGATTAATTGGACACTTTCTTTAACAAATTTGATACTCATTTGCTGAAGTTATCGAGCTTCAAATTTTGAAAAGTCTCAAAAGTTGTGTGTTGAACACATAAAGTACTATTTTTCTTGGAAATTCAACAAGATGCAATCATGATGTGTTGTGACATCTTCAAAATCTCGTCGAGCTGATTAATTGGACACTAATTTAACAAATTTGATACTCATTTGCTGAAGTTATCGAGCTTCAAATTTTGAAAAGTCTCAAAAGTTGTGTGTTGAACACATAAAGTACTATTTTTCTTGGAAATTCACAAGATGCAATCATGATGTGTTGTGACATCTTCAAAATCTCGTCGAGCTGATTAATTGGACACTTTCTTTAACAAATTTGATACTCATTTGGTGAAGTTATCGAGCTTCAAATTTTGAAAAGTCTCAAAAGTTGTGTGTTGAACACATAAAGTACTATTTTTCTTGGAAATTCAACAAGATGCAATCATGATGTGTTGTGACATCTTCAAAATCTCGTCGAGCTGATTTTATTGGACACTTTCTTTAACAAATTTAATACTCATTTGCTGAAGTTATCGAGCTTCAAAGTTTGAAAAGTCAAAAAAGTTGTGTATTTGAGCACTAAAAGTACTATTTTTCTCGGAAATTCAACAAGATGCAATCATGATGTGTTGTGACATCTTCAAAATCTCGTCGAGCTGATTTTATTGGACACTTTCTTTAACAAATTTGATACTCATTTGCTGAAGTTATCGAGCTTCAAAGTTTGAAAAGTCAAAAAAGTTGTGTGTTTGAGCACTAAAAGTACTATTTTTCTTGGAAATTCAACAAGATGCAATCATGATGTGTTGTGACATCTTCAAAATCTCGTCGAGCTGATTAATTGGACACTTTCTTTAACAAATTTGATACTCATTTACTGAAGTTATCCAGCTTCAAATTTTGAAAAGACTCAAAATTTGTGTGTTTGAGCACTAAAAGTACTATTTTACTTGGAAATTCAACAAGATGCAATCATGATGTGTTGTGACATCTTCAAAATCTCGTCGAGCTGATTAATTGGACACTTTCTTTAACAAATTTGATACTCATTTGCTGAAGTTATCGAGCTTCAAAGTTTGAAAAGTCAAAAAAGTTGTGTGTTTGAGCACTAAAAGTACTATTTTTCTTGGAAATTCAACAAGATGCAATCATGATGTGTTGTGACTTCTTCAAAATCTCGTCGAGCTGATTAATTGGACACTAATTTAACAAATTTGATACTCATTTGCTGAAGTTATCGAGCTTCAAAGTTTGAAAAGTCAAAAAAGTTGTGTGTTGAACACATAAAGTACTATTTTTCTTGGAAATTCAACAAGATGCAATCATGATGTGTTGTGACATCTTCAAAATCTCGTCGAGCTGATTAATTGGACACTAATTTAACAAATTTGATACTCATTTGCCGAAGTTATCGAGCTTCAAATTTTGGAAAGTCAAAAAAGTTGTGTGTTTGAGCACTAAAAGTACTATTTTTCTTGGAAATTCATGAAGATGCAATCATGATGTGTTGTGACATCTTCAAAATCTCGTCTAGCTGATTTTATTGGACACTTTCTTTAACAAATTTGATACTCATTTGCAGAAGTTATCGAGCTTCAAAGTTTGAAAAGTCAAAAAAGTTGTGTGTTTGAGCACTAAAAGTACTATTTTTCTTGGAAATTCAACAAGATGCAATCATGATGTGTTGTGACATCTTCAAAATCTCGTCGAGCTGATTAATTGGACACTTTCTTTAACAAATTTGATACTCATTTACTGAAGTTATCCAGCTTCAAATTTTGAAAAGACTCAAAATTTGTGTGTTTGAGCATTAAAAGTACTATTTTTCTTGGAAATTCAACAAGATGCAATCATGATGTGTTGTGACATCTTCAAAATCTCGTCGAGCTGATTAATTGGACACTTTCTTTAACAAATTTGATACTCATTTGCCGAAGTTATCGAGCTTCAAATTTTGGAAAGTCTCAAAAGTTGTGTGTTTGAGCACTAAAAGTACTATTTTTCTTGGAAATTCAACAAGATGCAATCATGATGTGTTGTGACATCTTCAAAATCTCGTCGAGCTGATTAATTGGACACTTTCTTTAACAAATTTGATACTCATTTACTGAAGTTATCCAGCTTCAAATTTTGAAAAGACTCAAAATTTGTGTGTTTGAGCATTAAAAGTACTATTTTTCTTGGAAATTCAACAAGATGCAATCATGATGTGTTGTGACATCTTCAAAATCTCGTCGAGCTGATTTTATTGGACACTTTCTTTAACAAATTTGATACTCATTTGCTGAAGTTATCGAGCTTCAAAGTTTGAAAAGTCAAAAAAGTTGTGTGTTTGAGCACTAAAAGTACTATTTTTCTTGGAAATTCAACAAGATGCAATCATGATGTGTTGTGACATCTTCAAAATCTCGTCGAGCTGATTAATTGGACACTAATTTAACAAATTTGATACTCATTTGCTGAAGTTATCGAGCTTCAAATTTTGAAAAGTCTCAAAAGTTGTGTGTTGAACACATAAAGTACTATTTTTCTTGGAAATTCAACAAGATGCAATCATGATGTGTTGTGACATCTTCAAAATCTCGTCGAGCTGATTAATTGGACACTAATTTAACAAATTTGATACTCATTTGCTGAAGTTATCGAGCTTCAAATTTTGAAAAGTCTCAAAAGTTGTGTGTTGAACACATAAAGTACTATTTTTCTTGGAAATTCAACAAGATGCAATCATGATGTGTTGTGACTTCTTCAAAATCTCGTCGAGCTGATTAATTGGACACTAATTTAATAAATTTGATACTCATTTGCTGAAGTTATCGAGCTTCAAAGTTTGAAAAGTCAAAAAAGTTGTGTGTTTGAGCACTAAAAGTACTATTTTTCTTGGAAATTCAACAAGATGCAATCATGATGTGTTGTGACATCTTCAAAATCTCGTCGAGCTGATTTTATTGGACACTTTCTTTAACAAATTTGATACTCATTTGCTGAAGTTATCGAGCTTCAAATTTTGGAAAGTCTCAAACGTTGTGTGTTTGAGCACTAAAAGTACTATTTTTCTTGGAAATTCAACAAGATGCAATCATGATGTGTTGTGACATCTTCAAAATCTCGTCGAGCTGATTAAGTGGACACTTTCTTTAACAAATTTGATACTCATTTGCTGAAGTTATCGAGCTTCAAATTTTGGAAAGTCTCAAACGTTGTGTGTTTGAGCACTAAAAGTACTATTTTTCTGGGAAATTCAACAAGATGCAATCATGATGTGTTGTGACATCTTCAAAATCTCGTCGAGCTGATTAATTGGACACTAATTTAATAAATTTGATACTCATTTGCTGAAGTTATCGAGCTTCAAAGTTTGAAAAGTCAAAAAAGTTGTGTGTTTGAGCACTAAAAGTACTATTTTTCTTGGAAATTCAACAAGATGCAATCATGATGTGTTGTGACATCTTCAAAATCTCGTCGAGCTGATTAAGTGGACACTTTCTTTAACAAATTTGATACTCATTTGCTGAAGTTATCGAGCTTCAAAGTTTGAAAAGTCAAAAAAGTTGTGTGTTTGAGCACTAAAAGTACTATTTTTCTTGGAAATTCAACAAGATGCAATCATGATGTGTTGTGACATCTTCAAAATCTCGTCGAGCTGATTAATTGGACACTTTCTTTAACAAATTTGATACTCATTTGCTGAAGTTATCGAGCTTCAAATTTTGAAAATTCTCAAAAGTTGTGTGTTGAACACATAGAGTACTATTTTTCTTGGAAATTCAACAAGATGCAATCATGATGTGTTGTGACATCTTCAAAATCTCGTCGAGCTGATTAATTGGACACTTTCTTTAACAAATTTGATACTCATTTGCTGAAGTTATCGAGCTTCAAATTTTGAAAATTCTCAAAAGTTGTGTGTTGAACACATAGAGTACTATTTTTCTTGGAAATTCAACAAGATGCAATCATGATGTGTTGTGACATCTTTAAAATCTCGTCGAGCTGATTAATTGGACACTTTCTTTAACAAATTTGATACTCATTTACTGAAATTATCCAGCTTCAAATTTTGAAAAGACTCAAAATTTGTGTGTTTGAGCACTAAAAGTACTATTTTTCTTGGAAATTCAACAAGATGCAATCATGATGTGTTGTGACATCTTCAAAATCTCGTCGAGCTGATTAAGTGGACACTTTCTTTAACAAATTTGATACTCATTTGCTGAAGTTATCGAGCTTCAAAGTTTGAAAAGTCAAAAAATTTGTGTGTTGAACACATAAAGTACTATTTTTCTTGGAAATTCAACAAGATGCAATCATGATGTGTTGTGACATCTTCAAAATCTCGTCGAGCTGATTAATTGGACACTTTCTTTAACAAATTTGATACTCATTTACTGAAGTTATCCAGCTTCAAATTTTGAAAAGACTCAAAATTTGTGTGTTTGAGCATTAAAAGTACTATTTTTCTTGGAAATTCAACAAGATGCAATCATGATGTGTTGTGACATCTTCAAAATCTCGTCGAGCTGATTTTATTGGACACTTTCTTTAACAAATTTGATACTCATTTGCTGAAGTTATCGAGCTTCAAAGTTTGAAAAGTCAAAAAAGTTGTGTGTTTGAGCACTAAAAGTACTATTTTTCTTGGAAATTCAACAAGATGCAATCATGATGTGTTGTGACATCTTCAAAATCTCGTCGAGCTGATTAATTGGACACTAATTTAACAAATTTGATACTCATTTGCTGAAGTTATCGAGCTTCAAATTTTGAAAAGTCTCAAAAGTTGTGTGTTGAACACATAAAGTACTATTTTTCTTGGAAATTCAACAAGATGCAATCATGATGTGTTGTGACATCTTCAAAATCTCGTCGAGCTGATTAATTGGACACTAATTTAACAAATTTGATACTCATTTGCTGAAGTTATCGAGCTTCAAATTTTGAAAAGTCTCAAAAGTTGTGTGTTGAACACATAAAGTACTATTTTTCTTGGAAATTCAACAAGATGCAATCATGATGTGTTGTGACTTCTTCAAAATCTCGTCGAGCTGATTAATTGGACACTAATTTAATAAATTTGATACTCATTTGCTGAAGTTATCGAGCTTCAAAGTTTGAAAAGTCAAAAAAGTTGTGTGTTTGAGCACTAAAAGTACTATTTTTCTTGGAAATTCAACAAGATGCAATCATGATGTGTTGTGACATCTTCAAAATCTCGTCGAGCTGATTTTATTGGACACTTTCTTTAACAAATTTGATACTCATTTGCTGAAGTTATCGAGCTTCAAATTTTGGAAAGTCTCAAACGTTGTGTGTTTGAGCACTAAAAGTACTATTTTTCTTGGAAATTCAACAAGATGCAATCATGATGTGTTGTGACATCTTCAAAATCTCGTCGAGCTGATTAAGTGGACACTTTCTTTAACAAATTTGATACTCATTTGCTGAAGTTATCGAGCTTCAAATTTTGGAAAGTCTCAAACGTTGTGTGTTTGAGCACTAAAAGTACTATTTTTCTTGGAAATTCAACAAGATGCAATCATGATGTGTTGTGACATCTTCAAAATCTCGTCGAGCTGATTAATTGGACACTAATTTAATAAATTTGATACTCATTTGCTGAAGTTATCGAGCTTCAAAGTTTGAAAAGTCAAAAAAGTTGTGTGTTTGAGCACTAAAAGTACTATTTTTCTTGGAAATTCAACAAGATGCAATCATGATGTGTTGTGACATCTTCAAAATCTCGTCGAGCTGATTAAGTGGACACTTTCTTTAACAAATTTGATACTCATTTGCTGAAGTTATCGAGCTTCAAAGTTTGAAAAGTCAAAAAAGTTGTGTGTTTGAGCACTAAAAGTACTATTTTTCTTGGAAATTCAACAAGATGCAATCATGATGTGTTGTGACATCTTCAAAATCTCGTCGAGCTGATTAATTGGACACTTTCTTTAACAAATTTGATACTCATTTGCTGAAGTTATCGAGCTTCAAATTTTGAAAATTCTCAAAAGTTGTGTGTTGAACACATAGAGTACTATTTTTCTTGGAAATTCAACAAGATGCAATCATGATGTGTTGTGACATCTTCAAAATCTCGTCGAGCTGATTAATTGGACACTTTCTTTAACAAATTTGATACTCATTTGCTGAAGTTATCGAGCTTCAAATTTTGAAAATTCTCAAAAGTTGTGTGTTGAACACATAGAGTACTATTTTTCTTGGAAATTCAACAAGATGCAATCATGATGTGTTGTGACATCTTTAAAATCTCGTCGAGCTGATTAATTGGACACTTTCTTTAACAAATTTGATACTCATTTACTGAAATTATCCAGCTTCAAATTTTGAAAAGACTCAAAATTTGTGTGTTTGAGCACTAAAAGTACTATTTTTCTTGGAAATTCAACAAGATGCAATCATGATGTGTTGTGACATCTTCAAAATCTCGTCGAGCTGATTAAGTGGACACTTTCTTTAACAAATTTGATACTCATTTGCTGAAGTTATCGAGCTTCAAAGTTTGAAAAGTCAAAAAATTTGTGTGTTGAACACATAAAGTACTATTTTTCTTGGAAATTCAACAAGATGCAATCATGATGTGTTGTGACATCTTCAAAATCTCGTCGAGCTGATTAAGTGGACACTTTCTTTAACAAATTTGATACTCATTTGCCGAAGTTATCGAGCTTCAAATTTTGGAAAGTCTCAAAAGTTGTGTGTTTGAGCACTAAAAGTACTATTTTTCTTGGAAATTCAACAAGATGCAATCATGATGTGTTGTGACATCTTCAAAATCTCGTCGAGCTGATTAATTGGACACTTTCTTTAACAAATTTGATACTCATTTACTGAAGTTATCCAGCTTCAAATTTTGAAAAGACTCAAAATTTGTGTGTTTGAGCACTAAAAGTACTATTTTTCTTGGAAATTCAACAAGATGCAATCATGATGTGTTGTGACATCTTCAAAATCTCGTCGAGCTGATTAATTGGACACTTTCTTTAACAAATTTGATACTCATTTGCTGAAGTTATCGAGCTTCAAATTTTGGAAAGTCTCAAAAGTTGTGTGTTTGAGCACTAAAAGTACTATTTTTCTTGGAAATTCAACAAGATGCAATCATGATGTGTTGTGACATCTTCAAAATCTCGTCGAGCTGTTTAATTGGACACTTTCTTTAACAAATTTGATACTCATTTGCTGAAGTTATCGAGCTTCAAAATTTGAAAAGTCAAAAAAGTTGTGTGTTTGAGCACTAAAAGTACTATTTTTCTTGGAAATTCAACAAGATGCAATCATGATGTGTTGTGACATCTTCAAAATCTCGTCGAGCTGATTAAGTGGACACTTTCTTTAACAAATTTGATACTCATTTGCTGAAGTTATCGAGCTTCAAAGTTTGAAAAGTCAAAAAAGTTGTGTGTTTGAGCACTAAAAGTACTATTTTTCTTGGAAATTCAACAAGATGCAATCATGATGTGTTGTGACATCTTCAAAATCTCGTCGAGCTGATTAATTGGACACTTTCTTTAACAAATTTGATACTCATTTGCTGAAGTTATCGAGCTTCAAAGTTTGAAAAGTCAAAAAAGTTGTGTGTTTGAGCACTAAAAGTACTATTTTTCTTGGAAATTCAACAAGATGCAATCATGATGTGTTGTGACATCTTCAAAATCTCGTCGAGCTGATTAATTGGACACTTTCTTTAACAAATTTGATACTCATTTGCTGAAGTTATCGAGCTTCAAATTTTGAAAAGTCTCAAAAGTTGTGTGTTGAACACATAAAGTACTATTTTTCTTGGAAATTCAACAAGATGCAAACATGATGTGTTGTGACATCTTCAAAATCTCGTCGAGCTGATTAATTGGACACTAATTTAACAAATTTGATACTCATTTGCCGAAGTTATCGAGCTTCAAAGTTTGAAAGATAAAAAATTTGTGTGTTGAATACATAAAGTACTATTTTTCTTGGAAATGCAACAAGATGCAATCATGATGTGTTGTGAGATCTTCAAAATCTCGTCGAGCTGATTAATTGGACACTTTCTTTAACAAATTTGATACTCATTTGCTGAAGTTATCGAGCTTCAAATTTTGAAAAGTCTCAAAAGTTGTGTGTTGAACACATAAAGTACTATTTTTCTTGGAAATTCACAAGATGCAATCATGATGTGTTGTGACATCTTCAAAATCTCGTCGAGCTGATTAATTGGACACTTTCTTTAACAAATTTGATACTCATTTGCTGAAGTTATCGAGCTTCAAATTTTGAAAAGTCTCAAAAGTTGTGTGTTGAACACATAAAGTACTATTTTTCTTGGAAATTCAACAAGATGCAATCATGATGTGTTGTGACATCTTCAAAATCTCGTCGAGCTGATTAATTGGACACTAATTTAACAAATTTGATACTCATTTGCTGAAGTTATCGAGCTTCAAATTTTGAAAATTCTCAAAAGTTGTGTGTTGAACACATAGAGTACTATTTTTCTTGGAAATTCAACAAGATGCAATCATGATGTGTTGTGACATCTTCAAAATCTCGTCGAGCTGATTAAGTGGACACTTTCTTTAACAAATTTGATACTCATTTGCTGAAGTTATCGAGCTTCAAATTTTGGAAAGTCTCAAACGTTGTGTGTTTGAGCACTAAAAGTACTATTTTTCTTGGAAATTAAACAAGATGCAATCATGATGTGTTGTGACATCTTCAAAATCTCGTCGAGCTGATTTTATTGGACACTTTCTTTAACAAATTTAATACTCATTTGCTGAAGTTATCGAGCTTCAAAGTTTGAAAAGTCAAAAAAGTTGTGTATTTGAGCACTAAAAGTACTATTTTTCTCGGAAATTCAACAAGATGCAATCATGATGTGTTGTGACATCTTCAAAATCTCGTCGAGCTGATTTTATTGGACACTTTCTTTAACAAATTTGATACTCATTTGCTGAAGTTATCGAGCTTCAAAGTTTTAAAAGTCAAAAAAGTTGTGTGTTGAACACATAAAGTACTATTTTTCTTGGAAATTCAACAAGATGCAATCATGATGTGTTGTGACATCTTCAAAATCTCGTCGAGCTGATTAATTGGACACTTTCTTTAACAAATTTGATACTCATTTGCTGAAGTTATCGAGCTTCAAATTTTGAAAATTCTCAAAAGTTGTGTGTTGAACACATAGAGTACTATTTTTCTTGGAAATTCAACAAGATGCAATCATGATGTGTTGTGACATCTTCAAAATCTCGTCGAGCTGATTAAGTGGACACTTTCTTTAACAAATTTGATGCTCATTTGCTGAAGTTATCGAGCTTCAAATTTTGGAAAGTCTCAAACGTTGTGTGTTTGAGCACTAAAAGTACTATTTTTCTTGGAAATTCAACAAGATGCAATCATGATGTGTTGTGACATCTTCAAAATCTCGTCGAGCTGATTTTATTGGACACTTTCTTTAACAAATTTAATACTCATTTGCTGAAGTTATCGAGCTTCAAAGTTTGAAAAGTCAAAAAAGTTGTGTGTTTGAGCACTAAAAGTACTATTTTTCTTGGAAATTCCACAAGATGCAATCATGATGTGTTGTGACATCTTCAAAATCTCGTCGAGCTGATTAATTGGACACTTTCTTTAACAAATTTGATACTCATTTGCTGAAGTTATCGAGCTTCAAATTTTGAAAAGTCTCAAAAGTTGTGTGTTGAACACATAAAGTACTATTTTTCTTGGAAATTCAACAAGATGCAATCATGATGTGTTGTGACATCTTCAAAATCTCGTCGAGCTGATTAATTGGACACTTTCTTTAACAAATTTGATACTCATTTGCTGAAGTTATCGAGCTTCAAATTTTGAAAAGTCTCAAAAGTTGTGTGTTGAACACATAAAGTACTATTTTTCTTGGAAATTCAACAAGATGCAATCATGATGTGTTGTGACATCTTCAAAATCTCGTCGAGCTGATTAATTGGACACTTTCTTTAACAAATTTGATACTCATTTGCTGAAGTTATCGAGCTTCAAATTTTGAAAAGTCAAAAAAGTTGTGTGTTTGAGCACTAAAAGTACTATTTTTCTTGGAAATTCAACAAGATGCAATCATGATGTGTTGTGACATCTTCAAAATCTCGTCGAGCTGATTAATTGGACACTTTCTTTAACAAATTTGATACTCATTTGCTGAAGTTATCGAGCTTCAAAGTTTGAAAAGTCAAAAAAGTTGTGTGTTTGAGCACTAAAAGTACTATTTTTCTTGGAAATTCAACAAGATGCAATCATGATGTGTTGTGACATCTTCAAAATCTCGTCGAGCTGATTAATTGGACACTTTCTTTAACAAATTTGATACTCATTTGCTGAAGTTATCGAGCTTCAAATTTTGGAAAGTCTCAAAAGTTGTGTGTTTGAGCACTAAAAGTACTATTTTTCTTGGAAATTCAACAAGATGCAATCATGATGTGTTGTGACATCTTCAAAATCTCGTCGAGCTGATTAATTGGACACTTTCTTTAACAAATTTGATACTCATTTGCTGAAGTTATCGAGCTTCAAAGTTTGAAAAGTCAAAAAAGTTGTGTGTTTGAGCACTAAAAGTACTATTTTTCTTGGAAATTCAACAAGATGCAATCATGATGTGTTGTGACATCTTCAAAATCTCGTCGAGCTGATTAATTGGACACTTTCTTTAACAAATTTGATACTCATTTGCTGAAGTTATCGAGCTTCAAATTTTGAAAATTCTCAAAAGTTGTGTGTTGAACACATAGAGTACTATTTTTCTTGGAAATTCAACAAGATGCAATCATGATGTGTTGTGACATCTTCAAAATCTCGTCGAGCTGATTAATTGGACACTTTCTTTAACAAATTTGATACTCATTTGCTGAAGTTATCGAGCTTCAAATTTTGAAAATTCTCAAAAGTTGTGTGTTGAACACATAGAGTACTATTTTTCTTGGAAATTCAACAAGATGCAATCATGATGTGTTGTGACATCTTTAAAATCTCGTCGAGCTGATTAATTGGACACTTTCTTTAACAAATCTGATACTCATTTACTGAAATTATCCAGCTTCAAATTTTGAAAAGACTCAAAATTTGTGTGTTTGAGCACTAAAAGTACTATTTTTCTTGGAAATTCAACAAGATGCAATCATGATGTGTTGTGACTTCTTCAAAATCTCGTCGAGCTGATTAATTGGACACTAATTTAACAAATTTGATACTCATTTGCTGAAGTTATCGAGCTTCAAATTTTGAAAAGTCTCAAAAGTTGTGTGTTGAACACATAAAGTACTATTTTTCTTGGAAATTCAACAAGATGCAATCATGATGTGTTGTGACTTCTTCAAAATCTCGTCGAGCTGATTAATTGGACACTTTCTTTAACAAATTTGATACTCATTTGCTGAAGTTATCGAGCTTCAAATTTTGAAAAGTCTCAAAAGTTGTGTGTTGAACACATAAAATACTATTTTTCTTGGAAATTCAACAAGATGCAATCATGATGTGTTGTGACATCTTCAAAATCTCGTCGAGCTGATTAATTGGACACTTTCTTTAACAAATTTGATACTCATTTGCTGAAGTTATCGAGCTTCAAATTTTGAAAATTCTCAAAAGTTGTGTGTTGAACACATAGAGTACTATTTTTCTTGGAAATTCAACAAGATGCAATCATGATGTGTTGTGACATCTTCAAAATCTCGTCGAGCTGATTAAGTGGACACTTTCTTTAACAAATTTGATACTCATTTGCTGAAGTTATCGAGCTTCAAATTTTGGAAAGTCTCAAACGTTGTGTGTTTGAGCACTAAAAGTACTATTTTTCTTGGAAATTCAACAAGATGCAATCATGATGTGTTGTGACATCTTCAAAATCTCGTCGAGCTGATTTTATTGGACACTTTCTTTAACAAATTTAATACTCATTTGCTGAAGTTATCGAGCTTCAAATTTTGGAAAGTCTCAAACGTTGTGTGTTTGAGCACTAAAAGTACTATTTTTCTTGGAAATTAAACAAGATGCAATCATGATGTGTTGTGACATCTTCAAAATCTCGTCGAGCTGATTTTATTGGACACTTTCTTTAACAAATTTAATACTCATTTGCTGAAGTTATCGAGCTTCAAAGTTTGAAAAGTCAAAAAAGTTGTGTATTTGAGCACTAAAAGTACTATTTTTCTCGGAAATTCAACAAGATGCAATCATGATGTGTTGTGACATCTTCAAAATCTCGTCGAGCTGATTTTATTGGACACTTTCTTTAACAAATTTGATACTCATTTGCTGAAGTTATCGAGCTTCAAATTTTGAAAATTCTCAAAAGTTGTGTGTTGAACACATAGAGTACTATTTTTCTTGGAAATTCAACAAGATGCAATCATGATGTGTTGTGACATCTTCAAAATCTCGTCGAGCTGATTAAGTGGACACTTTCTTTAACAAATTTGATGCTCATTTGCTGAAGTTATCGAGCTTCAAATTTTGGAAAGTCTCAAACGTTGTGTGTTTGAGCACTAAAAGTACTATTTTTCTTGGAAATTCAACAAGATGCAATCATGATGTGTTGTGACATCTTCAAAATCTCGTCGAGCTGATTTTATTGGACACTTTCTTTAACAAATTTAATACTCATTTGCTGAAGTTATCGAGCTTCAAAGTTTGAAAAGTCAAAAAAGTTGTGTGTTTGAGCACTAAAAGTACTATTTTTCTTGGAAATTCCACAAGATGCAATCATGATGTGTTGTGACATCTTCAAAATCTCGTCGAGCTGATTAATTGGACACTTTCTTTAACAAATTTGATACTCATTTGCTGAAGTTATCGAGCTTCAAATTTTGAAAAGTCTCAAAAGTTGTGTGTTGAACACATAAAGTACTATTTTTCTTGGAAATTCAACAAGATGCAATCATGATGTGTTGTGACATCTTCAAAATCTCGTCGAGCTGATTAATTGGACACTTTCTTTAACAAATTTGATACTCATTTGCTGAAGTTATCGAGCTTCAAATTTTGAAAAGTCTCAAAAGTTGTGTGTTGAACACATAAAGTACTATTTTTCTTGGAAATTCAACAAGATGCAATCATGATGTGTTGTGACATCTTCAAAATCTCGTCGAGCTGATTAATTGGACACTTTCTTTAACAAATTTGATACTCATTTGCTGAAGTTATCGAGCTTCAAATTTTGAAAAGTCAAAAAAGTTGTGTGTTTGAGCACTAAAAGTACTATTTTTCTTGGAAATTCAACAAGATGCAATCATGATGTGTTGTGACATCTTCAAAATCTCGTCGAGCTGATTAATTGGACACTTTCTTTAACAAATTTGATACTCATTTGCTGAAGTTATCGAGCTTCAAAGTTTGAAAAGTCAAAAAAGTTGTGTGTTTGAGCACTAAAAGTACTATTTTTCTTGGAAATTCAACAAGATGCAATCATGATGTGTTGTGACATCTTCAAAATCTCGTCGAGCTGATTAATTGGACACTTTCTTTAACAAATTTGATACTCATTTGCTGAAGTTATCGAGCTTCAAATTTTGGAAAGTCTCAAAAGTTGTGTGTTTGAGCACTAAAAGTACTATTTTTCTTGAAAATTCAACAAGATGCAATCATGATGTGTTGTGACATCTTCAAAATCTCGTCGAGCTGATTAATTGGACACTTTCTTTAACAAATTTGATACTCATTTACTGAAGTTATCCAGCTTCAAATTTTGAAAAGACTCAAAATTTGTGTGTTTGAGCATTAAAAGTACTATTTTTCTTGGAAATTCAACAAGATGCAATCATGATGTGTTGTGACATCTTCAAAATCTCGTCGAGCTGATTTTATTGGACACTTTCTTTAACAAATTTGATACTCATTTGCTGAAGTTATCGAGCTTCAAAGTTTGAAAAGTCAAAAAAGTTGTGTGTTTGAGCACTAAAAGTACTATTTTTCTTGGAAATTCAACAAGATGCAATCATGATGTGTTGTGACATCTTCAAAATCTCGTCGAGCTGATTAATTGGACACTAATTTAACAAATTTGATACTCATTTGCTGAAGTTATCGAGCTTCAAATTTTGAAAAGTCTCAAAAGTTGTGTGTTGAACACATAAAGTACTATTTTTCTTGGAAATTCAACAAGATGCAATCATGATGTGTTGTGACATCTTCAAAATCTCGTCGAGCTGATTAATTGGACACTAATTTAACAAATTTGATACTCATTTGCTGAAGTTATCGAGCTTCAAATTTTGAAAAGTCTCAAAAGTTGTGTGTTGAACACATAAAGTACTATTTTTCTTGGAAATTCAACAAGATGCAATCATGATGTGTTGTGACTTCTTCAAAATCTCGTCGAGCTGATTAATTGGACACTAATTTAATAAATTTGATACTCATTTGCTGAAGTTATCGAGCTTCAAAGTTTGAAAAGTCAAAAAAGTTGTGTGTTTGAGCACTAAAAGTACTATTTTTCTTGGAAATTCAACAAGATGCAATCATGATGTGTTGTGACATCTTCAAAATCTCGTCGAGCTGATTTTATTGGACACTTTCTTTAACAAATTTGATACTCATTTGCTGAAGTTATCGAGCTTCAAATTTTGGAAAGTCTCAAACGTTGTGTGTTTGAGCACTAAAAGTACTATTTTTCTTGGAAATTCAACAAGATGCAATCATGATGTGTTGTGACATCTTCAAAATCTCGTCGAGCTGATTAAGTAGACACTTTCTTTAACAAATTTGATACTCATTTGCTGAAGTTATCGAGCTTCAAATTTTGGAAAGTCTCAAACGTTGTGTGTTTGAGCACTAAAAGTACTATTTTTCTTGGAAATTCAACAAGATGCAATCATGATGTGTTGTGACATCTTCAAAATCTCGTCGAGCTGATTAATTGGACACTAATTTAATAAATTTGATACTCATTTGCTGAAGTTATCGAGCTTCAAAGTTTGAAAAGTCAAAAAAGTTGTGTGTTTGAGCACTAAAAGTACTATTTTTCTTGGAAATTCAACAAGATGCAATCATGATGTGTTGTGACATCTTCAAAATCTCGTCGAGCTGATTAAGTGGACACTTTCTTTAACAAATTTGATACTCATTTGCTGAAGTTATCGAGCTTCAAAGTTTGAAAAGTCAAAAAAGTTGTGTGTTTGAGCACTAAAAGTACTATTTTTCTTGGAAATTCAACAAGATGCAATCATGATGTGTTGTGACATCTTCAAAATCTCGTCGAGCTGATTAATTGGACACTTTCTTTAACAAATTTGATACTCATTTGCTGAAGTTATCGAGCTTCAAATTTTGAAAATTCTCAAAAGTTGTGTGTTGAACACATAGAGTACTATTTTTCTTGGAAATTCAACAAGATGCAATCATGATGTGTTGTGACATCTTCAAAATCTCGTCGAGCTGATTAATTGGACACTTTCTTTAACAAATTTGATACTCATTTGCTGAAGTTATCGAGCTTCAAATTTTGAAAATTCTCAAAAGTTGTGTGTTGAACACATAGAGTACTATTTTTCTTGGAAATTCAACAAGATGCAATCATGATGTGTTGTGACATCTTTAAAATCTCGTCGAGCTGATTAATTGGACACTTTCTTTAACAAATTTGATACTCATTTACTGAAATTATCCAGCTTCAAATTTTGAAAAGACTCAAAATTTGTGTGTTTGAGCACTAAAAGTACTATTTTTCTTGGAAATTCAACAAGATGCAATCATGATGTGTTGTGACATCTTCAAAATCTCGTCGAGCTGATTAATTGGACACTAATTTAACAAATTTGATACTCATTTGCTGAAGTTATCGAGCTTCAAATTTTGAAAAGTCTCAAAAGTTGTGTGTTGAACACATAAAGTACTATTTTTCTTGGAAATTCAACAAGATGCAATCATGATGTGTTGTGACATCTTCAAAATCTCGTCGAGCTGATTAATTGGACACTAATTTAACAAATTTGATACTCATTTGCTGAAGTTATCGAGCTTCAAATTTTGAAAAGTCTCAAAAGTTGTGTGTTGAACACATAAAGTACTATTTTTCTTGGAAATTCAACAAGATGCAATCATGATGTGTTGTGACTTCTTCAAAATCTTGTCGAGCTGATTAAGTGGACACTTTCTTTAACAAATTTGATACTCATTTGCTGAAGTTATCGAGCTTCAAAGTTTGAAAAGTCAAAAAAGTTGTGTGTTTGAGCACTAAAAGTACTATTTTTCTTGGAAATTCAACAAGATGCAATCATGATGTGTTGTGACATCTTCAAAATCTCGTCGAGCTGATTAAGTGGACACTTTCTTTAACAAATTTGATACTCATTTGCTGAAGTTATCGAGCTTCAAATTTTGGAAAGTCTCAAACGTTGTGTGTTTGAGCACTAAAAGTACTATTTTTCTTGGAAATTCAACAAGATGCAATCATGATGTGTTGTGACATCTTCAAAATTTCGTCGAGCTGATTTTATTGGACACTTTCTTTAACAAATTTAATACTCATTTGCTGAAGTTATCGAGCTTCAAAGTTTGAAAAGTCAAAAAAGTTGTGTGTTTGAGCACTAAAAGTACTATTTTTCTTGGAAATTCAACAAGATGCAATCATGATGTGTTGTGACATCTTCAAAATCTCGTCGAGCTGATTAAGTGGACACTTTCTTTAACAAATTTGATACTCATTTGCTGAAGTTATCGAGCTTCAAAGTTTGAAAAGTCAAAAAATTTGTGTGTTGAACACATAAAGTACTATTTTTCTTGGAAATTCAACAAGATGCAATCATGATGTGTTGTGACATCTTCAAAATCTCGTCGAGCTGATTAAGTGGACACTTTCTTTAACAAATTTGATACTCATTTGCCGAAGTTATCGAGCTTCAAATTTTGGAAAGTCTCAAAAGTTGTGTGTTTGAGCACTAAAAGTACTATTTTTCTTGGAAATTCAACAAGATGCAATCATGATGTGTTGTGACATCTTCAAAATCTCGTCGAGCTGATTAATTGGACACTTTCTTTAACAAATTTGATACTCATTTACTGAAGTTATCCAGCTTCAAATTTTGAAAAGACTCAAAATTTGTGTGTTTGAGCACTAAAAGTACTATTTTTCTTGGAAATTCAACAAGATGCAATCATGATGTGTTGTGACATCTTCAAAATCTCGTCGAGCTGATTAATTGGACACTTTCTTTAACAAATTTGATACTCATTTGCTGAAGTTATCGAGCTTCAAATTTTGGAAAGTCTCAAAAGTTGTGTGTTTGAGCACTAAAAGTACTATTTTTCTTGGAAATTCAACAAGATGCAATCATGATGTGTTGTGACATCTTCAAAATCTCGTCGAGCTGTTTAATTGGACACTTTCTTTAACAAATTTGATACTCATTTGCTGAAGTTATCGAGCTTCAAAGTTTGAAAAGTCAAAAAAGTTGTGTGTTTGAGCACTAAAAGTACTATTTTTCTTGGAAATTCAACAAGATGCAATCATGATGTGTTGTGACATCTTCAAAATCTCGTCGAGCTGATTAAGTGGACACTTTCTTTAACAAATTTGATACTCATTTGCTGAAGTTATCGAGCTTCAAAGTTTGAAAAGTCAAAAAAGTTGTGTGTTTGAGCACTAAAAGTACTATTTTTCTTGGAAATTCAACAAGATGCAATCATGATGTGTTGTGACATCTTCAAAATCTCGTCGAGCTGATTAATTGGACACTTTCTTTAACAAATTTGATACTCATTTGCTGAAGTTATCGAGCTTCAAAGTTTGAAAAGTCAAAAAAGTTGTGTGTTTGAGCACTAAAAGTACTATTTTTCTTGGAAATTCAACAAGATGCAATCATGATGTGTTGTGACATCTTCAAAATCTCGTCGAGCTGATTAATTGGACACTTTCTTTAACAAATTTGATACTCATTTGCTGAAGTTATCGAGCTTCAAATTTTGAAAAGTCTCAAAAGTTGTGTGTTGAACACATAAAGTACTATTTTTCTTGGAAATTCAACAAGATGCAATCATGATGTGTTGTGACATCTTCAAAATCTCGTCGAGCTGATTAATTGGACACTAATTTAACAAATTTGATACTCATTTGCCGAAGTTATCGAGCTTCAAAGTTTGAAAGATAAAAAATTTGTGTGTTGAATACATAAAGTACTATTTTTCTTGGAAATGCAACAAGATGCAATCATGATGTGTTGTGAGATCTTCAAAATCTCGTCGAGCTGATTAATTGGACACTTTCTTTAACAAATTTGATACTCATTTGCTGAAGTTATCGAGCTTCAAATTTTGAAAAGTCTCAAAAGTTGTGTGTTGAACACATAAAGTACTATTTTTCTTGGAAATTCACAAGATGCAATCATGATGTGTTGTGACATCTTCAAAATCTCGTCGAGCTGATTAATTGGACACTTTCTTTAACAAATTTGATACTCATTTGCTGAAGTTATCGAGCTTCAAATTTTGAAAAGTCTCAAAAGTTGTGTGTTGAACACATAAAGTACTATTTTTCTTGGAAATTCAACAAGATGCAATCATGATGTGTTGTGACATCTTCAAAATCTCGTCGAGCTGATTAATTGGACACTAATTTAACAAATTTGATACTCATTTGCTGAAGTTATCGAGCTTCAAATTTTGAAAATTCTCAAAAGTTGTGTGTTGAACACATAGAGTACTATTTTTCTTGGAAATTCAACAAGATGCAATCATGATGTGTTGTGACATCTTCAAAATCTCGTCGAGCTGATTAAGTGGACACTTTCTTTAACAAATTTGATACTCATTTGCTGAAGTTATCGAGCTTCAAATTTTGGAAAGTCTCAAACGTTGTGTGTTTGAGCACTAAAAGTACTATTTTTCTTGGAAATTAAACAAGATGCAATCATGATGTGTTGTGACATCTTCAAAATCTCGTCGAGCTGATTTTATTGGACACTTTCTTTAACAAATTTAATACTCATTTGCTGAAGTTATCGAGCTTCAAAGTTTGAAAAGTCAAAAAAGTTGTGTATTTGAGCACTAAAAGTACTATTTTTCTCGGAAATTCAACAAGATGCAATCATGATGTGTTGTGACATCTTCAAAATCTCGTCGAGCTGATTTTATTGGACACTTTCTTTAACAAATTTGATACTCATTTGCTGAAGTTATCGAGCTTCAAAGTTTGAAAAGTCAAAAAAGTTGTGTGTTGAACACATAAAGTACTATTTTTCTTGGAAATTCAACAAGATGCAATCATGATGTGTTGTGACATCTTCAAAATCTCGTCGAGCTGATTAAGTGGACACTTTCTTTAACAAATTTGATGCTCATTTGCTGAAGTTATCGAGCTTCAAATTTTGGAAAGTCTCAAACGTTGTGTGTTTGAGCACTAAAAGTACTATTTTTCTTGGAAATTCAACAAGATGCAATCATGATGTGTTGTGACATCTTCAAAATCTCGTCGAGCTGATTTTATTGGACACTTTCTTTAACAAATTTAATACTCATTTGCTGAAGTTATCGAGCTTCAAAGTTTGAAAAGTCAAAAAAGTTGTGTGTTTGAGCACTAAAAGTACTATTTTTCTTGGAAATTCCACAAGATGCAATCATGATGTGTTGTGACATCTTCAAAATCTCGTCGAGCTGATTAATTGGACACTTTCTTTAACAAATTTGATACTCATTTGCTGAAGTTATCGAGCTTCAAATTTTGAAAAGTCTCAAAAGTTGTGTGTTGAACACATAAAGTACTATTTTTCTTGGAAATTCAACAAGATGCAATCATGATGTGTTGTGACATCTTCAAAATCTCGTCGAGCTGATTAATTGGACACTTTCTTTAACAAATTTGATACTCATTTGCTGAAGTTATCGAGCTTCAAATTTTGAAAAGTCTCAAAAGTTGTGTGTTGAACACATAAAGTACTATTTTTCTTGGAAATTCAACAAGATGCAATCATGATGTGTTGTGACATCTTCAAAATCTCGTCGAGCTGATTAATTGGACACTTTCTTTAACAAATTTGATACTCATTTGCTGAAGTTATCGAGCTTCAAATTTTGAAAAGTCAAAAAAGTTGTGTGTTTGAGCACTAAAAGTACTATTTTTCTTGGAAATTCAACAAGATGCAATCATGATGTGTTGTGACATCTTCAAAATCTCGTCGAGCTGATTAATTGGACACTTTCTTTAACAAATTTGATACTCATTTGCTGAAGTTATCGAGCTTCAAAGTTTGAAAAGTCAAAAAAGTTGTGTGTTTGAGCACTAAAAGTACTATTTTTCTTGGAAATTCAACAAGATGCAATCATGATGTGTTGTGACATCTTCAAAATCTCGTCGAGCTGATTAATTGGACACTTTCTTTAACAAATTTGATACTCATTTGCTGAAGTTATCGAGCTTCAAATTTTGGAAAGTCTCAAAAGTTGTGTGTTTGAGCACTAAAAGTACTATTTTTCTTGGAAATTCAACAAGATGCAATCATGATGTGTTGTGACATCTTCAAAATCTCGTCGAGCTGATTAATTGGACACTTTCTTTAACAAATTTGATACTCATTTGCTGAAGTTATCGAGCTTCAAAGTTTGAAAAGTCAAAAAAGTTGTGTGTTTGAGCACTAAAAGTACTATTTTTCTTGGAAATTCAACAAGATGCAATCATGATGTGTTGTGACATCTTCAAAATCTCGTCGAGCTGATTAATTGGACACTTTCTTTAACAAATTTGATACTCATTTGCTGAAGTTATCGAGCTTCAAATTTTGAAAATTCTCAAAAGTTGTGTGTTGAACACATAGAGTACTATTTTTCTTGGAAATTCAACAAGATGCAATCATGATGTGTTGTGACATCTTCAAAATCTCGTCGAGCTGATTAATTGGACACTTTCTTTAACAAATTTGATACTCATTTGCTGAAGTTATCGAGCTTCAAATTTTGAAAATTCTCAAAAGTTGTGTGTTGAACACATAGAGTACTATTTTTCTTGGAAATTCAACAAGATGCAATCATGATGTGTTGTGACATCTTTAAAATCTCGTCGAGCTGATTAATTGGACACTTTCTTTAACAAATCTGATACTCATTTACTGAAATTATCCAGCTTCAAATTTTGAAAAGACTCAAAATTTGTGTGTTTGAGCACTAAAAGTACTATTTTTCTTGGAAATTCAACAAGATGCAATCATGATGTGTTGTGACTTCTTCAAAATCTCGTCGAGCTGATTAATTGGACACTAATTTAACAAATTTGATACTCATTTGCTGAAGTTATCGAGCTTCAAATTTTGAAAAGTCTCAAAAGTTGTGTGTTGAACACATAAAGTACTATTTTTCTTGGAAATTCAACAAGATGCAATCATGATGTGTTGTGACTTCTTCAAAATCTCGTCGAGCTTATTAATTGGACACTTTCTTTAACAAATTTGATACTCATTTGCTGAAGTTATCGAGCTTCAAATTTTGAAAAGTCTCAAAAGTTGTGTGTTGAACACATAAAGTACTATTTTTCTTGGAAATTCAACAAGATGCAATCATGATGTGTTGTGACATCTTCAAAATCTCGTCGAGCTGATTAATTGGACACTTTCTTTAACAAATTTGATACTCATTTGCTGAAGTTATCGAGCTTCAAATTTTGAAAATTCTCAAAAGTTGTGTGTTGAACACATAGAGTACTATTTTTCTTGGAAATTCAACAAGATGCAATCATGATGTGTTGTGACATCTTCAAAATCTCGTCGAACTGATTAAGTGGACACTTTCTTTAACAAATTTGATACTCATTTGCTGAAGTTATCGAGCTTCAAATTTTGGAAAGTCTCAAACGTTGTGTGTTTGAGCACTAAAAGTACTATTTTTCTTGGAAATTCAACAAGATGCAATCATGATGTGTTGTGACATCTTCAAAATCTCGTCGAGCTGATTTTATTGGACACTTTCTTTAACAAATTTAATACTCATTTGCTGAAGTTATCGAGCTTCAAAGTTTGAAAAGTCAAAAAAGTTGTGTGTTTGAGCACTAAAAGTACTATTTTTCTTGGAAATTCAACAAGATGCAATCATGATGTGTTGTGACATCTTCAAAATCTCGTCGAGCTGATTAAGTGGACACTTTCTTTAACAAATTTGATACTCATTTGCTGAAGTTATCGAGCTTCAAAGTTTGAAAAGTCAAAAAATTTGTGTGTTGAACACATAAAGTACTATTTTTCTTGGAAATTCAACAAGATGCAATCATGATGTGTTGTGACATCTTCAAAATCTCGTCGAGCTGATTAATTGGACACTAATTTAACAAATTTGATACTCATTTGCCGAAGTTATCGAGCTTCAAATTTTGGAAAGTCTCAAAAGTTGTGTGTTTGAGCACTAAAAGTACTATTTTTCTTGGAAATTCAACAAGATGCAATCATGATGTGTTGTGACATCTTCAAAATCTCGTCGAGCTGATTAATTGGACACTTTCTTTAACAAATTTGACACTCATTTACTGAAGTTATCCAGCTTCAAATTTCGAAAAGACTCAAAATTTGTGTGTTTGAGCACTAAAAGTACTATTTTTCTTGGAAATTCAACAAGATGCAATCATGATGTGTTGTGACATCTTCAAAATCTCGTCGAGCTGATTAAGTGGACACTTTCTTTAACAAATTTGATACTCATTTGCTGAAGTTATCGAGCTTCAAATTTTGGAAAGTCTCAAACGTTGTGTGTTTGAGCACTAAAAGTACTATTTTTCTTGGAAATTCAACAAGATGCAATCATGATGTGTTGTGACATCTTCAAAATCTCGTCGAGCTGATTTTATTGGACACTTTCTTTAACAAATTTAATACTCATTTGCTGAAGTTATCGAGCTTCAAAGTTTGAAAAGTCAAAAAAGTTGTGTGTTTGAGCACTAAAAGTACTATTTTTCTTGGAAATTCAACAAGATGCAATCATGATGTGTTGTGACATCTTCAAAATCTCGTCGAGCTGATTAAGTGGACACTTTCTTTAACAAATTTGATACTCATTTGCTGAAGTTATCGAGCTTCAAAGTTTGAAAAGTCAAAAAATTTGTGTGTTGAACACATAAAGTACTATTTTTCTTGGAAATTCAACAAGATGCAATCATGATGTGTTGTGACATCTTCAAAATCTCGTCGAGCTGATTAATTGGACACTAATTTAACAAATTTGATACTCATTTGCCGAAGTTATCGAGCTTCAAATTTTGGAAAGTCTCAAAAGTTGTGTGTTTGAGCACTAAAAGTACTATTTTTCTTGGAAATTCAACAAGATGCAATCATGATGTGTTGTGACATCTTCAAAATCTCGTCGAGCTGATTAATTGGACACTTTCTTTAACAAATTTGACACTCATTTACTGAAGTTATCCAGCTTCAAATTTTGAAAAGACTCAAAATTTGTGTGTTTGAGCACTAAAAGTACTATTTTTCTTGGAAATTCAACAAGATGCAATCATGATGTGTTGTGACATCTTCAAAATCTCGTCGAGCTGATTAATTGGACACTTTCTTTAACAAATTTGATACTCATTTGCTGAAGTTATCGAGCTTCAAATTTTGGAAAGTCTCAAAAGTTGTGTGTTTGAGCACTAAAAGTACTATTTTTCTTGGAAATTCAACAAGATGCAATCATGATGTGTTGTGACATCTTCAAAATCTCGTCGAGCTGATTAATTGGACACTTTCTTTAACAAATTTGATACTCATTTGCTGAAGTTATCGAGCTTCAAAGTTTGAAAAGTCAAAAAAGTTGTGTGTTTGAGCACTAAAAGTACGATTTTTCTTGGAAATTCAACAAGATGCAATCATGATGTGTTGTGACATCTTCAAAATCTCGTCGAGCTGATTAAGTGGACACTTTCTTTAACAAATTTGATACTCATTTGCTGAAGTTATCGAGCTTCAAAGTTTGAAAAGTCAAAAAAGTTGTGTGTTTGAGCACTAAAAGTACTATTTTTCTTGGAAATTCAACAAGATGCAATCATGATGTGTTGTGACATCTTCAAAATCTCGTCGAGCTGATTAATTGGACACTTTCTTTAACAAATTTGATACTCATTTGCTGAAGTTATCGAGCTTCAAAGTTTGAAAAGTCAAAAAAGTTGTGTGTTTGAGCACTAAAAGTACTATTTTTCTTGGAAATTCAACAAGATGCAATCATGATGTGTTGTGACATCTTCAAAATCTCGTCGAGCTGATTAATTGGACACTTTCTTTAACAAATTTGATACTCATTTGCTGAAGTTATCGAGCTTCAAAGTTTGAAAAGTCAAAAAAGTTGTGTGTTTGAGCACTAAAAGTACTATTTTTCTTGGAAATTCAACAAGATGCAATCATGATGTGTTGTGACATCTTCAAAATCTCGTCGAGCTGATTAATTGGACACTTTCTTTAACAAATTTGATACTCATTTGCTGAAGTTATCGAGCTTCAAATTTTGAAAATTCTCAAAAGTTGTGTGTTGAACACATAGAGTACTATTTTTCTTGGAAATTCAACAAGATGCAATCATGATGTGTTGTGACATCTTCAAAATCTCGTCGAGCTGATTAATTGGACACTTTCTTTAACAAATTTGATACTCATTTGCTGAAGTTATCGAGCTTCAAATTTTGAAAATTCTCAAAAGTTGTGTGTTGAACACATAGAGTACTATTTTTCTTGGAAATTCAACAAGATGCAATCATGATGTGTTGTGACATCTTTAAAATCTCGTCGAGCTGATTAATTGGACACTTTCTTTAACAAATCTGATACTCATTTACTGAAATTATCCAGCTTCAAATTTTGAAAAGACTCAAAATTTGTGTGTTTGAGCACTAAAAGTACTATTTTTCTTGGAAATTCAACAAGATGCAATCATGATGTGTTGTGACTTCTTCAAAATCTCGTCGAGCTGATTAATTGGACACTAATTTAACAAATTTGATACTCATTTGCTGAAGTTATCGAGCTTCAAATTTTGAAAAGTCTCAAAAGTTGTGTGTTGAACACATAAAGTACTATTTTTCTTGGAAATTCAACAAGATGCAATCATGATGTGTTGTGACTTCTTCAAAATCTCGTCGAGCTGATTAATTGGACACTTTCTTTAACAAATTTGATACTCATTTGCTGAAGTTATCGAGCTTCAAATTTTGAAAAGTCTCAAAAGTTGTGTGTTGAACACATAAAGTACTATTTTTCTTGGAAATTCAACAAGATGCAATCATGATGTGTTGTGACATCTTCAAAATCTCGTCGAGCTGATTAATTGGACACTTTCTTTAACAAATTTGATACTCATTTGCTGAAGTTATCGAGCTTCAAATTTTGAAAATTCTCAAAAGTTGTGTGTTGAACACATAGAGTACTATTTTTCTTGGAAATTCAACAAGATGCAATCATGATGTGTTGTGACATCTTCAAAATCTCGTCGAGCTGATTAATTGGACACTTTCTTTAACAAATTTGATACTCATTTGCTGAAGTTATCGAGCTTCAAATTTTGGAAAGTCTCAAACGTTGTGTGTTTGAGCACTAAAAGTACTATTTTTCTTGGAAATTCAACAAGATGCAATCATGATGTGTTGTGACATCTTCAAAATCTCGTCGAGCTGATTAATTGGACACTTTCTTTAACAAATTTGATACTCATTTGCTGAAGTTATCGAGCTTCAAATTTTGGAAAGTCTCAAAAGTTGTGTGTTTGAGCACTAAAAGTACTATTTTTCTTGGAAATTCAACAAGATGCAATCATGATGTGTTGTG
Source organism: Euwallacea fornicatus (assembly GCF_040115645.1). Taxonomy (NCBI): domain Eukaryota; kingdom Metazoa; phylum Arthropoda; class Insecta; order Coleoptera; family Curculionidae; genus Euwallacea; species Euwallacea fornicatus. The sequence continues at coordinate 250,653 of NW_027096014.1, read as the reverse complement.
ACATCTTCAAAATCTCGTCGAGCTGATTAATTGGACACTTTCTTTAACAAATTTGATACTCATTTGCTGAAGTTATCGAGCTTCAAAGTTTGAAAAGTCAAAAAAGTTGTGTGTTTGAGCACTAAAAGTACGATTTTTCTTGGAAATTCAACAAGATGCAATCATGATGTGTTGTGACATCTTCAAAATCTCGTCGAGCTGATTAAGTGGACACTTTCTTTAACAAATTTGATACTCATTTGCTGAAGTTATCGAGCTTCAAAGTTTGAAAAGTCAAAAAAGTTGTGTGTTTGAGCACTAAAAGTACTATTTTTCTTGGAAATTCAACAAGATGCAATCATGATGTGTTGTGACATCTTCAAAATCTCGTCGAGCTGATTAATTGGACACTTTCTTTAACAAATTTGATACTCATTTGCTGAAGTTATCGAGCTTCAAAGTTTGAAAAGTCAAAAAAGTTGTGTGTTTGAGCACTAAAAGTACTATTTTTCTTGGAAATTCAACAAGATGCAATCATGATGTGTTGTGACATCTTCAAAATCTCGTCGAGCTGATTAATTGGACACTTTCTTTAACAAATTTGATACTCATTTGCTGAAGTTATCGAGCTTCAAAGTTTGAAAAGTCAAAAAAGTTGTGTGTTTGAGCACTAAAAGTACTATTTTTCTTGGAAATTCAACAAGATGCAATCATGATGTGTTGTGACATCTTCAAAATCTCGTCGAGCTGATTAATTGGACACTTTCTTTAACAAATTTGATACTCATTTGCTGAAGTTATCGAGCTTCAAATTTTGAAAATTCTCAAAAGTTGTGTGTTGAACACATAGAGTACTATTTTTCTTGGAAATTCAACAAGATGCAATCATGATGTGTTGTGACATCTTCAAAATCTCGTCGAGCTGATTAAGTGGACACTTTCTTTAACAAATTTGATACTCATTTGCTGAAGTTATCGAGCTTCAAATTTTGGAAAGTCTCAAACGTTGTGTGTTTGAGCACTAAAAGTACTATTTTTCTTGGAAATTCAACAAGATGCAATCATGATGTGTTGTGACATCTTCAAAATCTCGTCGAGCTGATTAATTGGACACTTTCTTTAACAAATTTGATACTCATTTGCTGAAGTTATCGAGCTTCAAATTTTGGAAAGTCTCAAAAGTTGTGTGTTTGAGCACTAAAAGTACTATTTTTCTTGGAAATTCAACAAGATGCAATCATGATGTGTTGTGACATCTTCAAAATCTCGTCGAGCTGATTAATTGGACACTTTCTTTAACAAATTTGATACTCATTTGCTGAAGTTATCGAGCTTCAAAGTTTGAAAAGTCAAAAAAGTTGTGTGTTTGAGCACTAAAAGTACGATTTTTCTTGGAAATTCAACAAGATGCAATCATGATGTGTTGTGACATCTTCAAAATCTCGTCGAGCTGATTAAGTGGACACTTTCTTTAACAAATTTGATACTCATTTGCTGAAGTTATCGAGCTTCAAAGTTTGAAAAGTCAAAAAAGTTGTGTGTTTGAGCACTAAAAGTACTATTTTTCTTGGAAATTCAACAAGATGCAATCATGATGTGTTGTGACATCTTCAAAATCTCGTCGAGCTGATTAATTGGACACTTTCTTTAACAAATTTGATACTCATTTGCTGAAGTTATCGAGCTTCAAAGTTTGAAAAGTCAAAAAAGTTGTGTGTTTGAGCACTAAAAGTACTATTTTTCTTGGAAATTCAACAAGATGCAATCATGATGTGTTGTGACATCTTCAAAATCTCGTCGAGCTGATTAATTGGACACTTTCTTTAACAAATTTGATACTCATTTGCTGAAGTTATCGAGCTTCAAAGTTTGAAAAGTCAAAAAAGTTGTGTGTTTGAGCACTAAAAGTACTATTTTTCTTGGAAATTCAACAAGATGCAATCATGATGTGTTGTGACATCTTCAAAATCTCGTCGAGCTGATTAATTGGACACTTTCTTTAACAAATTTGATACTCATTTGCTGAAGTTATCGAGCTTCAAATTTTGAAAATTCTCAAAAGTTGTGTGTTGAACACATAGAGTACTATTTTTCTTGGAAATTCAACAAGATGCAATCATGATGTGTTGTGACATCTTCAAAATCTCGTCGAGCTGATTAATTGGACACTTTCTTTAACAAATTTGATACTCATTTGCTGAAGTTATCGAGCTTCAAATTTTGAAAATTCTCAAAAGTTGTGTGTTGAACACATAGAGTACTATTTTTCTTGGAAATTCAACAAGATGCAATCATGATGTGTTGTGACATCTTTAAAATCTCGTCGAGCTGATTAATTGGACACTTTCTTTAACAAATCTGATACTCATTTACTGAAATTATCCAGCTTCAAATTTTGAAAAGACTCAAAATTTGTGTGTTTGAGCACTAAAAGTACTATTTTTCTTGGAAATTCAACAAGATGCAATCATGATGTGTTGTGACTTCTTCAAAATCTCGTCGAGCTGATTAATTGGACACTAATTTAACAAATTTGATACTCATTTGCTGAAGTTATCGAGCTTCAAATTTTGAAAAGTCTCAAAAGTTGTGTGTTGAACACATAAAGTACTATTTTTCTTGGAAATTCAACAAGATGCAATCATGATGTGTTGTGACTTCTTCAAAATCTCGTCGAGCTGATTAATTGGACACTTTCTTTAACAAATTTGATACTCATTTGCTGAAGTTATCGAGCTTCAAATTTTGAAAAGTCTCAAAAGTTGTGTGTTGAACACATAAAGTACTATTTTTCTTGGAAATTCAACAAGATGCAATCATGATGTGTTGTGACATCTTCAAAATCTCGTCGAGCTGATTAATTGGACACTTTCTTTAACAAATTTGATACTCATTTGCTGAAGTTATCGAGCTTCAAATTTTGAAAATTCTCAAAAGTTGTGTGTTGAACACATAGAGTACTATTTTTCTTGGAAATTCAACAAGATGCAATCATGATGTGTTGTGACATCTTCAAAATCTCGTCGAGCTGATTAAGTGGACACTTTCTTTAACAAATTTGATACTCATTTGCTGAAGTTATCGAGCTTCAAATTTTGGAAAGTCTCAAACGTTGTGTGTTTGAGCACTAAAAGTACTATTTTTCTTGGAAATTCAACAAGATGCAATCATGATGTGTTGTGACATCTTCAAAATCTCGTCGAGCTGATTTTATTGGACACTTTCTTTAACAAATTTAATACTCATTTGCTGAAGTTATCGAGCTTCAAAGTTTGAAAAGTCAAAAAAGTTGTGTGTTTGAGCACTAAAAGTACTATTTTTCTTGGAAATTCAACAAGATGCAATCATGATGTGTTGTGACATCTTCAAAATCTCGTCGAGCTGATTAAGTGGACACTTTCTTTAACAAATTTGATACTCATTTGCTGAAGTTATCGAGCTTCAAAGTTTGAAAAGTCAAAAAATTTGTGTGTTGAACACATAAAGTACTATTTTTCTTGGAAATTCAACAAGATGCAATCATGATGTGTTGTGACATCTTCAAAATCTCGTCGAGCTGATTAATTGGACACTAATTTAACAAATTTGATACTCATTTGCCGAAGTTATCGAGCTTCAAATTTTGGAAAGTCTCAAAAGTTGTGTGTTTGAGCACTAAAAGTACTATTTTTCTTGGAAATTCAACAAGATGCAATCATGATGTGTTGTGACATCTTCAAAATCTCGTCGAGCTGATTAATTGGACACTTTCTTTAACAAATTTGACACTCATTTACTGAAGTTATCCAGCTTCAAATTTTGAAAAGACTCAAAATTTGTGTGTTTGAGCACTAAAAGTACTATTTTTCTTGGAAATTCAACAAGATGCAATCATGATGTGTTGTGACATCTTCAAAATCTCGTCGAGCTGATTAAGTGGACACTTTCTTTAACAAATTTGATACTCATTTGCTGAAGTTATCGAGCTTCAAAGTTTGAAAAGTCAAAAAATTTGTGTGTTGAACACATAAAGTACTATTTTTCTTGGAAATTCAACAAGATGCAATCATGATGTGTTGTGACATCTTCAAAATCTCGTCGAGCTGATTAATTGGACACTAATTTAACAAATTTGATACTCATTTGCCGAAGTTATCGAGCTTCAAATTTTGGAAAGTCTCAAAAGTTGTGTGTTTGAGCACTAAAAGTACTATTTTTCTTGGAAATTCAACAAGATGCAATCATGATGTGTTGTGACATCTTCAAAATCTCGTCGAGCTGATTAATTGGACACTTTCTTTAACAAATTTGACACTCATTTACTGAAGTTATCCAGCTTCAAATTTTGAAAAGACTCAAAATTTGTGTGTTTGAGCACTAAAAGTACTATTTTTCTTGGAAATTCAACAAGATGCAATCATGATGTGTTGTGACATCTTCAAAATCTCGTCGAGCTGATTAATTGGACACTTTCTTTAACAAATTTGATACTCATTTGCTGAAGTTATCGAGCTTCAAATTTTGGAAAGTCTCAAAAGTTGTGTGTTTGAGCACTAAAAGTACTATTTTTCTTGGAAATTCAACAAGATGCAATCATGATGTGTTGTGACATCTTCAAAATCTCGTCGAGCTGATTAATTGGACACTTTCTTTAACAAATTTGATACTCATTTGCTGAAGTTATCGAGCTTCAAAGTTTGAAAAGTCAAAAAAGTTGTGTGTTTGAGCACTAAAAGTACGATTTTTCTTGGAAATTCAACAAGATGCAATCATGATGTGTTGTGACATCTTCAAAATCTCGTCGAGCTGATTAAGTGGACACTTTCTTTAACAAATTTGATACTCATTTGCTGAAGTTATCGAGCTTCAAATTTTGAAAATTCTCAAAAGTTGTGTGTTGAACACATAGAGTACTATTTTTCTTGGAAATTCAACAAGATGCAATCATGATGTGTTGTGACATCTTCAAAATCTCGTCGAGCTGATTAAGTGGACACTTTCTTTAACAAATTTGATACTCATTTGCTGAAGTTATCGAGCTTCAAATTTTGGAAAGTCTCAAACGTTGTGTGTTTGAGCACTAAAAGTACTATTTTTCTTGGAAATTAAACAAGATGCAATCATGATGTGTTGTGACATCTTCAAAATCTCGTCGAGCTGATTTTATTGGACACTTTCTTTAACAAATTTAATACTCATTTGCTGAAGTTATCGAGCTTCAAAGTTTGAAAAGTCAAAAAAGTTGTGTGTTTGAGCACTAAAAGTACTATTTTTCTCGGAAATTCAACAAGATGCAATCATGATGTGTTGTGACATCTTCAAAATCTCGTCGAGCTGATTTTATTGGACACTTTCTTTAACAAATTTGATACTCATTTGCTGAAGTTATCGAGCTTCAAAGTTTGAAAAGTCAAAAAAGTTGTGTGTTTGAGCACTAAAAGTACTATGTTTCTTGGAAATTCAACAAGATGCAATCATGATGTGTTGTGACATCTTCAAAATCTCGTCGAGCTGATTAATTGGACACTTTCTTTAACAAATTTGATACTCATTTGCTGAAGTTATCGAGCTTCAAATTTTGAAAAGTCTCAAAAGTTGTGTGTTGAACACATAAAGTACTATTTTTCTTGGAAATTCAACAAGATGCAATCATGATGTGTTGTGACATCTTCAAAATCTCGTCGAGCTGATTAAGTGGACACTTTCTTTAACAAATTTGATACTCATTTGCTGAAGTTATCGAGCTTCAAAGTTTGAAAAGTCAAAAAATTTGTGTGTTGAACACATAAAGTACTATTTTTCTTGGAAATTCAACAAGATGCAATCATGATGTGTTGTGACATCTTCAAAATCTCGTCGAGCTGATTAATTGGACACTAATTTAACAAATTTGATACTCATTTGCCGAAGTTATCGAGCTTCAAATTTTGGAAAGTCTCAAAAGTTGTGTGTTTGAGCACTAAAAGTACTATTTTTCTTGGAAATTCAACAAGATGCAATCATGATGTGTTGTGACATCTTCAAAATCTCGTCGAGCTGATTAATTGGACACTTTCTTTAACAAATTTGACACTCATTTACTGAAGTTATCCAGCTTCAAATTTTGAAAAGACTCAAAATTTGTGTGTTTGAGCACTAAAAGTACTATTTTTCTTGGAAATTCAACAAGATGCAATCATGATGTGTTGTGACATCTTCAAAATCTCGTCGAGCTGATTAATTGGACACTTTCTTTAACAAATTTGATACTCATTTGCTGAAGTTATCGAGCTTCAAATTTTGGAAAGTCTCAAAAGTTGTGTGTTTGAGCACTAAAAGTACTATTTTTCTTGGAAATTCAACAAGATGCAATCATGATGTGTTGTGACATCTTCAAAATCTCGTCGAGCTGATTAATTGGACACTTTCTTTAACAAATTTGATACTCATTTGCTGAAGTTATCGAGCTTCAAAGTTTGAAAAGTCAAAAAAGTTGTGTGTTTGAGCACTAAAAGTACTATTTTTCTTGGAAATTCAACAAGATGCAATCATGATGTGTTGTGACATCTTCAAAATCTCGTCGAGCTGATTAAGTGGACACTTTCTTTAACAAATTTGATACTCATTTGCTGAAGTTATCGAGCTTCAAAGTTTGAAAAGTCAAAAAAGTTGTGTGTTTGAGCACTAAAAGTACTATTTTTCTTGGAAATTCAACAAGATGCAATCATGATGTGTTGTGACATCTTCAAAATCTCGTCGAGCTGATTAATTGGACACTTTCTTTAACAAATTTGATACTCATTTGCTGAAGTTATCGAGCTTCAAAGTTTGAAAAGTCAAAAAAGTTGTGTGTTTGAGCACTAAAAGTACTATTTTTCTTGGAAATTCAACAAGATGCAATCATGATGTGTTGTGACATCTTCAAAATCTCGTCGAGCTGATTAAGTGGACACTTTCTTTAACAAATTTGATACTCATTTGCTGAAGTTATCGAGCTTCAAAGTTTGAAAAGTCAAAAAAGTTGTGTGTTTGAGCACTAAAAGTACTATTTTTCTTGGAAATTCAACAAGATGCAATCATGATGTGTTGTGACATCTTCAAAATCTCGTCGAGCTGATTAAGTGGACACTTTCTTTAACAAATTTGATACTCATTTGCTGAAGTTATCGAGCTTCAAAGTTTGAAAAGTCAAAAAAGTTGTGTGTTTGAGCACTAAAAGTACTATTTTTCTTGGAAATTCAACAAGATGCAATCATGATGTGTTGTGACATCTTCAAAATCTCGTCGAGCTGATTAATTGGACACTAATTTAACAAATCTGATACTCATTTGCCGAAGTTATCGAGCTTCAAAGTTTGAAAGATAAAAAATTTGTGTGTTGAATACATAAAGTACTATTTTTCTTGGAAATGCAACAAGATGCAATCATGATGTGTTGTGAGATCTTCAAAATCTCGTCGAGCTGATTAATTGGACACTTTCTTTAACAAATTTGATACTCATTTGCTGAAGTTATCGAGCTTCAAATTTTGAAAAGTCTCAAAAGTTGTGTGTTGAACACATAAAGTACTATTTTTCTTGGAAATTCACAAGATGCAATCATGATGTGTTGTGACATCTTCAAAATCTCGTCGAGCTGATTAATTGGACACTTTCTTTAACAAATTTGATACTCATTTGCTGAAGTTATCGAGCTTCAAATTTTGAAAAGTCTCAAAAGTTGTGTGTTGAACACATAAAGTACTATTTTTCTTGGAAATTCAACAAGATGCAATCATGATGTGTTGTGACATCTTCAAAATCTCGTCGAGCTGATTAATTAGACACTTTCTTTAACAAATTTGATACTCATTTGCTGAAGTTATCGAGCTTCAAATTTTGAAAATTCTCAAAAGTTGTGTGTTGAACACATAGAGTACTATTTTTCTTGGAAATTCAACAAGATGCAATCATGATGTGTTGTGACATCTTCAAAATCTCGTCGAGCTGATTAAGTGGACACTTTCTTTAACAAATTTGATACTCATTTGCTGAAGTTATCGAGCTTCAAATTTTGGAAAGTCTCAAACGTTGTGTGTTTGAGCACTAAAAGTACTATTTTTCTTGGAAATTAAACAAGATGCAATCATGATGTGTTGTGACATCTTCAAAATCTCGTCGAGCTGATTTTATTGGACACTTTCTTTAACAAATTTAATACTCATTTGCTGAAGTTATCGAGCTTCAAAGTTTGAAAAGTCAAAAAAGTTGTGTGTTTGAGCACTAAAAGTACTATTTTTCTCGGAAATTCAACAAGATGCAATCATGATGTGTTGTGACATCTTCAAAATCTCGTCGAGCTGATTTTATTGGACACTTTCTTTAACAAATTTGATACTCATTTGCTGAAGTTATCGAGCTTCAAAGTTTGAAAAGTCAAAAAAGTTGTGTGTTTGAGCACTAAAAGTACTATTTTTCTTGGAAATTCAACAAGATGCAATCATGATGTGTTGTGACATCTTCAAAATCTCGTCGAGCTGATTAATTGGACACTTTCTTTAACAAATTTGATACTCATTTGCTGAAGTTATCGAGCTTCAAATTTTGAAAAGTCTCAAAAGTTGTGTGTTGAACACATAAAGTACTATTTTTCTTGGAAATTCAACAAGATGCAATCATGATGTGTTGTGACATCTTCAAAATCTCGTCGAGCTGATTAATTGGACACTTTCTTTAACAAATTTGATACTCATTTGCTGAAGTTATCGAGCTTCAAATTTTGAAAATTCTCAAAAGTTGTGTGTTGAACACATAGAGTACTATTTTTCTTGGAAATTCAACAAGATGCAATCATGATGTGTTGTGACATCTTCAAAATCTCGTCGAGCTGATTAAGTGGACACTTTCTTTAACAAATTTGATACTCATTTGCTGAAGTTATCGAGCTTCAAATTTTGGAAAGTCTCAAACGTTGTGTGTTTGAGCACTAAAAGTACTATTTTTCTTGGAAATTCAACAAGATGCAATCATGATGTGTTGTGACATCTTCAAAATCTCGTCGAGCTGATTTTATTGGACACTTTCTTTAACAAATTTAATACTCATTTGCTGAAGTTATCGAGCTTCAAAGTTTGAAAAGTCAAAAAAGTTGTGTGTTTGAGCACTAAAAGTACTATTTTTCTTGGAAATTCCACAAGATGCAATCATGATGTGTTGTGACATCTTCAAAATCTCGTCGAGCTGATTAATTGGACACTTTCTTTAACAAATTTGATACTCATTTGCTGAAGTTATCGAGCTTCAAATTTTGAAATGTCTCAAAAGTTGTGTGTTGAACACATAAAGTACTATTTTTTTTGGAAATTCAACATCATGCAATCATGATGTGTTGTGACATCTTCAAAATCTCGTCGAGCTGATTAATTGGACACTTTCTTTAACAAATTTGATACTCATTTGCTGAAGTTATCGAGCTTCAAATTTTGAAAATTCTCAAAAGTTGTGTGTTGAACACATAGAGTACTATTTTTCTTGGAAATTCAACAAGATGCAATCATGATGTGTTGTGACATCTTTAAAATCTCGTCGAGCTGATTAATTGGACACTTTCTTTAACAAATCTGATACTCATTTACTGAAATTATCCAGCTTCAAATTTTGAAAAGACTCAAAATTTGTGTGTTTGAGCACTAAAAGTACTATTTTTCTTGGAAATTCAACAAGATGCAATCATGATGTGTTGTGACTTCTTCAAAATCTCGTCGAGCTGATTAATTGGACACTAATTTAACAAATTTGATACTCATTTGCTGAAGTTATCGAGCTTCAAATTTTGAAAAGTCTCAAAAGTTGTGTGTTGAACACATAAAGTACTATTTTTCTTGGAAATTCAACAAGATGCAATCATGATGTGTTGTGACTTCTTCAAAATCTCGTCGAGCTGATTAATTGGACACTTTCTTTAACAAATTTGATACTCATTTGCTGAAGTTATCGAGCTTCAAATTTTGAAAAGTCTCAAAAGTTGTGTGTTGAACACATAAAGTACTATTTTTCTTGGAAATTCAACAAGATGCAATCATGATGTGTTGTGACATCTTCAAAATCTCGTCGAGCTGATTAATTGGACACTTTCTTTAACAAATTTGATACTCATTTGCTGAAGTTATCGAGCTTCAAATTTTGAAAATTCTCAAAAGTTGTGTGTTGAACACATAGAGTACTATTTTTCTTGGAAATTCAACAAGATGCAATCATGATGTGTTGTGACATCTTCAAAATCTCGTCGAGCTGATTAAGTGGACACTTTCTTTAACAAATTTGATACTCATTTGCTGAAGTTATCGAGCTTCAAATTTTGGAAAGTCTCAAACGTTGTGTGTTTGAGCACTAAAAGTACTATTTTTCTTGGAAATTCAACAAGATGCAATCATGATGTGTTGTGACATCTTCAAAATCTCGTCGAGCTGATTTTATTGGACACTTTCTTTAACAAATTTAATACTCATTTGCTGAAGTTATCGAGCTTCAAAGTTTGAAAAGTCAAAAAATTTGTGTGTTGAACACATAAAGTACTATTTTTCTTGGAAATTCAACAAGATGCAATCATGATGTGTTGTGACATCTTCAAAATCTCGTCGAGCTGATTAATTGGACACTAATTTAACAAATTTGATACTCATTTGCCGAAGTTATCGAGCTTCAAATTTTGGAAAGTCTCAAAAGTTGTGTGTTTGAGCACTAAAAGTACTATTTTTCTTGGAAATTCAACAAGATGCAATCATGATGTGTTGTGACATCTTCAAAATCTCGTCGAGCTGATTAATTGGACACTTTCTTTAACAAATTTGACACTCATTTACTGAAGTTATCCAGCTTCAAATTTTGAAAAGACTCAAAATTTGTGTGTTTGAGCACTAAAAGTACTATTTTTCTTGGAAATTCAACAAGATGCAATCATGATGTGTTGTGACATCTTCAAAATCTCGTCGAGCTGATTAAGTGGACACTTTCTTTAACAAATTTGATACTCATTTGCTGAAGTTATCGAGCTTCAAATTTTGGAAAGTCTCAAACGTTGTGTGTTTGAGCACTAAAAGTACTATTTTTCTTGGAAATTCAACAAGATGCAATCATGATGTGTTGTGACATCTTCAAAATCTCGTCGAGCTGATTTTATTGGACACTTTCTTTAACAAATTTAATACTCATTTGCTGAAGTTATCGAGCTTCAAAGTTTGAAAAGTCAAAAAAGTTGTGTGTTTGAGCACTAAAAGTACTATTTTTCTTGGAAATTCAACAAGATGCAATCATGATGTGTTGTGACATCTTCAAAATCTCGTCGAGCTGATTAAGTGGACACTTTCTTTAACAAATTTGATACTCATTTGCTGAAGTTATCGAGCTTCAAAGTTTGAAAAGTCAAAAAATTTGTGTGTTGAACACATAAAGTACTATTTTTCTTGGAAATTCAACAAGATGCAATCATGATGTGTTGTGACATCTTCAAAATCTCGTCGAGCTGATTAATTGGACACTAATTTAACAAATTTGATACTCATTTGCCGAAGTTATCGAGCTTCAAATTTTGGAAAGTCTCAAAAGTTGTGTGTTTGAGCACTAAAAGTACTATTTTTCTTGGAAATTCAACAAGATGCAATCATGATGTGTTGTGACATCTTCAAAATCTCGTCGAGCTGATTAATTGGACACTTTCTTTAACAAATTTGACACTCATTTACTGAAGTTATCCAGCTTCAAATTTTGAAAAGACTCAAAATTTGTGTGTTTGAGCACTAAAAGTACTATTTTTCTTGGAAATTCAACAAGATGCAATCATGATGTGTTGTGACATCTTCAAAATCTCGTCGAGCTGATTAATTGGACACTTTCTTTAACAAATTTGATACTCATTTGCTGAAGTTATCGAGCTTCAAATTTTGGAAAGTCTCAAAAGTTGTGTGTTTGAGCACTAAAAGTACTATTTTTCTTGGAAATTCAACAAGATGCAATCATGATGTGTTGTGACATCTTCAAAATCTCGTCGAGCTGATTAATTGGACACTTTCTTTAACAAATTTGATACTCATTTGCTGAAGTTATCGAGCTTCAAAGTTTGAAAAGTCAAAAAAGTTGTGTGTTTGAGCACTAAAAGTACGATTTTTCTTGGAAATTCAACAAGATGCAATCATGATGTGTTGTGACATCTTCAAAATCTCGTCGAGCTGATTAAGTGGACACTTTCTTTAACAAATTTGATACTCATTTGCTGAAGTTATCGAGCTTCAAATTTTGAAAATTCTCAAAAGTTGTGTGTTGAACACATAGAGTACTATTTTTCTTGGAAATTCAACAAGATGCAATCATGATGTGTTGTGACATCTTCAAAATCTCGTCGAGCTGATTAAGTGGACACTTTCTTTAACAAATTTGATACTCATTTGCTGAAGTTATCGAGCTTCAAATTTTGGAAAGTCTCAAACGTTGTGTGTTTGAGCACTAAAAGTACTATTTTTCTTGGAAATTAAACAAGATGCAATCATGATGTGTTGTGACATCTTCAAAATCTCGTCGAGCTGATTTTATTGGACACTTTCTTTAACAAATTTAATACTCATTTGCTGAAGTTATCGAGCTTCAAAGTTTGAAAAGTCAAAAAAGTTGTGTGTTTGAGCACTAAAAGTACTATTTTTCTCGGAAATTCAACAAGATGCAATCATGATGTGTTGTGACATCTTCAAAATCTCGTCGAGCTGATTTTATTGGACACTTTCTTTAACAAATTTGATACTCATTTGCTGAAGTTATCGAGCTTCAAAGTTTGAAAAGTCAAAAAAGTTGTGTGTTTGAGCACTAAAAGTACTATGTTTCTTGGAAATTCAACAAGATGCAATCATGATGTGTTGTGACATCTTCAAAATCTCGTCGAGCTGATTAATTGGACACTTTCTTTAACAAATTTGATACTCATTTGCTGAAGTTATCGAGCTTCAAATTTTGAAAAGTCTCAAAAGTTGTGTGTTGAACACATAAAGTACTATTTTTCTTGGAAATTCAACAAGATGCAATCATGATGTGTTGTGACATCTTCAAAATCTCGTCGAGCTGATTAAGTGGACACTTTCTTTAACAAATTTGATACTCATTTGCTGAAGTTATCGAGCTTCAAAGTTTGAAAAGTCAAAAAATTTGTGTGTTGAACACATAAAGTACTATTTTTCTTGGAAATTCAACAAGATGCAATCATGATGTGTTGTGACATCTTCAAAATCTCGTCGAGCTGATTAATTGGACACTAATTTAACAAATTTGATACTCATTTGCCGAAGTTATCGAGCTTCAAATTTTGGAAAGTCTCAAAAGTTGTGTGTTTGAGCACTAAAAGTACTATTTTTCTTGGAAATTCAACAAGATGCAATCATGATGTGTTGTGACATCTTCAAAATCTCGTCGAGCTGATTAATTGGACACTTTCTTTAACAAATTTGACACTCATTTACTGAAGTTATCCAGCTTCAAATTTTGAAAAGACTCAAAATTTGTGTGTTTGAGCACTAAAAGTACTATTTTTCTTGGAAATTCAACAAGATGCAATCATGATGTGTTGTGACATCTTCAAAATCTCGTCGAGCTGATTAATTGGACACTTTCTTTAACAAATTTGATACTCATTTGCTGAAGTTATCGAGCTTCAAATTTTGGAAAGTCTCAAAAGTTGTGTGTTTGAGCACTAAAAGTACTATTTTTCTTGGAAATTCAACAAGATGCAATCATGATGTGTTGTGACATCTTCAAAATCTCGTCGAGCTGATTAATTGGACACTTTCTTTAACAAATTTGATACTCATTTGCTGAAGTTATCGAGCTTCAAAGTTTGAAAAGTCAAAAAAGTTGTGTGTTTGAGCACTAAAAGTACTATTTTTCTTGGAAATTCAACAAGATGCAATCATGATGTGTTGTGACATCTTCAAAATCTCGTCGAGCTGATTAAGTGGACACTTTCTTTAACAAATTTGATACTCATTTGCTGAAGTTATCGAGCTTCAAAGTTTGAAAAGTCAAAAAAGTTGTGTGTTTGAGCACTAAAAGTACTATTTTTCTTGGAAATTCAACAAGATGCAATCATGATGTGTTGTGACATCTTCAAAATCTCGTCGAGCTGATTAATTGGACACTTTCTTTAACAAATTTGATACTCATTTGCTGAAGTTATCGAGCTTCAAAGTTTGAAAAGTCAAAAAAGTTGTGTGTTTGAGCACTAAAAGTACTATTTTTCTTGGAAATTCAACAAGATGCAATCATGATGTGTTGTGACATCTTCAAAATCTCGTCGAGCTGATTAAGTGGACACTTTCTTTAACAAATTTGATACTCATTTGCTGAAGTTATCGAGCTTCAAAGTTTGAAAAGTCAAAAAATTTGTGTGTTGAACACATAAAGTACTATTTTTCTTGGAAATTCAACAAGATGCAATCATGATGTGTTGTGACATCTTCAAAATCTCGTCGAGCTGATTAATTGGACACTAATTTAACAAATTTGATACTCATTTGCCGAAGTTATCGAGCTTCAAATTTTGGAAAGTCTCAAAAGTTGTGTGTTTGAGCACTAAAAGTACTATTTTTCTTGGAAATTCAACAAGATGCAATCATGATGTGTTGTGACATCTTCAAAATCTCGTCGAGCTGATTAATTGGACACTTTCTTTAACAAATTTGACACTCATTTACTGAAGTTATCCAGCTTCAAATTTTGAAAAGACTCAAAATTTGTGTGTTTGAGCACTAAAAGTACTATTTTTCTTGGAAATTCAACAAGATGCAATCATGATGTGTTGTGACATCTTCAAAATCTCGTCGAGCTGATTAAGTGGACACTTTCTTTAACAAATTTGATACTCATTTGCTGAAGTTATCGAGCTTCAAATTTTGGAAAGTCTCAAACGTTGTGTGTTTGAGCACTAAAAGTACTATTTTTCTTGGAAATTCAACAAGATGCAATCATGATGTGTTGTGACATCTTCAAAATCTCGTCGAGCTGATTTTATTGGACACTTTCTTTAACAAATTTAATACTCATTTGCTGAAGTTATCGAGCTTCAAAGTTTGAAAAGTCAAAAAAGTTGTGTGTTTGAGCACTAAAAGTACTATTTTTCTTGGAAATTCAACAAGATGCAATCATGATGTGTTGTGACATCTTCAAAATCTCGTCGAGCTGATTAAGTGGACACTTTCTTTAACAAATTTGATACTCATTTGCTGAAGTTATCGAGCTTCAAAGTTTGAAAAGTCAAAAAATTTGTGTGTTGAACACATAAAGTACTATTTTTCTTGGAAATTCAACAAGATGCAATCATGATGTGTTGTGACATCTTCAAAATCTCGTCGAGCTGATTAATTGGACACTAATTTAACAAATTTGATACTCATTTGCCGAAGTTATCGAGCTTCAAATTTTGGAAAGTCTCAAAAGTTGTGTGTTTGAGCACTAAAAGTACTATTTTTCTTGGAAATTCAACAAGATGCAATCATGATGTGTTGTGACATCTTCAAAATCTCGTCGAGCTGATTAATTGGACACTTTCTTTAACAAATTTGACACTCATTTACTGAAGTTATCCAGCTTCAAATTTTGAAAAGACTCAAAATTTGTGTGTTTGAGCACTAAAAGTACTATTTTTCTTGGAAATTCAACAAGATGCAATCATGATGTGTTGTGACATCTTCAAAATCTCGTCGAGCTGATTAATTGGACACTTTCTTTAACAAATTTGATACTCATTTGCTGAAGTTATCGAGCTTCAAATTTTGGAAAGTCTCAAAAGTTGTGTGTTTGAGCACTAAAAGTACTATTTTTCTTGGAAATTCAACAAGATGCAATCATGATGTGTTGTGACATCTTCAAAATCTCGTCGAGCTGATTAATTGGACACTTTCTTTAACAAATTTGATACTCATTTGCTGAAGTTATCGAGCTTCAAAGTTTGAAAAGTCAAAAAAGTTGTGTGTTTGAGCACTAAAAGTACGATTTTTCTTGGAAATTCAACAAGATGCAATCATGATGTGTTGTGACATCTTCAAAATCTCGTCGAGCTGATTAAGTGGACACTTTCTTTAACAAATTTGATACTCATTTGCTGAAGTTATCGAGCTTCAAATTTTGAAAATTCTCAAAAGTTGTGTGTTGAACACATAGAGTACTATTTTTCTTGGAAATTCAACAAGATGCAATCATGATGTGTTGTGACATCTTCAAAATCTCGTCGAGCTGATTAAGTGGACACTTTCTTTAACAAATTTGATACTCATTTGCTGAAGTTATCGAGCTTCAAATTTTGGAAAGTCTCAAACGTTGTGTGTTTGAGCACTAAAAGTACTATTTTTCTTGGAAATTAAACAAGATGCAATCATGATGTGTTGTGACATCTTCAAAATCTCGTCGAGCTGATTTTATTGGACACTTTCTTTAACAAATTTAATACTCATTTGCTGAAGTTATCGAGCTTCAAAGTTTGAAAAGTCAAAAAAGTTGTGTGTTTGAGCACTAAAAGTACTATGTTTCTTGGAAATTCAACAAGATGCAATCATGATGTGTTGTGACATCTTCAAAATCTCGTCGAGCTGATTAATTGGACACTTTCTTTAACAAATTTGATACTCATTTGCTGAAGTTATCGAGCTTCAAATTTTGAAAAGTCTCAAAAGTTGTGTGTTGAACACATAAAGTACTATTTTTCTTGGAAATTCAACAAGATGCAATCATGATGTGTTGTGACATCTTCAAAATCTCGTCGAGCTGATTAAGTGGACACTTTCTTTAACAAATTTGATACTCATTTGCTGAAGTTATCGAGCTTCAAAGTTTGAAAAGTCAAAAAATTTGTGTGTTGAACACATAAAGTACTATTTTTCTTGGAAATTCAACAAGATGCAATCATGATGTGTTGTGACATCTTCAAAATCTCGTCGAGCTGATTAATTGGACACTTTCTTTAACAAATTTGACACTCATTTACTGAAGTTATCCAGCTTCAAATTTTGAAAAGACTCAAAATTTGTGTGTTTGAGCACTAAAAGTACTATTTTTCTTGGAAATTCAACAAGATGCAATCATGATGTGTTGTGACATCTTCAAAATCTCGTCGAGCTGATTAATTGGACACTTTCTTTAACAAATTTGATACTCATTTGCTGAAGTTATCGAGCTTCAAATTTTGGAAAGTCTCAAAAGTTGTGTGTTTGAGCACTAAAAGTACTATTTTTCTTGGAAATTCAACAAGATGCAATCATGATGTGTTGTGACATCTTCAAAATCTCGTCGAGCTGATTAATTGGACACTTTCTTTAACAAATTTGATACTCATTTGCTGAAGTTATCGAGCTTCAAAGTTTGAAAAGTCAAAAAAGTTGTGTGTTTGAGCACTAAAAGTACTATTTTTCTTGGAAATTCAACAAGATGCAATCATGATGTGTTGTGACATCTTCAAAATCTCGTCGAGCTGATTAAGTGGACACTTTCTTTAACAAATTTGATACTCATTTGCTGAAGTTATCGAGCTTCAAAGTTTGAAAAGTCAAAAAAGTTGTGTGTTTGAGCACTAAAAGTACTATTTTTCTTGGAAATTCAACAAGATGCAATCATGATGTGTTGTGACATCTTCAAAATCTCGTCGAGCTGATTAATTGGACACTTTCTTTAACAAATTTGATACTCATTTGCTGAAGTTATCGAGCTTCAAAGTTTGAAAAGTCAAAAAAGTTGTGTGTTTGAGCACTAAAAGTACTATTTTTCTTGGAAATTCAACAAGATGCAATCATGATGTGTTGTGACATCTTCAAAATCTCGTCGAGCTGATTAAGTGGACACTTTCTTTAACAAATTTGATACTCATTTGCTGAAGTTATCGAGCTTCAAAGTTTGAAAAGTCAAAAAAGTTGTGTGTTTGAGCACTAAAAGTACTATTTTTCTTGGAAATTCAACAAGATGCAATCATGATGTGTTGTGACATCTTCAAAATCTCGTCGAGCTGATTAATTGGACACTAATTTAACAAATCTGATACTCATTTGCCGAAGTTATCGAGCTTCAAAGTTTGAAAGATAAAAAATTTGTGTGTTGAATACATAAAGTACTATTTTTCTTGGAAATGCAACAAGATGCAATCATGATGTGTTGTGAGATCTTCAAAATCTCGTCGAGCTGATTAATTGGACACTTTCTTTAACAAATTTGATACTCATTTGCTGAAGTTATCGAGCTTCAAATTTTGAAAAGTCTCAAAAGTTGTGTGTTGAACACATAAAGTACTATTTTTCTTGGAAATTCACAAGATGCAATCATGATGTGTTGTGACATCTTCAAAATCTCGTCGAGCTGATTAATTGGACACTTTCTTTAACAAATTTGATACTCATTTGCTGAAGTTATCGAGCTTCAAATTTTGAAAAGTCTCAAAAGTTGTGTGTTGAACACATAAAGTACTATTTTTCTTGGAAATTCAACAAGATGCAATCATGATGTGTTGTGACATCTTCAAAATCTCGTCGAGCTGATTAATTAGACACTTTCTTTAACAAATTTGATACTCATTTGCTGAAGTTATCGAGCTTCAAATTTTGAAAATTCTCAAAAGTTGTGTGTTGAACACATAGAGTACTATTTTTCTTGGAAATTCAACAAGATGCAATCATGATGTGTTGTGACATCTTCAAAATCTCGTCGAGCTGATTAAGTGGACACTTTCTTTAACAAATTTGATACTCATTTGCTGAAGTTATCGAGCTTCAAATTTTGGAAAGTCTCAAACGTTGTGTGTTTGAGCACTAAAAGTACTATTTTTCTTGGAAATTAAACAAGATGCAATCATGATGTGTTGTGACATCTTCAAAATCTCGTCGAGCTGATTTTATTGGACACTTTCTTTAACAAATTTAATACTCATTTGCTGAAGTTATCGAGCTTCAAAGTTTGAAAAGTCAAAAAAGTTGTGTGTTTGAGCACTAAAAGTACTATTTTTCTCGGAAATTCAACAAGATGCAATCATGATGTGTTGTGACATCTTCAAAATCTCGTCGAGCTGATTTTATTGGACACTTTCTTTAACAAATTTGATACTCATTTGCTGAAGTTATCGAGCTTCAAAGTTTGAAAAGTCAAAAAAGTTGTGTGTTTGAGCACTAAAAGTACTATTTTTCTTGGAAATTCAACAAGATGCAATCATGATGTGTTGTGACATCTTCAAAATCTCGTCGAGCTGATTAATTGGACACTTTCTTTAACAAATTTGATACTCATTTGCTGAAGTTATCGAGCTTCAAATTTTGAAAAGTCTCAAAAGTTGTGTGTTGAACACATAAAGTACTATTTTTCTTGGAAATTCAACAAGATGCAATCATGATGTGTTGTGACATCTTCAAAATCTCGTCGAGCTGATTAATTGGACACTTTCTTTAACAAATTTGATACTCATTTGCTGAAGTTATCGAGCTTCAAATTTTGAAAATTCTCAAAAGTTGTGTGTTGAACACATAGAGTACTATTTTTCTTGGAAATTCAACAAGATGCAATCATGATGTGTTGTGACATCTTCAAAATCTCGTCGAGCTGATTAAGTGGACACTTTCTTTAACAAATTTGATACTCATTTGCTGAAGTTATCGAGCTTCAAATTTTGGAAAGTCTCAAACGTTGTGTGTTTGAGCACTAAAAGTACTATTTTTCTTGGAAATTCAACAAGATGCAATCATGATGTGTTGTGACATCTTCAAAATCTCGTCGAGCTGATTTTATTGGACACTTTCTTTAACAAATTTAATACTCATTTGCTGAAGTTATCGAGCTTCAAAGTTTGAAAAGTCAAAAAAGTTGTGTGTTTGAGCACTAAAAGTACTATTTTTCTTGGAAATTCCACAAGATGCAATCATGATGTGTTGTGACATCTTCAAAATCTCGTCGAGCTGATTAATTGGACACTTTCTTTAACAAATTTGATACTCATTTGCTGAAGTTATCGAGCTTCAAATTTTGAAATGTCTCAAAAGTTGTGTGTTGAACACATAAAGTACTATTTTTTTTGGAAATTCAACATCATGCAATCATGATGTGTTGTGACATCTTCAAAATCTCGTCGAGCTGATTAATTGGACACTTTCTTTAACAAATTTGATACTCATTTGCTGAAGTTATCGAGCTTCAAATTTTGAAATGTCTCAAAAGTTGTGTGTTGAACACATAAAGTACTATTTTTTTTGGAAATTCAACATCATGCAATCATGATGTGTTGTGACATCTTCAAAATCTCGTCGAGCTGATTAATTGGACACTTTCTTTAACAAATTTGATACTCATTTGCTGAAGTTATCGAGCTTCAAATTTTGAAATGTCTCAAAAGTTGTGTGTTGAACACATAAAGTACTATTTTTTTTGGAAATTCAACATCATGCAATCATGATGTGTTGTGACATCTTCAAAATCTCGTCGAGCTGATTAATTGGACACTTTCTTTAACAAATTTGATACTCATTTGCTGAAGTTATCGAGCTTCAAATTTTGAAAAGTCTCAAAAGTTGTGTGTTGAACACATAAAGTACTATTTTTCTTGGAAATTCAACAAGATGCAATCATGATGTGTTGTGACATCTTCAAAATCTCGTCGAGCTGATTAATTGGACACTTTCTTTAACAAATTTGATACTCATTTGCTGAAGTTATCGAGCTTCAAATTTTGAAAAGTCTCAAAATTTGTGTGTTGAACACATAAAGTACTATTTTTCTTGGAAATTCAACAAGATGCAATCATGATGTGTTGTGACATCTTCAAAATCTCGTCGAGCTGATTAATTAGACACTTTCTTTAACAAATTTGATACTCATTTGCTGAAGTTATCGAGCTTCAAATTTTGAAAATTCTCAAAAGTTGTGTGTTGAACACATAGAGTACTATTTTTCTTGGAAATTCAACAAGATGCAATCATGATGTGTTGTGACATCTTCAAAATCTCGTCGAGCTGATTAAGTGGACACTAATTTAACAAATTTGATACTCATTTGCTGAAGTTATCGAGCTTCAAATTTTGGAAAGTCTCAAACGTTGTGTGTTTGAGCACTAAAAGTACTATTTTTCTTGGAAATTCAACAAGATGCAATCATGATGTGTTGTGACATCTTCAAAATCTCGTCGAGCTGATTAATTGGACACTTTCTTTAACAAATTTGATACTCATTTACTGAAGTTATCCAGCTTCAAATTTTGAAAAGACTCAAAATTTGTGTGTTTGAGCACTAAAAGTACTATTTTTCTTGGAAATTCAACAAGATGCAATCATGATGTGTTGTGACATCTTCAAAATCTCGTCGAGCTGATTAATTGGACACTTTCTTTAACAAATTTGATACTCATTTGCTGAAGTTATCGAGCTTCAAATTTTGAAATGTCTCAAAAGTTGTGTGTTGAACACATAAAGTACTATTTTTTTTGGAAATTCAACATCATGCAATCATGATGTGTTGTGACATCTTCAAAATCTCGTCGAGCTGATTAATTGGACACTTTCTTTAACAAATTTGATACTCATTTGCTGAAGTTATCGAGCTTCAAATTTTGAAATGTCTCAAAAGTTGTGTGTTGAACACATAAAGTACTATTTTTTTTGGAAATTCAACATCATGCAATCATGATGTGTTGTGACATCTTCAAAATCTCGTCGAGCTGATTAATTGGACACTTTCTTTAACAAATTTGGTCCACATTTGCCGAAGTTATCGAGCTTCAAATTTTGAAAAGTCAAAAAAGTTGTGTGTTGAACACATAAAGTACTATTTTTTTTGGAAATTCAACATCATGCAATCATGATGTGTTGTGACATCTTCAAAATCTCGTCGAGCTGATTAATTGGACACTTTCTTTAACAAATTTGATACTCATTTGCTGAAGTTATCGAGCTTCAAAGTTTGAAAAGTCAAAAAAGTTGTGTGTTTGAGCACTAAAAGTACTATTTTTCTTGGAAATTCAACAAGATGCAATCATGATGTGTTGTGACATCTTCAAAATCTCGTCGAGCTGATTTTATTGGACACTTTGTTTAACAAATTTGATACTCATTTGCTGAAGTTATCGAGCTTCAAAGTTTGAAAAGTCAAAAAAGTTGTGTGTTTGAGCACTAAAAGTACTATTTTTCTTGGAAATTCAACAAGATGCAATCATGATGTGTTGTGACATCTTCAAAATCTCGTCGAGCTGATTAATTAGACACTTTCTTTAACAAATTTGATACTCATTTGCTGAAGTTATCGAGCTTCAAATTTTGAAAATTCTCAAAAGTTGTGTGTTGAACACATAGAGTACTATTTTTCTTGGAAATTCAACAAGATGCAATCATGATGTGTTGTGACATCTTCAAAATCTCGTCGAGCTGATTAAGTGGACACTTTCTTTAACAAATTTGATACTCATTTGCTGAAGTTATCGAGCTTCAAATTTTGGAAAGTCTCAAACGTTGTGTGTTTGAGCACTAAAAGTACTATTTTTCTTGGAAATTAAACAAGATGCAATCATGATGTGTTGTGACATCTTCAAAATCTCGTCGAGCTGATTTTATTGGACACTTTCTTTAACAAATTTAATACTCATTTGCTGAAGTTATCGAGCTTCAAAGTTTGAAAAGTCAAAAAAGTTGTGTGTTTGAGCACTAAAAGTACTATTTTTCTCGGAAATTCAACAAGATGCAATCATGATGTGTTGTGACATCTTCAAAATCTCGTCGAGCTGATTTTATTGGACACTTTCTTTAACAAATTTGATACTCATTTGCTGAAGTTATCGAGCTTCAAAGTTTGAAAAGTCAAAAAAGTTGTGTGTTTGAGCACTAAAAGTACTATTTTTCTTGGAAATTCAACAAGATGCAATCATGATGTGTTGTGACATCTTCAAAATCTCGTCGAGCTGATTAATTGGACACTTTCTTTAACAAATTTGATACTCATTTGCTGAAGTTATCGAGCTTCAAATTTTGAAAAGTCTCAAAAGTTGTGTGTTGAACACATAAAGTACTATTTTTCTTGGAAATTCAACAAGATGCAATCATGATGTGTTGTGACATCTTCAAAATCTCGTCGAGCTGATTAATTGGACACTTTCTTTAACAAATTTGATACTCATTTGCTGAAGTTATCGAGCTTCAAATTTTGAAAATTCTCAAAAGTTGTGTGTTGAACACATAGAGTACTATTTTTCTTGGAAATTCAACAAGATGCAATCATGATGTGTTGTGACATCTTCAAAATCTCGTCGAGCTGATTAAGTGGACACTTTCTTTAACAAATTTGATACTCATTTGCTGAAGTTATCGAGCTTCAAATTTTGGAAAGTCTCAAACGTTGTGTGTTTGAGCACTAAAAGTACTATTTTTCTTGGAAATTCAACAAGATGCAATCATGATGTGTTGTGACATCTTCAAAATCTCGTCGAGCTGATTTTATTGGACACTTTCTTTAACAAATTTAATACTCATTTGCTGAAGTTATCGAGCTTCAAAGTTTGAAAAGTCAAAAAAGTTGTGTGTTTGAGCACTAAAAGTACTATTTTTCTTGGAAATTCCACAAGATGCAATCATGATGTGTTGTGACATCTTCAAAATCTCGTCGAGCTGATTAATTGGACACTTTCTTTAACAAATTTGATACTCATTTGCTGAAGTTATCGAGCTTCAAATTTTGAAATGTCTCAAAAGTTGTGTGTTGAACACATAAAGTACTATTTTTTTTGGAAATTCAACATCATGCAATCATGATGTGTTGTGACATCTTCAAAATCTCGTCGAGCTGATTAATTGGACACTTTCTTTAACAAATTTGATACTCATTTGCTGAAGTTATCGAGCTTCAAATTTTGAAATGTCTCAAAAGTTGTGTGTTGAACACATAAAGTACTATTTTTTTTGGAAATTCAACATCATGCAATCATGATGTGTTGTGACATCTTCAAAATCTCGTCGAGCTGATTAATTGGACACTTTCTTTAACAAATTTGATACTCATTTGCTGAAGTTATCGAGCTTCAAATTTTGAAATGTCTCAAAAGTTGTGTGTTGAACACATAAAGTACTATTTTTTTTGGAAATTCAACATCATGCAATCATGATGTGTTGTGACATCTTCAAAATCTCGTCGAGCTGATTAATTGGACACTTTCTTTAACAAATTTGATACTCATTTGCTGAAGTTATCGAGCTTCAAATTTTGAAAAGTCTCAAAAGTTGTGTGTTGAACACATAAAGTACTATTTTTCTTGGAAATTCAACAAGATGCAATCATGATGTGTTGTGACATCTTCAAAATCTCGTCGAGCTGATTAATTGGACACTTTCTTTAACAAATTTGATACTCATTTGCTGAAGTTATCGAGCTTCAAATTTTGAAAAGTCTCAAAATTTGTGTGTTGAACACATAAAGTACTATTTTTCTTGGAAATTCAACAAGATGCAATCATGATGTGTTGTGACATCTTCAAAATCTCGTCGAGCTGATTAATTAGACACTTTCTTTAACAAATTTGATACTCATTTGCTGAAGTTATCGAGCTTCAAATTTTGAAAATTCTCAAAAGTTGTGTGTTGAACACATAGAGTACTATTTTTCTTGGAAATTCAACAAGATGCAATCATGATGTGTTGTGACATCTTCAAAATCTCGTCGAGCTGATTAAGTGGACACTAATTTAACAAATTTGATACTCATTTGCTGAAGTTATCGAGCTTCAAATTTTGGAAAGTCTCAAACGTTGTGTGTTTGAGCACTAAAAGTACTATTTTTCTTGGAAATTCAACAAGATGCAATCATGATGTGTTGTGACATCTTCAAAATCTCGTCGAGCTGATTAATTGGACACTTTCTTTAACAAATTTGATACTCATTTACTGAAGTTATCCAGCTTCAAATTTTGAAAAGACTCAAAATTTGTGTGTTTGAGCACTAAAAGTACTATTTTTCTTGGAAATTCAACAAGATGCAATCATGATGTGTTGTGACATCTTCAAAATCTCGTCGAGCTGATTAATTGGACACTTTCTTTAACAAATTTGATACTCATTTGCTGAAGTTATCGAGCTTCAAATTTTGAAATGTCTCAAAAGTTGTGTGTTGAACACATAAAGTACTATTTTTTTTGGAAATTCAACATCATGCAATCATGATGTGTTGTGACATCTTCAAAATCTCGTCGAGCTGATTAATTGGACACTTTCTTTAACAAATTTGATACTCATTTGCTGAAGTTATCGAGCTTCAAATTTTGAAATGTCTCAAAAGTTGTGTGTTGAACACATAAAGTACTATTTTTTTTGGAAATTCAACATCATGCAATCATGATGTGTTGTGACATCTTCAAAATCTCGTCGAGCTGATTAATTGGACACTTTCTTTAACAAATTTGGTCCACATTTGCCGAAGTTATCGAGCTTCAAATTTTGAAAAGTCAAAAAAGTTGTGTGTTGAACACATAAAGTACTATTTTTTTTGGAAATTCAACATCATGCAATCATGATGTGTTGTGACATCTTCAAAATCTCGTCGAGCTGATTAATTGGACACTTTCTTTAACAAATTTGATACTCATTTGCTGAAGTTATCGAGCTTCAAAGTTTGAAAAGTCAAAAAAGTTGTGTGTTTGAGCACTAAAAGTACTATTTTTCTTGGAAATTCAACAAGATGCAATCATGATGTGTTGTGACATCTTCAAAATCTCGTCGAGCTGATTTTATTGGACACTTTGTTTAACAAATTTGATACTCATTTGCTGAAGTTATCGAGCTTCAAAGTTTGAAAAGTCAAAAAAGTTGTGTGTTTGAGCACTAAAAGTACTATTTTTCTTGGAAATTCAACAAGATGCAATCATGATGTGTTGTGACATCTTCAAAATCTCGTCGAGCTGATTAAGTGGACACTTTCTTTAACAAATTTGATACTCATTTGCTGAAGTTATCGAGCTTCAAAGTTTGAAAAGTCAAAAAAGTTGTGTGTTGAACACATAAAGTACTATTTTTCTTGGAAATTCAA
Organism: Euwallacea fornicatus; assembly: GCF_040115645.1. Lineage (NCBI taxonomy): Eukaryota > Metazoa > Arthropoda > Insecta > Coleoptera > Curculionidae > Euwallacea > Euwallacea fornicatus. The sequence goes on along the minus strand of NW_027096014.1, from coordinate 224,688 downwards.
CAAGATGCAATCATGATGTGTTGTGACATCTTCAAAATCTCGTCGAGCTGATTAATTGGACACTTTCTTTAACAAATTTGATACTCATTTGCTGAAGTTATCGAGCTTCAAATTTTGAAAAGTCTCAAAAGATGTGTGTTGAACACATAAAATACTATTTTTCTTGGAAATTCAACAAGATGCAATCATGATGTGTTGTGACATCTTCAAAATCTCGTCGAGCTGATTAATTGGACACTTTCTTTAACAAATTTGATACTCATTTGCTGAAGTTATCGAGCTTCAAATTTTGAAAAGTCTCAAAAGTTGTGTGTTGAACACATAAAATACTATTTTTCTTGGAAACTCAACAAGATGCAATCATGATGTGTTGTGACATCTTCAAAATCTCGTCGAGCTGATTAAGTGGAAACTTTCTTTAACAAATTTGATACTCATTTGCTGAAGTTATCGAGCTTCAAATTTTGGAAAGTCTCAAAAGTTGTGTGTTTGAGCACTAAAAGTACTATTTTTCTTGGAAATTCAACAAGATGCAATCATGATGTGTTGTGACATCTTCAAAATCTCGTCGAGCTGATTAATTGGACACTTTCTTTAACAAATTTGATACTCATTTGCTGAAGTTATCGAGCTTCAAAGTTTGAAAAGTCAAAAAAGTTGTGTGTTTGAGCACTAAAAGTACTATTTTTCTTGGAAATTCAACAAGATGCAATCATGATGTGTTGTGACATCTTCAAAATCTCGTCGAGCTGATTAATTGGACACTTTCTTTAACAAATTTGATACTCATTTGCTGAAGTTATCGAGCTTCAAATTTTGGAAAGTCTCAAAAGTTGTGTGTTTGAGCACTAAAAGTACTATTTTTCTTGGAAATTCAACAAGATGCAATCATGATGTGTTGTGACATCTTCAAAATCTCGTCGAGCTGATTAATTGGACACTTTCTTTAACAAATTTGATACTCATTTGCTGAAGTTATCGAGCTTCAAAGTTTGAAAAGTCAAAAAAGTTGTGTGTTTGAGCACTAAAAGTACTATTTTTCTTGGAAATTCAACAAGATGCAATCATGATGTGTTGTGACATCTTCAAAATCTCGTCGAGCTGATTTTATTGGACACTTTCTTTAACAAATTTGATACTCATTTGCTGAAGTTATCGAGCTTCAAATTTTGAAAAGTCTCAAAAGTTGTGTGTTGAACACATAAAGTACTATTTTTCTTGGAAATTCAACAAGATGCAATCATGATGTGTTGTGACATCTTCAAAATCTCGTCGAGCTGATTTCATTGGACACTTTCTTTTACAAATTTGATACTCATTTGCCGAAGTTATCGAGCTTCAAAGTTTGAAAAGTCAAAAAAGTTGTGTGTTTGAGCACTAAAAGTACTATTTTTCTTGGAAATTCAACAAGATGCAATCATGATGTGTTGTGACATCTTCAAAATCTCGTCGAGCTGATTAAGTGGACACTTTCTTTAACAAATTTGATACTCATTTGCTGAAGTTATCGAGCTTCAAAGTTTGAAAAGTCAAAAAAGTTGTGTGTTTGAGCACTAAAAGTACTATTTTTCTTGGAAATTCAACAAGATGCAATCATGATGTGTTGTGACATCTTCAAAATCTCGTCGAGCTGATTTTATTGGACACTTTCTTTAACAAATTTGATACTCATTTGCTGAAGTTATCGAGCTTCAAAGTTTGAAAAGTCAAAAAAGTTGTGTGTTTGAGCACTAAAAGTACTATTTTTCTTGGAAATTCAACAAGATGCAATCATGATGTGTTGTGACATCTTCAAAATCTCGTCGAGCTGATTTTATTGGACACTTTCTTTAACAAATTTGATACTCATTTGCTGAAGTTATCGAGCTTCAAATTTTGAAAAGTCTCAAAAGTTGTGTGTTGAACACATAAAGTACTATTTTTCTTGGAAATTCAACAAGATGCAATCATGATGTGTTGTGACATCTTCAAAATCTCGTCGAGCTGATTTCATTGGACACTTTCTTTTACAAATTTGATACTCATTTGCCGAAGTTATCGAGCTTCAAAGTTTGAAAAGTCAAAAAAGTTGTGTGTTTGAGCACTAAAAGTACTATTTTTCTTGGAAATTCAACAAGATGCAATCATGATGTGTTGTGACATCTTCAAAATCTCGTCGAGCTGATTAAGTGGACACTTTCTTTAACAAATTTGATACTCATTTGCTGAAGTTATCGAGCTTCAAATTTTGAAAATTCTCAAAAGTTGTGTGTTGAACACATAAAGTACTATTTTTCTTGGAAATTCAACAAGATGCAATCATGATGTGTTGTGACATCTTCAAAATCTCGTCGAGCTGATTAATTGGACACTTTCTTTAACAAATTTGATACTCATTTGCTGAAGTTATCGAGCTTCAAATTTTGAAAATTCTCAAAAGTTGTGTGTTGAACACATAAAGTACTATTTTTTTTGGAAATTCAACATCATGCAATCATGATGTGTTGTGACATCTTCAAAATCTCGTCGAGCTGATTAATTGGACACTTTCTTTAACAAATTTGATACTCATTTGCTGAAGTTATCGAGCTTCAAATTTTGGAAAGTCAAAAAAGTTGTGTGTTTGAGCACTAAAAGTACTATTTTTCTTGGAAATTCAACAAGATGCAATCATGATGTGTTGTGACATCTTCAAAATCTCGTCGAGCTGATTAATTGGACACTAATTTAACAAATTTGATACTCATTTGCTGAAGTTATCGAGCTTCAAATTTTGAAAAGTCTCAAAAGTTGTGTGTTGAACACATAAAGTACTATTTTTCTTGGAAATTCAACAAGATGCAATCATGATGTGTTGTGACTTCTTCAAAATCTCGTCGAGCTGATTAATTGGACACTAATTTAATAAATTTGATACTCATTTGCTGAAGTTATCGAGCTTCAAATTTTGAAAAGTCTCAAAAGTTGTGTGTTGAACACATAAAGTACTATTTTTCTTGGAAATTCAACAAGATGCAATCATGATGTGTTGTGACATCTTCAAAATCTCGTCGAGCTGATTTCATTGGACACTTTCTTTTACAAACTTGATACTCATTTGCCGAAGTTATCGAGCTTCAAATTTTGAAAAGTCTCAAAAGTTGTGTGTTGAACACATAAAGTACTATTTTTTTTTGGAAATTCAACATCATGCAATCATGATGTGTTGTGACATCTTCAAAATCTCGTCGAGCTGATTAAGTGGACACTTTCTTTAACAAATTTGATACTCATTTGCTGAAGTTATCGAGCTTCAAATTTTGGAAAGTCTCAAAAGTTGTGTGTTTGAGCACTAAAAGTACTATTTTTCTTGGAAATTCAACAAGATGCAATCATGATGTGTTGTGACATCTTCAAAATCTCGTCGAGCTGATTAAGTGGACACTTTCTTTAACAAATTTGATACTCATTTGCTGAAGTTATCGAGCTTCAAAGTTTGAAAAGTCAAAAAAGTTGTGTGTTGAACACATAAAGTACTATTTTTCTTGGAAATTCAACAAGATGCAATCATGATGTGTTGTGACATCTTCAAAATCTCGTCGAGCTGATTAATTGGACACTTTCTTTAACAAATTTGGTCCACATTTGCCGAAGTTATCGAGCTTCAAATTTTGAAAAGTCAAAAAAGTTGTGTGTTTGAGCACTAAAAGTACTATTTTTCTTGGAAATTCAACAAGATGCAATCATGATGTGTTGTGACATCTTCAAAATCTCGTCGAGCTGATTAATTGGACACTAATTTAACAAATTTGATACTCATTTGCTGAAGTTATCGAGCTTCAAATTTTGAAAAGTCTCAAAAGTTGTGTGTTGAACTCATAAAGTACTATTTTTCTTGGAAATTCAACAAGATGCAATCATGATGTGTTGTGACTTCTTCAAAATCTCGTCGAGCTGATTAATTGGACACTAATTTAATAAATTTGATACTCATTTGCTGAAGTTATCGAGCTTCAAAGTTTGAAAAGTCAAAAAAGTTGTGTGTTTGAGCACTAAAAGTACTATTTTTCTTGGAAATTCAACAAGATGCAATCATGATGTGTTGTGACATCTTCAAAATCTCGTCGAGCTGATTTTATTGGACACTTTCTTTAACAAATTTGATACTCATTTGCTGAAGTTATCGAGCTTCAAATTTTGAAAAGTCTCCAAAGTTGTGTGTTGAACACATAAAGTACTATTTTTCTTGGAAATTCAACAAGATGCAATCATGATGTGTTGTGACATCTTCAAAATCTCGTCGAGCTGATTTCATTGGACACTTTCTTTTACAAATTTGATACTCATTTGCCGAAGTTATCGAGCTTCAAATTTTGAAAAGTCTCAAAAGTTGTGTGTTGAACACATAAAGTACTATTTTTTTTGGAAATTCAACATCATGCAATCATGATGTGTTGTGACATCTTCAAAATCTCGTCGAGCTGATTTTATTGGACACTTTCTTTAACAAATTTGATACTCATTTGCTGAAGTTATCGAGCTTCAAATTTTGAAAAGTCTCAAAAGTTGTGTGTTGAACACATAAAGTACTATTTTTCTTGGAAATTCAACAAGATGCAATCATGATGTGTTGTGACTTCTTCAAAATCTCGTCGAGCTGATTAATTGGACACTTTCTTTAACAAATTTGATACTCATTTGCTGAAGTTATCGAGCTTCAAATTTTGAAAAGTCTCAAAAGTTGTGTGTTGAACACATAAAGTACTATTTTTCTTGGAAATTCAACAAGATGCAATCATGATGTGTTGTGACATCTTCAAAATCTCGTCGAGCTGATTAATTGGACACTTTCTTTAACAAATTTGATACTCATTTGCTGAAGTTATCGAGCTTCAAATTTTGAAAATTCTCAAAAGTTGTGTGTTGAACACATAGAGTACTATTTTTCTTGGAAATTCAACAAGATGCAATCATGATGTGTTGTGACATCTTCAAAATCTCGTCGAGCTGATTAAGTGGACACTTTCTTTAACAAATTTGATACTCATTTGCTGAAGTTATCGAGCTTCAAATTTTGGAAAGTCTCAAACGTTGTGTGTTTGAGCACTAAAAGTACTATTTTTCTTGGAAATTCAACAAGATGCAATCATGATGTGTTGTGACATCTTCAAAATCTCGTCGAGCTGATTTTATTGGACACTTTCTTTAACAAATTTAATACTCATTTGCTGAAGTTATCGAGCTTCAAAGTTTGAAAAGTCAAAAAAGTTGTGTGTTTGAGCACTAAAAGTACTATTTTTCTTGGAAATTCAACAAGATGCAATCATGATGTGTTGTGACATCTTCAAAATCTCGTCGAGCTGATTAAGTGGACACTTTCTTTAACAAATTTGATACTCATTTGCTGAAGTTATCGAGCTTCAAAGTTTGAAAAGTCAAAAAATTTGTGTGTTGAACACATAAAGTACTATTTTTCTTGGAAATTCAACAAGATGCAATCATGATGTGTTGTGACATCTTCAAAATCTCGTCGAGCTGATTAATTGGACACTAATTTAACAAATTTGATACTCATTTGCCGAAGTTATCGAGCTTCAAATTTTGGAAAGTCTCAAAAGTTGTGTGTTTGAGCACTAAAAGTACTATTTTTCTTGGAAATTCAACAAGATGCAATCATGATGTGTTGTGACATCTTCAAAATCTCGTCGAGCTGATTAATTGGACACTTTCTTTAACAAATTTGACACTCATTTACTGAAGTTATCCAGCTTCAAATTTTGAAAAGACTCAAAATTTGTGTGTTTGAGCACTAAAAGTACTATTTTTCTTGGAAATTCAACAAGATGCAATCATGATGTGTTGTGACATCTTCAAAATCTCGTCGAGCTGATTAATTGGACACTTTCTTTAACAAATTTGATACTCATTTGCTGAAGTTATCGAGCTTCAAATTTTGGAAAGTCTCAAAAGTTGTGTGTTTGAGCACTAAAAGTACTATTTTTCTTGGAAATTCAACAAGATGCAATCATGATGTGTTGTGACATCTTCAAAATCTCGTCGAGCTGATTAATTGGACACTTTCTTTAACAAATTTGATACTCATTTGCTGAAGTTATCGAGCTTCAAAGTTTGAAAAGTCAAAAAAGTTGTGTGTTTGAGCACTAAAAGTACGATTTTTCTTGGAAATTCAACAAGATGCAATCATGATGTGTTGTGACATCTTCAAAATCTCGTCGAGCTGATTAAGTGGACACTTTCTTTAACAAATTTGATACTCATTTGCTGAAGTTATCGAGCTTCAAAGTTTGAAAAGTCAAAAAAGTTGTGTGTTTGAGCACTAAAAGTACTATTTTTCTTGGAAATTCAACAAGATGCAATCATGATGTGTTGTGACATCTTCAAAATCTCGTCGAGCTGATTAATTGGACACTTTCTTTAACAAATTTGATACTCATTTGCTGAAGTTATCGAGCTTCAAAGTTTGAAAAGTCAAAAAAGTTGTGTGTTTGAGCACTAAAAGTACTATTTTTCTTGGAAATTCAACAAGATGCAATCATGATGTGTTGTGACATCTTCAAAATCTCGTCGAGCTGATTAATTGGACACTTTCTTTAACAAATTTGACACTCATTTACTGAAGTTATCCAGCTTCAAATTTTGAAAAGACTCAAAATTTGTGTGTTTGAGCACTAAAAGTACTATTTTTCTTGGAAATTCAACAAGATGCAATCATGATGTGTTGTGACATCTTCAAAATCTCGTCGAGCTGATTAATTGGACACTTTCTTTAACAAATTTGATACTCATTTGCTGAAGTTATCGAGCTTCAAATTTTGGAAAGTCTCAAAAGTTGTGTGTTTGAGCACTAAAAGTACTATTTTTCTTGGAAATTCAACAAGATGCAATCATGATGTGTTGTGACATCTTCAAAATCTCGTCGAGCTGATTAATTGGACACTTTCTTTAACAAATTTGATACTCATTTGCTGAAGTTATCGAGCTTCAAAGTTTGAAAAGTCAAAAAAGTTGTGTGTTTGAGCACTAAAAGTACGATTTTTCTTGGAAATTCAACAAGATGCAATCATGATGTGTTGTGACATCTTCAAAATCTCGTCGAGCTGATTAAGTGGACACTTTCTTTAACAAATTTGATACTCATTTGCTGAAGTTATCGAGCTTCAAATTTTGAAAAGTCTCCAAAGTTGTGTGTTGAACACATAAAGTACTATTTTTCTTGGAAATTCAACAAGATGCAATCATGATGTGTTGTGACATCTTCAAAATCTCGTCGAGCTGATTTCATTGGACACTTTCTTTTACAAATTTGATACTCATTTGCCGAAGTTATCGAGCTTCAAATTTTGAAAAGTCTCAAAAGTTGTGTGTTGAACACATAGAGTACTATTTTTCTTGGAAATTCAACAAGATGCAATCATGATGTGTTGTGACATCTTCAAAATCTCGTCGAGCTGATTAAGTGGACACTTTCTTTAACAAATTTGATACTCATTTGCTGAAGTTATCGAGCTTCAAATTTTGGAAAGTCTCAAACGTTGTGTGTTTGAGCACTAAAAGTACTATTTTTCTTGGAAATTAAACAAGATGCAATCATGATGTGTTGTGACATCTTCAAAATCTCGTCGAGCTGATTTTATTGGACACTTTCTTTAACAAATTTAATACTCATTTGCTGAAGTTATCGAGCTTCAATGTTTGAAAAGTCAAAAAAGTTGTGTGTTTGAGCACTAAAAGTACTATTTTTCTCGGAAATTCAACAAGATGCAATCATGATGTGTTGTGACATCTTCAAAATCTCGTCGAGCTGATTTTATTGGACACTTTCTTTAACAAATTTGATACTCATTTGCTGAAGTTATCGAGCTTCAAAGTTTGAAAAGTCAAAAAAGTTGTGTGTTTGAGCACTAAAAGTACTATGTTTCTTGGAAATTCAACAAGATGCAATCATGATGTGTTGTGACATCTTCAAAATCTCGTCGAGCTGATTAATTGGACACTTTCTTTAACAAATTTGATACTCATTTGCTGAAGTTATCGAGCTTCAAATTTTGAAAAGTCTCAAAAGTTGTGTGTTGAACACATAAAGTACTATTTTTCTTGGAAATTCAACAAGATGCAATCATGATGTGTTGTGACATCTTCAAAATCTCGTCGAGCTGATTAAGTGGACACTTTCTTTAACAAATTTGATACTCATTTGCTGAAGTTATCGAGCTTCAAAGTTTGAAAAGTCAAAAAATTTGTGTGTTGAACACATAAAGTACTATTTTTCTTGGAAATTCAACAAGATGCAATCATGATGTGTTGTGACATCTTCAAAATCTCGTCGAGCTGATTAATTGGACACTAATTTAACAAATTTGATACTCATTTGCCGAAGTTATCGAGCTTCAAATTTTGGAAAGTCTCAAAAGTTGTGTGTTTGAGCACTAAAAGTACTATTTTTCTTGGAAATTCAACAAGATGCAATCATGATGTGTTGTGACATCTTCAAAATCTCGTCGAGCTGATTAATTGGACACTTTCTTTAACAAATTTGACACTCATTTACTGAAGTTATCCAGCTTCAAATTTTGAAAAGACTCAAAATTTGTGTGTTTGAGCACTAAAAGTACTATTTTTCTTGGAAATTCAACAAGATGCAATCATGATGTGTTGTGACATCTTCAAAATCTCGTCGAGCTGATTAATTGGACACTTTCTTTAACAAATTTGATACTCATTTGCTGAAGTTATCGAGCTTCAAATTTTGGAAAGTCTCAAAAGTTGTGTGTTTGAGCACTAAAAGTACTATTTTTCTTGGAAATTCAACAAGATGCAATCATGATGTGTTGTGACATCTTCAAAATCTCGTCGAGCTGATTAATTGGACACTTTCTTTAACAAATTTGATACTCATTTGCTGAAGTTATCGAGCTTCAAAGTTTGAAAAGTCAAAAAAGTTGTGTGTTTGAGCACTAAAAGTACTATTTTTCTTGGAAATTCAACAAGATGCAATCATGATGTGTTGTGACATCTTCAAAATCTCGTCGAGCTGATTAAGTGGACACTTTCTTTAACAAATTTGATACTCATTTGCTGAAGTTATCGAGCTTCAAAGTTTGAAAAGTCAAAAAAGTTGTGTGTTTGAGCACTAAAAGTACTATTTTTCTTGGAAATTCAACAAGATGCAATCATGATGTGTTGTGACATCTTCAAAATCTCGTCGAGCTGATTAATTGGACACTTTCTTTAACAAATTTGATACTCATTTGCTGAAGTTATCGAGCTTCAAAGTTTGAAAAGTCAAAAAAGTTGTGTGTTTGAGCACTAAAAGTACTATTTTTCTTGGAAATTCAACAAGATGCAATCATGATGTGTTGTGACATCTTCAAAATCTCGTCGAGCTGATTAAGTGGACACTTTCTTTAACAAATTTGATACTCATTTGCTGAAGTTATCGAGCTTCAAAGTTTGAAAAGTCAAAAAAGTTGTGTGTTTGAGCACTAAAAGTACTATTTTTCTTGGAAATTCAACAAGATGCAATCATGATGTGTTGTGACATCTTCAAAATCTCGTCGAGCTGATTAATTGGACACTAATTTAACAAATCTGATACTCATTTGCCGAAGTTATCGAGCTTCAAAGTTTGAAAGATAAAAAATTTGTGTGTTGAATACATAAAGTACTATTTTTCTTGGAAATGCAACAAGATGCAATCATGATGTGTTGTGAGATCTTCAAAATCTCGTCGAGCTGATTAATTGGACACTTTCTTTAACAAATTTGATACTCATTTGCTGAAGTTATCGAGCTTCAAATTTTGAAAAGTCTCAAAAGTTGTGTGTTGAACACATAAAGTACTATTTTTCTTGGAAATTCAACAAGATGCAATCATGATGTGTTGTGACATCTTCAAAATCTCGTCGAGCTGATTAATTAGACACTTTCTTTAACAAATTTGATACTCATTTGCTGAAGTTATCGAGCTTCAAATTTTGGAAAGTCTCAAAAGTTGTGTGTTTGAGCACTAAAAGTACTATTTTTCTTGGAAATTCAACAAGATGCAATCATGATGTGTTGTGACATCTTCAAAATCTCGTCGAGCTGATTAATTGGACACTTTCTTTAACAAATTTGATACTCATTTGCTGAAGTTATCGAGCTTCAAATTTTGAAAAGTCTCAAAAGTTGTGTGTTGAACACATAAAGTACTATTTTTCTTGGAAATTCAACAAGATGCAATCATGATGTGTTGTGACATCTTCAAAATCTCGTCGAGCTGATTAATTAGACACTTTCTTTAACAAATTTGATACTCATTTGCTGAAGTTATCGAGCTTCAAATTTTGAAAATTCTCAAAAGTTGTGTGTTGAACACATAGAGTACTATTTTTCTTGGAAATTCAACAAGATGCAATCATGATGTGTTGTGACATCTTCAAAATCTCGTCGAGCTGATTAAGTGGACACTTTCTTTAACAAATTTGATACTCATTTGCTGAAGTTATCGAGCTTCAAATTTTGGAAAGTCTCAAACGTTGTGTGTTTGAGCACTAAAAGTACTATTTTTCTTGGAAATTAAACAAGATGCAATCATGATGTGTTGTGACATCTTCAAAATCTCGTCGAGCTGATTTTATTGGACACTTTCTTTAACAAATTTAATACTCATTTGCTGAAGTTATCGAGCTTCAAAGTTTGAAAAGTCAAAAAAGTTGTGTGTTTGAGCACTAAAAGTACTATTTTTCTCGGAAATTCAACAAGATGCAATCATGATGTGTTGTGACATCTTCAAAATCTCGTCGAGCTGATTTTATTGGACACTTTCTTTAACAAATTTGATACTCATTTGCTGAAGTTATCGAGCTTCAAAGTTTGAAAAGTCAAAAAAGTTGTGTGTTTGAGCACTAAAAGTACTATTTTTCTTGGAAATTCAACAAGATGCAATCATGATGTGTTGTGACATCTTCAAAATCTCGTCGAGCTGATTAATTGGACACTTTCTTTAACAAATTTGATACTCATTTGCTGAAGTTATCGAGCTTCAAATTTTGAAAAGTCTCAAAAGTTGTGTGTTGAACACATAAAGTACTATTTTTCTTGGAAATTCAACAAGATGCAATCATGATGTGTTGTGACATCTTCAAAATCTCGTCGAGCTGATTAATTGGACACTTTCTTTAACAAATTTGATACTCATTTGCTGAAGTTATCGAGCTTCAAATTTTGAAAATTCTCAAAAGTTGTGTGTTGAACACATAGAGTACTATTTTTCTTGGAAATTCAACAAGATGCAATCATGATGTGTTGTGACATCTTCAAAATCTCGTCGAGCTGATTAAGTGGACACTTTCTTTAACAAATTTGATACTCATTTGCTGAAGTTATCGAGCTTCAAATTTTGGAAAGTCTCAAACGTTGTGTGTTTGAGCACTAAAAGTACTATTTTTCTTGGAAATTCAACAAGATGCAATCATGATGTGTTGTGACATCTTCAAAATCTCGTCGAGCTGATTTTATTGGACACTTTCTTTAACAAATTTAATACTCATTTGCTGAAGTTATCGAGCTTCAAAGTTTGAAAAGTCAAAAAAGTTGTGTGTTTGAGCACTAAAAGTACTATTTTTCTTGGAAATTCCACAAGATGCAATCATGATGTGTTGTGACATCTTCAAAATCTCGTCGAGCTGATTAATTGGACACTTTCTTTAACAAATTTGATACTCATTTGCTGAAGTTATCGAGCTTCAAATTTTGAAATGTCTCAAAAGTTGTGTGTTGAACACATAAAGTACTATTTTTTTTGGAAATTCAACATCATGCAATCATGATGTGTTGTGACATCTTCAAAATCTCGTCGAGCTGATTAATTGGACACTTTCTTTAACAAATTTGATACTCATTTGCTGAAGTTATCGAGCTTCAAATTTTGAAATGTCTCAAAAGTTGTGTGTTGAACACATAAAGTACTATTTTTTTTGGAAATTCAACATCATGCAATCATGATGTGTTGTGACATCTTCAAAATCTCGTCGAGCTGATTAATTGGACACTTTCTTTAACAAATTTGATACTCATTTGCTGAAGTTATCGAGCTTCAAATTTTGAAATGTCTCAAAAGTTGTGTGTTGAACACATAAAGTACTATTTTTTTTGGAAATTCAACATCATGCAATCATGATGTGTTGTGACATCTTCAAAATCTCGTCGAGCTGATTAATTGGACACTTTCTTTAACAAATTTGATACTCATTTGCTGAAGTTATCGAGCTTCAAAGTTTGAAAAGTCAAAAAAGTTGTGTGTTTGAGCACTAAAAGTACTATTTTTCTTGGAAATTCAACAAGATGCAATCATGATGTGTTGTGACATCTTCAAAATCTCGTCGAGCTGATTAAGTGGACACTTTCTTTAACAAATTTGATACTCATTTGCTGAAGTTATCGAGCTTCAAAGTTTGAAAAGTCAAAAAAGTTGTGTGTTGAACACATAAAGTACTATTTTTCTTGGAAATTCAACAAGATGCAATCATGATGTGTTGTGACATCTTCAAAATCTCGTCGAGCTGATTAATTGGACACTTTCTTTAACAAATTTGATACTCATTTGCTGAAGTTATCGAGCTTCAAATTTTGAAAAGTCTCAAAAGATGTGTGTTGAACACATAAAATACTATTTTTCTTGGAAATTCAACAAGATGCAATCATGATGTGTTGTGACATCTTCAAAATCTCGTCGAGCTGATTTTATTGGACACTTTGTTTAACAAATTTGATACTCATTTGCTGAAGTTATCGAGCTTCAAAGTTTGAAAAGTCAAAAAAGTTGTGTGTTTGAGCACTAAAAGTACTATTTTTCTTGGAAATTCAACAAGATGCAATCATGATGTGTTGTGACATCTTCAAAATCTCGTCGAGCTGATTAAGTGGACACTTTCTTTAACAAATTTGATACTCATTTGCTGAAGTTATCGAGCTTCAAAGTTTGAAAAGTCAAAAAAGTTGTGTGTTGAACACATAAAGTACTATTTTTCTTGGAAATTCAACAAGATGCAATCATGATGTGTTGTGACATCTTCAAAATCTCGTCGAGCTGATTAATTGGACACTTTCTTTAACAAATTTGATACTCATTTGCTGAAGTTATCGAGCTTCAAATTTTGAAAAGTCTCAAAAGATGTGTGTTGAACACATAAAATACTATTTTTCTTGGAAATTCAACAAGATGCAATCATGATGTGTTGTGACATCTTCAAAATCTCGTCGAGCTGATTAATTGGACACTTTCTTTAACAAATTTGATACTCATTTGCTGAAGTTATCGAGCTTCAAATTTTGAAAAGTCTCAAAAGTTGTGTGTTGAACACATAAAATACTATTTTTCTTGGAAACTCAACAAGATGCAATCATGATGTGTTGTGACATCTTCAAAATCTCGTCGAGCTGATTAAGTGGAAACTTTCTTTAACAAATTTGATACTCATTTGCTGAAGTTATCGAGCTTCAAATTTTGGAAAGTCTCAAAAGTTGTGTGTTGAACACATAAAGTACTATTTTTCTTGGAAATTCAACAAGATGCAATCATGATGTGTTGTGACTTCTTCAAAATCTCGTCGAGCTGATTTCATTGGACACTTTCTTTTACAAATTTGATACTCATTTGCCGAAGTTATCGAGCTTCAAATTTTGAAAAGTCTCAAAAGTTGTGTGTTTGAGCACTAAAAGTACTATTTTTTTTGGAAATTCAACATCATGCAATCATGATGTGTTGTGACATCTTCAAAATCTCGTCGAGCTGATTAATTGGACACTTTCTTTAACAAATTTGGTCCACATTTGCCGAAGTTATCGAGCTTCAAAGTTTGAAAAGTCAAAAAAGTTGTGTGTTTGAGCACTAAAAGTACTATTTTTCTTGGAAATTCAACAAGATGCAATCATGATGTGTTGTGACATCTTCAAAATCTCGTCGAGCTGATTTTATTGGACACTTTCTTTAACAAATTTGATACTCATTTGCTGAAGTTATCGAGCTTCAAATTTTGAAAAGTCTCAAAAGTTGTGTGTTGAACACATAAAGTACTATTTTTCTTGGAAATTCAACAAGATGCAATCATGATGTGTTGTGACATCTTCAAAATCTCGTCGAGCTGATTTCATTGGACACTTTCTTTTACAAATTTGATACTCATTTGCCGAAGTTATCGAGCTTCAAAGTTTGAAAAGTCAAAAAAGTTGTGTGTTTGAGCACTAAAAGTACTATTTTTCTTGGAAATTCAACAAGATGCAATCATGATGTGTTGTGACATCTTCAAAATCTCGTCGAGCTGATTAAGTGGACACTTTCTTTAACAAATTTGATACTCATTTGCTGAAGTTATCGAGCTTCAAATTTTGAAAATTCTCAAAAGTTGTGTGTTGAACACATAAAGTACTATTTTTCTTGGAAATTCAACAAGATGCAATCATGATGTGTTGTGACATCTTCAAAATCTCGTCGAGCTGATTAATTGGACACTTTCTTTAACAAATTTGATACTCATTTGCTGAAGTTATCGAGCTTCAAATTTTGAAAATTCTCAAAAGTTGTGTGTTGAACACATAAAGTACTATTTTTTTTGGAAATTCAACATCATGCAATCATGATGTGTTGTGACATCTTCAAAATCTCGTCGAGCTGATTAATTGGACACTTTCTTTAACAAATTTGATACTCATTTGCTGAAGTTATCGAGCTTCAAATTTTGGAAAGTCAAAAAAGTTGTGTGTTTGAGCACTAAAAGTACTATTTTTCTTGGAAATTCAACAAGATGCAATCATGATGTGTTGTGACATCTTCAAAATCTCGTCGAGCTGATTAATTGGACACTAATTTAACAAATTTGATACTCATTTGCTGAAGTTATCGAGCTTCAAATTTTGAAAAGTCTCAAAAGTTGTGTGTTGAACACATAAAGTACTATTTTTCTTGGAAATTCAACAAGATGCAATCATGATGTGTTGTGACTTCTTCAAAATCTCGTCGAGCTGATTAATTGGACACTAATTTAATAAATTTGATACTCATTTGCTGAAGTTATCGAGCTTCAAATTTTGAAAAGTCTCAAAAGTTGTGTGTTGAACACATAAAGTACTATTTTTCTTGGAAATTCAACAAGATGCAATCATGATGTGTTGTGACATCTTCAAAATCTCGTCGAGCTGATTTCATTGGACACTTTCTTTTACAAACTTGATACTCATTTGCCGAAGTTATCGAGCTTCAAATTTTGAAAAGTCTCAAAAGTTGTGTGTTGAACACATAAAGTACTATTTTTTTTTGGAAATTCAACATCATGCAATCATGATGTGTTGTGACATCTTCAAAATCTCGTCGAGCTGATTAAGTGGACACTTTCTTTAACAAATTTGATACTCATTTGCTGAAGTTATCGAGCTTCAAATTTTGGAAAGTCTCAAAAGTTGTGTGTTTGAGCACTAAAAGTACTATTTTTCTTGGAAATTCAACAAGATGCAATCATGATGTGTTGTGACATCTTCAAAATCTCGTCGAGCTGATTAAGTGGACACTTTCTTTAACAAATTTGATACTCATTTGCTGAAGTTATCGAGCTTCAAAGTTTGAAAAGTCAAAAAAGTTGTGTGTTGAACACATAAAGTACTATTTTTCTTGGAAATTCAACAAGATGCAATCATGATGTGTTGTGACATCTTCAAAATCTCGTCGAGCTGATTAATTGGACACTTTCTTTAACAAATTTGGTCCACATTTGCCGAAGTTATCGAGCTTCAAATTTTGAAAAGTCAAAAAAGTTGTGTGTTTGAGCACTAAAAGTACTATTTTTCTTGGAAATTCAACAAGATGCAATCATGATGTGTTGTGACATCTTCAAAATCTCGTCGAGCTGATTAATTGGACACTAATTTAACAAATTTGATACTCATTTGCTGAAGTTATCGAGCTTCAAATTTTGAAAAGTCTCAAAAGTTGTGTGTTGAACTCATAAAGTACTATTTTTCTTGGAAATTCAACAAGATGCAATCATGATGTGTTGTGACTTCTTCAAAATCTCGTCGAGCTGATTAATTGGACACTAATTTAATAAATTTGATACTCATTTGCTGAAGTTATCGAGCTTCAAAGTTTGAAAAGTCAAAAAAGTTGTGTGTTTGAGCACTAAAAGTACTATTTTTCTTGGAAATTCAACAAGATGCAATCATGATGTGTTGTGACATCTTCAAAATCTCGTCGAGCTGATTTTATTGGACACTTTCTTTAACAAATTTGATACTCATTTGCTGAAGTTATCGAGCTTCAAATTTTGAAAAGTCTCCAAAGTTGTGTGTTGAACACATAAAGTACTATTTTTCTTGGAAATTCAACAAGATGCAATCATGATGTGTTGTGACATCTTCAAAATCTCGTCGAGCTGATTTCATTGGACACTTTCTTTTACAAATTTGATACTCATTTGCCGAAGTTATCGAGCTTCAAATTTTGAAAAGTCTCAAAAGTTGTGTGTTGAACACATAAAGTACTATTTTTTTTGGAAATTCAACATCATGCAATCATGATGTGTTGTGACATCTTCAAAATCTCGTCGAGCTGATTAATTGGACACTTTCTTTAACAAATTTGATACTCATTTGCTGAAGTTATCGAGCTTCAAATTTTGAAATGTCTCAAAAGTTGTGTGTTGAACACATAAAGTACTATTTTTTTTGGAAATTCAACATCATGCAATCATGATGTGTTGTGACATCTTCAAAATCTCGTCGAGCTGATTAATTGGACACTTTCTTTAACAAATTTGATACTCATTTGCTGAAGTTATCGAGCTTCAAATTTTGAAATGTCTCAAAAGTTGTGTGTTGAACACATAAAGTACTATTTTTTTTGGAAATTCAACATCATGCAATCATGATGTGTTGTGACATCTTCAAAATCTCGTCGAGCTGATTAATTGGACACTTTCTTTAACAAATTTGATACTCATTTGCTGAAGTTATCGAGCTTCAAAGTTTGAAAAGTCAAAAAAGTTGTGTGTTTGAGCACTAAAAGTACTATTTTTCTTGGAAATTCAACAAGATGCAATCATGATGTGTTGTGACATCTTCAAAATCTCGTCGAGCTGATTAAGTGGACACTTTCTTTAACAAATTTGATACTCATTTGCTGAAGTTATCGAGCTTCAAAGTTTGAAAAGTCAAAAAAGTTGTGTGTTGAACACATAAAGTACTATTTTTCTTGGAAATTCAACAAGATGCAATCATGATGTGTTGTGACATCTTCAAAATCTCGTCGAGCTGATTAATTGGACACTTTCTTTAACAAATTTGATACTCATTTGCTGAAGTTATCGAGCTTCAAATTTTGAAAAGTCTCAAAAGATGTGTGTTGAACACATAAAATACTATTTTTCTTGGAAATTCAACAAGATGCAATCATGATGTGTTGTGACATCTTCAAAATCTCGTCGAGCTGATTTTATTGGACACTTTGTTTAACAAATTTGATACTCATTTGCTGAAGTTATCGAGCTTCAAAGTTTGAAAAGTCAAAAAAGTTGTGTGTTTGAGCACTAAAAGTACTATTTTTCTTGGAAATTCAACAAGATGCAATCATGATGTGTTGTGACATCTTCAAAATCTCGTCGAGCTGATTAAGTGGACACTTTCTTTAACAAATTTGATACTCATTTGCTGAAGTTATCGAGCTTCAAAGTTTGAAAAGTCAAAAAAGTTGTGTGTTGAACACATAAAGTACTATTTTTCTTGGAAATTCAACAAGATGCAATCATGATGTGTTGTGACATCTTCAAAATCTCGTCGAGCTGATTAATTGGACACTTTCTTTAACAAATTTGATACTCATTTGCTGAAGTTATCGAGCTTCAAATTTTGAAAAGTCTCAAAAGATGTGTGTTGAACACATAAAATACTATTTTTCTTGGAAATTCAACAAGATGCAATCATGATGTGTTGTGACATCTTCAAAATCTCGTCGAGCTGATTAATTGGACACTTTCTTTAACAAATTTGATACTCATTTGCTGAAGTTATCGAGCTTCAAATTTTGAAAAGTCTCAAAAGTTGTGTGTTGAACACATAAAATACTATTTTTCTTGGAAACTCAACAAGATGCAATCATGATGTGTTGTGACATCTTCAAAATCTCGTCGAGCTGATTAAGTGGAAACTTTCTTTAACAAATTTGATACTCATTTGCTGAAGTTATCGAGCTTCAAATTTTGGAAAGTCTCAAAAGTTGTGTGTTTGAGCACTAAAAGTACTATTTTTCTTGGAAATTCAACAAGATGCAATCATGATGTGTTGTGACATCTTCAAAATCTCGTCGAGCTGATTAATTGGACACTTTCTTTAACAAATTTGATACTCATTTGCTGAAGTTATCGAGCTTCAAAGTTTGAAAAGTCAAAAAAGTTGTGTGTTTGAGCACTAAAAGTACTATTTTTCTTGGAAATTCAACAAGATGCAATCATGATGTGTTGTGACATCTTCAAAATCTCGTCGAGCTGATTAATTGGACACTTTCTTTAACAAATTTGATACTCATTTGCTGAAGTTATCGAGCTTCAAATTTTGGAAAGTCTCAAAAGTTGTGTGTTTGAGCACTAAAAGTACTATTTTTCTTGGAAATTCAACAAGATGCAATCATGATGTGTTGTGACATCTTCAAAATCTCGTCGAGCTGATTAATTGGACACTTTCTTTAACAAATTTGATACTCATTTGCTGAAGTTATCGAGCTTCAAAGTTTGAAAAGTCAAAAAAGTTGTGTGTTTGAGCACTAAAAGTACTATTTTTCTTGGAAATTCAACAAGATGCAATCATGATGTGTTGTGACATCTTCAAAATCTCGTCGAGCTGATTTTATTGGACACTTTCTTTAACAAATTTGATACTCATTTGCTGAAGTTATCGAGCTTCAAATTTTGAAAAGTCTCAAAAGTTGTGTGTTGAACACATAAAGTACTATTTTTCTTGGAAATTCAACAAGATGCAATCATGATGTGTTGTGACATCTTCAAAATCTCGTCGAGCTGATTTCATTGGACACTTTCTTTTACAAATTTGATACTCATTTGCCGAAGTTATCGAGCTTCAAAGTTTGAAAAGTCAAAAAAGTTGTGTGTTTGAGCACTAAAAGTACTATTTTTCTTGGAAATTCAACAAGATGCAATCATGATGTGTTGTGACATCTTCAAAATCTCGTCGAGCTGATTAAGTGGACACTTTCTTTAACAAATTTGATACTCATTTGCTGAAGTTATCGAGCTTCAAAGTTTGAAAAGTCAAAAAAGTTGTGTGTTTGAGCACTAAAAGTACTATTTTTCTTGGAAATTCAACAAGATGCAATCATGATGTGTTGTGACATCTTCAAAATCTCGTCGAGCTGATTTTATTGGACACTTTCTTTAACAAATTTGATACTCATTTGCTGAAGTTATCGAGCTTCAAAGTTTGAAAAGTCAAAAAAGTTGTGTGTTTGAGCACTAAAAGTACTATTTTTCTTGGAAATTCAACAAGATGCAATCATGATGTGTTGTGACATCTTCAAAATCTCGTCGAGCTGATTTTATTGGACACTTTCTTTAACAAATTTGATACTCATTTGCTGAAGTTATCGAGCTTCAAATTTTGAAAAGTCTCAAAAGTTGTGTGTTGAACACATAAAGTACTATTTTTCTTGGAAATTCAACAAGATGCAATCATGATGTGTTGTGACATCTTCAAAATCTCGTCGAGCTGATTTCATTGGACACTTTCTTTTACAAATTTGATACTCATTTGCCGAAGTTATCGAGCTTCAAAGTTTGAAAAGTCAAAAAAGTTGTGTGTTTGAGCACTAAAAGTACTATTTTTCTTGGAAATTCAACAAGATGCAATCATGATGTGTTGTGACATCTTCAAAATCTCGTCGAGCTGATTAAGTGGACACTTTCTTTAACAAATTTGATACTCATTTGCTGAAGTTATCGAGCTTCAAATTTTGAAAATTCTCAAAAGTTGTGTGTTGAACACATAAAGTACTATTTTTCTTGGAAATTCAACAAGATGCAATCATGATGTGTTGTGACATCTTCAAAATCTCGTCGAGCTGATTAATTGGACACTTTCTTTAACAAATTTGATACTCATTTGCTGAAGTTATCGAGCTTCAAATTTTGAAAATTCTCAAAAGTTGTGTGTTGAACACATAAAGTACTATTTTTTTTGGAAATTCAACATCATGCAATCATGATGTGTTGTGACATCTTCAAAATCTCGTCGAGCTGATTAATTGGACACTTTCTTTAACAAATTTGATACTCATTTGCTGAAGTTATCGAGCTTCAAATTTTGGAAAGTCAAAAAAGTTGTGTGTTTGAGCACTAAAAGTACTATTTTTCTTGGAAATTCAACAAGATGCAATCATGATGTGTTGTGACATCTTCAAAATCTCGTCGAGCTGATTAATTGGACACTAATTTAACAAATTTGATACTCATTTGCTGAAGTTATCGAGCTTCAAATTTTGAAAAGTCTCAAAAGTTGTGTGTTGAACACATAAAGTACTATTTTTCTTGGAAATTCAACAAGATGCAATCATGATGTGTTGTGACTTCTTCAAAATCTCGTCGAGCTGATTAATTGGACACTAATTTAATAAATTTGATACTCATTTGCTGAAGTTATCGAGCTTCAAATTTTGAAAAGTCTCAAAAGTTGTGTGTTGAACACATAAAGTACTATTTTTCTTGGAAATTCAACAAGATGCAATCATGATGTGTTGTGACATCTTCAAAATCTCGTCGAGCTGATTTCATTGGACACTTTCTTTTACAAACTTGATACTCATTTGCCGAAGTTATCGAGCTTCAAATTTTGAAAAGTCTCAAAAGTTGTGTGTTGAACACATAAAGTACTATTTTTTTTTGGAAATTCAACATCATGCAATCATGATGTGTTGTGACATCTTCAAAATCTCGTCGAGCTGATTAAGTGGACACTTTCTTTAACAAATTTGATACTCATTTGCTGAAGTTATCGAGCTTCAAATTTTGGAAAGTCTCAAAAGTTGTGTGTTTGAGCACTAAAAGTACTATTTTTCTTGGAAATTCAACAAGATGCAATCATGATGTGTTGTGACATCTTCAAAATCTCGTCGAGCTGATTTCATTGGACACTTTCTTTTACAAATTTGATACTCATTTGCCGAAGTTATCGAGCTTCAAATTTTGAAAAGTCTCAAAAGTTGTGTGTTGAACACATAAAGTACTATTTTTTTTGGAAATTCAACATCATGCAATCATGATGTGTTGTGACATCTTCAAAATCTCGTCGAGCTGATTAATTGGACACTTTCTTTAACAAATTTGGTCCACATTTGCCGAAGTTATCGAGCTTCAAATTTTGAAAAGTCAAAAAAGTTGTGTGTTGAACACATAAAGTACTATTTTTTTTGGAAATTCAACATCATGCAATCATGATGTGTTGTGACATCTTCAAAATCTCGTCGAGCTGATTAATTGGACACTTTCTTTAACAAATTTGATACTCATTTGCCGAAGTTATCGATCTTCAAATTTTGAAAAGTCAAAAAAGTTGTGTGTTGAACACATAAAGTACTATTTTTTTTGGAAATTCAACATCATGCAATCATGATGTGTTGTGACATCTTCAAAATCTCGTCGAGCTGATTAATTGGACACTTTCTTTAACAAATTTGATACTCATTTGCCGAAGTTATCGATCTTCAAAGTTTGAAAATTCTCAAAAGTTGTGTGTTGAACACATAGAGTACTATTTTTCTTGGAAATTCAACAAGATGCAATCATGATGTGTTGTGACATCTTCAAAATCTCGTCGAGCTGATTAATTGGACACTAATTTAACAAATTTGATACTCATTTGCTGAAGTTATCGAGCTTCAAAGTTTGAAAAGTCAAAAAAGTTGTGTGTTGAACACATAAAGTACTATTTTTCTTGGAAATTCAACAAGATGCAATCATGATGTGTTGTGACAACTTCAAAATCTCGTCGAGCTGATTAATTGGACACTAATTTAACAAATTTGATACTCATTTGCTGAAGTTATCGAGCTTCAAATTTTGAAAAGACTCAAAAGTTGTGTGTTGAACACATAAAGTACTATTTTTCTTGGAAATTCAAAAAGATGCAATCATGATGTGTTGTGACTTCTTCAAAATCTCGTCGAGCTGATTAATTGGACACTAATTTAATAAATTTGATAATCATTTGCTGAAGTTATCGAGCTTCAAAGTTTGAAAAGTCAAAAAAGTTGTGTGTTTGAGCACTAAAAGTACTATTTTTCTTGGAAATTCAACAAGATGCAATCATGATGTGTTGTGACATCTTCAAAATCTCGTCGAGCTGATTTCATTGGACACTTTCTTTTACAAACTTGATACTCATTTGCCGAAGTTATCGAGCTTCAAATTTTGAAAAGTCTCAAAAGTTGTGTGTTGAACACATAAAGTACTATTTTTTTTTGGAAATTCAACATCATGCAATCATGATGTGTTGTGACATCTTCAAAATCTCGTCGAGCTGATTAAGTGGACACTTTCTTTAACAAATTTGATACTCATTTGCTGAAGTTATCGAGCTTCAAATTTTGGAAAGTCTCAAAAGTTGTGTGTTTGAGCACTAAAAGTACTATTTTTCTTGGAAATTCAACAAGATGCAATCATGATGTGTTGTGACATCTTCAAAATCTCGTCGAGCTGATTAAGTGGACACTTTCTTTAACAAATTTGATACTCATTTGCTGAAGTTATCGAGCTTCAAAGTTTGAAAAGTCAAAAAAGTTGTGTGTTGAACACATAAAGTACTATTTTTCTTGGAAATTCAACAAGATGCAATCATGATGTGTTGTGACATCTTCAAAATCTCGTCGAGCTGATTAATTGGACACTTTCTTTAACAAATTTGGTCCACATTTGCCGAAGTTATCGAGCTTCAAATTTTGAAAAGTCAAAAAAGTTGTGTGTTTGAGCACTAAAAGTACTATTTTTCTTGGAAATTCAACAAGATGCAATCATGATGTGTTGTGACATCTTCAAAATCTCGTCGAGCTGATTAATTGGACACTAATTTAACAAATTTGATACTCATTTGCTGAAGTTATCGAGCTTCAAATTTTGAAAAGTCTCAAAAGTTGTGTGTTGAACTCATAAAGTACTATTTTTCTTGGAAATTCAACAAGATGCAATCATGATGTGTTGTGACTTCTTCAAAATCTCGTCGAGCTGATTAATTGGACACTAATTTAATAAATTTGATACTCATTTGCTGAAGTTATCGAGCTTCAAAGTTTGAAAAGTCACAAAAGTTGTGTGTTTGAGCACTAAAAGTACTATTTTTCTTGGAAATTCAACAAGATGCAATCATGATGTGTTGTGACATCTTCAAAATCTCGTCGAGCTGATTTTATTGGACACTTTCTTTAACAAATTTGATACTCATTTGCTGAAGTTATCGAGCTTCAAATTTTGAAAAGTCTCCAAAGTTGTGTGTTGAACACATAAAGTACTATTTTTCTTGGAAATTCAACAAGATGCAATCATGATGTGTTGTGACATCTTCAAAATCTCGTCGAGCTGATTTCATTGGACACTTTCTTTTACAAATTTGATACTCATTTGCCGAAGTTATCGAGCTTCAAATTTTGAAAAGTCTCAAAAGTTGTGTGTTGAACACATAAAGTACTATTTTTTTTGGAAATTCAACATCATGCAATCATGATGTGTTGTGACATCTTCAAAATCTCGTCGAGCTGATTAATTGGACACTTTCTTTAACAAATTTGGTCCACATTTGCCGAAGTTATCGAGCTTCAAATTTTGAAAAGTCAAAAAAGTTGTGTGCTGAACACATAAAGTACTATTTTTTTTGGAAATTCAACATCATGCAATCATGATGTGTTGTGACATCTTCAAAATCTCGTCGAGCTGATTAATTGGACACTTTCTTTAACAAATTTGATACTCATTTGCCGAAGTTATCGATCTTCAAAGTTTGAAAAGTCAAAAAAGTTGTGTGTTGAACACATAAAGTACTATTTTTCTTGGAAATTCAACAAGATGCAATCATGATGTGTTGTGACATCTTCAAAATCTCGTCGAGCTGATTAATTGGACACTTTCTTTAACAAATTTGATACTCATTTGCCGAAGTTATCGATCTTCAAAGTTTGAAAAGTCAAAAAAGTTGTGTGTTGAACACATAAAGTACTATTTTTTTTGGAAATTCAACATCATGCAATCATGATGTTTTGTGACATCTTCAAAATCTCGTCGAGCTGATTAATTGGACACTTTCTTTAACAAATTTGATACTCATTTGCCGAAGTTATCGATCTTCAAAGTTTGAAAATTCTCAAAAGTTGTGTGTTGAACACATAGAGTACTATTTTTCTTGGAAATTCAACAAGATGCAATCATGATGTGTTGTGACATCTTCAAAATCTCGTCGAGCTGATTAATTGGACACTAATTTAACAAATTTGATACTCATTTGCTGAAGTTATCGAGCTTCAAAGTTTGAAAAGTCAAAAAAGTTGTGTGTTGAACACATAAAGTACTATTTTTCTTGGAAATTCAACAAGATGCAATCATGATGTGTTGTGACAACTTCAAAATCTCGTCGAGCTGATTAATTGGACACTAATTTAACAAATTTGATACTCATTTGCTGAAGTTATCGAGCTTCAAATTTTGAAAAGACTCAAAAGTTGTGTGTTGAACACATAAAGTACTATTTTTCTTGGAAATTCAAAAAGATGCAATCATGATGTGTTGTGACTTCTTCAAAATCTCGTCGAGCTGATTAATTGGACACTAATTTAATAAATTTGATACTCATTTGCTGAAGTTATCGAGCTTCAAAGTTTGAAAAGTCAAAAAAGTTGTGTGTTTGAGCACTAAAAGTACTATTTTTCTTGGAAATTCAACAAGATGCAATCATGATGTGTTGTGACATCTTCAAAATCTCGTCGAGCTGATTTTATTGGACACTTTCTTTAACAAATTTGATACTCATTTGCTGAAGTTATCGAGCTTCAAATTTTGAAAAGTCTCAAAAGTTGTGTGTTGAACACATAAAGTACTATTTTTCTTGGAAATTCAACAAGATGCAATCATGATGTGTTGTGACAACTTCAAAATCTCGTCGAGCTGATTAATTGGACACTAATTTAACAAATTTGATACTCATTTGCTGAAGTTATCGAGCTTCAAATTTTGAAAAGACTCAAAAGTTGTGTGTTGAACACATAAAGTACTATTTTTCTTGGAAATTCAAAAAGATGCAATCATGATGTGTTGTGACTTCTTCAAAATCTCGTCGAGCTGATTAATTGGACACTAATTTAACAAATTTGATACTCATTTACTGAAGTTATCCAGCTTCAAATTTTGAAAAGACTCAAAATTTGTGTGTTTGAGCACTAAAAGTACTATTTTTCTTGGAAATTCAACAAGATGCAATCATGATGTGTTGTGACATCTTCAAAATCTCGTCGAGCTGATTAATTGGACACTTTCTTTAACAAATTTGATAATCATTTGCTGAAGTTATCGAGCTTCAAAGTTTGAAAAGTCAAAAAAGTTGTGTGTTTGAGCACTAAAAGTACTATTTTTCTTGGAAATTCAACAAGATGCAATCATGATGTGTTGTGACATCTTCAAAATCTCGTCGAGCTGATTAATTGGACACTAATTTAACAAATTTGATACTCATTTGCTGAAGTTATCGAGCTTCAAATTTTGAAAAGTCTCAAAAGTTGTGTGTTGAACTCATAAAGTACTATTTTTCTTGGAAATTCAACAAGATGCAATCATGATGTGTTGTGACTTCTTCAAAATCTCGTCGAGCTGATTAATTGGACACTAATTTAATAAATTTGATACTCATTTGCTGAAGTTATCGAGCTTCAAAGTTTGAAAAGTCAAAAAAGTTGTGTGTTTGAGCACTAAAAGTACTATTTTTCTTGGAAATTCAACAAGATGCAATCATGATGTGTTGTGACATCTTCAAAATCTCGTCGAGCTGATTAATTGGACACTTTCTTTAACAAATTTGATAATCATTTGCTGAAGTTATCGAGCTTCAAAGTTTGAAAAGTCAAAAAAGTTGTGTGTTTGAGCACTAAAAGTACTATTTTTCTTGGAAATTCAACAAGATGCAATCATGATGTGTTGTGACATCTTCAAAATCTCGTCGAGCTGATTAATTGGACACTAATTTAACAAATTTGATACTCATTTGCTGAAGTTATCGAGCTTCAAATTTTGAAAAGTCTCAAAAGTTGTGTGTTGAACACATAAAGTACTATTTTTCTTGGAAATTCAACAAGATGCAATCATGATGTGTTGTGACTTCTTCAAAATCTCGTCGAGCTGATTAATTGGACACTAATTTAACAAATTTGATACTCATTTGCTGAAGTTATCGAGCTTCAAAGTTTGAAAAGTCAAAAAAGTTGTGTGTTGAACACATAAAGTACTATTTTTCTTGGAAATTCAACAAGATGCAATCATGATGTGTTGTGACAACTTCAAAATCTCGTCGAGCTGATTAATTGGACACTAATTTAACAAATTTGATACTCATTTGCTGAAGTTATCGAGCTTCAAATTTTGAAAAGTCAAAAAAGTTGTGTTTGAGCACTAAAAGTACTATTTTTCTTGGAAATTCAACAAGATGCAATCATGATGTGTTGTGACATCTTCAAAATCTCGTCGAGCTGATTTTATTGGACACTTTCTTTAACAAATTTGATACTCATTTGCTGAAGTTATCGAGCTTCAAATTTTGAAAAGTCTCAAAAGTTGTGTGTTGAACACATAAAGTACTATTTTTCTTGGAAATTCAACAAGATGCAATCATGATGTGTTGTGACATCTTCAAAATCTCGTCGAGCTGATTTCATTGGACACTTTCTTTTACAAATTTGATACTCATTTGCCGAAGTTATCGAGCTTCAAATTTTGAAAAGTCTCAAAAGTTGTGTGTTGAACACATAAAGTACTATTTTTTTTGGAAATTCAACATCATGCAATCATGATGTGTTGTGACATCTTCAAAATCTCGTCGAGCTGATTAATTGGACACTTTCTTTAACAAATTTGATACTCATTTGCTGAAGTTATCGAGCTTCAAATTTTGAAAAGTCTCAAAAGTTGTGTGTTGAACACATAAAGTACTATTTTTTTTGGAAATTCAACATCATGCAATCATGATGTGTTGTGACATCTTCAAAATCTCGTCGAGCTGATTAATTGGACACTTTCTTTAACAAATTTGGTCCACATTTGCCGAAGTTATCGAGCTTCAAATTTTGAAAAGTCAAAAAAGTTGTGTGTTGAACACATAAAGTACTATTTTTTTTGGAAATTCAACATCATGCAATCATGATGTGTTGTGACATCTTCAAAATCTCGTCGAGCTGATTTCATTGGACACTTTCTTTTACAAATTTGATACTCATTTGCCGAAGTTATCGAGCTTCAAATTTTGAAAAGTCTCAAAAGTTGTGTGTTGAACACATAAAGTACTATTTTTTTTGGAAATTCAACATCATGCAATCATGATGTGTTGTGACATCTTCAAAATCTCGTCGAGCTGATTAATTGGACACTTTCTTTAACAAATTTGATACTCATTTGCTGAAGTTATCGAGCTTCAAATTTTGAAAAGTCTCAAAAGTTGTGTGTTGAACACATAAAGTACTATTTTTTTTGGAAATTCAACATCATGCAATCATGATGTGTTGTGACATCTTCAAAATCTCGTCGAGCTGATTAATTGGACACTTTCTTTAACAAATTTGGTCCACATTTGCCGAAGTTATCGAGCTTCAAATTTTGAAAAGTCAAAAAAGTTGTGTGTTGAACACATAAAGTACTATTTTTTTTGGAAATTCAACATCATGCAATCATGATGTGTTGTGACATCTTCAAAATCTCGTCGAGCTGATTAATTGGACACTTTCTTTAACAAATTTGATACTCATTTGCCGAAGTTATCGATCTTCAAAGTTTGAAAAGTCAAAAAAGTTGTGTGTTGAACACATAAAGACCTATTTTTTTTGGAAATTCAACATCATGCAATCATGATGTGTTGTGACATCTTCAAAATCTCGTCGAGCTGATTAATTGGACACTTTCTTTAACAAATTTGATACTCATTTGCCGAAGTTATCGATCTTCAAAGTTTGAAAAGTCAAAAAAGTTGTGTGTTGAACACATAAAGTACTATTTTTTTTGGAAATTCAACATCATGCAATCATGATGTGTTGTGACATCTTCAAAATCTCGTCGAGCTGATTAATTGGACACTTTCTTTAACAAATTTGGTCCACATTTGCCGAAGTTATCGAGCTTCAAATTTTGAAAAGTCAAAAAAGTTGTGTGTTGAACACATAAAGTACTATTTTTTTTGGAAATTCAACATCATGCAATCATGATGTGTTGTGACATCTTCAAAATCTCGTCGAGCTGATTAATTGGACACTTTCTTTAACAAATTTGATACTCATTTGCCGAAGTTATCGATCTTCAAAGTTTGAAAAGTCAAAAAAGTTGTGTGTTGAACACATAAAGTACTATTTTTTTTGGAAATTCAACATCATGCAATCATGATGTGTTGTGACATCTTCAAAATCTCGTCGAGCTGATTAATTGGACACTTTCTTTAACAAATTTGATACTCATTTGCCGAAGTTATCGATCTTCAAAGTTTGAAAAGTCAAAAAAAGTTGTGTGTTGAACACATAAAGTACTATTTTTCTTGGAAATTCAACAAGATGCAATCATGATGTGTTGTGACATCTTCAAAATCTCGTCGAGCTGATTAATTGGACACTTTCTTTAACAAATTTGATACTCATTTGCCGAAGTTATCGATCTTCAAAGTTTGAAAAGTCAAAAAAGTTGTGTGTTGAACACATAAAGTACTATTTTTTTTGGAAATTCAACATCATGCAATCATGATGTGTTGTGACATCTTCAAAATCTCGTCGAGCTGATTAATTGGACACTTTCTTTAACAAATTTGATACTCATTTGCCGAAGTTATCGATCTTCAAAGTTTGAAAATTCTCAAAAGTTGTGTGTTGAACACATAGAGTACTATTTTTCTTGGAAATTCAACAAGATGCAATCATGATGTGTTGTGACATCTTCAAAATCTCGTCGAGCTGATTAATTGGACACTAATTTAACAAATTTGATACTCATTTGCTGAAGTTATCGAGCTTCAAAGTTTGAAAAGTCAAAAAAGTTGTGTGTTGAACACATAAAGTACTATTTTTCTTGGAAATTCAACAAGATGCAATCATGATGTGTTGTGACAACTTCAAAATCTCGTCGAGCTGATTAATTGGACACTAATTTAACAAATTTGATACTCATTTGCTGAAGTTATCGAGCTTCAAAGTTTGAAAAGTCAAAAAAGTTGTGTGTTGAACACATAAAGTACTATTTTTCTTGGAAATTCAACAAGATGCAATCATGATGTGTTGTGACAACTTCAAAATCTCGTCGAGCTGATTAATTGGACACTAATTTAACAAATTTGATACTCATTTGCTGAAGTTATCGAGCTTCAAATTTTGAAAAGACTCAAAAGTTGTGTGTTGAACACATAAAGTACTATTTTTCTTGGAAATTCAAAAAGATGCAATCATGATGTGTTGTGACTTCTTCAAAATCTCGTCGAGCTGATTAATTGGACACTAATTTAACAAATTTGATACTCATTTGCTGAAGTTATCGAGCTTCAAATTTTGAAAAGACTCAAAAGTTGTGTGTTGAACACATAAAGTACTATTTTTTTTGGAAATTCAACATCATGCAATCATGATGTGTTGTGACATCTTCAAAATCTCGTCGAGCTGATTAATTGGACACTTTCTTTAACAAATTTGGTCCACATTTGCCGAAGTTATCGAGCTTCAAATTTTGAAAAGTCAAAAAAGTTGTGTGTTGAACACATAAAGTACTATTTTTTTTGGAAATTCAACATCATGCAATCATGATGTGTTGTGACATCTTCAAAATCTCGTCGAGCTGATTAATTGGACACTTTCTTTAACAAATTTGATACTCATTTGCTGAAGTTATCGAGCTTCAAATTTTGAAAATTCTCAAAAGTTGTGTGTTGAACACATAGAGTACTATTTTTCTTGGAAATTCAACAAGATGCAATCATGATGTGTTGTGACATCTTCAAAATCTCGTCGAGCTGATTAATTGGACACTTTCTTTAACAAATTTGATACTCATTTGCTGAAGTTATCGAGCTTCAAAATTTGAAAAGTCAAAAAAGTTGTGTGTTTGAGCACTAAAAGTACTATTTTTCTTGGAAATTCAACAAGATGCAATCATGATGTGTTATGACATCTTCAAAATCTCGTCGAGCTGATTAATTGGACACTTTCTTTAACAAATTTGATACTCATTTACTGAAGTTATCCAGCTTCAAACTTTGAAAAGACTCAAAATTTGTGTGTTTGAGCACTAAAAGTACTATTTTTCTTGGAAATTCAACAAGATGCAATCATGATGTGTTGTGACATCTTCAAAATCTCGTCGAGCTGATTAATTGGACACTAATTTAACAAATTTGATACTCATTTGCTGAAGTTATCGAGCTTCAAATTTTGGAATGTCTCAAAAGTTGTGTGTTTGAGCACTAAAAGTACTATTTTTCTTGGAAATTCAACAAGATGCAATCATGATGTGTTGTGACATCTTCAAAATCTCGTCGAGCTGATTAATTGGACACTAATTTAACAAATTTGATACTCATTTGCTGAAGTTATCGAGCTTCAAATTTTGAAAAGACTCAAAAGTTGTGTGTTGAACACATAAACTACTCTTTTTCTTGGAAATTCAACAAGATGCAATCATGATGTGTTGTGACATCTTCAAAATCTCGTCGAGCTGATTAATTGGACACTAATTTAACAAATTTGATACTCATTTGCTGAAGTTATCGAGCTTCAAATTTTGAAAAGTCTCAAAAGTTGTGTGTTGAACACATAAACTACTCTTTTTCTTGGAAATTCAACAAGATGCAATCATGATGTGTTGTGACATCTTCAAAATCTCGTCGAGCTGATTAATTGGACACTAATTTAACAAATTTGATACTCATTTGCTGAAGTTATCGAGCTTCAAATTTTGAAAAGTCTCAAAAGTTGTGTGTTGAACACATAAAGTACTATTTTTCTTGGAAATTCAACAAGATGCAATCATGATGTGTTGTGACATCTTCAAAATCTCGTAGAGCTGATTAATTGGACACTAATTTAACAAATTTGATACTCATTTGCTGAAGTTATCGAGCTTCAAATTTTGAAAAGACTCAAAAGTTGTGTGTTGAACACATAAACTACTATTTTTCTTGGAAATTCAACAAGATGCAATCATGATGTGTTGTGACATCTTCAAAATCTCGTCGAGCTGATTAATTGGACACTAATTTAACAAATTTGATACTCATTTGCTGAAGTTATCGAGCTTCAAATTTTGGAAAGTCTCAAAAGTTGTGTGTTTGAGCACTAAAAGTACTATTTTTCTTGGAAATTCAACAAGATGCAATCATGATGTGTTGTGACATCTTCAAAATCTCTTCGAGCTGATTAATTGAACACTAATTTAATAAATTTGATACTCATTTGCTGAAGTTATCGAGCTTCAAAGTTTAAAAAGTCAAAAAAGTTGTGTGTTTGAGCACTAAAAGTACTATTTTTCTTGGAAATTCATTAAGATGCAATCATGATGTGTTGCGACATCTTCAAAATCTCGTCGAGCTGATTAATTGGACACTTTCTTTAACAAATTTGGTCCACATTTGCCGAAGTTATCGATCTTCAAAGTTTGAAAAGTCAAAAAAGTTGTGTGTTGAACACATAAAGTACTATTTTTTTTGGAAATTCAACATCATGCAATCATGATGTGTTGTGACATCTTCAAAATCTCGTCGAGCTGATTAATTGGACACTTTCTTTAACAAATTTGATACTCATTTGCTGAAGTTATCGAGCTTCAAAGTTTGAAAAGACTCAAAATTTGTGTGTTTGAGCACTAAAAGTACTATTTTTCTTGGAAATTCAACAAGATGCAATCATGATGTGTTGTGACATCTTGAAAATCTCGTCGAGCTGATTTTATTGGACACTTTCTTTAACAAATTTGATACTCATTTGCTGAAGTTATCGAGCTTCAAAGTTTGAAAAGTCAAAAAAGTTGTGTGTTTGAGCACTAAAAGTACTATTTTTCTTGGAAATTCAACAAGATGCAATCATGATGTGTTGTGACATCTTCAAAATCTCGTCGAGCTGATTTTATTGGACACTTTCTTTAACAAATTTGATACTCATTTGCTGAAGTTATCGAGCTTCAAATTTTGAAAAGACTCAAAAGTTGTGTGTTGAACACATAAAGTACTATTTTTCTTGGAAATTCAAAAAGATGCAATCATGATGTGTTGTGACTTCTTCAAAATCTCGTCGAGCTGATTAATTGGACACTAATTTAACAAATTTGATACTCATTTGCTGAAGTTATCGAGCTTCAAATTTTGAAAAGTCTCAAAAGTTGTGTGTTGAACACATAAAGTACTATTTTTTTTGGAAATTCAACATCATGCAATCATGATGTGTTGTGACATCTTCAAAATCTCGTTGAGCTGATTAATTGGACACTTTCTTTAACAAATTTGGTCCACATTTGCCGAAGTTATCGAGCTTCAAATTTTGAAAAGTCAAAAAAGTTGTGTGTTTGAGCACTAAAAGTACCATTTTTCTTGGAAATTCAACAAGATGCAATCATGATGTGTTGTGACATCTTCAAAATCTCGTCGAGCTGATTAATTGGACACTTTCTTTAACAAATTTGATAATCATTTGCTGAAGTTATCGAGCTTCAAAGTTTGAAAAGTCAAAAAAGTTGTGTGTTTGAGCACTAAAAGTACTATTTTTCTTGGAAATTCAACAAGATGCAATCATGATGTGTTGTGACATCTTCAAAATCTCGTCGAGCTGATTAATTGGACACTAATTTAACAAATTTGATACTCATTTGCTGAAGTTATCGAGCTTCAAATTTTGAAAAGTCTCAAAAGTTGTGTGTTGAACACATAAAGTACTATTTTTCTTGGAAATTCAACAAGATGCAATCATGATGTGTTGTGACTTCTTCAAAATCTCGTCGAGCTGATTAATTGGACACTAATTTAATAAATTTGATACTCATTTGCTGAAGTTATCGAGCTTCAAAGTTTGAAAAGTCAAAAAAGTTGTGTGTTTGAGCACTAAAAGTACTATTTTTCTTGGAAATTCAACAAGATGCAATCATGATGTGTTGTGACATCTTCAAAATCTCGTCGAGCTGATTTTATTGGACACTTTCTTTAACAAATTTGATACTCATTTGCTGAAGTTATCGAGCTTCAAATTTTGAAAAGTCTCAAAAGTTGTGTGTTGAACACATAAAGTACTATTTTTCTTGGAAATTCAACAAGATGCAATCATGATGTGTTGTGACATCTTCAAAATCTCGTCGAGCTGATTTCATTGGACACTTTCTTTTACAAATTTGATACTCATTTGCCGAAGTTATCGAGCTTCAAATTTTGAAAAGACTCAAAAGTTGTGTGTTGAACACATAAAGTACTATTTTTCTTGGAAATTCAAAAAGATGCAATCATGATGTGTTGTGACTTCTTCAAAATCTCGTCGAGCTGATTAATTGGACACTAATTTAACAAATTTGATACTCATTTGCTGAAGTTATCGAGCTTCAAATTTTGAAAAGTCTCAAAAGTTGTGTGTTGAACACATAAAGTACTATTTTTTTTGGAAATTCAACATCATGCAATCATGATGTGTTGTGACATCTTCAAAATCTCGTTGAGCTGATTAATTGGACACTTTCTTTAACAAATTTGGTCCACATTTGCCGAAGTTATCGAGCTTCAAATTTTGAAAAGTCAAAAAAGTTGTGTGTTTGAGCACTAAAAGTACTATTTTTCTTGGAAATTCAACAAGATGCAATCATGATGTGTTGTGACATCTTCAAAATCTCGTCGAGCTGATTTTATTGGACACTTTCTTTAACAAATTTGATACTCATTTGCTGAAGTTATCGAGCTTCAAATTTTGAAAAGACTCAAAAGTTGTGTGTTGAACACATAAAGTACTATTTTTCTTGGAAATTCAAAAAGATGCAATCATGATGTGTTGTGACTTCTTCAAAATCTCGTCGAGCTGATTAATTGGACACTAATTTAACAAATTTGATACTCATTTGCTGAAGTTATCGAGCTTCAAATTTTGAAAAGTCTCAAAAGTTGTGTGTTGAACACATAAAGTACTATTTTTTTTGGAAATTCAACATCATGCAATCATGATGTGTTGTGACATCTTCAAAATCTCGTCGAGCTGATTAATTGGACACTAATTTAACAAATTTGATACTCATTTGCTGAAGTTATCGAGCTTCAAATTTTGAAAAGACTCAAAAGTTGTGTGTTGAACACATAAACTACTCTTTTTCTTGGAAATTCAACAAGATGCAATCATGATGTGTTGTGACATCTTCAAAATCTCGTCGAGCTGATTAATTGAACACTAATTTAACAAATTTGATACTCATTTGCTGAAGTTATCGAGCTTCAAATTTTGAAAAGTCTCAAAAGTTGTGTGTTGAACACATAAAGTACTATTTTTCTTGGAAATTCAACAAGATGCAATCATGATGTGTTGTGACATCTTCAAAATCTCGTAGAGCTGATTAATTGGACACTAATTTAACAAATTTGATACTCATTTGCTGAAGTTATCGAGCTTCAAATTTTGAAAAGACTCAAAAGTTGTGTGTTGAACACATAAACTACTATTTTTCTTGGAAATTCAACAAGATGCAATCATGATGTGTTGTGACATCTTCAAAATCTCGTCGAGCTGATTAATTGGACACTAATTTAACAAATTTGATACTCATTTGCTGAAGTTATCGAGCTTCAAATTTTGGAAAGTCTCAAAAGTTGTGTGTTTGAGCACTAAAAGTACTATTTTTCTTGGAAATTCAACAAGATGCAATCATGATGTGTTGTGACATCTTCAAAATCTCGTCGAGCTGATTTTATTGGACACTTTCTTTAACAAATTTGATACTCATTTGCTGAAGTTATCGAGCTTCAAATTTTGAAAAGACTCAAAAGTTGTGTGTTGAACACATAAAGTACTATTTTTCTTGGAAATTCAAAAAGATGCAATCATGATGTGTTGTGACTTCTTCAAAATCTCGTCGAGCTGATTAATTGGACACTAATTTAACAAATTTGATACTCATTTGCTGAAGTTATCGAGCTTCAAATTTTGAAAAGTCTCAAAAGTTGTGTGTTGAACACATAAAGTACTATTTTTTTTGGAAATTCAACATCATGCAATCATGATGTGTTGTGACATCTTCAAAATCTCGTTGAGCTGATTAATTGGACACTTTCTTTAACAAATTTGGTCCACATTTGCCGAAGTTATCGAGCTTCAAATTTTGAAAAGTCAAAAAAGTTGTGTGTTTGAGCACTAAAAGTACTATTTTTCTTGTAAATTCAACAAGATGCAATCATGATGTGTTGTGACATCTTCAAAATCTCGTCGAGCTGATTTTATTGGACACTTTCTTTAACAAATTTGATACTCATTTGCTGAAGTTATCGAGCTTCAAATTTTGAAAAGACTCAAAAGTTGTGTGTTGAACACATAAAGTACTATTTTTCTTGGAAATTCAAAAAGATGCAATCATGATGTGTTGTGACTTCTTCAAAATCTCGTCGAGCTGATTAATTGGACACTAATTTAACAAATTTGATACTCATTTGCTGAAGTTATCGAGCTTCAAATTTTGAAAAGTCTCAAAAGTTGTGTGTTGAACACATAAAGTACTATTTTTTTTGGAAATTCAACATCATGCAATCATGATGTGTTGTGACATCTTCAAAATCTCGTTGAGCTGATTAATTGGACACTTTCTTTAACAAATTTGGTCCACATTTGCCGAAGTTATCGAGCTTCAAATTTTGAAAAGTCAAAAAAGTTGTGTGTTTGAGCACTAAAAGTACCATTTTTCTTGTAAATTCAACAAGATGCAATCATGATGTGTTGTGACATCTTCAAAATCTCGTCGAGCTGATTAATTGGACACTTTCTTTAACAAATTTGATAATCATTTGCTGAAGTTATCGAGCTTCAAAGTTTGAAAAGTCAAAAAAGTTGTGTGTTTGAGCACTAAAAGTACTATTTTTCTTGGAAATTCAACAAGATGCAATCATGATGTGTTGTGACATCTTCAAAATCTCGTCGAGCTGATTAATTGGACACTAATTTAACAAATTTGATACTCATTTGCTGAAGTTATCGAGCTTCAAATTTTGAAAAGTCTCAAAAGTTGTGTGTTGAACACATAAAGTACTATTTTTCTTGGAAATTCAACAAGATGCAATCATGATGTGTTGTGACTTCTTCAAAATCTCGTCGAGCTGATTAATTGGACACTAATTTAATAAATTTGATACTCATTTGCTGAAGTTATCGAGCTTCAAAGTTTGAAAAGTCAAAAAAGTTGTGTGTTTGAGCACTAAAAGTACTATTTTTCTTGGAAATTCAACAAGATGCAATCATGATGTGTTGTGACATCT
Organism: Euwallacea fornicatus; assembly: GCF_040115645.1. Taxonomy (NCBI): domain Eukaryota; kingdom Metazoa; phylum Arthropoda; class Insecta; order Coleoptera; family Curculionidae; genus Euwallacea; species Euwallacea fornicatus. The sequence goes on along the minus strand of NW_027096014.1, from coordinate 188,001 downwards.
TCAAAATCTCGTCGAGCTGATTTTATTGGACACTTTCTTTAACAAATTTGATACTCATTTGCTGAAGTTATCGAGCTTCAAATTTTGAAAAGTCTCAAAAGTTGTGTGTTGAACACATAAAGTACTATTTTTCTTGGAAATTCAACAAGATGCAATCATGATGTGTTGTGACATCTTCAAAATCTCGTCGAGCTGATTTCATTGGACACTTTCTTTTACAAATTTGATACTCATTTGCCGAAGTTATCGAGCTTCAAATTTTGAAAAGTCTCAAAAGTTGTGTGTTGAACACATAAAGTACTATTTTTTTTGGAAATTCAACATCATGCAATCATGATGTGTTGTGACATCTTCAAAATCTCGTCGAGCTGATTAATTGGACACTTTCTTTAACAAATTTGGTCCACATTTGCCGAAGTTATCGAGCTTCAAATTTTGAAAAGTCAAAAAAGTTGTGTGTTTGAGCACTAAAAGTACCATTTTTCTTGGAAATTCAACAAGATGCAATCATGATGTGTTGTGACATCTTCAAAATCTCGTCGAGCTGATTAATTGGACACTTTCTTTAACAAATTTGATAATCATTTGCTGAAGTTATCGAGCTTCAAAGTTTGAAAAGTCAAAAAAGTTGTGTGTTTGAGCACTAAAAGTACTATTTTTCTTGGAAATTCAACAAGATGCAATCATGATGTGTTGTGACATCTTCAAAATCTCGTCGAGCTGATTAATTGGACACTAATTTAACAAATTTGATACTCATTTGCTGAAGTTATCGAGCTTCAAATTTTGAAAAGTCTCAAAAGTTGTGTGTTGAACACATAAAGTACTATTTTTCTTGGAAATTCAACAAGATGCAATCATGATGTGTTGTGACTTCTTCAAAATCTCGTCGAGCTGATTAATTGGACACTAATTTAATAAATTTGATACTCATTTGCTGAAGTTATCGAGCTTCAAAGTTTGAAAAGTCAAAAAAGTTGTGTGTTTGAGCACTAAAAGTACTATTTTTCTTGGAAATTCAACAAGATGCAATCATGATGTGTTGTGACATCTTCAAAATCTCGTCGAGCTGATTTTATTGGACACTTTCTTTAACAAATTTGATACTCATTTGCTGAAGTTATCGAGCTTCAAATTTTGAAAAGTCTCAAAAGTTGTGTGTTGAACACATAAAGTACTATTTTTCTTGGAAATTCAACAAGATGCAATCATGATGTGTTGTGACATCTTCAAAATCTCGTCGAGCTGATTTCATTGGACACTTTCTTTTACAAATTTGATACTCATTTGCCGAAGTTATCGAGCTTCAAATTTTGAAAAGACTCAAAAGTTGTGTGTTGAACACATAAAGTACTATTTTTCTTGGAAATTCAAAAAGATGCAATCATGATGTGTTGTGACTTCTTCAAAATCTCGTCGAGCTGATTAATGGGACACTAATTTAACAAATTTGATACTCATTTGCTGAAGTTATCGAGCTTCAAATTTTGAAAAGTCTCAAAAGTTGTGTGTTGAACACATAAAGTACTATTTTTTTTGGAAATTCAACATCATGCAATCATGATGTGTTGTGACATCTTCAAAATCTCGTTGAGCTGATTAATTGGACACTTTCTTTAACAAATTTGGTCCACATTTGCCGAAGTTATCGAGCTTCAAATTTTGAAAAGTCAAAAAAGTTGTGTGTTTGAGCACTAAAAGTACTATTTTTCTTGGAAATTCAACAAGATGCAATCATGATGTGTTGTGACATCTTCAAAATCTCGTCGAGCTGATTTTATTGGACACTTTCTTTAACAAATTTGATACTCATTTGCTGAAGTTATCGAGCTTCAAATTTTGAAAAGACTCAAAAGTTGTGTGTTGAACACATAAAGTACTATTTTTCTTGGAAATTCAAAAAGATGCAATCATGATGTGTTGTGACTTCTTCAAAATCTCGTCGAGCTGATTAATTGGACACTAATTTAACAAATTTGATACTCATTTGCTGAAGTTATCGAGCTTCAAATTTTGAAAAGTCTCAAAAGTTGTGTGTTGAACACATAAAGTACTATTTTTTTTGGAAATTCAACATCATGCAATCATGATGTGTTGTGACATCTTCAAAATCTCGTTGAGCTGATTAATTGGACACTTTCTTTAACAAATTTGGTCCACATTTGCCGAAGTTATCGAGCTTCAAATTTTGAAAAGTCAAAAAAGTTGTGTGTTTGAGCACTAAAAGTACCATTTTTCTTGTAAATTCAACAAGATGCAATCATGATGTGTTGTGACATCTTCAAAATCTCGTCGAGCTGATTAATTGGACACTTTCTTTAACAAATTTGATAATCATTTGCTGAAGTTATCGAGCTTCAAAGTTTGAAAAGTCAAAAAAGTTGTGTGTTTGAGCACTAAAAGTACTATTTTTCTTGGAAATTCAACAAGATGCAATCATGATGTGTTGTGACATCTTCAAAATCTCGTCGAGCTGATTAATTGGACACTAATTTAACAAATTTGATACTCATTTGCTGAAGTTATCGAGCTTCAAATTTTGAAAAGTCTCAAAAGTTGTGTGTTGAACACATAAAGTACTATTTTTCTTGGAAATTCAACAAGATGCAATCATGATGTGTTGTGACTTCTTCAAAATCTCGTCGAGCTGATTAATTGGACACTAATTTAATAAATTTGATACTCATTTGCTGAAGTTATCGAGCTTCAAAGTTTGAAAAGTCAAAAAAGTTGTGTGTTTGAGCACTAAAAGTACTATTTTTCTTGGAAATTCAACAAGATGCAATCATGATGTGTTGTGACATCTTCAAAATCTCTTCGAGCTGATTAATTGAACACTAATTTAATAAATTTGATACTCATTTGCTGAAGTTATCGAGCTTCAAAGTTTAAAAAGTCAAAAAAGTTGTGTGTTTGAGCACTAAAAGTACTATTTTTCTTGGAAATTCATTAAGATGCAATCATGATGTGTTGCGACATCTTCAAAATCTCGTCGAGCTGATTAATTGGACACTTTCTTTAACAAATTTGGTCCACATTTGCCGAAGTTATCGATCTTCAAAGTTTGAAAAGTCAAAAAAGTTGTGTGTTGAACACATAAAGTACTATTTTTTTTGGAAATTCAACATCATGCAATCATGATGTGTTGTGACATCTTCAAAATCTCGTCGAGCTGATTAATTGGACACTTTCTTTAACAAATTTGATACTCATTTGCTGAAGTTATCGAGCTTCAAAGTTTGAAAAGACTCAAAATTTGTGTGTTTGAGCACTAAAAGTACTATTTTTCTTGGAAATTCAACAAGATGCAATCATGATGTGTTGTGACATCTTGAAAATCTCGTCGAGCTGATTTTATTGGACACTTTCTTTAACAAATTTGATACTCATTTGCTGAAGTTATCGAGCTTCAAAGTTTGAAAAGTCAAAAAAGTTGTGTGTTTGAGCACTAAAAGTACTATTTTTCTTGGAAATTCAACAAGATGCAATCATGATGTGTTGTGACATCTTCAAAATCTCGTCGAGCTGATTTTATTGGACACTTTCTTTAACAAATTTGATACTCATTTGCTGAAGTTATCGAGCTTCAAATTTTGAAAAGTCTCAAAAGTTGTGTGTTGAACACATAAAGTACTATTTTTTTTGGAAATTCAACATCATGCAATCATGATGTGTTGTGACTTCTTCAAAATCTCGTCGAGCTGATTAATTGGACACTAATTTAACAAATTTGATACTCATTTGCTGAAGTTATCGAGCTTCAAATTTTGAAAAGTCTCAAAAGTTGTGTGTTGAACACATAAAGTACTATTTTTTTTGGAAATTCAACATCATGCAATCATGATGTGTTGTGACATCTTCAAAATCTCGTTGAGCTGATTAATTGGACACTTTCTTTAACAAATTTGGTCCACATTTGCCGAAGTTATCGAGCTTCAAATTTTGAAAAGTCAAAAAAGTTGTGTGTTTGAGCACTAAAAGTACCATTTTTCTTGGAAATTCAACAAGATGCAATCATGATGTGTTGTGACATCTTCAAAATCTCGTCGAGCTGATTAATTGGACACTAATTTAACAAATTTGATACTCATTTGCTGAAGTTATCGAGCTTCAAATTTTGAAAAGTCTCAAAAGTTGTGTGTTGAACACATAAAGTACTATTTTTCTTGGAAATTCAACAAGATGCAATCATGATGTGTTGTGACTTCTTCAAAATCTCGTCGAGCTGATTAATTGGACACTAATTTAATAAATTTGATACTCATTTGCTGAAGTTATCGAGCTTCAAATTTTGAAAAGTCTCAAAAGTTGTGTGTTGAACACATAAAGTACTATTTTTCTTGGAAATTCAACAAGATGCAATCATGATGTGTTGTGACATCTTCAAAATCTCGTCGAGCTGATTTCATTGGACACTTTCTTTTACAAATTTGATACTCATTTGCCGAAGTTATCGAGCTTCAAATTTTGAAAAGTCTCAAAAGTTGTGTGTTGAACACATAAAGTACTATTTTTTTTGGAAATTCAACATCATGCAATCATGATGTGTTGTGACATCTTCAAAATCTCGTCGAGCTGATTAATTGGACACTTTCTTTAACAAATTTGGTCCACATTTGCCGAAGTTATCGAGCTTCAAATTTTGAAAAGTCAAAAAAGTTGTGTGTTTGAGCACTAAAAGTACTATTTTTCTTGGAAATTCAACAAGATGCAATCATGATGTGTTGTGACATCTTCAAAATCTCGTCGAGCTGATTTTATTGGACACTTTCTTTAACAAATTTGATACTCATTTGCTGAAGTTATCGAGCTTCAAATTTTGAAAAGACTCAAAAGTTGTGTGTTGAACACATAAAGTACTATTTTTCTTGGAAATTCAAAAAGATGCAATCATGATGTGTTGTGACTTCTTCAAAATCTCGTCGAGCTGATTAATTGGACACTAATTTAACAAATTTGATACTCATTTGCTGAAGTTATCGAGCTTCAAATTTTGAAAAGTCTCAAAAGTTGTGTGTTGAACACATAAAGTACTATTTTTTTTGGAAATTCAACATCATGCAATCATGATGTGTTGTGACATCTTCAAAATCTCGTCGAGCTGATTAATTGGACACTTTCTTTAACAAATTTGGTCCACATTTGCCGAAGTTATCGAGCTTCAAATTTTGAAAAGTCAAAAAAGTTGTGTGTTGAACACATAAAGTACTATTTTTTTTGGAAATTCAACATCATGCAATCATGATGTGTTGTGACATCTTCAAAATCTCGTCGAGCTGATTAATTGGACACTAATTTAACAAATTTGATACTCATTTGCTGAAGTTATCGAGCTTCAAATTTTGAAAAGACTCAAAAGTTGTGTGTTGAACACATAAACTACTCTTTTTCTTGGAAATTCAACAAGATGCAATCATGATGTGTTGTGACATCTTCAAAATCTCGTCGAGCTGATTAATTGAACACTAATTTAACAAATTTGATACTCATTTGCTGAAGTTATCGAGCTTCAAATTTTGAAAAGTCTCAAAAGTTGTGTGTTGAACACATAAAGTACTATTTTTCTTGGAAATTCAACAAGATGCAATCATGATGTGTTGTGACATCTTCAAAATCTCGTAGAGCTGATTAATTGGACACTAATTTAACAAATTTGATACTCATTTGCTGAAGTTATCGAGCTTCAAATTTTGAAAAGACTCAAAAGTTGTGTGTTGAACACATAAACTACTATTTTTCTTGGAAATTCAACAAGATGCAATCATGATGTGTTGTGACATCTTCAAAATCTCGTCGAGCTGATTAATTGGACACTAATTTAACAAATTTGATACTCATTTGCTGAAGTTATCGAGCTTCAAATTTTGGAAAGTCTCAAAAGTTGTGTGTTTGAGCACTAAAAGTACTATTTTTCTTGGAAATTCAACAAGATGCAATCATGATGTGTTGTGACATCTTCAAAATCTCGTCGAGCTGATTTTATTGGACACTTTCTTTAACAAATTTGATACTCATTTGCTGAAGTTATCGAGCTTCAAATTTTGAAAAGACTCAAAAGTTGTGTGTTGAACACATAAAGTACTATTTTTCTTGGAAATTCAAAAAGATGCAATCATGATGTGTTGTGACTTCTTCAAAATCTCGTCGAGCTGATTAATTGGACACTAATTTAACAAATTTGATACTCATTTGCTGAAGTTATCGAGCTTCAAATTTTGAAAAGTCTCAAAAGTTGTGTGTTGAACACATAAAGTACTATTTTTTTTGGAAATTCAACATCATGCAATCATGATGTGTTGTGACATCTTCAAAATCTCGTTGAGCTGATTAATTGGACACTTTCTTTAACAAATTTGGTCCACATTTGCCGAAGTTATCGAGCTTCAAATTTTGAAAAGTCAAAAAAGTTGTGTGTTTGAGCACTAAAAGTACTATTTTTCTTGGAAATTCAACAAGATGCAATCATGATGTGTTGTGACATCTTCAAAATCTCGTCGAGCTGATTTTATTGGACACTTTCTTTAACAAATTTGATACTCATTTGCTGAAGTTATCGAGCTTCAAATTTTGAAAAGACTCAAAAGTTGTGTGTTGAACACATAAAGTACTATTTTTCTTGGAAATTCAAAAAGATGCAATCATGATGTGTTGTGACTTCTTCAAAATCTCGTCGAGCTGATTAATTGGACACTAATTTAACAAATTTGATACTCATTTGCTGAAGTTATCGAGCTTCAAATTTTGAAAAGTCTCAAAAGTTGTGTGTTGAACACATAAAGTACTATTTTTTTTGGAAATTCAACATCATGCAATCATGATGTGTTGTGACATCTTCAAAATCTCGTTGAGCTGATTAATTGGACACTTTCTTTAACAAATTTGGTCCACATTTGCCGAAGTTATCGAGCTTCAAATTTTGAAAAGTCAAAAAAGTTGTGTGTTTGAGCACTAAAAGTACCATTTTTCTTGTAAATTCAACAAGATGCAATCATGATGTGTTGTGACATCTTCAAAATCTCGTCGAGCTGATTAATTGGACACTTTCTTTAACAAATTTGATAATCATTTGCTGAAGTTATCGAGCTTCAAAGTTTGAAAAGTCAAAAAAGTTGTGTGTTTGAGCACTAAAAGTACTATTTTTCTTGGAAATTCAACAAGATGCAATCATGATGTGTTGTGACATCTTCAAAATCTCGTCGAGCTGATTAATTGGACACTAATTTAACAAATTTGATACTCATTTGCTGAAGTTATCGAGCTTCAAATTTTGAAAAGTCTCAAAAGTTGTGTGTTGAACACATAAAGTACTATTTTTCTTGGAAATTCAACAAGATGCAATCATGATGTGTTGTGACTTCTTCAAAATCTCGTCGAGCTGATTAATTGGACACTAATTTAATAAATTTGATACTCATTTGCTGAAGTTATCGAGCTTCAAAGTTTGAAAAGTCAAAAAAGTTGTGTGTTTGAGCACTAAAAGTACTATTTTTCTTGGAAATTCAACAAGATGCAATCATGATGTGTTGTGACATCTTCAAAATCTCGTCGAGCTGATTTTATTGGACACTTTCTTTAACAAATTTGATACTCATTTGCTGAAGTTATCGAGCTTCAAATTTTGAAAAGTCTCAAAAGTTGTGTGTTGAACACATAAAGTACTATTTTTCTTGGAAATTCAACAAGATGCAATCATGATGTGTTGTGACATCTTCAAAATCTCGTCGAGCTGATTTCATTGGACACTTTCTTTTACAAATTTGATACTCATTTGCCGAAGTTATCGAGCTTCAAATTTTGAAAAGTCTCAAAAGTTGTGTGTTGAACACATAAAGTACTATTTTTTTTGGAAATTCAACATCATGCAATCATGATGTGTTGTGACATCTTCAAAATCTCGTCGAGCTGATTAATTGGACACTTTCTTTAACAAATTTGGTCCACATTTGCCGAAGTTATCGAGCTTCAAATTTTGAAAAGTCAAAAAAGTTGTGTGTTTGAGCACTAAAAGTACTATTTTTCTTGGAAATTCAACAAGATGCAATCATGATGTGTTGTGACATCTTCAAAATCTCGTCGAGCTGATTTTATTGGACACTTTCTTTAACAAATTTGATACTCATTTGCTGAAGTTATCGAGCTTCAAATTTTGAAAAGACTCAAAAGTTGTGTGTTGAACACATAAAGTACTATTTTTCTTGGAAATTCAAAAAGATGCAATCATGATGTGTTGTGACTTCTTCAAAATCTCGTCGAGCTGATTAATTGGACACTAATTTAACAAATTTGATACTCATTTGCTGAAGTTATCGAGCTTCAAATTTTGAAAAGTCTCAAAAGTTGTGTGTTGAACACATAAAGTACTATTTTTTTTGGAAATTCAACATCATGCAATCATGATGTGTTGTGACATCTTCAAAATCTCGTCGAGCTGATTAATTGGACACTTTCTTTAACAAATTTGATACTCATTTGCCGAAGTTATCGATCTTCAAAGTTTGAAAAGTCAAAAAAGTTGTGTGTTGAACACATAAAGTACTATTTTTCTTGGAAATTCAACAAGATGCAATCATGATGTGTTGTGACATCTTCAAAATCTCGTCGAGCTGATTAATTGGACACTTTCTTTAACAAATTTGATACTCATTTGCCGAAGTTATCGATCTTCAAAGTTTGAAAAGTCAAAAAAGTTGTGTGTTGAACACATAAAGTACTATTTTTTTTGGAAATTCAACATCATGCAATCATGATGTGTTGTGACATCTTCAAAATCTCGTCGAGCTGATTAATTGGACACTTTCTTTAACAAATTTGATACTCATTTGCCGAAGTTATCGATCTTCAAAGTTTGAAAAGTCAAAAAAGTTGTGTGTTGAACACATAAAGTACTATTTTTCTTGGAAATTCAACAAGATGCAATCATGATGTGTTGTGACATCTTCAAAATCTCGTCGAGCTGATTAATTGGACACTTTCTTTAACAAATTTGATACTCATTTGCCGAAGTTATCGATCTTCAAAGTTTGAAAAGTCAAAAAAGTTGTGTGTTGAACACATAAAGTACTATTTTTTTTGGAAATTCAACATCATGCAATCATGATGTGTTGTGACATCTTCAAAATCTCGTCGAGCTGATTAATTGGACACTTTCTTTAACAAATTTGATACTCATTTGCCGAAGTTATCGATCTTCAAAGTTTGAAAAGTCAAAAAAGTTGTGTGTTGAACACATAAAGTACTATTTTTCTTGGAAATTCAACAAGATGCAATCATGATGTGTTGTGACATCTTCAAAATCTCGTCGAGCTGATTAATTGGACACTTTCTTTAACAAATTTGATACTCATTTGCCGAAGTTATCGATCTTCAAAGTTTGAAAAGTCAAAAAAGTTGTGTGTTGAACACATAAAGTACTATTTTTCTTGGAAATTCAACAAGATGCAATCATGATGTGTTGTGACATCTTCAAAATCTCGTCGAGCTGATTAATTGGACACTTTCTTTAACAAATTTGATACTCATTTGCCGAAGTTATCGATCTTCAAAGTTTGAAAAGTCAAAAAAGTTGTGTGTTGAACACATAAAGTACTATTTTTTTTGGAAATTCAACATCATGCAATCATGATGTGTTGTGACATCTTCAAAATCTCGTCGAGCTGATTAATTGGACACTTTCTTTAACAAATTTGATACTCATTTGCCGAAGTTATCGATCTTCAAAGTTTGAAAAGTCAAAAAAGTTGTGTGTTGAACACATAAAGTACTATTTTTCTTGGAAATTCAACAAGATGCAATCATGATGTGTCGTGATATCTTCAAAATCTCGTCGAGCTGATTAATTGGACACTTTCTTTAACAAATTTGGTCCACATTTGCCGAAGTTATCGAGCTTCAAATTTTGAAAAGTCAAAAAAGTTGTGTGTTGAACACATAAAGTACTATTTTTTTTGGAAATTCAACATCATGCAATCATGATGTGTTGTGACATCTTCAAAATCTCGTCGAGCTGATTAATTGGACACTTTCTTTAACAAATTTGATACTCATTTGCCGAAGTTATCGATCTTCAAAGTTTGAAAAGTCAAAAAAGTTGTGTGTTGAACACATAAAGTACTATTTTTCTTGGAAATTCAACAAGATGCAATCATGATGTGTTGTGACATCTTCAAAATCTCGTCGAGCTGATTAATTGGACACTTTCTTTAACAAATTTGATACTCATTTGCCGAAGTTATCGATCTTCAAAGTTTGAAAAGTCAAAAAAGTTGTGTGTTGAACACATAAAGTACTATTTTTTTTGGAAATTCAACATCATGCAATCATGATGTGTTGTGACATCTTCAAAATCTCGTCGAGCTGATTAATTGGACACTTTCTTTAACAAATTTGATACTCATTTGCCGAAGTTATCGATCTTCAAAGTTTGAAAAGTCAAAAAAGTTGTGTGTTGAACACATAAAGTACTATTTTTTTTGGAAATTCAACATCATGCAATCATGATGTGTTGTGACATCTTCAAAATCTCGTCGAGCTGATTAATTGGACACTAATTTAACAAATTTGATACTCATTTGCCGAAGTTATCGATCTTCAAAGTTTGAAAAGTCAAAAAAGTTGTGTGTTGAACACATAAAGTACTATTTTTCTTGGAAATTCAACAAGATGCAATCATGATGTGTTGTGACATCTTGAAAATCTCGTCGAGCTGATTTTATTGGACACTTTCTTTAACAAATTTGATACTCATTTGCTGAAGTTATCGAGCTTCAAAGTTTGAAAAGTCAAAAAAGTTGTGTGTTTGAGCACTAAAAGTACTATTTTTCTTGGAAATTCAACAAGATGCAATCATGATGTGTTGTGACATCTTCAAAATCTCGTCGAGCTGATTTTATTGGACACTTTCTTTAACAAATTTGATACTCATTTGCTGAAGTTATCGAGCTTCAAATTTTGAAAAGACTCAAAAGTTGTGTGTTGAACACATAAAGTACTATTTTTCTTGGAAATTCAAAAAGATGCAATCATGATGTGTTGTGACTTCTTCAAAATCTCGTCGAGCTGATTAATTGGACACTAATTTAACAAATTTGATACTCATTTGCTGAAGTTATCGAGCTTCAAATTTTGAAAAGTCTCAAAAGTTGTGTGTTGAACACATAAAGTACTATTTTTTTTGGAAATTCAACATCATGCAATCATGATGTGTTGTGACATCTTCAAAATCTCGTTGAGCTGATTAATTGGACACTTTCTTTAACAAATTTGGTCCACATTTGCCGAAGTTATCGAGCTTCAAATTTTGAAAAGTCAAAAAAGTTGTGTGTTTGAGCACTAAAAGTACTATTTTTCTTGGAAATTCAACAAGATGCAATCATGATGTGTTGTGACATCTTCAAAATCTCGTCGAGCTGATTTTATTGGACACTTTCTTTAACAAATTTGATACTCATTTGCTGAAGTTATCGAGCTTCAAATTTTGAAAAGACTCAAAAGTTGTGTGTTGAACACATAAAGTACTATTTTTCTTGGAAATTCAAAAAGATGCAATCATGATGTGTTGTGACTTCTTCAAAATCTCGTCGAGCTGATTAATTGGACACTAATTTAACAAATTTGATACTCATTTGCTGAAGTTATCGAGCTTCAAATTTTGAAAAGTCTCAAAAGTTGTGTGTTGAACACATAAAGTACTATTTTTTTTGGAAATTCAACATCATGCAATCATGATGTGTTGTGACATCTTCAAAATCTCGTTGAGCTGATTAATTGGACACTTTCTTTAACAAATTTGGTCCACATTTGCCGAAGTTATCGAGCTTCAAATTTTGAAAAGTCAAAAAAGTTGTGTGTTTGAGCACTAAAAGTACTATTTTTCTTGGAAATTCAACAAGATGCAATCATGATGTGTTGTGACATCTTCAAAATCTCGTCGAGCTGATTTTATTGGACACTTTCTTTAACAAATTTGATACTCATTTGCTGAAGTTATCGAGCTTCAAATTTTGAAAAGACTCAAAAGTTGTGTGTTGAACACATAAAGTACTATTTTTCTTGGAAATTCAAAAAGATGCAATCATGATGTGTTGTGACTTCTTCAAAATCTCGTCGAGCTGATTAATTGGACACTAATTTAACAAATTTGATACTCATTTGCTGAAGTTATCGAGCTTCAAATTTTGAAAAGTCTCAAAAGTTGTGTGTTGAACACATAAAGTACTATTTTTTTTGGAAATTCAACATCATGCAATCATGATGTGTTGTGACATCTTCAAAATCTCGTTGAGCTGATTAATTGGACACTTTCTTTAACAAATTTGGTCCACATTTGCCGAAGTTATCGAGCTTCAAATTTTGAAAAGTCAAAAAAGTTGTGTGTTTGAGCACTAAAAGTACCATTTTTCTTGGAAATTCAACAAGATGCAATCATGATGTGTTGTGACATCTTCAAAATCTCGTCGAGCTGATTAATTGGACACTTTCTTTAACAAATTTGATAATCATTTGCTGAAGTTATCGAGCTTCAAAGTTTGAAAAGTCAAAAAAGTTGTGTGTTTGAGCACTAAAAGTACTATTTTTCTTGGAAATTCAACAAGATGCAATCATGATGTGTTGTGACATCTTCAAAATCTCGTCGAGCTGATTAATTGGACACTAATTTAACAAATTTGATACTCATTTGCTGAAGTTATCGAGCTTCAAATTTTGAAAAGTCTCAAAAGTTGTGTGTTGAACACATAAAGTACTATTTTTCTTGGAAATTCAACAAGATGCAATCATGATGTGTTGTGACTTCTTCAAAATCTCGTCGAGCTGATTAATTGGACACTAATTTAATAAATTTGATACTCATTTGCTGAAGTTATCGAGCTTCAAAGTTTCAAAAGTCAAAAAAGTTGTGTGTTTGAGCACTAAAAGTACTATTTTTCTTGGAAATTCAACAAGATGCAATCATGATGTGTTGTGACATCTTCAAAATCTCGTCGAGCTGATTAATTGGACACTAATTTAATAAATTTGATACTCATTTGCTGAAGTTATCGAGCTTCAAATTTTGAAAAGTCTCAAAAGTTGTGTGTTGAACACATAAAGTACTATTTTTCTTGGAAATTCAACAAGATGCAATCATGATGTGTTGTGACTTCTTCAAAATCTCGTCGAGCTGATTAATTGGACACTAATTTAATAAATTTGATACTCATTTGCTGAAGTTATCGAGCTTCAAAGTTTGAAAAGTCAAAAAAGTTGTGTGTTTGAGCACTAAAAGTACTATTTTTCTTGGAAATTCAACAAGATGCAATCATGATGTGTTGTGACATCTTCAAAATCTCGTCGAGCTGATTAATTGGACACTAATTTAACAAATTTGATACTCATTTGCTGAAGTTATCGAGCTTCAAATTTTGAAAAGTCTCAAAAGTTGTGTGTTGAACACATAAAGTACTATTTTTCTTGGAAATTCAACAAGATGCAATCATGATGTGTTGTGACTTCTTCAAAATCTCGTCGAGCTGATTAATTGGACACTAATTTAATAAATTTGATACTCATTTGCTGAAGTTATCGAGCTTCAAAGTTTGAAAAGTCAAAAAAGTTGTGTGTTTGAGCACTAAAAGTACTATTTTTCTTGGAAATTCAACAAGATGCAATCATGATGTGTTGTGACATCTTCAAAATCTCGTCGAGCTGATTAATTGGACACTAATTTAACAAATTTGATACTCATTTGCTGAAGTTATCGAGCTTCAAATTTTGAAAAGTCTCAAAAGTTGTGTGTTGAACACATAAAGTACTATTTTTCTTGGAAATTCAACAAGATGCAATCATGATGTGTTGTGACTTCTTCAAAATCTCGTCGAGCTGATTAATTGGACACTAATTTAATAAATTTGATACTCATTTGCCGAAGTTATCGAGCTTCAAATTTTGAAAAGTCTCAAAAGTTGTGTGTTGAACACATAAAGTACTATTTTTTTTGGAAATTCAACATCATGCAATCATGATGTGTTGTGACATCTTCAAAATCTCGTCGAGCTGATTAATTGGACACTTTCTTTAACAAATTTGATACTCATTTGCTGAAGTTATCGAGCTTCAAATTTTGAAAAGTCTCAAAAGTTGTGTGTTGAACACATAAAGTACTATTTTTTTTGGAAATTCAACATCATGCAATCATGATGTGTTGTGACATCTTCAAAATCTCGTTGAGCTGATTAATTGGACACTTTCTTTAACAAATTTGGTCCACATTTGCCGAAGTTATCGAGCTTCAAATTTTGAAAAGTCAAAAAAGTTGTGTGTTTGAGCACTAAAAGTACTATTTTTCTTGGAAATTCAACAAGATGCAATCATGATGTGTTGTGACATCTTCAAAATCTCGTCGAGCTGATTTTATTGGACACTTTCTTTAACAAATTTGATACTCATTTGCTGAAGTTATCGAGCTTCAAATTTTGAAAAGACTCAAAAGTTGTGTGTTGAACACATAAAGTACTATTTTTCTTGGAAATTCAAAAAGATGCAATCATGATGTGTTGTGACTTCTTCAAAATCTCGTCGAGCTGATTAATTGGACACTAATTTAACAAATTTGATACTCATTTGCTGAAGTTATCGAGCTTCAAATTTTGAAAAGTCTCAAAAGTTGTGTGTTGAACACATAAAGTACTATTTTTTTTGGAAATTCAACATCATGCAATCATGATGTGTTGTGACATCTTCAAAATCTCGTCGAGCTGATTAATTGGACACTTTCTTTAACAAATTTGGTCCACATTTGCCGAAGTTATCGAGCTTCAAATTTTGAAAAGTCAAAAAAGTTGTGTGTTGAACACATAAAGTACTATTTTTTTTGGAAATTCAACATCATGCAACCATGATGTGTTGTGACATCTTCAAAATCTCGTCGAGCTGATTAATTGGACACTTTCTTTAACAAATTTGATACTCATTTGCCGAAGTTATCGATCTTCAAAGTTTGAAAAGTCAAAAAAGTTGTGTGTTGAACACATAAAGTACTATTTTTCTTGGAAATTCAACAAGATGCAATCATGATGTGTTGTGACATCTTCAAAATCTCGTCGAGCTGATTAATTGGACACTTTCTTTAACAAATTTGATACTCATTTGCCGAAGTTATCGATCTTCAAAGTTTGAAAAGTCAAAAAAGTTGTGTGTTGAACACATAAAGTACTATTTTTTTTGGAAATTCAACATCATGCAATCATGATGTGTTGTGACATCTTCAAAATCTCGTCGAGCTGATTAATTGGACACTTTCTTTAACAAATTTGATACTCATTTGCCGAAGTTATCGATCTTCAAAGTTTGAAAAGTCAAAAAAGTTGTGTGTTGAACACATAAAGTACTATTTTTTTTGGAAATTCAACATCATGCAATCATGATGTGTTGTGACATCTTCAAAATCTCGTCGAGCTGATTAATTGGACACTAATTTAACAAATTTGATACTCATTTGCCGAAGTTATCGATCTTCAAAGTTTGAAAAGTCAAAAAAGTTGTGTGTTGAACACATAAAGTACTATTTTTCTTGGAAATTCAACAAGATGCAATCATGATGTGTTGTGACATCTTGAAAATCTCGTCGAGCTGATTTTATTGGACACTTTCTTTAACAAATTTGATACTCATTTGCTGAAGTTATCGAGCTTCAAAGTTTGAAAAGTCAAAAAAGTTGTGTGTTTGAGCACTAAAAGTACTATTTTTCTTGGAAATTCAAAAAGATGCAATCATGATGTGTTGTGACTTCTTCAAAATCTCGTCGAGCTGATTAATTGGACACTAATTTAACAAATTTGATACTCATTTGCTGAAGTTATCGAGCTTCAAATTTTGAAAAGTCTCAAAAGTTGTGTGTTGAACACATAAAGTACTATTTTTTTTGGAAATTCAACATCATGCAATCATGATGTGTTGTGACATCTTCAAAATCTCGTTGAGCTGATTAATTGGACACTTTCTTTAACAAATTTGGTCCACATTTGCCGAAGTTATCGAGCTTCAAATTTTGAAAAGTCAAAAAAGTTGTGTGTTTGAGCACTAAAAGTACCATTTTTCTTGGAAATTCAACAAGATGCAATCATGATGTGTTGTGACATCTTCAAAATCTCGTCGAGCTGATTAATTGGACACTTTCTTTAACAAATTTGATAATCATTTGCTGAAGTTATCGAGCTTCAAAGTTTGAAAAGTCAAAAAAGTTGTGTGTTTGAGCACTAAAAGTACTATTTTTCTTGGAAATTCAACAAGATGCAATCATGATGTGTTGTGACATCTTCAAAATCTCGTCGAGCTGATTAATTGGACACTTTCTTTAACAAATTTGGTCCACATTTGCCGAAGTTATCGAGCTTCAAATTTTGAAAAGTCTCAAAAGTTGTGTGTTGAACACATAAAGTACTATTTTTTTTGGAAATTCAACATCATGCAATCATGATGTGTTGTGACATCTTCAAAATCTCGTTGAGCTGATTAATTGGACACTTTCTTTAACAAATTTGGTCCACATTTGCCGAAGTTATCGAGCTTCAAATTTTGAAAAGTCAAAAAAGTTGTGTGTTTGAGCACTAAAAGTACTATTTTTCTTGGAAATTCAACAAGATGCAATCATGATGTGTTGTGACATCTTCAAAATCTCGTCGAGCTGATTTTATTGGACACTTTCTTTAACAAATTTGATACTCATTTGCTGAAGTTATCGAGCTTCAAATTTTGAAAAGACTCAAAAGTTGTGTGTTGAACACATAAAGTACTATTTTTCTTGGAAATTCAAAAAGATGCAATCATGATGTGTTGTGACTTCTTCAAAATCTCGTCGAGCTGATTAATTGGACACTAATTTAACAAATTTGATACTCATTTGCTGAAGTTATCGAGCTTCAAATTTTGAAAAGTCTCAAAAGTTGTGTGTTGAACACATAAAGTACTATTTTTTTTGGAAATTCAACATCATGCAATCATGATGTGTTGTGACATCTTCAAAATCTCGTCGAGCTGATTAATTGGACACTTTCTTTAACAAATTTGGTCCACATTTGCCGAAGTTATCGAGCTTCAAATTTTGAAAAGTCAAAAAAGTTGTGTGTTGAACACATAAAGTACTATTTTTTTTGGAAATTCAACATCATGCAATCATTATGTGTTGTGACATCTTCAAAATCTCGTCGAGCTGATTAATTGGACACTTTCTTTAACAAATTTGATACTCATTTGCCGAAGTTATCGATCTTCAAAGTTTGAAAAGTCAAAAAAGTTGTGTGTTGAACACATAAAGTACTATTTTTCTTGGAAATTCAACAAGATGCAATCATGATGTGTTGTGACATCTTCAAAATCTCGTCGAGCTGATTAATTGGACACTTTCTTTAACAAATTTGATACTCATTTGCCGAAGTTATCGATCTTCAAAGTTTGAAAAGTCAAAAAAGTTGTGTGTTGAACACATAAAGTACTATTTTTTTTTGGAAATTCAACATCATGCAATCATGATGTGTTGTGACATCTTCAAAATCTCGTCGAGCTGATTAATTGGACACTTTCTTTAACAAATTTGATACTCATTTGCCGAAGTTATCGATCTTCAAAGTTTGAAAAGTCAAAAAAGTTGTGTGTTGAACACATAAAGTACTATTTTTTTTGGAAATTCAACATCATGCAATCATGATGTGTTGTGACATCTTCAAAATCTCGTCGAGCTGATTAATTGGACACTAATTTAACAAATTTGATACTCATTTGCCGAAGTTATCGATCTTCAAAGTTTGAAAAGTCAAAAAAGTTGTGTGTTGAACACATAAAGTACTATTTTTTTTGGAAATTCAACATCATGCAATCATGATGTGTTGTGACATCTTCAAAATCTCGTCGAGCTGATTAATTGGACACTTTCTTTAACAAATTTGATACTCATTTGCCGAAGTTATCGATCTTCAAAGTTTGAAAAGTCAAAAAAGTTGTGTGTTGAACACATAAAGTACTATTTTTTTTGGAAATTCAACATCATGCAATCATGATGTGTTGTGACATCTTCAAAATCTCGTCGAGCTGATTAATTGGACACTAATTTAACAAATTTGATACTCATTTGCCGAAGTTATCGATCTTCAAAGTTTGAAAAGTCAAAAAAGTTGTGTGTTGAACACATAAAGTACTATTTTTTTTGGAAATTCAACATCATGCAATCATGATGTGTTGTGACATCTTCAAAATCTCGTCGAGCTGATTAATTGGACACTTTCTTTAACAAATTTGATACTCATTTGCCGAAGTTATCGATCTTCAAAGTTTGAAAAGTCAAAAAAGTTGTGTGTTGAACACATAAAGTACTATTTTTTTTGGAAATTCAACATCATGCAATCATGATGTGTTGTGACATCTTCAAAATCTCGTCGAGCTGATTTTATTGGACACTTTCTTTAACAAATTTGATACTCATTTGCTGAAGTTATCGAGCTTCAAATTTTGAAAAGTCTCAAAAGTTGTGTGTTGAACACATAAAGTACTATTTTTCTTGGAAATTCAACAAGATGCAATCATGATGTGTTGTGACAACTTCAAAATCTCGTCGAGCTGATTAATTGGACACTAATTTAACAAATTTGATACTCATTTGCTGAAGTTATCGAGCTTCAAATTTTGAAAAGACTCAAAAGTTGTGTGTTGAACACATATAGTACTATTTTTCTTGGAAATTCAAAAAGATGCAATCATGATGTGTTGTGACTTCTTCAAAATCTCGTCGAGCTGATTAATTGGACACTAATTTAACAAATTTGATACTCATTTACTGAAGTTATCCAGCTTCAAATTTTGAAAAGACTCAAAATTTGTGTGTTTGAGCACTAAAAGTACTATTTTTCTTGGAAATTCAACAAGATGCAATCATGATGTGTTGTGACATCTTCAAAATCTCGTCGAGCTGATTAATTGGACACTAATTTAATAAATTTGATACTCATTTGCTGAAGTTATCGAGCTTCAAAGTTTGAAAAGTCAAAAAAGTTGTGTGTTTGAGCACTAAAAGTACTATTTTTCTTGGAAATTCAACAAGATGCAATCATGATGTGTTGTGACATCTTCAAAATCTCGTCGAGCTGATTTTATTGGACACTTTCTTTAACAAATTTGATACTCATTTGCTGAAGTTATCGAGCTTCAAATTTTGAAAAGTCTCAAAAGTTGTGTGTTGAACACATAAAGTACTATTTTTCTTGGAAATTCAACAAGATGCAATCATGATGTGTTGTGACATCTTCAAAATCTCGTCGAGCTGATTTCATTGGACACTTTCTTTTACAAATTTGATACTCATTTGCCGAAGTTATCGAGCTTCAAATTTTGAAAAGTCTCAAAAGTTGTGTGTTGAACACATAAAGTACTATTTTTTTTGGAAATTCAACATCATGCAATCATGATGTGTTGTGACATCTTCAAAATCTCGTCGAGCTGATTAATTGGACACTTTCTTTAACAAATTTGATACTCATTTGCCGAAGTTATCGATCTTCAAAGTTTGAAAAGTCAAAAAAGTTGTGTGTTGAACACATAAAGTACTATTTTTCTTGGAAATTCAACAAGATGCAATCATGATGTGTTGTGACATCTTCAAAATCTCGTCGAGCTGATTAATTGGACACTTTCTTTAACAAATTTGATACTCATTTGCCGAAGTTATCGATCTTCAAAGTTTGAAAAGTCAAAAAAGTTGTGTGTTGAACACATAAAGTACTATTTTTTTTGGAAATTCAACATCATGCAATCATGATGTGTTGTGACATCTTCAAAATCTCGTCGAGCTGATTAATTGGACACTTTCTTTAACAAATTTGATACTCATTTGCCGAAGTTATCGATCTTCAAAGTTTGAAAAGTCAAAAAAGTTGTGTGTTGAACACATAAAGTACTATTTTTTTTGGAAATTCAACATCATGCAATCATGATGTGTTGTGACATCTTCAAAATCTCGTCGAGCTGATTAATTGGACACTTTCTTTAACAAATTTGATACTCATTTGCTGAAGTTATCGAGCTTCAAAGTTTGAAAATTCTCAAAAGTTGTGTGTTGAACACATAGAGTACTATTTTTCTTGGAAATTCAACAAGATGCAATCATGATGTGTTGTGACATCTTCAAAATCTCGTCGAGCTGATTAATTGAACACTAATTTAATAAATTTGATACTCATTTGCTGAAGTTATCGAGCTTCAAAGTTTGAAAAGTCAAAAAAGTTGTGTGTTTGAGCACTAAAAGTACTATTTTTCTTGGAAATTCATTAAGATGCAATCATGATGTGTTGCGACATCTTCAAAATCTCGTCGAGCTGATTAATTGGACACTTTCTTTAACAAATTTGGTCCACATTTGCCGAAGTTATCGAGCTTCAAATTTTGAAAAGTCAAAAAAGTTGTGTGTTGAACACATAAAGTACTATTTTTTTTGGAAATTCAACATCATGCAATCATGATGTGTTGTGACATCTTCAAAATCTCGTCGAGCTGATTAATTGGACACTTTCTTTAACAAATTTGATACTCATTTGCCGAAGTTATCGATCTTCAAAGTTTGAAAAGTCAAAAAAGTTGTGTGTTGAACACATAAAGTACTATTTTTCTTGGAAATTCAACAAGATGCAATCATGATGTGTTGTGACATCTTCAAAATCTCGTAGAGCTGATTAATTGGACACTAATTTAACAAATTTGATACTCATTTGCTGAAGTTATCGATCTTCAAAGTTTGAAAAGACTCAAAATTTGTGTGTTTGAGCACTTAAAGTACTATTTTTCTTGGAAATTCAACAAGATGCAATCATGATGTGTTGTGACATCTTGAAAATCTCGTCGAGCTGATTTTATTGGACACTTTCTTTAACAAATTTGATACTCATTTGCTGAAGTTATCGAGCTTCAAAGTTTGAAAAGTCAAAAAAGTTGTGTGTTTGAGCACTAAAAGTACTATTTTTCTTGGAAATTCAACAAGATGCAATCATGATGTGTTGTGACATCTTCAAAATCTCGTCGAGCTGATTTTATTGGACACTTTCTTTAACAAATTTGATACTCATTTGCTGAAGTTATCGAGCTTCAAATTTTGAAAAGACTCAAAAGTTGTGTGTTGAACACATAAAGTACTATTTTTCTTGGAAATTCAAAAAGATGCAATCATGATGTGTTGTGACTTCTTCAAAATCTCGTCGAGCTGATTAATGGGACACTAATTTAACAAATTTGATACTCATTTGCTGAAGTTATCGAGCTTCAAATTTTGAAAAGTCTCAAAAGTTGTGTGTTGAACACATAAAGTACTATTTTTTTTGGAAATTCAACATCATGCAATCATGATGTGTTGTGACATCTTCAAAATCTCGTTGAGCTGATTAATTGGACACTTTCTTTAACAAATTTGGTCCACATTTGCCGAAGTTATCGAGCTTCAAATTTTGAAAAGTCAAAAAAGTTGTGTGTTTGAGCACTAAAAGTACTATTTTTCTTGGAAATTCAACAAGATGCAATCATGATGTGTTGTGACATCTTCAAAATCTCGTCGAGCTGATTTTATTGGACACTTTCTTTAACAAATTTGATACTCATTTGCTGAAGTTATCGAGCTTCAAATTTTGAAAAGACTCAAAAGTTGTGTGTTGAACACATAAAGTACTATTTTTCTTGGAAATTCAAAAAGATGCAATCATGATGTGTTGTGACTTCTTCAAAATCTCGTCGAGCTGATTAATGGGACACTAATTTAACAAATTTGATACTCATTTGCTGAAGTTATCGAGCTTCAAATTTTGAAAAGTCTCAAAAGTTGTGTGTTGAACACATAAAGTACTATTTTTTTTGGAAATTCAACATCATGCAATCATGATGTGTTGTGACATCTTCAAAATCTCGTTGAGCTGATTAATTGGACACTTTCTTTAACAAATTTGGTCCACATTTGCCGAAGTTATCGAGCTTCAAATTTTGAAAAGTCAAAAAAGTTGTGTGTTTGAGCACTAAAAGTACCATTTTTCTTGGAAATTCAACAAGATGCAATCATGATGTGTTGTGACATCTTCAAAATCTCGTCGAGCTGATTAATTGGACACTTTCTTTAACAAATTTGATAATCATTTGCTGAAGTTATCGAGCTTCAAAGTTTGAAAAGTCAAAAAAGTTGTGTGTTTGAGCACTAAAAGTACTATTTTTCTTGGAAATTCAACAAGATGCAATCATGATGTGTTGTGACATCTTCAAAATCTCGTCGAGCTGATTAATTGGACACTAATTTAATAAATTTGATACTCATTTGCTGAAGTTATCGAGCTTCAAATTTTGAAAAGTCTCAAAAGTTGTGTGTTGAACACATAAAGTACTATTTTTC
Source organism: Euwallacea fornicatus (assembly GCF_040115645.1). NCBI lineage: Eukaryota > Metazoa > Arthropoda > Insecta > Coleoptera > Curculionidae > Euwallacea > Euwallacea fornicatus. The sequence continues at coordinate 165,623 of NW_027096014.1, read as the reverse complement.
TTGGAAATTCAACAAGATGCAATCATGATGTGTTGTGACTTCTTCATAATCTCGTCGAGCTGATTAATTGGACACTAATTTAATAAATTTGATACTCATTTGCTGAAGTTATCGAGCTTCAAAGTTTGAAAAGTCAAAAAAGTTGTGTGTTTGAGCACTAAAAGTACTATTTTTCTTGGAAATTCAACAAGATGCAATCATGATGTGTTGTGACATCTTCAAAATCTCGTCGAGCTGATTAATTGGACACTTTCTTTAACAAATTTGATACTCATTTGCTGAAGTTATCGAGCTTCAAATTTTGAAAAGTCTCAAAAGTTGTGTGTTGAACACATAAAGTACTATTTTTTTTGGAAATTCAACATCATGCAATCATGATGTGTTGTGACATCTTCAAAATCTCGTTGAGCTGATTAATTGGACACTTTCTTTAACAAATTTGGTCCACATTTGCCGAAGTTATCGAGCTTCAAATTTTGAAAAGTCAAAAAAGTTGTGTGTTTGAGCACTAAAAGTACTATTTTTCTTGGAAATTCAACAAGATGCAATCATGATGTGTTGTGACATCTTCAAAATCTCGTCGAGCTGATTTTATTGGACACTTTCTTTAACAAATTTGATACTCATTTGCTGAAGTTATCGAGCTTCAAATTTTGAAAAGACTCAAAAGTTGTGTGTTGAACACATAAAGTACTATTTTTCTTGGAAATTCAAAAAGATGCAATCATGATGTGTTGTGACTTCTTCAAAATCTCGTCGAGCTGATTAATTGGACACTAATTTAACAAATTTGATACTCATTTGCTGAAGTTATCGAGCTTCAAATTTTGAAAAGTCTCAAAAGTTGTGTGTTGAACACATAAAGTACTATTTTTTTTGGAAATTCAACATCATGCAATCATGATGTGTTGTGACATCTTCAAAATCTCGTCGAGCTTATTAATTGGACACTTTCTTTAACAAATTTGATACTCATTTGCCGAAGTTATCGATCTTCAAAGTTTGAAAAGTCAAAAAAGTTGTGTGTTGAACACATAAAGTACTATTTTTCTTGGAAATTCAACAAGATGCAATCATGATGTGTTGTGACATCTTCAAAATCTCGTCGAGCTGATTAATTGGACACTTTCTTTAACAAATTTGATACTCATTTGCCGAAGTTATCGATCTTCAAAGTTTGAAAAGTCAAAAAAGTTGTGTGTTGAACACATAAAGTACTATTTTTTTTGGAAATTCAACATCATGCAATCATGATGTGTTGTGACATCTTCAAAATCTCGTCGAGCTGATTAATTGGACACTTTCTTTAACAAATTTGATACTCATTTGCCGAAGTTATCGATCTTCAAAGTTTGAAAAGTCAAAAAAGTTGTGTGTTGAACACATAAAGTACTATTTTTTTTGGAAATTCAACATCATGCAATCATGATGTGTTGTGACATCTTCAAAATCTCGTCGAGCTGATTAATTGGACACTAATTTAACAAATTTGATACTCATTTGCCGAAGTTATCGATCTTCAAAGTTTGAAAAGTCAAAAAAGTTGTGTGTTGAACACATAAAGTACTATTTTTTTTGGAAATTCAACATCATGCAATCATGATGTGTTGTGACATCTTCAAAATCTCGTCGAGCTGATTAATTGGACACTTTCTTTAACAAATTTGATACTCATTTGCCGAAGTTATCGATCTTCAAAGTTTGAAAAGTCAAAAAAGTTGTGTGTTGAACACATAAAGTACTATTTTTTTTGGAAATTCAACATCATGCAATCATGATGTGTTGTGACATCTTCAAAATCTCGTCGAGCTGATTAATTGGACACTAATTTAACAAATTTGATACTCATTTGCCGAAGTTATCGATCTTCAAAGTTTGAAAAGTCAAAAAAGTTGTGTGTTGAACACATAAAGTACTATTTTTTTTGGAAATTCAACATCATGCAATCATGATGTGTTGTGACATCTTCAAAATCTCGTCGAGCTGATTAATTGGACACTTTCTTTAACAAATTTGGTCCACATTTGCCGAAGTTATCGAGCTTCAAATTTTGAAAAGTCAAAAAAGTTGTGTGTTGAACACATAAAGTACTATTTTTCTTGGAAATTCAACAAGATGCAATCATGATGTGTTGTGACTTCTTCAAAATCTCGTCGAGCTGATTAATTGGACACTAATTTAACAAATTTGATACTCATTTGCTGAAGTTATCGAGCTTCAAATTTTGAAAAGACTCAAAAGTTGTGTGTTGAACACATAAAGTACTATTTTTCTTGGAAATTCAAAAAGATGCAATCATGATGTGTTGTGACTTCTTCAAAATCTCGTCGAGCTGATTAATTGGACACTAATTTAACAAATTTGATACTCATTTGCTGAAGTTATCGAGCTTCAAATTTTGAAAAGTCTCAAAAGTTGTGTGTTGAACACATAAAGTACTATTTTTTTTGGAAATTCAACATCATGCAATCATGATGTGTTGTGACATCTTCAAAATCTCGTTGAGCTGATTAATTGGACACTTTCTTTAACAAATTTGGTCCACATTTGCCGAAGTTATCGAGCTTCAAATTTTGAAAAGTCAAAAAAGTTGTGTGTTTGAGCACTAAAAGTACTATTTTTCTTGGAAATTCAACAAGATGCAATCATGATGTGTTGTGACATCTTCAAAATCTCGTCGAGCTGATTTTATTGGACACTTTCTTTAACAAATTTGATACTCATTTGCTGAAGTTATCGAGCTTCAAATTTTGAAAAGACTCAAAAGTTGTGTGTTGAACACATAAAGTACTATTTTTCTTGGAAATTCAAAAAGATGCAATCATGATGTGTTGTGACTTCTTCAAAATCTCGTCGAGCTGATTAATTGGACACTAATTTAACAAATTTGATACTCATTTGCTGAAGTTATCGAGCTTCAAATTTTGAAAAGTCTCAAAAGTTGTGTGTTGAACACATAAAGTACTATTTTTTTTGGAAATTCAACATCATGCAATCATGATGTGTTGTGACATCTTCAAAATCTCGTTGAGCTGATTAATTGGACACTTTCTTTAACAAATTTGGTCCACATTTGCCGAAGTTATCGAGCTTCAAATTTTGAAAAGTCAAAAAAGTTGTGTGTTTGAGCACTAAAAGTACTATTTTTCTTGGAAATTCAACAATATGCAATCATGATGTGTTGTGACATCTTCAAAATCTCGTCGAGCTGATTAATTGGACACTTTCTTTAACAAATTTGATAATCATTTGCTGAAGTTATCGAGCTTCAAAGTTTGAAAAGTCAAAAAAGTTGTGTGTTTGAGCACTAAAAGTACTATTTTTCTTGGAAATTCAACAAGATGCAATCATGATGTGTTGTGACATCTTCAAAATCTCGTCGAGCTGATTAATTGGACACTAATTTAACAAATTTGATACTCATTTGCTGAAGTTATCGAGCTTCAAATTTTGAAAAGTCTCAAAAGTTGTGTGTTGAACACATAAAGTACTATTTTTCTTGGAAATTCAACAAGATGAAATCATGATGTGTTGTGACTTCTTCAAAATCTCGTCGAGCTGATTAATTGGACACTAATTTAATAAATTTGATACTCATTTGCTGAAGTTATCGAGCTTCAAAGTTTGAAAAGTCAAAAAAGTTGTGTGTTTGAGCACTAAAAGTACTATTTTTCTTGGAAATTCAACAAGATGCAATCATGATGTGTTGTGACATCTTCAAAATCTCGTCGAGCTGATTTTATTGGACACTTTCTTTAACAAATTTGATACTCATTTGCTGAAGTTATCGAGCTTCAAATTTTGAAAAGTCTCAAAAGTTGTGTGTTGAACACATAAAGTACTATTTTTCTTGGAAATTCAACAAGATGCAATCATGATGTGTTGTGACATCTTCAAAATCTCGTCGAGCTGATTTCATTGGACACTTTCTTTAACAAATTTGATACTCATTTGCCGAAGTTATCGATCTTCAAAGTTTGAAAAGTCAAAAAAGTTGTGTGTTGAACACATAAAGTACTATTTTTTTTGAAAATTCAACATCATGCAATCATGATGTGTTGTGACATCTTCAAAATCTCGTCGAGCTGATTAATTGGACACTTTCTTTAACAAATTTGATACAAATTTGCCGAAGTTATCGATCTTCAAAGTTTGAAAAGTCAAAAAAGTTGTGTGTTGAACACATAAAGTACTATTTTTCTTGGAAATTCAACAAGATGCAATCATGATGTGTTGTGACAACTTCAAAATCTCGTCGAGCTGATTAATTGGACACTAATTTAACAAATTTGATACTCATTTGCTGAAGTTATCGAGCTTCAAATTTTGAAAAGACTCAAAAGTTGTGTGTTGAACACATAAAGTACTATTTTTCTTGGAAATTCAAAAAGATGCAATCATGATGTGTTGTGACTTCTTCAAAATCTCGTCGAGCTGATTAATTGGACACTAATTTAACAAATTTGATACTCATTTGCTGAAGTTATCGAGCTTCAAATTTTGAAAAGACTCAAAAGTTGTGTGTTGAACACATAAAGTACTATTTTTTTTGGAAATTCAACATCATGCAATCATGATGTGTTGTGACATCTTCAAAATCTCGTCGAGCTGATTAATTGGACACTTTCTTTAACAAATTTGGTCCACATTTGCCGAAGTTATCGAGCTTCAAATTTTGAAAAGTCAAAAAAGTTGTGTGTTGAACACATAAAGTACTATTTTTTTTGGAAATTCAACATCATGCAATCATGATGTGTTGTGACATCTTCAAAATCTCGTCGAGCTGATTAATTGGACACTTTCTTTAACAAATTTGATACTCATTTGCTGAAGTTATCGAGCTTCAAATTTTGAAAATTCTCAAAAGTTGTGTGTTGAACACATAGAGTACTATTTTTCTTGGAAATTCAACAAGATGCAATCATGATGTGTTGTGACATCTTCAAAATCTCGTCGAGCTGATTAATTGGACACTTTCTTTAACAAATTTGATACTCATTTACTGAAGTTATCGATCTTCAAAGTTTGAAAAGTCAAAAAAGTTGTGTGTTGAACACATAAAGTACTATTTTTTTTGGAAATTCAACATCATGCAATCATGATGTGTTGTGACATCTTCAAAATCTCGTCGAGCTGATTAATTGGACACTTTCTTTAACAAATTTGATACTCATTTGCCGAAGTTATCGATCTTCAAAGTTTGAAAAGTCAAAAAAGTTGTGTGTTGAACAAATAAAGTACTATTTTTTTTGGAAATTCAACATCATGCAATCATGATGTGTTGTGACATCTTCAAAATCTCGTCGAGCTGATTAATTGGACACTTTCTTTAACAAATTTGATACTCATTTGCCGAAGTTATCGATCTTCAAAGTTTGAAAAGTCAAAAAAGTTGTGTGTTGAACAAATAAAGTACTATTTTTTTTGGAAATTCAACATCATGCAATCATGATGTGTTGTGACATCTTCAAAATCTCGTCGAGCTGATTAATTGGACACTAATTTAACAAATTTGATACTCATTTGCCGAAGTTATCGATCTTCAAAGTTTGAAAAGTCAAAAAAGTTGTGTGTTGAACACATAAAGTACTATTTTTTTTGGAAATTCAACATCATGCAATCATGATGTGTTGTGACATCTTCAAAATCTCGTCGAGCTGATTAATTGGACACTTTCTTTAACAAATTTGGTCCACATTTGCCGAAGTTATCGAGCTTCAAATTTTGAAAAGTCAAAAAAGTTGTGTGTTTGAGCACTAAAAGTACTATTTTTCTAGGAAATTCAACAAGATGCAATCATGATGTGTTGTGACATCTTCAAAATCTCGTCGAGCTGATTTTATTGGACACTTTCTTTAACAAATTTGATACTCATTTGCTGAAGTTATCGAGCTTCAAATTTTGAAAAGACTCAAAAGTTGTGTGTTGAACACATAAAGTACTATTTTTCTTGGAAATTCAAAAAGATGCAATCATGATGTGTTGTGACTTCTTCAAAATCTCGTCGAGCTGATTAATTGGACACTAATTTAACAAATTTGATACTCATTTGCTGAAGTTATCGAGCTTCAAATTTTGAAAAGTCTCAAAAGTTGTGTGTTGAACACATAAAGTACTATTTTTTTTGGAAATTCAACATCATGCAATCATGATGTGTTGTGACATCTTCAAAATCTCGTTGAGCTGATTAATTGGACACTTTCTTTAACAAATTTGGTCCACATTTGCCGAAGTTATCGAGCTTCAAATTTTGAAAAGTCAAAAAAGTTGTGTGTTTGAGCACTAAAAGTACTATTTTTCTTGGAAATTCAACAAGATGCAATCATGATGTGTTGTGACATCTTCAAAATCTCGTCGAGCTGATTAATTGGACACTTTCTTTAACAAATTTGATAATCATTTGCTGAAGTTATCGAGCTTCAAAGTTTGAAAAGTCAAAAAAGTTGTGTGTTTGAGCACTAAAAGTACTATTTTTCTTGGAAATTCAACAAGATGCAATCATGATGTGTTGTGACATCTTCAAAATCTCGTCGAGCTGATTTTATTGGACACTTTCTTTAACAAATTTGATACTCATTTGCTGAAGTTATCGAGCTTCAAATTTTGAAAAGTCTCAAAAGTTGTGTGTTGAACACATAAAGTACTATTTTTCTTGGAAATTCAACAAGATGCAATCATGATGTGTTGTGACATCTTCAAAATCTCGTCGAGCTGATTTCATTGGACACTTTCTTTTACAAATTTGATACTCATTTGCCGAAGTTATCGAGCTTCAAATTTTGAAAAGTCTCAAAAGTTGTGTGTTGAACACATAAAGTACTATTTTTTTTGGAAATTGAACATCATGCAATCATGATGTGTTGTGACATCTTCAAAATCTCGTCGAGCTGATTAATTGGACACTTTCTTTAACAAATTTGATACTCATTTGCTGAAGTTATCGAGCTTCAAATTTTGAAAAGTCTCAAAAGTTGTGTGTTGAACACATAAAGTACTATTTTTTTTGGAAATTCAACATCATGCAATCATGATGTGTTGTGACATCTTCAAAATCTCGTCGAGCTGATTAATTGGACACTTTCTTTAACAAATTTGATACTCATTTGCCGAAGTTATCGATCTTCAAAGTTTGAAAAGTCAAAAAAGTTGTGTGTTGAACACATAAAGTACTATTTTTCTTGGAAATTCAACAAGATGCAATCATGATGTGTTGTGACATCTTCAAAATCTCGTCGAGCTGATTAATTGGACACTTTCTTTAACAAATTTGATACTCATTTGCCGAAGTTATCGATCTTCAAAGTTTGAAAAGTCAAAAAAGTTGTGTGTTGAACACATAAAGTACTATTTTTTTTGGAAATTCAACATCATGCAATAATGATGTGTTGTGACATCTTCAAAATCTCGTCGAGCTGATTAATTGGACACTTTCTTTAACAAATTTGATACTCATTTGCCGAAGTTATCGATCTTCAAAGTTTGAAAAGTCAAAAAAGTTGTGTGTTGAACACATAAAGTACTATTTTTCTTGGAAATTCAACAAGATGCAATCATGATGTGTTGTGACATCTTCAAAATCTCGTCGAGCTGATTAATTGGACACTTTCTTTAACAAATTTGATACTCATTTGCCGAAGTTATCGATCTTCAAAGTTTGAAAAGTCAAAAAAGTTGTGTGTTGAACACATAAAGTACTATTTTTCTTGGAAATTCAACAAGATGCAATCATGATGTGTTGTGACATCTTCAAAATCTCGTCGAGCTGATTAATTGGACACTTTCTTTAACAAATTTGATACTCATTTGCCGAAGTTATCGAGCTTCAAATTTTGAAAAGTCTCAAAAGTTGTGTGTTGAACACATAAAGTACTATTTTTTTTGGAAATTCAACATCATGCAATCATGATGTGTTGTGACATCTTCAAAATCTCGTCGAGCTGATTAATTGGACACTTTCTTTAACAAATTTGATACTCATTTGCCGAAGTTATCGATCTTCAAAGTTTGAAAAGTCAAAAAAGTTGTGTGTTGAACACATAAAGTACTATTTTTCTTGGAAATTCAACATCATGCAATCATGATGTGTTGTGACATCTTCAAAATCTCGTCGAGCTGATTAATTGGACACTTTCTTTAACAAATTTGATACTCATTTGCCGAAGTTATCGATCTTCAAAGTTTGAAAAGTCAAAAAAGTTGTGTGTTGAACACATAAAGTACTATTTTTTTTGGAAATTCAACATCATGCAATCATGATGTGTTGTGACATCTTCAAAATCTCGTCGAGCTGATTAATTGGACACTAATTTAACAAATTTGATACTCATTTGCTGAAGTTATCGAGCTTCAAAGTTTGAAAAGTCAAAAAAGTTGTGTGTTGAACACATAAAGTACTATTTTTCTTGGAAATTCAACAAGATGCAATCATGATGTGTTGTGACAACTTCAAAATCTCGTCGAGCTGATTAATTGGACACTAATTTAACAAATTTGATACTCATTTGCTGAAGTTATCGAGCTTCAAATTTTGAAAAGACTCAAAAGTTGTGTGTTGAACACATAAAGTACTATTTTTTTTGGAAATTCAACATCATGCAATCATGATGTGTTGTGACATCTTCAAAATCTCGTCGAGCTGATTAATTGGACACTTTCTTTAACAAATTTGGTCCACATTTGCCGAAGTAATCGAGCTTCAAATTTTGAAAAGTCAAAAAAGTTGTGTGTTGAACACATAAAGTACTATTTTTTTTGGAAATTCAACATCATGCAATCATGATGTGTTGTGACATCTTCAAAATCTCGTCGAGCTGATTAATTGGACACTTTCTTTAACAAATTTGATACTCATTTGCTGAAGTTATCGAGCTTCAAATTTTGAAAATTCTCAAAAGTTGTGTGTTGAACACATAGAGTACTATTTTTCTTGGAAATTCAACAAGATGCAATCATGATGTGTTGTGACATCTTCAAAATCTCGTCGAGCTGATTAATTGGACACTTTCTTTAACAAATTTGATACTCATTTACTGAAGTTATCCAGCTTCAAATTTTGAAAAGACTCAAAAGTTGTGTGTTGAACACATAAAGTACTATTTTTCTTGGAAATTCAAAAAGATGCAATCATGATGTGTTGTGACTTCTTCAAAATCTCGTCGAGCTGATTAATTGGACACTAATTTAACAAATTTGATACTCATTTGCTGAAGTTATCGAGCTTCAAATTTTGAAAAGACTCAAAAGTTGTGTGTTGAACACATAAAGTACTATTTTTCTTGGAAATTCAAAAAGATGCAATCATGATGTGTTGTGACTTCTTCAAAATCTCGTCGAGCTGATTAATTGGACACTAATTTAACAAATTTGATACTCATTTGCTGAAGTTATCGAGCTTCAAATTTTGAAAATTCTCAAAAGTTGTGTGTTGAACACATAGAGTACTATTTTTCTTGGAAATTCAACAAGATGCAATCATGATGTGTTGTGACATCTTCAAAATCTCGTCGAGCTGATTAATTGGACACTTTCTTTAACAAATTTGATACTCATTTACTGAAGTTATCCAGCTTCAAATTTTGAAAAGACTCAAAATTTGTGTGTTTGAGCACTAAAAGTATTATTTTTCTTGGAAATTCAACAAGATGCAATCATGATGTGTTGTGACATCTTCAAAATCTCGTCGAGCTGATTTTATTGGACACTTTCTTTAACAAATTTGATACTCATTTGCTGAAGTTATCGAGCTTCAAATTTTGAAAAGACTCAAAAGTTGTGTGTTGAACACATAAAGTACTATTTTTCTTGGAAATTCAAAAAGATGCAATCATGATGTGTTGTGACTTCTTCAAAATCTCGTCGAGCTGATTAATTGGACACTAATTTAACAAATTTGATACTCATTTGCTGAAGTTATCGAGCTTCAAATTTTGAAAAGTCAAAAAAGTTGTGTGTTGAACACATAAAGTACTATTTTTTTTGGAAATTCAACATCATGCAATCATGATGTGTTGTGACATCTTCAAAATCTCGTCGAGCTGATTAATTGGACACTTTCTTTAACAAATTTGATACTCATTTGCCGAAGTTATCGATCTTCAAAGTTTGAAAAGTCAAAAAAGTTGTGTGTTGAACACATAAAGTACTATTTTTTTTGGAAATTCAACATCATGCAATCATGATGTGTTGTGACATCTTCAAAATCTCGTCGAGCTGATTAATTGGACACTAATTTAACAAATTTGATACTCATTTGCCGAAGTTATCGATCTTCAAAGTTTGAAAAGTCAAAAAAGTTGTGTGTTGAACACATAAAGTACTATTTTTTTTGGAAATTCAACATCATGCAATCATGATGTGTTGTGACATCTTCAAAATCTCGTCGAGCTGATTAATTGGACACTTTCTTTAACAAATTTGGTCCACATTTGCCGAAGTTATCGAGCTTCAAATTTTGAAAAGTCAAAAAAGTTGTGTGTTGAACACATAAAGTACTATTTTTTTTGGAAATTCAACATCATGCAATCATGATGTGTTGTGACTTCTTCAAAATCTCGTCGAGCTGATTAATTGGACACTAATTTAACAAATTTGATACTCATTTGCTGAAGTTATCGAGCTTCAAATTTTGAAAAGTCTCAAAAGTTGTGTGTTGAACACATAAAGTACTATTTTTTTTGGAAATTCAACATCATGCAATCATGATGTGTTGTGACATCTTCAAAATCTCGTTGAGCTGATTAATTGGACACTTTCTTTAACAAATTTGGTCCACATTTGCCGAAGTTATCGAGCTTCAAATTTTGAAAAGTCAAAAAAGTTGTGTGTTTGAGCACTAAAAGTACTATTTTTCTTGGAAATTCAACAAGATGCAATCATGATGTGTTGTGACATCTTCAAAATCTCGTCGAGCTGATTTTATTGGACACTTTCTTTAACAAATTTGATACTCATTTGCTGAAGTTATCGAGCTTCAAATTTTGAAAAGACTCAAAAGTTGTGTGTTGAACACATAAAGTACTATTTTTCTTGGAAATTCAAAAAGATGCAATCATGATGTGTTGTGACTTCTTCAAAATCTCGTCGAGCTGATTAATTGGACACTAATTTAACAAATTTGATACTCATTTGCTGAAGTTATCGAGCTTCAAATTTTGAAAAGTCTCAAAAGTTGTGTGTTGAACACATAAAGTACTATTTTTTTTGGAAATTCAACATCATGCAATCATGATGTGTTGTGACATCTTCAAAATCTCGTTGAGCTGATTAATTGGACACTTTCTTTAACAAATTTGGTCCACATTTGCCGAAGTTATCGAGCTTCAAATTTTGAAAAGTCAAAAAAGTTGTGTGTTTGAGCACTAAAAGTACTATTTTTCTTGGAAATTCAACAAGATGCAATCATGATGTGTTGTGACATCTTCAAAATCTCGTCGAGCTGATTAATTGGACACTTTCTTTAACAAATTTGATAATCATTTGCTGAAGTTATCGAGCTTCAAATTTTGAAAAGTCAAAAAAGTTGTGTGTTGAACACATAAAGTACTATTTTTTTTGGAAATTCAACATCATGCAATCATGATGTGTTGTGACATCTTCAAAATCTCGTCGAGCTGATTAATTGGACACTTTCTTTAACAAATTTGATACTCATTTGCCGAAGTTATCGATCTTCAAAGTTTGAAAAGTCAAAAAAGTTGTGTGTTGAACACATAAAGTACTATTTTTTTTTGGAAATTCAACATCATGCAATCATGATGTGTTGTGACATCTTCAAAATCTCGTCGAGCTGATTAATTGGACACTAATTTAACAAATTTGATACTCATTTGCCGAAGTTATCGATCTTCAAAGTTTGAAAAGTCAAAAAAGTTGTGTGTTGAACACATAAAGTACTATTTTTTTTGGAAATTCAACATCATGCAATCATGATGTGTTGTGACATCTTCAAAATCTCGTCGAGCTGATTAATTGGACACTTTCTTTAACAAATTTGATACTCATTTGCTGAAGTTATCGAGCTTCAAAGTTTGAAAAGTCAAAAAAGTTGTGTGTTTGAGCACTAAAAGTACTATTTTTCTTGGAAATTCAACAAGATGCAATCATGATGTGTTGTGACATCTTCAAAATCTCGTCGAGCTGATTTTATTGGACACTTTCTTTAACAAATTTGATACTCATTTGCTGAAGTTATCGAGCTTCAAATTTTGAAAAGTCAAAAAAGTTGTGTGTTGAACACATAAAGTACTATTTTTTTTGGAAATTCAACATCATGCAATCATGATGTGTTGTGACATCTTCAAAATCTCGTCGAGCTGATTAATTGGACACTTTCTTTAACAAATTTGATACTCATTTGCTGAAGTTATCGAGCTTCAAAGTTTGAAAAGTCAAAAAAGTTGTGTGTTTGAGCACTAAAAGTACTATTTTTCTTGGAAATTCAACAAGATGCAATCATGATGTGTTGTGACATCTTCAAAATCTCGTCGAGCTGATTTTATTGGACACTTTCTTTAACAAATTTGATACTCATTTGCTGAAGTTATCGAGCTTCAAATTTTGAAAAGTCTCAAAAGTTGTGTGTTGAACACATAAAGTACTATTTTTCTTGGAAATTCAACAAGATGCAATCATGATGTGTTGTGACATCTTCAAAATCTCGTCGAGCTGATTAATTGGACACTTTCTTTAACAAATTTGATACTCATTTGCCGAAGTTATCGAGCTTCAAATTTTGAAAAGTCTCAAAAGTTGTGTGTTGAACACATAAAGTACTATTTTTTTTGGAAATTCAACATCATGCAATCATGATGTGTTGTGACATCTTCAAAATCTCGTCGAGCTGATTAATTGGACACTTTCTTTAACAAATTTGATACTCATTTGCCGAAGTTATCGATCTTCAAAGTTTGAAAAGTCAAAAAAGTTGTGTGTTGAACACATAAAGTACTATTTTTTTTGGAAATTCAACATCATGCAATCATGATGTGTTGTGACATCTTCAAAATCTCGTCGAGCTGATTAATTGGACACTAATTTAACAAATTTGATACTCATTTGCTGAAGTTATCGAGCTTCAAAGTTTGAAAAGTCAAAAAAGTTGTGTGTTGAACACATAAAGTACTATTTTTCTTGGAAATTCAACAAGATGCAATCATGATGTGTTGTGACAACTTCAAAATCTCGTCGAGCTGATTAATTGGACACTAATTTAACAAATTTGATACTCATTTGCTGAAGTTATCGAGCTTCAAATTTTGAAAAGACTCAAAAGTTGTGTGTTGAACACATAAAGTACTATTTTTCTTGGAAATTCAAAAAGATGCAATCATGATGTGTTGTGACTTCTTCAAAATCTCGTCGAGCTGATTAATTGGACACTAATTTAACAAATTTGATACTCATTTGCTGAAGTTATCGAGCTTCAAATTTTGAAAAGACTCAAAAGTTGTGTGTTGAACACATAAAGTACTATTTTTTTTGGAAATTCAACATCATGCAATCATGATGTGTTGTGACATCTTCAAAATCTAGTCGAGCTGATTAATTGGACACTTTCTTTAACAAATTTGGTCCACATTTGCCGAAGTTATCGAGCTTCAAATTTTGAAAAGTCAAAAAAGTTGTGTGTTGAACACATAAAGTACTATTTTTTTTGGAAATTCAACATCATGCAATCATGATGTGTTGTGACATCTTCAAAATCTCGTCGAGCTGATTAATTGGACACTTTCTTTAACAAATTTGATACTCATTTGCTGAAGTTATCGAGCTTCAAATTTTGAAAATTCTCAAAAGTTGTGTGTTGAACACATAGAGTACTATTTTTCTTGGAAATTCAACAAGATGCAATCATGATGTGTTGTGACATCTTCAAAATCTCGTCGAGCTGATTAATTGGACACTTTCTTTAACAAATTTGATACTCATTTACTGAAGTTATCCAGCTTCAAATTTTGAAAAGACTCAAAATTTGTGTGTTTGAGCACTAAAAGTATTATTTTTCTTGGAAATTCAACAAGATGCAATCATGATGTGTTGTGACATCTTCAAAATCTCGTCGAGCTGATTTTATTGGACACTTTCTTTAACAAATTTGATACTCATTTGCTGAAGTTATCGAGCTTCAAATTTTGAAAAGACTCAAAAGTTGTGTGTTGAACACATAAAGTACTATTTTTCTTGGAAATTCAAAAAGATGCAATCATGATGTGTTGTGACTTCTTCAAAATCTCGTCGAGCTGATTAATTGGACACTTTCTTTAACAAATTTGATACTCATTTGCCGAAGTTATCGATCTTCAAAGTTTGAAAAGTCAAAAAAGTTGTGTGTTGAACACATAAAGTACTATTTTTTTTGGAAATTCAACATCATGCAATCATGATGTGTTGTGACATCTTCAAAATCTCGTCGAGCTGATTAATTGGACACTAATTTAACAAATTTGATACTCATTTGCCGAAGTTATCGATCTTCAAAGTTTGAAAAGTCAAAAAAGTTGTGTGTTGAACACATAAAGTACTATTTTTTTTGGAAATTCAACATCATGCAATCATGATGTGTTGTGACATCTTCAAAATCTCGTCGAGCTGATTAATTGGACACTTTCTTTAACAAATTTGGTCCACATTTGCCGAAGTTATCGATCTTCAAAGTTTGAAAAGTCAAAAAAGTTGTGTGTTGAACACATAAAGTACTATTTTTTTTGGAAATTCAACATCATGCAATCATGATGTGTTGTGACATCTTCAAAATCTCGTCGAGCTGATTTTATTGGACACTTTCTTTAACAAATTTGATACTCATTTGCTGAAGTTATCGAGCTTCAAATTTTGAAAAGACTCAAAAGTTGTGTGTTGAACACATAAAGTACTATTTTTCTTGGAAATTCAAAAAGATGCAATCATGATGTGTTGTGACTTCTTCAAAATCTCGTCGAGCTGATTAATTGGACACTAATTTAACAAATTTGATACTCATTTGCTGAAGTTATCGAGCTTCAAATTTTGAAAAGTCTCAAAAGTTGTGTGTTGAACACATAAAGTACTATTTTTTTTGGAAATTCAACATCATGCAATCATGATGTGTTGTGACATCTTCAAAATCTCGTTGAGCTGATTAATTGGACACTTTCTTTAACAAATTTGGTCCACATTTGCCGAAGTTATCGAGCTTCGAATTTTGAAAAGTCAAAAAAGTTGTGTGTTTGAGCACTAAAAGTACTATTTTTCTTGGAAATTCAACAAGATGCAATCATGATGTGTTGTGACATCTTCAAAATCTCGTCGAGCTGATTAATTGGACACTTTCTTTAACAAATTTGATAATCATTTGCTGAAGTTATCGAGCTTCAAATTTTGAAAAGTCAAAAAAGTTGTGTGTTGAACACATAAAGTACTATTTTTTTTGGAAATTCAACATCATGCAATCATGATGTGTTGTGACATCTTCAAAATCTCGTCGAGCTGATTAATTGGACACTTTCTTTAACAAATTTGATACTCATTTGCCGAAGTTATCGATCTTCAAAGTTTGAAAAGTCAAAAAAGTTGTGTGTTGAACACATAAAGTACTATTTTTTTTGGAAATTCAACATCATGCAATCATGATGTGTTGTGACATCTTCAAAATCTCGTCGAGCTGATTAATTGGACACTAATTTAACAAATTTGATACTCATTTGCCGAAGTTATCGATCTTCAAAGTTTGAAAAGTCAAAAAAGTTGTGTGTTGAACACATAAAGTACTATTTTTTTTGGAAATTCAACATCATGCAATCATGATGTGTTGTGACATCTTCAATATCTCGTCGAGCTGATTAATTGGACACTTTCTTTAACAAATTTGATACTCATTTGCTGAAGTTATCGAGCTTCAAAGTTTGAAAAGTCAAAAAAGTTGTGTGTTTGAGCACTAAAAGTACTATTTTTCTTGGAAATTCAACAAGATGCAATCATGATGTGTTGTGACATCTTCAAAATCTCGTCGAGCTGATTTTATTGGACACTTTCTTTAACAAATTTGATACTCATTTGCTGAAGTTATCGAGCTTCAAATTTTGAAAAGTCAAAAAAGTTGTGTGTTGAACACATAAAGTACTATTTTTTTTGGAAATTCAACATCATGCAATCATGATGTGTTGTGACATCTTCAAAATCTCGTCGAGCTGATTAATTGGACACTTTCTTTAACAAATTTGATACTCATTTGCTGAAGTTATCGAGCTTCAAAGTTTGAAAAGTCAAAAAAGTTGTGTGTTTGAGCACTAAAAGTACTATTTTTCTTGGAAATTCAACAAGATGCAATCATGATGTGTTGTGACATCTTCAAAATCTCGTCGAGCTGATTTTATTGGACACTTTCTTTAACAAATTTGATACTCATTTGCTGAAGTTATCGAGCTTCAAATTTTGAAAAGTCTCAAAAGTTGTGTGTTGAACACATAAAGTACTATTTTTCTTGGAAATTCAACAAGATGCAATCATGATGTGTTGTGACATCTTCAAAATCTCGTCGAGCTGATTAATTGGACACTTTCTTTAACAAATTTGATACTCATTTGCCGAAGTTATCGAGCTTCAAATTTTGAAAAGTCTCAAAAGTTGTGTGTTGAACACATAAAGTACTATTTTTTTTGGAAATTCAACATCATGCAATCATGATGTGTTGTGACATCTTCAAAATCTCGTCGAGCTGATTAATTGGACACTTTCTTTAACAAATTTGATACTCATTTGCTGAAGTTATCGAGCTTCAAATTTTGAAAAGTCTCAAAAGTTGTGTGTTGAACACATAAAGTACTATTTTTTTTGGAAATTCAACATCATGCAATCATGATGTGTTGTGACATCTTCAAAATCTCGTCGAGCTGATTAATTGGACACTTTCTTTAACAAATTTGGTCCACATTTGCCGAAGTTATCGAGCTTCAAATTTTGAAAAGTCAAAAAAGTTGTGTGTTGAACACATAAAGTACTATTTTTTTTGGAAATTCAACATCATGCAATCATGATGTGTTGTGACATCTTCAAAATCTCGTCGAGCTGATTAATTGGACACTTTCTTTAACAAATTTGATACTCATTTGCCGAAGTTATCGATCTTCAAAGTTTGAAAAGTCAAAAAAGTTGTGTGTTGAACACATAAAGTACTATTTTTCTTGGAAATTCAACAAGATGCAATCATGATGTGTTGTGACATCTTCAAAATCTCGTCGAGCTGATTAATTGGACACTTTCTTTAACAAATTTGATACTCATTTGCCGAAGTTATCGATCTTCAAAGTTTGAAAAGTCAAAAAAGTTGTGTGTTGAACACATAAAGTACTATTTTTTTTGGAAATTCAACATCATGCAATCATGATGTGTTGTGACATCTTCAAAATCTCGTCGAGCTGATTAATTGGACACTTTCTTTAACAAATTTGATACAAATTTGCCGAAGTTATCGATCTTCAAAGTTTGAAAAGTCAAAAAAGTTGTGTGTTGAACACATAAAGTACTATTTTTTTTGGAAATTCAACATCATGCAATCATGATGTGTTGTGACATCTTCAAAATCTCGTCGAGCTGATTAATTGGACACTAATTTAACAAATTTGATACTCATTTGCTGAAGTTATCGAGCTTCAAATTTTGAAAAGACTCAAAAGTTGTGTGTTGAACACATAAAGTACTATTTTTCTTGGAAATTCAAAAAGATGCAATCATGATGTGTTGTGACTTCTTCAAAATCTCGTCGAGCTGATTAATTGGACACTAATTTAACAAATTTGATACTCATTTGCTGAAGTTATCGAGCTTCAAATTTTGAAAAGTCAAAAAAGTTGTGTGTTGAACACATAAAGTACTATTTTTTTTGGAAATTCAACATCATGCAATCATGATGTGTTGTGACATCTTCAAAATCTCGTCGAGCTGATTAATTGGACACTTTCTTTAACAAATTTGGTCCACATTTGCCGAAGTTATCGAGCTTCAAATTTTGAAAAGTCAAAAAAGTTGTGTGTTGAACACATAAAGTACTATTTTTTTTGGAAATTCAACATCATGCAATCATGATGTGTTGTGACATCTTCAAAATCTCGTCGAGCTGATTAATTGGACACTTTCTTTAACAAATTTGATAATCATTTGCTGAAGTTATCGAGCTTCAAATTTTGAAAAGTCAAAAAAGTTGTGTGTTGAACACATAAAGTACTATTTTTTTTGGAAATTCAACATCATGCAATCATGATGTGTTGTGACATCTTCAAAATCTCGTCGAGCTGATTAATTGGACACTTTCTTTAACAAATTTGATACTCATTTGCCGAAGTTATCGATCTTCAAAGTTTGAAAAGTCAAAAAAGTTGTGTGTTGAACACATAAAGTACTATTTTTTTTGGAAATTCAACATCATGCAATCATGATGTGTTGTGACATCTTCAAAATCTCGTCGAGCTGATTAATTGGACACTAATTTAACAAATTTGATACTCATTTGCCGAAGTTATCGATCTTCAAAGTTTGAAAAGTCAAAAAAGTTGTGTGTTGAACACATAAAGTACTATTTTTTTTGGAAATTCAACATCATGCAATCATGATGTGTTGTGACATCTTCAATATCTCGTCGAGCTGATTAATTGGACACTTTCTTTAACAAATTTGATACTCATTTGCTGAAGTTATCGAGCTTCAAAGTTTGAAAAGTCAAAAAAGTTGTGTGTTTGAGCACTAAAAGTACTATTTTTCTTGGAAATTCAACAAGATGCAATCATGATGTGTTGTGACATCTTCAAAATCTCGTCGAGCTGATTTTATTGGACACTTTCTTTAACAAATTTGATACTCATTTGCTGAAGTTATCGAGCTTCAAATTTTGAAAAGTCAAAAAAGTTGTGTGTTGAACACATAAAGTACTATTTTTTTTGGAAATTCAACATCATGCAATCATGATGTGTTGTGACATCTTCAAAATCTCGTCGAGCTGATTAATTGGACACTTTCTTTAACAAATTTGATACTCATTTGCTGAAGTTATCGAGCTTCAAAGTTTGAAAAGTCAAAAAAGTTGTGTGTTTGAGCACTAAAAGTACTATTTTTCTTGGAAATTCAACAAGATGCAATCATGATGTGTTGTGACATCTTCAAAATCTCGTCGAGCTGATTTTATTGGACACTTTCTTTAACAAATTTGATACTCATTTGCTGAAGTTATCGAGCTTCAAATTTTGAAAAGTCTCAAAAGTTGTGTGTTGAACACATAAAGTACTATTTTTCTTGGAAATTCAACAAGATGCAATCATGATGTGTTGTGACATCTTCAAAATCTCGTCGAGCTGATTAATTGGACACTTTCTTTAACAAATTTGATACTCATTTGCCGAAGTTATCGAGCTTCAAATTTTGAAAAGTCTCAAAAGTTGTGTGTTGAACACATAAAGTACTATTTTTTTTGGAAATTCAACATCATGCAATCATGATGTGTTGTGACATCTTCAAAATCTCGTCGAGCTGATTAATTGGACACTTTCTTTAACAAATTTGATACTCATTTGCTGAAGTTATCGAGCTTCAAATTTTGAAAAGTCTCAAAAGTTGTGTGTTGAACACATAAAGTACTATTTTTTTTGGAAATTCAACATCATGCAATCATGATGTGTTGTGACATCTTCAAAATCTCGTCGAGCTGATTAATTGGACACTTTCTTTAACAAATTTGGTCCACATTTGCCGAAGTTATCGAGCTTCAAATTTTGAAAAGTCAAAAAAGTTGTGTGTTGAACACATAAAGTACTATTTTTTTTGGAAATTCAACATCATGCAATCATGATGTGTTGTGACATCTTCAAAATCTCGTCGAGCTGATTAATTGGACACTTTCTTTAACAAATTTGATACTCATTTGCCGAAGTTATCGATCTTCAAAGTTTGAAAAGTCAAAAAAGTTGTGTGTTGAACACATAAAGTACTATTTTTCTTGGAAATTCAACAAGATGCAATCATGATGTGTTGTGACATCTTCAAAATCTCGTCGAGCTGATTAATTGGACACTTTCTTTAACAAATTTGATACTCATTTGCCGAAGTTATCGATCTTCAAAGTTTGAAAAGTCAAAAAAGTTGTGTGTTGAACACATAAAGTACTATTTTTTTTGGAAATTCAACATCATGCAATCATGATGTGTTGTGACATCTTCAAAATCTCGTCGAGCTGATTAATTGGACACTTTCTTTAACAAATTTGATACAAATTTGCCGAAGTTATCGATCTTCAAAGTTTGAAAAGTCAAAAAAGTTGTGTGTTGAACACATAAAGTACTATTTTTTTTGGAAATTCAACATCATGCAATCATGATGTGTTGTGACATCTTCAAAATCTCGTCGAGCTGATTAATTGGACACTAATTTAACAAATTTGATACTCATTTGCTGAAGTTATCGAGCTTCAAATTTTGAAAAGACTCAAAAGTTGTGTGTTGAACACATAAAGTACTATTTTTCTTGGAAATTCAAAAAGATGCAATCATGATGTGTTGTGACTTCTTCAAAATCTCGTCGAGCTGATTAATTGGACACTAATTTAACAAATTTGATACTCATTTGCTGAAGTTATCGAGCTTCAAATTTTGAAAAGTCAAAAAAGTTGTGTGTTGAACACATAAAGTACTATTTTTTTTGGAAATTCAACATCATGCAATCATGATGTGTTGTGACATCTTCAAAATCTCGTCGAGCTGATTAATTGGACACTTTCTTTAACAAATTTGGTCCACATTTGCCGAAGTTATCGAGCTTCAAATTTTGAAAAGTCAAAAAAGTTGTGTGTTGAACACATAAAGTACTATTTTTTTTGGAAATTCAACATCATGCAATCATGATGTGTTGTGACATCTTCAAAATCTCGTCGAGCTGATTAATTGGACACTTTCTTTAACAAATTTGATACTCATTTGCTGAAGTTATCGAGCTTCAAATTTTGAAAATTCTCAAAAGTTGTGTGTTGAACACATAGAGTACTATTTTTCTTGGAAATTCAACAAGATGCAATCATGATGTGTTGTGACTTCTTCAAAATCTCGTCGAGCTGATTAATTGGACACTTTCTTTAACAAATTTGATACTCATTTACTGAAGTTATCCATCTTCAAATTTTGAAAAGTCTCAAAAGTTGTGTGTTGAACACATAAAGTACTATTTTTTTTGGAAATTCAACATCATGCAATCATGATGTGTTGTGACATCTTCAAAATCTCGTTGAGCTGATTAATTGGACACTTTCTTTAACAAATTTGGTCCACATTTGCCGAAGTTATCGAGCTTCAAATTTTGAAAAGTCAAAAAAGTTGTGTGTTTGAGCACTAAAAGTACTATTTTTCTTGGAAATTCAACAAGATGCAATCATGATGTGTTGTGACATCTTCAAAATCTCGTCGAGCTGATTAATTGGACACTTTCTTTAACAAATTTGATAATCATTTGCTGAAGTTATCGAGCTTCAAAGTTTGAAAAGTCAAAAAAGTTGTGTGTTTGAGCACTAAAAGTACTATTTTTCTTGGAAATTCAACAAGATGCAATCATGATGTGTTGTGACATCTTCAAAATCTCGTCGAGCTGATTAATTGGACACTAATTTAACAAATTTGATACTCATTTGCTGAAGTTATCGAGCTTCAAATTTTGAAAAGTCTCAAAAGTTGTGTGTTGAACACATAAAGTACTATTTTTCTTGGAAATTCAACAAGATGCAATCATGATGTGTTGTGACTTCTTCAAAATCTCGTCGAGCTGATTAATTGGACACTAATTTAAGAAATTTGATACTCATTTGCTGAAGTTATCGAGCTTCAAAGTTTGAAAAGTCAAAAAAGTTGTGTGTTTGAGCACTAAAAGTACTATTTTTCTTGGAAATTCAACAAGATGCAATCATGATGTGTTGTGACATCTTCAAAATCTCGTCGAGCTGATTTCATTGGACACTTTCTTTTACAAATTTGATACTCATTTGCCGAAGTTATCGAGCTTCAAATTTTGAAAAGTCTCAAAAGTTGTGTGTTGAACACATAAAGTACTATTTTTCTTGGAAATTCAACAAGATGCAATCATGATGTGTTGTGACATCTTCAAAATCTCGTCGAGCTGATTAATTGGACACTTTCTTTAACAAATTTGATAATCATTTGCTGAAGTTATCGAGCTTCAAAGTTTGAAAAGTCAAAAAAGTTGTGTGTTTGAGCACTAAAAGTACTATTTTTCTTGGAAATTCAACAAGATGCAATCATGATGTGTTGTGACATCTTCAAAATCTCGTCGAGCTGATTAATTGGACACTTTCTTTAACAAATTTGATAATCATTTGCTGAAGTTATCGAGCTTCAAATTTTGAAAAGTCTCAAAAGTTGTGTGTTGAACACATAAAGTACTATTTTTCTTGGAAATTCAACAAGATGCAATCATGATGTGTTGTGACATCTTCAAAATCTCGTCGAGCTGATTAATTTGAAACTTTCTTTAAGAAATTTTGTCCACATTTGCCGAACTTATCGAGCTTCAAAGTTTGAAAAGTCACAAAAGTGTGTTTGAGCACATAAAGTACTATTTTTCTTGGAAAGTCAACAAGATGCAATCATGATGTGTTGTGACATCTTCAAAATCTCGTCGAGCTGATTAATTTGACACTTTGTTTAACAAATTTGGTCCACATTTGCCGAAGTTATCGTGCTACAAAGTTTGAAATGTCACAAAAGTTGTGTGTTTCAGCACATAAAGTACTATTTTTATTGGAAAGTCAACAAGATGCAATCATGATGTGTTGTGACATCTTCAAAATCTCGTCGAGCTGATTAATTTGAAACTTTCTTTAAGAAATTTTGTCCACATTTGCCGAACTTATCGAGCTTCAAAGTTTGAAAAGTCACAAAAGTGTGTTTGAGCACATAAAGTACTATTTTTCTTGGAAATTCAACAAGATGCAATTATGAATTGTTTTGTCATTTTAAAGATCTCGTCGAGCTGATTAATTTGACACTTTGGTTAACAAATTTGGTCCACATTTGCCAAAGTTATCGAGCTTCAAAGTTTGAAAAGTCACAAAATATGTGTGTTTGAGCACATAAAGTACTATTTTTCTTGGAAGTTCAACAAGATGTAATCATCATGTGTTGTGACATCTTCAAAATCTCGTCGAGCTGATTAATTTGAAACTTTCTTTAAGA
The DNA here is from genome assembly GCF_040115645.1 of Euwallacea fornicatus. Taxonomy (NCBI): domain Eukaryota; kingdom Metazoa; phylum Arthropoda; class Insecta; order Coleoptera; family Curculionidae; genus Euwallacea; species Euwallacea fornicatus. The sequence goes on along the minus strand of NW_027096014.1, from coordinate 142,431 downwards.
AATTTGGTCCACATTTGCCGAAGTTATCGAGCTTCAAAGTTTGAAAAGTAACAAAAGTTGTGTGTGTGAGCACATAAAGTACTATTTTTCTTGGAAATTCAACAAGACGCAATCATGATGTGTTGTGACATCTTCAAAATCTCGCCGCGCTGATTAATTTGAAACTTTCTTTAAGAAATTTTGTCCACATTTGCCGAACTTATCGAGCTTCAAAGTTTGAAAAGTCACAAAAGTTGTGTGTTTCAGCACATAAAGTACTATTTTTATTGGAAAGTCAACAAGATGCAATCATGATGTGTTGTGACATCTTCAAAATCTCGTCGAGCTGATTAATTTGAAACTTTCTTTAAGAAATTTTGTCCACATTTGCCGAACTTATCGAGCTTCAAAGTTTGAAAAGTCACAAAAGTGTGTTTGAGCACATAAAGTACTATTTTTCTTGGAAATTCAACAAGATGCAATCATGATGTGTTGTGACATCTTCAAAATCTCGTCGAGCTGATTAATTTGAAACTTTCTTTAAGAAATTTTGTCCACATTTGCCGAACTTATCGAGCTTCAAAGTTTGAAAAGTCACAAAATATGTGTGTTTGAGCACATAAAGTACTATTTTTCTTGGAAATTCAACAAGACGCAATCATGATGTGTTGTGACATCTTCAAAATCTCGCCGAGCTGATTAATTTGAAACTTTCTTTAAGAAATTTTGTCCACATTTGCCGAACTTATCGAGCTTCAAAGTTTGAAAAGTCACAAAAGTTGTGTGTTTGAGCACATAAAGTACTATTTTTATTGGAAAGTCAACAAGATGCAATCATGATGTGTTGTGACATCTTCAAAATCTCGTCGAGCTGATTAATTTGAAACTTTCTTTAAGAAATTTGGTCCACATTTCCCGAAGTAATCGAGCTTCAAAGTTTGAAAAGTCACAAAAGTTGTGTGTTTGAGCACATAAAGTACTATTTGTATTGGAATGTCAACAAGATGCAATCATGATGTGTTGTGACATCTTCAAAATCTCGTCGAGCTGATTAATTTGAAACTTTCTTTAAGAAATTTGGTCCACATTTCCCGAACTTATCGAGATTCAAAGTTTGAAAAGTCACAAAAGTTGTGTGTTTGAGCACATAAAGTACTATTTTTATTGGAAAGTCAACAAGATGCAATCATGATGTGTTGTGACATCTTCAAAATCTCGTCGAGCTGATTAATTTGAAACTTTCTTTAAGAAATTTGGTCCACATTTGCCGAACTTATCGAGCTTCAAAGTTTGAAAAGTCACAAAAGTGTGTTTGAGCACATAAAGTACTATTTTTCTTGGAAATTCAACAAGATGCAATCATGATGTGTTGTGACATCTTCAAAATCTCGTCGAGCTGATTAATTTGAAACTTTCTTTAAGAAATTTTGTCCACATTTGCCGAACTTATCGAGCTTCAAAATTTGAAAAGTCACAAATGTTTTGTGTTTGAGCACATAAAGTACTATTTTTCTTGGAAATTCAACAAGACGCAATCATGATGTGTTGTGACATCTTCAAAATCTCGCCGCGCTGATTAATTTGAAACTTTCTTTAAGAAATTTTGTCCACATTTGCCGAACTTATCGAGCTTCAAAGTTTGAAAAGTCACAAAAGTTGTGTGTTTGAGCACATAAAGTACTATTTTTATTGGAAAGTCAACAAGATGCAATCATGATGTGTTGTGACATCTTCAAAATCTCGTCGAGCTGATTAATTTGAAACTTTCTTTAAAAAATTTGGTCCACATTTCCCGAAGTTATCGAGCTTCAAAGTTTGAAAAGTCACAAAAGTGTGTTTGAGCACATAAAGTACTATTTTTCTTGGAAATTCAACAAGACGCAATCATGATGTGTTGTGACATCTTCAAAATCTCGCCGCGCTGATTAATTTGAAACTTTCTTTAAGAAATTTTGTCCACATTTGCCGAACTTATCGAGCTTCAAAGTTTGAAAAGACTCAAAATTTGTGTGTTTGAGCACTAAAAGTATTATTTTTCTTGGAAATTCAACAAGATGCAATCATGATGTGTTGTGACTTCTTCAAAATCTCGTCGAGCTGATTAATTGGACACTAATTTAACAAATTTGATACTCATTTGCTGAAGTTATCGAGCTTCAAAGTTTGAAAAGTCACAAAAGTGTGTTTGAGCACATAAAGTACTATTTTTCTTGGAAATTCAACAAGATGCAATCATGATGTGTTGTGACATCTTCAAAATCTCGTCGAGCTGATTAATTTGAAACTTTCTTTAAGAAATTTTGTCCACATTTGCCGAACTTATCGAGCTTCAAAATTTGAAAAGTCACAAATGTTTTGTGTTTGAGCACATAAAGTACTATTTTTCTTGGAAATTCAACAAGACGCAATCATGATGTGTTGTGACATCTTCAAAATCTCGCCGCGCTGATTAATTTGAAACTTTCTTTAAGAAATTTTGTCCACATTTGCCGAACTTATCGAGCTTCAAAGTTTGAAAAGTCACAAAAGTTGTGTGTTTGAGCACATAAAGTACTATTTTTATTGGAAAGTCAACAAGATGCAATCATGATGTGTTGTGACATCTTCAAAATCTCGTCGAGCTGATTAATTTGAAACTTTCTTTAAAAAATTTGGTCCACATTTCCCGAAGTTATCGAGCTTCAAAGTTTGAAAAGTCACAAAAGTGTGTTTGAGCACATAAAGTACTATTTTTCTTGGAAATTCAACAAGACGCAATCATGATGTGTTGTGACATCTTCAAAATCTCGCCGCGCTGATTAATTTGAAACTTTCTTTAAGAAATTTTGTCCACATTTGCCGAACTTATCGAGCTTCAAAGTTTGAAAAGACTCAAAATTTGTGTGTTTGAGCACTAAAAGTATTATTTTTCTTGGAAATTCAACAAGATGCAATCATGATGTGTTGTGACTTCTTCAAAATCTCGTCGAGCTGATTAATTGGACACTAATTTAACAAATTTGATACTCATTTGCTGAAGTTATCGAGCTTCAAAGTTTGAAAAGTCACAAAAGTGTGTTTGAGCACATAAAGTACTATTTTTCTTGGAAATTCAACAAGATGCAATCATGATGTGTTGTGACATCTTCAAAATCTCGTCGAGCTGATTAATTTGAAACTTTCTTTAAGAAATTTTGTCCACATTTGCCGAACTTATCGAGCTTCAAAGTTTGAAAAGTCACAAAAGTTGTGTGTTTGAGCACATAAAGTACTATTTTTATTGGAAAGTCAACAAGATGCAATCATGATGTGTTGTGACATCTTCAAAATCTCGTCGAGCTGATTAATTTGAAACTTTCTTTAAGAAATTTGGTCCACATTTCCCGAACTTATCGAGATTCAAAGTTTGAAAAGTCACAAAAGTTGTGTGTTTGAGCACATAAAGTACTATTTTTATTGGAAAGTCAACAAGATGCAATCATGATGTGTTGTGACATCTTCAAAATCTCGTCGAGCTGATTAATTTGAAACTTTCTTTAAGAAATTTGGTCCACATTTCCCGAAGTAATCGAGCTTCAAAGTTTGAAAAGTCACAAAAGTGTGTTTGAGCACATAAAGTACTATTTTTATTGGAAAGTCAACAAGATGCAATCATGATGTGTTGTGACATCTTCAAAATCTCGTCGAGCTGATTAATTTGAAACTTTCTTTAAGAAATTTTGTCCACATTTGCCGAACTTATCGAGCTTCAAAGTTTGAAAAATCACAAAAGTGTGTTTGAGCACATAAAGTACTATTTTTCTTGGAAATTCAACAAGATGCAATCATGATGTGTTGTGACATCTTCAAAATCTCGTCGAGCTGATTAATTTGAAACTTTCTTTAAGAAATTTTGTCCACATTTGCCGAACTTATCGAGCTTCAAAGTTTGAAAAGACACAAAAGTGTGTTTGAGCATATAAAGTACTATTTTTCTTGGAAATTCAACAAGAGGCAATCATGATGTGTTGTGACATCTTCAAAATCTCGTCGAGCTGATTAATTTGAAACTTTCTTTAAGAAATTTTGTCCACATTTGACGAACTTATCGAACTTCAAAATTTGAAAAGTCACAAAAGTGTGTTTGAGCACATAAAGTACTATTTTTCTTGGAAATTCAACAAGACGAAATCATTATGTGTTGTGACATCGTCAAAATCTCGTCGAGCTGATTAATTTGAAACTTTCTTTAAGAAATTTGGTCCACATTTGCCGAAGTTATCGAGCTTCAAAGTTTGAAAAGTAACAAAAGTTGTGCGTGTGAGCACATAAAGTACTATTTTTCTTAGAAAATCAGCAAGACGCAATCATGATGTGTTGTGACATCTTCAAAATCTCGTCGAGCTGATTAATTTGAAACTTTCTTTAAGTAATTTGGTCCACATTTGCCGAAGTTATCGAGCTTCAAAGTTTGAAAAGTCACAAAAGTCTGTTTGAGCACATAAAGTACTATTTTTCTTGGAAATTCAACAAGATGCAATTATGATGTGTTGTGACATCTTCAAAATCTCGTCGAGCTGATTAATTTGAAACTTTCTTTAAGAAATTTTGTCCACATTTGCCGAAGTTATCGAGCTTCAAAGTTTGAAAAGTCACAAAAGTCTGTTTGAGCACATAAAGTACTATTTTTCTTGGAAATTCAACAAGATGCAATCATGATGTGTTGTGACATCTTCAAAATCTCGTCGAGCTGATTAATTTGAAACTTTCTTTAAGAAATTTGGTCCACATTTCCCGAAGTTATCGAGCTTCAAAGTTTGAAAAGTCACAAAAGTGTGTTTGAGCACATAAAGTACTATTTTTCTTGGAAAGTCAACAAGATGCAATCATGATGTGTTGTGACATCTTCAAAATCTCGTCGAGCTGATTAATTTGAAACTTTGTGTAACAAATTTGGTCCACATTTGCCGAAGTTATCGAGCTTCAAAATTTGAAAAGTCACAAAAGTGTGTTTGAGCACATAAAGTACTATTTTTCTTGGAAATTCAACAAGATGCAATCATGATGTGTTGTGACATCTTCAAAATCTCGTCGAGCTGATTAATTTGAAACTTTCTTTAAGTAATTTGGTCCACATTTGCCGAAGTTATCGAGCTTCAAAGTTTGAAAAGTCACAAAAGTCTGTTTGAGCACATAAAGTACTATTTTTCTTGGAAATTCAACAAGATGCAATTATGATGTGTTGTGACATCTTCAAAATCTCGTCGAGCTGATTAATTTGAAACTTTCTTTAAGAAATTTTGTCCACATTTGCCGAACTTATCGAGCTTCAAAGTTTGAAAAGTCACAAAAGTGTGTTTGAGCACATAAAGTACTATTTTTCTTGGAAATTCAACAAGATGCAATCATGATGTGTTGTGACATCTTCAAAATCTCGTCGAGCTGATTAATTTGAAACTTTCTTTAAGAAATATTGTCCACATTTGCCGAACTTATCGAGCTTCAAAATTTGAAAAGTCACAAATGTTTTGTGTTTGAGCACATAAAGTACTATTTTTCTTGGAAATTCAACAAGACGCAATCATGATGTGTTGTGACATCTTCAAAATCTCGCCGCGCTGATTAATTTGAAACTTTCTTTAAGAAATTTTGTCCACATTTGCCGAACTTATCGAGCTTCAAAGTTTGAAAAGTCACAAAAGTTGTGTGTTTGAGCACATAAAGTACTATTTTTCTTGGAAATTCAACAAGATGCAATCATGATGTGTTGTGACATCTTCAAAATCTCGTCGAGCTGATTAATTTGAAACTTTCTTTAAGAAATTTGGTCCACATTTCCCGAACTTATCGAGATTCAAAGTTTGAAAAGTCACAAAAGTTGTGTGTTTGAGCACATAAAGTACTATTTTTATTGGAAAGTCAACAAGATGCAATCATGATGTGTTGTGACATCTTCAAAATCTCGTCGAGTTGATTAATTTGAAACTTTCTTTAAGAAATTTTGTCCACATTTGACGAACTTATCGAACTTCAAAATTTGAAAAGTCACAAAAGTGTGTTTGAGCACATAAAGTACTATTTTTATTGGAAAGTCAACAAGATGCAATCATGATGTGGTGTGACATCTTCAAAATCTCGTCGAGCTGATTAATTTGAAACATTCTTTAAGAAATTTGGTCCACATTTCCCGAACTTATCGAGATTCAAAGTTTGAAAAGTCACAAAAGTTGTGTGTTTGAGCACATAAAGTACTATTTTTATTGGAAAGTCAACAAGATGCAATCATGATGTGTTGTGACATCTTCAAAATCTCGTCGAGCTGATTAATTTGAAACTTTCTTTAAGTAATTTGGTCCACATTTGCCGAAGTTATCGAGCTTCAAAGTTTGAAAAGTCACAAAAGTGTGTTTGAGCACATAAAGTACTATTTTTCTTGGAAAGTCAACAAGATGCAATCATGATGTGTTGTGACATCTTCAAAATCTCGTCGAGCTGATTAATTTGAAACTTTCTTTAAAAAATTTGGTCCACATTTGCCGAACTTATCGAGCTTCAAAGTTTGAAAAGTCACAAAAGTTGTGTGTGTGAGCACATAAAGTACCATTTTTCTTGGAAATTCAACAAGATGCAATCATGATGTGTTGTGACATCTTCAAGATCTCGTCGAGCTGATTAATTTGAAACTTTCTTTAAGAAATATTGTCCACTTTTGCCGAACTTATCGAGCTTCAAAATTTGAAAAGTCACAAAAGTTTTGTGTTTGAACACATAAAGTACTATTTTTGTTGGAAATTCAACAAGACGCAATCATGATGTGTTGTGACATCTTCAAAATCTCGACGCGCTGATTTATTTGGAACTTTCTTTAAGAAATTTGCTCCACATTTGCCGAACTTATCGAGCTTTAAAATTTGAAAAGTCACAAAAGTTCTGTGTTTGAGCACATAAAGTACTATTTTTCTTGGAAAGTCAACAAGATGCAATCATGATGTGTTGTGACATCTTCAAAATCTCGTCGAGCTGATTAATTTGAAACTTTGTGTAACAAATTTGGCCCACATTTCCCGAAGTTATCGAGCTTCAAAGTTTGAAAAGTCACAAAAGTGTGTTTGAGCACATAAAGTACTATTTTTCTTGGAAATTCAACAAGATGCAATTATGATGTGTTGTGACATCTTCAAAATCTCGTCGAGCTGATTAATTTGAAACTTTCTTTAAGAAATTTTGTCCACATTTGCCGAAGTTATCGAGCTTCAAAGTTTGAAAAGTCACAAAAGTCTGTTTGAGCACATAAAGTACTATTTTTCTTGGAAAGTCAACAAGATGCAATCATGATGTGTTGTGACATCTTCAAAATCTCGTCGAGCTGATTAATTTGAAACTTTTTTTAAGAAATTTGGTCCACATTTCCCGAAGTTATCGAGCTTCAAAGTTTGAAAAGTCACAAAAGTGTGTTTGAGCACATAAAGTACTATTTTTCTTGGAAAGTCAACAAGATGCAATCATGATGTGTTGTGACATCTTCAAAATCTCGTCGAGCTGATTAATTTGAAACTTTGTGTAACAAATTTGGTCCACATTTGCCGAAGTTATCGAGCTTCAAAGTTTGAAAAGTCACAAAAGTTGTGTGTGTGAGCACATAAAGTACCATTTTTCTTGGAAATTCAACAAGATGCAATCATGATGTGTTGTGACATCTTCAAGATCTCGTCGAGCTGATTAATTTGAAACTTTCTTTAAGAAATATTGTCCACTTTTGCCGAACTTATCGAGCTTCAAAATTTGAAAAGTCACAAAAGTTTTGTGTTTGAGCACATAAAGTACTATTTTTCTTGGAAATTCAACAAGACGCAATCATGATGTGTTGTGACATCTTCAAAATCTCGTCGAGCTGATTAATTTGAAACTTTCTTTAAGAAATTTTGTCCACATTTGCCGAGCTTATCGAGCTTCAAAGTTTGAAAAGACACAAAAGTGTGTTTGAGCATATAAAGTACTATTTTTCTTGGAAATTCAACAAGAGGCAATCATGATGTGTTGTGACATCTTCAAAATCTCGTCGAGCTGATTAATTTGAAACTTTCTTTAAGAAATTTTGTCCACATTTGACGAACTTATCGAACTTCAAAATTTGAAAAGTCACAAAAGTGTGTTTGAGCACATAAAGTACTATTTTTCTTGGAAATTCAACAAGACGAAATCATTATGTGTTGTGACATCGTCAAAATCTCGTCGAGCTGATTAATTTGAAACTTTCTTTAAGAAATTTGGTCCACATTTGCCGAAGTTATCGAGCTTCAAAGTTTGAAAAGTAACAAAAGTTGTGCGTGTGAGCACATAAAGTACTATTTTTCTTAGAAAATCAGCAAGACGCAATCATGATGTGTTGTGACATCTTCAAAATCTCGTCGAGCTGATTAATTTGAAACTTTCTTTAAGTAATTTGGTCCACATTTGCCGAAGTTATCGAGCTTCAAAGTTTGAAAAGTCACAAAAGTCTGTTTGAGCACATAAAGTACTATTTTTCTTGGAAATTCAACAAGATGCAATTATGATGTGTTGTGACATCTTCAAAATCTCGTCGAGCTGATTAATTTGAAACTTTCTTTAAGAAATTTTGTCCACATTTGCCGAACTTATCGAGCTTCAAAGTTTGAAAAGTCACAAAAGTGTGTTTGAGCACATAAAGTACTATTTTTCTTGGAAATTCAACAAGATGCAATCATGATGTGTTGTGACATCTTCAAAATCTCGTCGAGCTGATTAATTTGAAACTTTCTTTAAGAAATTTGGTCCACATTTCCCGAACTTATCGAGATTCAAAGTTTGAAAAGTCACAAAAGTTGTGTGTTTGAGCACATAAAGTACTATTTTTATTGGAAAGTCAACAAGATGCAATCATGATGTGGTGTGACATCTTCAAAATCTCGTCGAGCTGATTAATTTGAAACTTTCTTTAAGAAATTTTGTCCACATTTGACGAACTTATCGAACTTCAAAATTTGAAAAGTCACAAAAGTGTGTTTGAGCACATAAAGTACTATTTTTCTTGGAAAGTCAACAAGATGCAATCATGATGTGTTGTGACATCTTCAAAATCTCGTCGAGCTGATTAATTTGAAACTTTCTTTAAGAAATTTGCTCCACATTTGCCGAACATATCGAGCTTTAAAATTTGAAAAGTCACAAAAGTTCTGTGTTTGAGCACATAAAGTACTATTTTTCTTGGAAAGTCAACAAGATGCAATCATGATGTGTTGTGACATCTTCAAAATCTCGTCGAGCTGATTAATTTGAAACTTTCTTTAAGAAATTTGGTCCACATTTCCCGAAGTAATCGAGCTTCAAAGTTTGAAAAGTCACAAAAGTGTGTTTGAGCACATAAAGTACTATTTTTATTGGAAAGTCAACAAGATGCAATCATGATGTGTTGTGACATCTTCAAAATCTCGTCGAGCTGATTAATTTGAAACTTTCTTTAAGAAATTTTGTCCACATTTGCCGAACTTATCGAGCTTCAAAGTTTGAAAAGTCACAAAAGTGTGTTTGAGCACATAAAGTACTATTTTTCTTGGAAATTCAACAAGATGCAATCATGATGTGTTGTGACATCTTCAAAATCTCGTCGAGCTGATTAATTTGAAACTTTCTTTAAGAAATTTTGTCCACATTTGCCGAACTTATGGAGCTTCAAAGTTTGAAAAGTCACAAAAGTGTGTTTGAGCACATAAAGTACTATTTTTATAGGAAAGTCAACAAGATGCAATCATGATGTGTTGTGACATCTTCAAAATCTTGTCGAGCTGATTAATTTGAAACTTTCTTTAAGAAATTTTGTCCACATTTGACGAACTTATCGAGCTTCAAAATTTGAAAAGTCATAAATGAATTGTGTTTGAGCACATAAAGTACTATTTTTCTTGGAAAGTCAACATGATGCAATCATGATGTGTTGTGACATCGTCAAAATCTCGTCGAGCTGATTAATTTGAAACTTTCTTTAAGAAATTTGGTCCACATTTGCCGAAGTTATCGAGCTTCAAAGTTTGAAAAGTAACAAAAGTTGTGCGTGTGAGCACATAAAGTACTATTTTTCTTAGAAAATCAGCAAGACGCAATCATGATGTGTTGTGACATCTTCAAAATCTCGTCGAGCTGATTAATTTGAAACTTTCTTTAAGTAATTTGGTCCACATTTGCCGAAGTTATCGAGCTTCAAACTTTGAAAAGTCACAAAAGTCTGTTTGAGCACATAAAGTACTATTTTTCTTGGAAATTCAACAAGATGCAATTATGATGTGTTGTGACATCTTCAAAATCTCGTCGAGCTGATTAATTTGAAACTTTCTTTAAGAAATTTTGTCCACATTTGCCGAAGTTATCGAGCTTCAAAGTTTGAAAAGTCACAAAAGTCTGTTTGAGCACATAAAGTACTATTTTTCTTGGAAAGTCAACAAGATGCAATCATGATGTGTTGTGACATCTTCAAAATCTCGTCGAGCTGATTAATTTGAAACTTTGTGTAACAAATTTGGTCCACATTTGCCGAAGTTATCGAGCTTCAAAGTTTGAAAAGTCACAAAAGTTGTGTGTGTGAGCACATAAAGTACCATTTTTCTTGGAAATTCAACAAGATGCAATCATGATGTGTTGTGACATCTTCAAGATCTCGTCGAGCTGATTAATTTGAAACTTTCTTTAAGAAATATTGTCCACTTTTGCCGAACTTATCGAGCTTCAAAATTTGAAAAGTCACAAAAGTTGTGTGTTTGAGCACATAAAGTACTATTTTTATTGGAAAGTCAACAAGATGCAATCATGATGTGTTGTGACATCTTCAAAATCTCGTCGAGCTGATTAATTTGAAACTTTCTTTAAGAAATTTGGTCCACATTTCCCGAAGTTATCGAGCTTCAAAGATTGAAAAGTCACAAAAGTGTGTTTGAGCACATAAAGTACTATTTTTCTTGGAAAGTCAACAAGATGCAATCATGATGTGTTGTGACATCTTCAAAATCTCGTCGAGCTGATTAATTTGAAACTTTCTTTAAAAAATTTGGTCCACATTTGCCGAACTTATCGAGCTTCAAAGTTTGAAAAGTCACAAAAGTGTGTTTGAGCACATAAAGTACTATTTTTCTTGGAAATTCAACAAGATGCAATCATGATGTGTTGTGACATCTTCAAAATCTCGTCGAGCTGATTAATTTGAAACTTTCTTTAAGAAATTTGCTCCACATTTGCCGAACTTATCGAGCTTTAAAATTTGAAAAGTCACAAAAGTTCTGTGTTTGAGCACATAAAGTACTATTTTTCTTGGAAAGTCAACAAGATGCAATCATGATGTGTTGTGACATCTTCAAAATCTCGTCGAGCTGATTAATTTGAAACTTTGTGTAACAAATTTGGTCCACATTTCCCGAAGTTATCGAGCTTCAAAATTTGAAAAGTCACAAAAGTGTGTTTGAGCACATAAAGTACTATTTTTATTGGAAAGTCAACAAGATGCAATCATGATGTGTTGTGACATCTTCAAAATCTCGTCGAGCTGATTAATTTGAAACTTTCTTTAAGAAATTTGCTCCACATTTGCCGAACTTATCGAGCTTTAAAATTTGAAAAGTCACAAAAGTTCTGTGTTTGAGCACATAAAGTACTATTTTTCTTGGAAAGTCAACAAGATGCAATCATGATGTGTTGTGACATCTTCAAAATCTCGTCGAGCTGATTAATTTGAAACTTTCTTTAAGAAATTTTGTCCACATTTGCCGAACTTATGGAGCTTCAAAGTTTGAAAAGTCACAAAAGTGTGTTTGAGCACATAAAGTACTATTTTTATAGGAAAGTCAACAAGATGCAATCATGATGTGTTGTGACATCTTCAAAATCTTGTCGAGCTGATTAATTTGAAACTTTCTTTAAGAAATTTTGTCCACATTTGACGAACTTATCGAGCTTCAAAATTTGAAAAGTCATAAATGAATTGTGTTTGAGCACATAAAGTACTATTTTTCTTGGAAAGTCAACATGATGCAATCATGATGTGTTGTGACATCGTCAAAATCTCGTCGAGCTGATTAATTTGAAACTTTCTTTAAGAAATTTGGTCCACATTTGCCGAAGTTATCGAGCTTCAAAGTTTGAAAAGTAACAAAAGTTGTGCGTGTGAGCACATAAAGTACTATTTTTCTTAGAAAATCAGCAAGACGCAATCATGATGTGTTGTGACATCTTCAAAATCTCGTCGAGCTGATTAATTTGAAACTTTCTTTAAGTAATTTGGTCCACATTTGCCGAAGTTATCGAGCTTCAAAGTTTGAAAAGTCACAAAAGTCTGTTTGAGCACATAAAGTACTATTTTTCTTGGAAATTCAACAAGATGCAATTATGATGTGTTGTGACATCTTCAAAATCTCGTCGAGCTGATTAATTTGAAACTTTCTTTAAGAAATTTTGTCCACATTTGCCGAAGTTATCGAGCTTCAAAGTTTGAAAAGTCACAAAAGTCTGTTTGAGCACATAAAGTACTATTTTTCTTGGAAAGTCAACAAGATGCAATCATGATGTGTTGTGACATCTTCAAAATCTCGTCGAGCTGATTAATTTGAAACTTTGTGTAACAAATTTGGTCCACATTTGCCGAAGTTATCGAGCTTCAAAGTTTGAAAAGTCACAAAAGTTGTGTGTGTGAGCACATAAAGTACCATTTTTCTTGGAAATTCAACAAGATGCAATCATGATGTGTTGTGACATCTTCAAGATCTCGTCGAGCTGATTAATTTGAAACTTTCTTTAAGAAATATTGTCCACTTTTGCCGAACTTATCGAGCTTCAAATTTTGAAAAGTCACAAAAGTGTGTTTGAGCACATAAAGTACTATTTTTATTGGAAAGTCAACAAGATGCAATCATGATGTGTTGTGACATCTTCAAAATCTCGTCGAGCTGATTAATTTGAAACTTTCTTTAAGAAATTTGGTCCACATTTCCCGAAGTTATCGAGCTTCAAAGATTGAAAAGTCACAAAAGTGTGTTTGAGCACATAAAGTACTATTTTTCTTGGAAAGTCAACAAGATGCAATCATGATGTGTTGTGACATCTTCAAAATCTCGTCGAGCTGATTAATTTGAAACTTTCTTTAAAAAATTTGGTCCACATTTGCCGAACTTATCGAGCTTCAAAGTTTGAAAAGTCACAAAAGTGTGTTTGAGCACATAAAGTACTATTTTTCTTGGAAATTCAACAAGATGCAATCATGATGTGTTGTGACATCTTCAAAATCTCGTCGAGCTGATTAATTTGAAACTTTCTTTAAGAAATTTGCTCCACATTTGCCGAACTTATCGAGCTTTAAAATTTGAAAAGTCACAAAAGTTCTGTGTTTGAGCACATAAAGTACTATTTTTCTTGGAAAGTCAACAAGATGCAATCATGATGTGTTGTGACATCTTCAAAATCTCGTCGAGCTGATTAATTTGAAACTTTGTGTAACAAATTTGGTCCACATTTCCCGAAGTTATCGAGCTTCAAAGTTTGAAAAGTCACAAAAGTGTGTTTGAGCACATAAAGTACTATTTTTATTGGAAAGTCAACAAGATGCAATCATGATGTGTTGTGACATCTTCAAAATCTCGTCGAGCTGATTAATTTGAAACTTTCTTTAAGAAATTTGCTCCACATTTGCCGAACTTATCGAGCTTTAAAATTTGAAAAGTCACAAAAGTTCTGTGTTTGAGCACATAAAGTACTATTTTTCTTGGAAAGTCAACAAGATGCAATCATGATGTGTTGTGACATCTTCAAAATCTCGTCGAGCTGATTAATTTGAAACTTTGTGTAACAAATTTGGTCCACATTTCCCGAAGTTATCGAGCTTCAAAGTTTGAAAAGTCACAAAAGTGTGTTTGAGCACATAAAGTACTATTTTTATTGGAAAGTCAACAAGATGCAATCATGATGTGTTGTGACATCTTCAAAATCTCGTCGAGCTGATTAATTTGAAACTTTCTTTAAGAAATTTTGTCCACATTTGCCGAACTTATCGAGCTTCAAAGTTTGAAAAGTCACAAAAGTGTGTTTGAGCACATAAAGTACTATTTTTCTTGGAAATTCAACAAGATGCAATCATGATGTGTTGTGACATCTTCAAAATCTCGTCGAGCTGATTAATTTGAAACTTTCTTTAAGAAATTTTGTCCACATTTGCCGAACTTATCGAGCTTCAAAGTTTGAAAAGTCACAAAAGTGTGTTTGAGCACATAAAGTACTATTTTTCTTGGAAATTCAACAAGATGCAATCATGATGTGTTGTGACATCTTCAAAATCTCGCCGCGCTGATTAATTTGAAACTTTCTTTAAGAAATTTTGTCCACATTTGCCGAACTTATCGAGCTTCAAAGTTTGAAAAGTCACAAAAGTTGTGTGTTTGAGCACATAAAGTACTATTTTTATTGGAAAGTCAACAAGATGCAATCATGATGTGTTATGACTTCTTCAAAATCTCGTCGAGCTGATTAATTTGAAACTTTCTTTAAGAAATTTTGTCCACATTTGCCGAACTTATCGAGCTTCAAAGTTTGAAAAGTCACAAAAGTGTGTTTGAGCACATAAAGTACTATTTTTATTGGAAAGTCAACAAGATGCAATCATGATGTGTTGTGACATCTTCAAAATCTCGTCGAGCTGATTAATTTGAAACTTTCTTTAAGAAATTTTGTCCACATTTGCCGAACTTATGGAGCTTCAAAGTTTGAAAAGTCACAAAAGTGTGTTTGAGCACATAAAGTACTATTTTTCTTGGAAATTCAACAAGACGCAATCATGATGTGTTGTGACATCTTCAAAATCTCGTCGAGCTGATTAATTTGAAACTTTCTTTAAGAAATTTTGTCCACATTTGCCGAACTTATGGAGCTTCAAAGTTTGAAAAGTCACAAAAGTGTGTTTGAGCACATAAAGTACTATTTTTATAGGAAAGTCAACAAGATGCAATCATGATGTGTTGTGACATCTTCAAAATCTTGTCGAGCTGATTAATTTGAAACTTTCTTTAAGAAATTTTGTCCACATTTGACGAACTTATCGAGCTTCAAAATTTGAAAAGTCATAAATGAATTGTGTTTGAGCACATAAAGTACTATTTTTCTTGGAAAGTCAACATGATGCAATCATGATGTGTTGTGACATCTTCAAAATCTCGTCGAGCTGATTAATTTGAAACTTTCTTTAAGAAATTTTGTCCACATTTGCCGAACTTATGGAGCTTCAAAGTTTGAAAAGTCACAAAAGTGTGTTTGAGCACATAAAGTACTATTTTTATAGGAAAGTCAACAAGATGCAATCATGATGTGTTGTGACATCTTCAAAATCTTGTCGAGCTGATTAATTTGAAACTTTCTTTAAGAAATTTTGTCCACATTTGACGAACTTATCGAGCTTCAAAATTTGAAAAGTCATAAATGAATTGTGTTTGAGCACATAAAGTACTATTTTTCTTGGAAAGTCAACATGATGCAATCATGATGTGTTGTGACATCGTCAAAATCTCGTCGAGCTGATTAATTTGAAACTTTCTTTAAGAAATTTGGTCCACATTTGCCGAAGTTATCGAGCTTCAAAGTTTGAAAAGTAACAAAAGTTGTGCGTGTGAGCACATAAAGTACTATTTTTCTTAGAAAATCAGCAAGACGCAATCATGATGTGTTGTGACATCTTCAAAATCTCGTCGAGCTGATTAATTTGAAACTTTCTTTAAGTAATTTGGTCCACATTTGCCGAAGTTATCGAGCTTCAAAGTTTGAAAAGTCACAAAAGTCTGTTTGAGCACATAAAGTACTATTTTTCTTGGAAATTCAACAAGATGCAATTATGATGTGTTGTGACATCTTCAAAATCTCGTCGAGCTGATTAATTTGAAACTTTCTTTAAGAAATTTTGTCCACATTTGCCGAAGTTATCGAGCTTCAAAGTTTGAAAAGTCACAAAAGTCTGTTTGAGCACATAAAGTACTATTTTTCTTGGAAAGTCAACAAGATGCAATCATGATGTGTTGTGACATCTTCAAAATCTCGTCGAGCTGATTAATTTGAAACTTTGTGTAACAAATTTGGTCCACATTTGCCGAAGTTATCGAGCTTCAAAGTTTGAAAAGTCACAAAAGTGTGTTTGAGCACATAAAGTACTATTTTTCTTGGAAATTCAACAAGATGCAATCATGATGTGTTGTGACATCTTCAATATCTCGTCGAGCTGATTAATTTGAAACTTTCTTTAAGAAATTTTGTCCACATTTGCCGAACTTATCGAGCTTCAAAATTTGAAAAGTCACAAAAGTTTTGTGTTTGAGCACATAAAGTACTATTTTTCTTGGAAATTCAACAAGACGCAATCATGATGTGTTGTGACATCTTCAAAATCTCGCCGCGCTGATTAATTTGAAACTTTCTTTAAGAAATTTTGTCCACATTTGCCGTACTTATCGAGCTTCAAAGTTTGAAAAGTCACAAAAGTTGTGTGTTTGAGCACATAAAGTACTATTTTTATTGGAAAGTCAACAAGATGCAATCATGATGTGTTGTGACATCTTCAAAATCTCGTCGAGCTGATTAATTTGAAACTTTCTTTAAGAAATTTTGTCCACATTTGCCGAACTTATCGAGCTTCAAAATTTGAAAAGTCACAAAAGTTTTGTGTTTGAGCACATAAAGTACTATTTTTCTTGGAAATTCAACAAGACGCAATCATGATGTGTTGTGACATCTTCAAAATCTCGCCGCGCTGATTAATTTGAAACTTTCTTTAAGAAATTTTGTCCACATTTGCCGAACTTATCGAGCTTCAAAGTTTGAAAAGTCACAAAAGTTGTGTGTTTGAGCACATAAAGTACTATTTTTATTGGAAAGTCAACAAGATGCAATCATGATGTGTTGTGACATCTTCAAAATCTCGTCGAGCTGATTAATTTGAAACTTTCTTTAAGAAATTTGCTCCACATTTGCCGAACTTATCGAGCTTTAAAATTTGAAAAGTCACAAAAGTTCTGTGTTTGAGCACATAAAGTACTATTTTTCTTGGAAAGTCAACAAGATGCAATCATGATGTGTTGTGACATCTTCAAAATCTCGTCGAGCTGATTAATTTGAAACTTTGTGTAACAAATTTGGTCCACATTTCCCGAAGTTATCGAGCTTCAAAGTTTGAAAAGTCACAAAAGTTGTGTGTGTGAGCACATAAAGTACCATTTTTCTTGGAAATTCAACAAGATGCAATCATGATGTGTTGTGACATCTTCAAGATCTCGTCGAGCTGATTAATTTGAAACTTTCTTTAAGAAATATTGTCCACATTTGCCGAACTTATCGAGCTTCAAAGTTTGAAAAGTCACAAAAGTTGTGTGTTTGAGCACATAAAGTACTATTTTTATTGGAAAGTCAACAAGATGCAATCATGATGTGTTGTGACATCTTCAAAATCTCGTCGAGCTGATTAATTTGAAACTTTCTTTAAAAAATTTGGTCCACATTTGCCGAACTTATCGAGCTTCAAAGTTTGAAAAGTCACAAAAGTGTGTTTGAGCACATAAAGTACTATTTTTCTTGGAAATTCAACAAGATGCAATCATGATGTGTTGTGACATCTTCAAAATCTCGTCGAGCTGATTAATTTGAAACTTTCTTTAAGAAATTTTGTCCACATTTGCCGAACTTATCGAGCTTCAAAATTTGAAAAGTCACAAAAGTTTTGTGTTTGAGCACATAAAGTACTATTTTTCTTGGAAATTCAACAAGACGCAATCATGATGTGTTGTGACATCTTCAAAATCTCGTCGAGCTGATTAATTTGAAACTTTCTTTAAGAAATTTGCTCCACATTTGCCGAACTTATCGAGCTTTAAAATTTGAAAAGTCACAAAAGTTCTGTGTTTGAGCACATAAAGTACTATTTTTCTTGGAAAGTCAACAAGATGCAATCATGATGTGTTGTGACATCTTCAAAATCTCGTCGAGCTGATTAATTTGAAACTTTCTTTAAGAAATTTTGTCCACATTTGCCGAACTTATGGAGCTTCAAAGTTTGAAAAGTCACAAAAGTGTGTTTGAGCACATAAAGTACTATTTTTATAGGAAAGTCAACAAGATGCAATCATGATGTGTTGTGACATCTTCAAAATCTT
The DNA here is from genome assembly GCF_040115645.1 of Euwallacea fornicatus. Lineage (NCBI taxonomy): Eukaryota > Metazoa > Arthropoda > Insecta > Coleoptera > Curculionidae > Euwallacea > Euwallacea fornicatus. The sequence goes on along the minus strand of NW_027096014.1, from coordinate 124,321 downwards.
GTCGAGCTGATTAATTTGAAACTTTCTTTAAGAAATTTTGTCCACATTTGACGAACTTATCGAGCTTCAAAATTTGAAAAGTCATAAATGAATTGTGTTTGAGCACATAAAGTACTATTTTTCTTGGAAAGTCAACATGATGCAATCATGATGTGTTGTGACATCGTCAAAATCTCGTCGAGCTGATTAATTTGAAACTTTCTTTAAGAAATTTGGTCCACATTTGCCGAAGTTATCGAGCTTCAAAGTTTGAAAAGTAACAAAAGTTGTGCGTGTGAGCACATAAAGTACTATTTTTCTTAGAAAATCAGCAAGACGCAATCATGATGTGTTGTGACATCTTCAAAATCTCGTCGAGCTGATTAATTTGAAACTTTCTTTAAGTAATTTGGTCCACATTTGCCGAAGTTATCGAGCTTCAAAGTTTGAAAAGTCACAAAAGTCTGTTTGAGCACATAAAGTACTATTTTTCTTGGAAATTCAACAAGATGCAATTATGATGTGTTGTGACATCTTCAAAATCTCGTCGAGCTGATTAATTTGAAACTTTCTTTAAGAAATTTTGTCCACATTTGCCGAAGTTATCGAGCTTCAAAGTTTGAAAAGTCACAAAAGTCTGTTTGAGCACATAAAGTACTATTTTTCTTGGAAAGTCAACAAGATGCAATCATGATGTGTTGTGACATCTTCAAAATCTCGTCGAGCTGATTAATTTGAAACTTTGTGTAACAAATTTGGTCCACATTTGCCGAAGTTATCGAGCTTCAAAGTTTGAAAAGTCACAAAAGTGTGTTTGAGCACATAAAGTACTATTTTTCTTGGAAATTCAACAAGATGCAATCATGATGTGTTGTGACATCTTCAATATCTCGTCGAGCTGATTAATTTGAAACTTTCTTTAAGAAATTTTGTCCACATTTGCCGAACTTATCGAGCTTCAAAATTTGAAAAGTCACAAAAGTTTTGTGTTTGAGCACATAAAGTACTATTTTTCTTGGAAATTCAACAAGACGCAATCATGATGTGTTGTGACATCTTCAAAATCTCGCCGCGCTGATTAATTTGAAACTTTCTTTAAGAAATTTTGTCCACATTTGCCGTACTTATCGAGCTTCAAAGTTTGAAAAGTCACAAAAGTTGTGTGTTTGAGCACATAAAGTACTATTTTTATTGGAAAGTCAACAAGATGCAATCATGATGTGTTGTGACATCTTCAAAATCTCGTCGAGCTGATTAATTTGAAACTTTCTTTAAGAAATTTTGTCCACATTTGCCGAACTTATCGAGCTTCAAAATTTGAAAAGTCACAAAAGTTTTGTGTTTGAGCACATAAAGTACTATTTTTCTTGGAAATTCAACAAGACGCAATCATGATGTGTTGTGACATCTTCAAAATCTCGCCGCGCTGATTAATTTGAAACTTTCTTTAAGAAATTTTGTCCACATTTGCCGAACTTATCGAGCTTCAAAGTTTGAAAAGTCACAAAAGTTGTGTGTTTGAGCACATAAAGTACTATTTTTATTGGAAAGTCAACAAGATGCAATCATGATGTGTTGTGACATCTTCAAAATCTCGTCGAGCTGATTAATTTGAAACTTTCTTTAAGAAATTTGCTCCACATTTGCCGAACTTATCGAGCTTTAAAATTTGAAAAGTCACAAAAGTTCTGTGTTTGAGCACATAAAGTACTATTTTTCTTGGAAATTCAACAAGATGCAATCATGATGTGTTGTGACATCTTCAAGATCTCGTCGAGCTGATTAATTTGAAACTTTCTTTAAGAAATATTGTCCACATTTGCCGAACTTATCGAGCTTCAAAGTTTGAAAAGTCACAAAAGTTGTGTGTTTGAGCACATAAAGTACTATTTTTATTGGAAAGTCAACAAGATGCAATCATGATGTGTTGTGACATCTTCAAAATCTCGTCGAGCTGATTAATTTGAAACTTTCTTTAAAAAATTTGGTCCACATTTGCCGAACTTATCGAGCTTCAAAGTTTGAAAAGTCACAAAAGTGTGTTTGAGCACATAAAGTACTATTTTTCTTGGAAATTCAACAAGATGCAATCATGATGTGTTGTGACATCTTCAAAATCTCGTCGAGCTGATTAATTTGAAACTTTCTTTAAGAAATTTTGTCCACATTTGCCGAACTTATCGAGCTTCAAAATTTGAAAAGTCACAAAAGTTTTGTGTTTGAGCACATAAAGTACTATTTTTCTTGGAAATTCAACAAGACGCAATCATGATGTGTTGTGACATCTTCAAAATCTCGTCGAGCTGATTAATTTGAAACTTTCTTTAAGAAATTTGCTCCACATTTGCCGAACTTATCGAGCTTTAAAATTTGAAAAGTCACAAAAGTTCTGTGTTTGAGCACATAAAGTACTATTTTTCTTGGAAAGTCAACAAGATGCAATCATGATGTGTTGTGACATCTTCAAAATCTCGTCGAGCTGATTAATTTGAAACTTTCTTTAAGAAATTTTGTCCACATTTGCCGAACTTATGGAGCTTCAAAGTTTGAAAAGTCACAAAAGTGTGTTTGAGCACATAAAGTACTATTTTTATAGGAAAGTCAACAAGATGCAATCATGATGTGTTGTGACATCTTCAAAATCTTGTCGAGCTGATTAATTTGAAACTTTCTTTAAGAAATTTTGTCCACATTTGACGAACTTATCGAGCTTCAAAATTTGAAAAGTCATAAATGAATTGTGTTTGAGCACATAAAGTACTATTTTTCTTGGAAAGTCAACATGATGCAATCATGATGTGTTGTGACATCTTCAAAATCTCGTCGAGCTGATTAATTTGAAACTTTCTTTAAGAAATTTTGTCCACATTTGCCGAACTTATGGAGCTTCAAAGTTTGAAAAGTCACAAAAGTGTGTTTGAGCACATAAAGTACTATTTTTATAGGAAAGTCAACAAGATGCAATCATGATGTGTTGTGACATCTTCAAAATCTTGTCGAGCTGATTAATTTGAAACTTTCTTTAAGAAATTTTGTCCACATTTGACGAACTTATCGAGCTTCAAAATTTGAAAAGTCATAAATGAATTGTGTTTGAGCACATAAAGTACTATTTTTCTTGGAAAGTCAACATGATGCAATCATGATGTGTTGTGACATCGTCAAAATCTCGTCGAGCTGATTAATTTGAAACTTTCTTTAAGAAATTTGGTCCACATTTGCCGAAGTTATCGAGCTTCAAAGTTTGAAAAGTAACAAAAGTTGTGCGTGTGAGCACATAAAGTACTATTTTTCTTAGAAAATCAGCAAGACGCAATCATGATGTGTTGTGACATCTTCAAAATCTCGTCGAGCTGATTAATTTGAAACTTTCTTTAAGTAATTTGGTCCACATTTGCCGAAGTTATCGAGCTTCAAAGTTTGAAAAGTCACAAAAGTCTGTTTGAGCACATAAAGTACTATTTTTCTTGGAAATTCAACAAGATGCAATTATGATGTGTTGTGACATCTTCAAAATCTCGTCGAGCTGATTAATTTGAAACTTTCTTTAAGAAATTTTGTCCACATTTGCCGAAGTTATCGAGCTTCAAAGTTTGAAAAGTCACAAAAGTCTGTTTGAGCACATAAAGTACTATTTTTCTTGGAAAGTCAACAAGATGCAATCATGATGTGTTGTGACATCTTCAAAATCTCGTCGAGCTGATTAATTTGAAACTTTGTGTAACAAATTTGGTCCACATTTGCCGAAGTTATCGAGCTTCAAAGTTTGAAAAGTCACAAAAGTGTGTTTGAGCACATAAAGTACTATTTTTCTTGGAAATTCAACAAGATGCAATCATGATGTGTTGTGACATCTTCAATATCTCGTCGAGCTGATTAATTTGAAACTTTCTTTAAGAAATTTTGTCCACATTTGCCGAACTTATCGAGCTTCAAAATTTGAAAAGTCACAAAAGTTTTGTGTTTGAGCACATAAAGTACTATTTTTCTTGGAAATTCAACAAGACGCAATCATGATGTGTTGTGACATCTTCAAAATCTCGCCGCGCTGATTAATTTGAAACTTTCTTTAAGAAATTTTGTCCACATTTGCCGTACTTATCGAGCTTCAAAGTTTGAAAAGTCACAAAAGTTGTGTGTTTGAGCACATAAAGTACTATTTTTATTGGAAAGTCAACAAGATGCAATCATGATGTGTTGTGACATCTTCAAAATCTCGTCGAGCTGATTAATTTGAAACTTTCTTTAAGAAATTTTGTCCACATTTGCCGAACTTATCGAGCTTCAAAATTTGAAAAGTCACAAAAGTTTTGTGTTTGAGCACATAAAGTACTATTTTTCTTGGAAATTCAACAAGACGCAATCATGATGTGTTGTGACATCTTCAAAATCTCGCCGCGCTGATTAATTTGAAACTTTCTTTAAGAAATTTTGTCCACATTTGCCGAACTTATCGAGCTTCAAAGTTTGAAAAGTCACAAAAGTTGTGTGTTTGAGCACATAAAGTACTATTTTTATTGGAAAGTCAACAAGATGCAATCATGATGTGTTGTGACATCTTCAAAATCTCGTCGAGCTGATTAATTTGAAACTTTCTTTAAGAAATTTGCTCCACATTTGCCGAACTTATCGAGCTTTAAAATTTGAAAAGTCACAAAAGTTCTGTGTTTGAGCACATAAAGTACTATTTTTCTTGGAAAGTCAACAAGATGCAATCATGATGTGTTGTGACATCTTCAAAATCTCGTCGAGCTGATTAATTTGAAACTTTGTGTAACAAATTTGGTCCACATTTCCCGAAGTTATCGAGCTTCAAAGTTTGAAAAGTCACAAAAGTTGTGTGTGTGAGCACATAAAGTACCATTTTTCTTGGAAATTCAACAAGATGCAATCATGATGTGTTGTGACATCTTCAAGATCTCGTCGAGCTGATTAATTTGAAACTTTCTTTAAGAAATATTGTCCACATTTGCCGAACTTATCGAGCTTCAAAGTTTGAAAAGTCACAAAAGTTGTGTGTTTGAGCACATAAAGTACTATTTTTATTGGAAAGTCAACAAGATGCAATCATGATGTGTTGTGACATCTTCAAAATCTCGTCGAGCTGATTAATTTGAAACTTTCTTTAAAAAATTTGGTCCACATTTGCCGAACTTATCGAGCTTCAAAGTTTGAAAAGTCACAAAAGTGTGTTTGAGCACATAAAGTACTATTTTTCTTGGAAATTCAACAAGATGCAATCATGATGTGTTGTGACATCTTCAAAATCTCGTCGAGCTGATTAATTTGAAACTTTCTTTAAGAAATTTTGTCCACATTTGCCGAACTTATCGAGCTTCAAAGTTTGAAAAGTCACAAAAGTGTGTTTGAGCACATAAAGTACTATTTTTCTTGGAAATTCAACAAGATGCAATCATGATGTGTTGTGACATCTTCAAAATCTCGTCGAGCTGATTAATTTGAAACTTTCTTTAAGAAATTTTGTCCACATTTGCCGAACTTATCGAGCTTCAAAATTTGAAAAGTCACAAACGTTTTGTGTTTGAGCACATAAAGTACTATTTTTCTTGGAAATTCAACAAGATGCAATCATGATGTGTTGTGACATCTTCAAAATCTCGTCGAGCTGATTAATTTGAAACTTTCTTTAAGAAATTTTGTCCACATTTGCCGAACTTATCGAGCTTCAAAATTTGAAAAGTCACAAAAGTTTTGTGTTTGAGCACATAAAGTACTATTTTTCTTGGAAATTCAACAAGATGCAATCATGATGTGTTGTGACATCTTCAAAATCTCGCCGCGCTGATTAATTTGAAACTTTCTTTAAGAAATTTTGTCCACATTTGCCGAACTTATCGAGCTTTAAAATTTGAAAAGTCACAAAAGTTCTGTGTTTGAGCACATAAAGTACTATTTTTCTTGGAAAGTCAACAAGATGCAATCATGATGTGTTGTGACATCTTCAAAATCTCGTCGAGCTGATTAATTTGAAACTTTCTTTAAGAAATTTGCTCCACATTTGCCGAACTTATCGAGCTTTAAAATTTGAAAAGTCACAAAAGTTCTGTGTTTGAGCACATAAAGTACTATTTTTCTTGGAAAGTCAACAAGATGCAATCATGATGTGTTGTGACATCTTCAAAATCTCGTCGAGCTGATTAATTTGAAACTTTGTGTAACAAATTTTGTCCACATTTGCCGAACTTATCGAGCTTCAAAGTTTGAAAAGTCACAAAAGTGTGTTTGACCACATAAAGTACTATTTTTCTTGGAAAGTCAACAAGATGCAATCATGATGTGTTGTGACATCTTCAAAATCTCGTCGAGCTGATTAATTTGAAACTTTGTGTAACAAATTTGGTCCACATTTGCCGAAGTTATCGAGCTTCAAAGTTTGAAAAGTCACAAAAGTGTGTTTGAGCACATAAAGTACTATTTTTCTTGGAAATTCAACAAGATGCAATCATGATGTGTTGTGACATCTTCAATATCTCGTCGAGCTGATTAATTTGAAACTTTCTTTAAGAAATTTTGTCCACATTTGCCGAACTTATCGAGCTTCAAAATTTGAAAAGTCACAAAAGTTTTGTGTTTGAGCACATAAAGTACTATTTTTCTTGGAAATTCAACAAGACGCAATCATGATGTGTTGTGACATCTTCAAAATCTCGCCGCGCTGATTAATTTGAAACTTTCTTTAAGAAATTTTGTCCACATTTGCCGAACTTATCGAGCTTCAAAGTTTGAAAAGTCACAAAAGTTGTGTGTTTGAGCACATAAAGTACTATTTTTATTGGAAAGTCAACAAGATGCAATCATGATGTGTTGTGACATCTTCAAAATCTCGTCGAGCTGATTAATTTGAAACTTTCTTTAAGAAATTTGCTCCACATTTGCCGAACTTATCGAGCTTTAAAATTTGAAAAGTCACAAAAGTTCTGTGTTTGAGCACATAAAGTACTATTTTTCTTGGAAAGTCAACAAGATGCAATCATGATGTGTTGTGACATCTTCAAAATCTCGTCGAGCTGATTAATTTGAAACTTTGTGTAACAAATTTGGTCCACATTTCCCGAAGTTATCGAGCTTCAAAGTTTGAAAAGTCACAAAAGTGTGTTGGAGCACATAAAGTACTATTTTTATTGGAAAGTCAACAAGATGCAATCATGATGTGTTGTGACATCTTCAAAATCTCGTCGAGCTGATTAATTTGAAACTTTCTTTAAGAAATTTGCTCCACATTTGCCGAACTTATCGAGCTTTAAAATTTGAAAAGTCACAAAAGTTCTGTGTTTGAGCACATAAAGTACTATTTTTCTTGGAAAGTCAACAAGATGCAATCATGATGTGTTGTGACATCTTCAAAATCTCGTCGAGCTGATTAATTTGAAACTTTGTGTAACAAATTTGGTCCACATTTCCCGAAGTTATCGAGCTTCAAAATTTGAAAAGTCACAAAAGTGTGTTTGAGCACATAAAGTACTATTTTTCTTGGAAAGTCAACAAGATGCAATCATGATGTGTTGTGACATCTTCAAAATCTCGTCGAGCTGATTAATTTGAAACTTTGTGTAACAAATTTGGTCCACATTTCTCGAAGTTATCGAGCTTCAAAGTTTGAAAAGTCACAAAAGTGTGTTTGAGCACATAAAGTACTATTTTTATTGGAAAGTCAACAAGATGCAATCATGATGTGTTGTGACATCTTCAAAATCTCGTCGAGCTGATTAATTTGAGACTTTCTTTAAGAAATTTGGTCCACATTTGCCGAAGTTATCGAGCTTCAAAGTTTGAAAAGTCACAAAAGTCTGTTTCAGCACATAAAGTACTATTTTTCTTGGAAATTCAACAAGACGCAATCATGATGTGTTGTGACATCTTCAAAATCTCGTCGAGCTGATTAATTTGAAACTTTCTTTAAGAAATTTGGTCCACATTTCCCGAAGTTATCGAGCTTCAAAGTTTGAAAAGTCACAAAAGTTGTGTGTGTGAGCACATAAAGTACCATTTTTCTTGGAAATTCAACAAGATGCAATCATGATGTGTTGTGACATCTTCAAGATCTCGTCGAGCTGATTAATTTGAAACTTTCTTTAAGAAATATTGTCCACATTTGCCGAACTTATCGAGCTTCAAAGTTTGTAAAGTCACAAAAGTTGTGTGTTTGAGCACATAAAGTACTATTTTTATTGGAAAGTCAACAAGATGCAATCATGATGTGTTGTGACATCTTCAAAATCTCGTCGAGCTGATTAATTTGAAACTTTCTTTAAGAAATTTGGTCCACATTTCCCGAAGTTATCGAGCTTCAAAGATTGAAAAGTCACAAAAGTGTGTTTGAGCACATAAAGTACTATTTTTCTTGGAAAGTCAACAAGATGCAATCATGATGTGTTGTGACATCTTCAAAATCTCGTCGAGCTGATTAATTTGAAACTTTGTGTAACAAATTTGGTCCACATTTGCCGAAGTTATCGAGCTTCAAAGTTTGAAAAGTCACAAAAGTCTGTTTGAGCACATAAAGTACTATTTTTCTTGGAAATTCAACAAGACGCAATCATGATTTGTTGTGACATCTTCAAAATCTCGTCGAGCTGATTAATTTGAAACTTTCTTTAAGAAATTTGGTCCACATTTCCCGAAGTTATCGAGCTTCAAAGTTTGAAAAGTCACAAAAGTTGTGTGTGTGAGCACATAAAGTACCATTTTTCTTGGAAATTCAACAAGATGCAATCATGATGTGTTGTGACATCTTCAAGATCTCGTCGAGCTGATTAATTTGAAACTTTCTTTAAGAAATATTGTCCACATTTGCCGAACTTATCGAGCTTCAAAGTTTGAAAAGTCACAAAAGTTGTGTGTTTGAGCACATAAAGTACTATTTTTATTGGAAAGTCAACAAGATGCAATCATGATGTGTTGTGACATCTTCAAAATCTCGTCGAGCTGATTAATTTGAAACTTTCTTTAAAAAATTTGGTCCACATTTGCCGAACTTATCGAGCTTCAAAGTTTGAAAAGTCACAAAAGTGTGTTTGAGCACATAAAGTACTATTTTTCTTGGAAAGTCAACAAGATGCAATCATGATGTGTTTTGACATCTTCAAAATCTCGTCGAGCTGATTAATTTGAAACTTTGTGTAACAAATTTGGTCCACATTTGCCGAACTTATCGAGCTTCAAAGTTTGAAAAGTCACAAAAGTGTGTTTGAGCACATAAAGTACTATTTTTCTTGGAAAGTCAACAAGATGCAATCATGATGTGTTGTGACATCTTCAAAATCTCGTCGAGCTGATTAATTTGAAACTTTGTGTAACAAATTTGGTCCACATTTGCCGAACTTATCGAGCTTCAAAGTTTGAAAAGTCACAAAAGTGTGTTTGAGCACATAAAGTACTATTTTTCTTGGAAAGTCAACAAGATGCAATCATGATGTGTTGTGACATCTTCAAAATCTCGTCGAGCTGATTAATTTGAAACTTTCTTTAAGAAATTTTGTCCACATTTGCCGAACTTATCGAGCTTCAAAGTTTGAAAAGTCACAAAAGTGTGTTTGACCACATAAAGTACTATTTTTCTTGGAAAGTCAACAAGATGCAATCATGATGTGTTGTGACATCTTCAAAATCTCGTCGAGCTGATTAATTTGAAACTTTGTGTAACAAATTTGGTCCACATTTGCCGAAGTTATCGAGCTTCAAATTTTGAAAAGTCACAAAAGTGTGTTTGAGCACATAAAGTACTATTTTTCTTGGAAATTCAACAAGACGCAATCATGATGTGTTGTGACATCTTCAAAATCTCGTCGAGCTGATTAATTTGAAACTTTCTTTAAGAAATTTTGTCCACATTTGCCGAAGTTATCGAGCTTCAAAGTTTGAAAAGTCACAAAAGTGTGTTTGAGCACATAAAGTACTATTTTTCTTGGAAAGTCAACAAGATGCAATCATGATGTGTTGTGACATCTTCAAAATCTCGTCGAGCTGATTAATTTGAAACTTTGTGTAACAAATTTGGTCCACATTTCCCGAAGTTATCGAGCTTCAAAGTTTGAAAAGTCACAAAAGTGTGTTTGAGCACATAAAGTACTATTTTTATTGGAAAGTCAACAAGATGCAATCATGATGTGTTGTGACATCTTCAAAATCTCGTCGAGCTGATTAATTTGAGACTTTCTTTAAGAAATTTGGTCCACATTTGCCGAAGTTATCGAGCTTCAAAGTTTGAAAAGTCACAAAAGTCTGTTTCAGCACATAAAGTACTATTTTTCTTGGAAATTCAACAAGACGCAATCATGATGTGTTGTGACATCTTCAAAATCTCGTCGAGCTGATTAATTTGAAACTTTCTTTAAGAAATTTGGTCCACATTTCCCGAAGTTATCGAGCTTCAAAGTTTGAAAAGTCACAAAAGTTGTGTGTGTGAGCACATAAAGTACCATTTTTCTTGGAAATTCAACAAGATGCAATCATGATGTGTTGTGACATCTTCAAGATCTCGTCGAGCTGATTAATTTGAAACTTTCTTTAAGAAATATTGTCCACATTTGCCGAACTTATCGAGCTTCAAAGTTTGTAAAGTCACAAAAGTTGTGTGTTTGAGCACATAAAGTACTATTTTTATTGGAAAGTCAACAAGATGCAATCATGATGTGTTGTGACATCTTCAAAATCTCGTCGAGCTGATTAATTTGAAACTTTCTTTAAGAAATTTGGTCCACATTTCCCGAAGTTATCGAGCTTCAAAGATTGAAAAGTCACAAAAGTGTGTTTGAGCACATAAAGTACTATTTTTCTTGGAAAGTCAACAAGATGCAATCATGATGTGTTGTGACATCTTCAAAATCTCGTCGAGCTGATTAATTTGAAACTTTCTTTAAAAAATTTGGTCCACATTTGCCGAACTTATCGAGCTTCAAAGTTTGAAAATTCACAAAAGTGTGTTTGAGCACATAAAGTACTATTTTTCTTGGAAAGTCAACAAGATGCAATCATGATGTGTTGTGACATCTTCAAAATCTCGTCGAGCTGATTAATTTGAAACTTTCTTTAAAAAATTTGGTCCACATTTGCCGAACTTATCGAGCTTCAAAGTTTGAAAAGTCACAAAAGTGTGTTTGAGCACATAAAGTACTATTTTTCTTGGAAATTCAACAAGATGCAATCATGATGTGTTGTGACATCTTCAAAATCTCGTCGAGCTGATTAATTTGAAACTTTGTGTAACAAATTTGGTCCACATTTGCCGAAGTTATCGAGCTTCAAAGTTTGAAAAGTCACAAAAGTGTGTTTGAGCACATAAAGTACTATTTTTATTGGAAATTCAACAAGATGCAATCATGATGTGTTGTGACATCTTCAAAATCTCGTCGAGCTGATTAATTTGAAACTTTCTTTAAGAAATTTTGTCCACATTTGCCGAACTTATCGAGCTTCAAAGTTTGAAAAGTCACAAAAGTGTGTTTGAGCACATAAAGTACTATTTTTCTTGGAAATTCAACAAGATGCAATCATGATGTGTTGTGACATCTTCAAAATCTCGTCGAGCTGATTAATTTGAAACTTTCTTTAAGAAATTTTGTCCACATTTGCCGAACTTATCGAGCTTCAAAATTTGAAAAGTCACAAAAGATTTGTGTTTGAGCACATAAAGTACTATTTTTCTTGGAAATTCAACAAGACGCAATCATGATGTGTTGTGACATCTTCAAAATCTCGCCGCGCTGATTAATTTGAAACTTTCTTTAAGAAATTTTGTCCACATTTGCCGAACTTATCGAGCTTCAAAGTTTGAAAAGTCACAAAAGTTGTGTGTTTGAGCACATAAAGTACTATTTTTATTGGAAAGTCAACAAGATGCAATCATGATGTGTTGTGACATCTTCAAAATCTCGTCGAGCTGATTAATTTGAAACTTTCTTTAAGAAATTTGCTCCACATTTGCCGAACTTATCGAGCTTTAAAATTTGAAAAGTCACAAAAGTTCTGTGTTTGAGCACATAAAGTACTATTTTTCTTGGAAAGTCAACAAGATGCAATCATGATGTGTTGTGACATCTTCAAAATCTCGTCGAGCTGATTAATTTGAAACTTTGTGTAACAAATTTGGCCCACATTTCCCGAAGTTATCGAGCTTCAAAGTTTGAAAAGTCACAAAAGTGTGTTTGAGCACATAAAGTACTATTTTTATTGGAAAGTCAACAAGATGCAATCATGATGTGTTGTGACATCTTCAAAATCTCGTCGAGCTGATTAATTTGAAACTTTCTTTAAGAAATTTTGTCCACATTTGCCGAAGTTATCGAGCTTCAAAGTTTGAAAAGTCACAAAAGTCTGATTGAGCACATAAAGTACTATTTTTCTTGGAAAGTCAACAAGATGCAATCATGATGTGTTGTGACATCTTCAAAATCTCGTCGAGCTGATTAATTTGAAACTTTCTTTAAGTAATTTGGTCCACATATGCCGAAGTTATCGAGCTTCAAAGTTTGAAAAGTAACAAAAGTTGTGCGTGTGAGCACATAAAGTACTATTTTTCTTGGAAATTCAACAAGACGCAATCATGATGTGTTGTGACATCTTCAAAATCTCGTCGAGCTGATTAATTTGAAACTTTCTTTAAGTAATTTGGTCCACATTTGCCGAAGTTATCGAGCTTCAAAGTTTGAAAAGTAACAAAAGTTGTGCGTGTGAGCACATAAAGTACTATTTTTCTTGGAAATTCAACAAGACGCAATCATGATGTGTTGTGACATCTTCAAAATCTCGTCGAGCTGATTAATTTGAAACTTTCTTTAAGAAATTTTGTCCACATTTGCCGAAGTTATCGAGCTTCAAAGTTTGAAAAGTCACAAAAGTCTGTTTGAGCACATAAAGTACTATTTTTCTTGGAAATTCAACAAGATGCAATCATGATGTGTTGTGACATCTTCAAAATCTCGTCGAGCTGATTAATTTGAAACTTTCTTTAAGAAATTTTGTCCACATTTGCCGAAGTTATCGAGCTTCAAAGTTTGAAAAGTAACAAAAGTTGTGCGTGTGAGCACATAAAGTACTATTTTTCTTGGAAATTCAACAAGACGCAATCATGATGTGTTGTGACATCTTCAAAATCTCGTCGAGCTGATTAATTTGAAACTTTCTTTAAGTAATTTGGTCCACATTTGCCGAAGTTATCGAGCTTCAAAGTTTGAAAAGTAACAAAAGTTGTGCGTGTGAGCACATAAAGTACTATTTTTCTTGGAAATTCAACAAGACGCAATCATGATGTGTTGTGACATCTTCAAAATCTCGTCGAGCTGATTAATTTGAAACTTTCTTTAAGAAATTTTGTCCACATTTGCCGAAGTTATCGAGCTTCAAAGTTTGAAAAGTCACAAAAGTGTGTTTGAGCACATAAAGTACTATTTTTCTTGGAAAGTCAACAAGATGCAATCATGATGTGTTGTGACATCTTCAAAATCTCGTCGAGCTGATTAATTTAACACTTTGTTTAACAAATTTGGTCCACATTTGCCGAAGTTATCGTGCTACAAAGTTTGAAATGTCACAAAAGTTGTGTGTTTGCGCACATAAAGTGCTATTTTTCTTGGAAATTCAACAAGATGCAATTATGAATTGTTTTGTCATTTTAAAGATCTCGTCGAGCTGATTAATTTGACACTTTGGTTAACAAATTTGGTCCACATTTGCCAAAGTTATCGAGCTTCAAAGTTTGAAAAGTCACAAAATATGTGTGTTTGAGCACATAAAGTACTATTTTTCTTGGAAGTTCAACAAGATGTAATCATCATGTGTTGTGACATCTTCAAAATCTCGTCGAGCTGATTAATTTGAAACTTTCTTTAAGAAATTTGGTCCACATTTGCCGAAGTTATCGAGCTTCAAAGTTTGAAAAGTCACAAAAGTTGTGTGTGTGAGCACATAAAGTACTATTTTTCTTGGAAATTCAACAAGACGCAATCATGATGTGTTGTGACATCTTCAAAATCTCGTTGAGGTGATTACTTTGACACTTTCTTTAAGAAATTTTGTCCACATTTGCCGAACTTATCGAGCTTCAAAATTTGAAAAGTCATAAATGATTTGTGTTTGAGCACATAAAGTACTATTTTTCTTGGAAATTCAACAAGATGTAATCATCATGTGTTGTGACATCTTCAAAATCTCGTCGAGCTGATTAATTTGAAACTTTCTTTAAGAAATTTGGTCCACATTTCCCGAAGTTATCGAGCTTCAAAGATTGAAAAGTCACAAAAGTGTGTTTGAGCACATAAAGTACTATTTTTCTTGGAAAGTCAACAAGATGCAATCATGATGTGTTGTGACATCTTCAAAATCTCGTCGAGCTGATTAATTTGAAACTTTCTTTAAAAAATTTGGTCCACATTTCCCGAAGTTATCGAGCTTCAAAGTTTGAAAAGTCACAAAAGTGTGTTTGAGCACATAAAGTACTATTTTTCTTGGAAAGTCAACAAGATGCAATCATGATTTGTTGTGACATCTTCAAAATCTCGTCGAGCTGATTAATTTGAATCTTTGTGTAACAAATTTGGTCCACATTTGCCGAAGTTATCGAGCTTCAAAGTTTGAAAAGTCACAAAAGTGTGTTTGAGCACATAAAGTACTATTTTTCTTGGAAATTCAACAAGATGCAATCATGATGTGTTGTGACATCTTCAAAATCTCGTCGAGCTGATTAATTTGAAACTTTGTGTAACAAATTTGGCCCACATTTCCCGAAGTTATCGAGCTTCAAAGTTTGAAAAGTCACAAAAGTGTGTTTGAGCACATAAAGTACTATTTTTATTGGAAAGTCAACAAGATGCAATCATGATGTGTTGTGACATCTTCAAAATCTCGTCGAGCTGATTAATTTGAAACTTTCTTTAAGAAATTTTGTCCACATTTGCCGAAGTTATCGAGCTTCAAAGTTTGAAAAGTCACAAAAGTTGTGTGTTTGAGCACATAAAGTACTATTTTTCTTGGAAAGTCAACAAGATGCAATCATGATGTGTTGTGACATCTTCAAAATCTCGTCGAGCTGATTAATTTGAAACTTTCTTTAAGAAATTTGGTCCACATTTCCCGAAGTTATCGAGCTTCAAAGTTTGAAAAGTCACAAAAGTTGTGTGTTTGAGCACATAAAGTACTATTTTTCTTGGAAAGTCAACAAGATGCAATCATGATGTGTTGTGACATCTTCAAAATCTCGTCGAGCTGATTAATTTGAAACTTTCTTTAAGAAATTTGGTCCACATTTGCCGAAGTTATCGAGCTTCAAAGTTTGAAAAGTAACAAAAGTTGTGCGTGTGAGCACATAAAGTACTATTTTTCTTGGAAATTCAACAAGACGCAATCATGATGTGTTGTGACATCTTCAAAATCTCGTCGAGCTGATTAATTTGAAACTTTCTTTAAGAAATTTTGTCCACATTTGCCGAACTTATCAAGCTTCAAAGTTTGAAAAGTCACAAAAGTGTGTTTGAGCACATAAAGTACTATTTTTATTGGAAAGTCAACAAGATGCAATCATGATGTGTTGTGACATCTTCAAAATCTCGTCGAGCTGATTAATTTGAAACTTTCTTTAAGAAATTTTGTCCACATTTGCCGAAGTTATCGAGCTTCAAAGTTTGAAAAGTCACAAAAGTCTGATTGAGCACATAAAGTACTATTTTTCTTGGAAAGTCAACAAGATGCAATCATGATGTGTTGTGACATCTTCAAAATCTCGTCGAGCTGATTAATTTGAAACTTTCTTTAAGAAATTTTGTCCACATTTGCCGAACTTATCGAGCTTCAAAGTTTGAAAAGTCACAAAAGTGTGTTTGAGCACATAAAGTACTATTTTTATTGGAAATTCAACAAGATGCAATCATGATGTGTTGTGACATCTTCAAAATCTCGTCGAGCTGATTAATTTGAAACTTTCTTTAAGAAATTTTGTCCACATTTGCCGAACTTATCGAGCTTCAAAATTTGAAAAGTCACAAAAGTTTTGTGTTTGAGCACATAAAGTACTATTTTTCTTGGAAATTCAACAAGACGCAATCATGATGTGTTGTGACATCTTCAAAATCTCGCCGCGCTGATTAATTTGAAACTTTCTTTAAGAAATTTTGTCCACATTTGCCGAACTTATCAAGCTTCAAAGTTTGAAAAGTCACAAAAGTGTGTTTGAGCACATAAAGTACTATTTTTATTGGAAAGTCAACAAGATGCAATCATGATGTGTTGTGACATCTTCAAAATCTCGTCGAGCTGATTAATTTGAAACTTTCTTTAAGAAATTTTGTCCACATTTGCCGAAGTTATCGAGCTTCAAAGTTTGAAAAGTCACAAAAGTCTGATTGAGCACATAAAGTACTATTTTTCTTGGAAAGTCAACAAGATGCAATCATGATGTGTTGTGACATCTTCAAAATCTCGTCGAGCTGATTAATTTGAAACTTTGTGTAACAAATTTGGCCCACATTTCCCGAAGTTATCGAGCTTCAAAGTTTGAAAAGTCACAAAAGTGTGTTTGAGCACATAAAGTACTATTTTTATTGGAAAGTCAACAAGATGCAATCATGATGTGTTGTGACATCTTCAAAATCTCGTCGAGCTGATTAATTTGAAACTTTCTTTAAGAAATTTTGTCCACATTTGCCGAAGTTATCGAGCTTCAAAGTTTGAAAAGTCACAAAAGTGTGTTTGAGCACATAAAGTACTATTTTTCTTGGAAAGTCAACAAGATGCAATCATGATGTGTTGTGACATCTTCAAAATCTCGTCGAGCTGATTAATTTGAAACTTTCTTTAAAAAATTTGGTCCACATTTCCCGAAGTTATCGAGCTTCAAAGTTTGAAAAGTCACAAAAGTGTGTTTGAGCACATAAAGTACTATTTTTCTTGGAAAGTCAACAAGATGCAATCATGATTTGTTGTGACATCTTCAAAATCTCGTCGAGCTGATTAATTTGAATCTTTGTGTAACAAATTTGGTCCACATTTGCCGAAGTTATCGAGCTTCAAAGTTTGAAAAGTCACAAAAGTGTGTTTGAGCACATAAAGTACTATTTTTCTTGGAAATTCAACAAGATGCAATCATGATGTGTTGTGACATCTTCAAAATCTCGTCGAGCTGATTAATTTGAAACTTTGTGTAACAAATTTGGCCCACATTTCCCGAAGTTATCGAGCTTCAAAGTTTGAAAAGTCACAAAAGTGTGTTTGAGCACATAAAGTACTATTTTTATTGGAAAGTCAACAAGATGCAATCATGATGTGTTGTGACATCTTCAAAATCTCGTCGAGCTGATTAATTTGAAACTTTCTTTAAGAAATTTTGTCCACATTTGCCGAAGTTATCGAGCTTCAAAGTTTGAAAAGTCACAAAAGTTGTGTGTTTGAGCACATAAAGTACTATTTTTCTTGGAAAGTCAACAAGATGCAATCATGATGTGTTGTGACATCTTCAAAATCTCGTCGAGCTGATTAATTTGAAACTTTCTTTAAGAAATTTGGTCCACATTTGCCGAAGTTATCGAGCTTCAAAGTTTGAAAAGTAACAAAAGTTGTGCGTGTGAGCACATAAAGTACTATTTTTCTTGGAAATTCAACAAGACGCAATCATGATGTGTTGTGACATCTTCAAAATCTCGTCGAGCTGATTAATTTGAAACTTTCTTTAAGAAATTTTGTCCACATTTGCCGAACTTATCAAGCTTCAAAGTTTGAAAAGTCACAAAAGTGTGTTTGAGCACATAAAGTACTATTTTTATTGGAAAGTCAACAAGATGCAATCATGATGTGTTGTGACATCTTCAAAATCTCGTCGAGCTGATTAATTTGAAACTTTCTTTAAGAAATTTTGTCCACATTTGCCGAAGTTATCGAGCTTCAAAGTTTGAAAAGTCACAAAAGTCTGATTGAGCACATAAAGTACTATTTTTCTTGGAAAGTCAACAAGATGCAATCATGATGTGTTGTGACATCTTCAAAATCTCGTCGAGCTGATTAATTTGAAACTTTCTTTAAGAAATTTTGTCCACATTTGCCGAACTTATCGAGCTTCAAAGTTTGAAAAGTCACAAAAGTGTGTTTGAGCACATAAAGTACTATTTTTATTGGAAATTCAACAAGATGCAATCATGATGTGTTGTGACATCTTCAAAATCTCGTCGAGCTGATTAATTTGAAACTTTCTTTAAGAAATTTTGTCCACATTTGCCGAACTTATCGAGCTTCAAAATTTGAAAAGTCACAAAAGTTTTGTGTTTGAGCACATAAAGTACTATTTTTCTTGGAAATTCAACAAGACGCAATCATGATGTGTTGTGACATCTTCAAAATCTCGCCGCGCTGATTAATTTGAAACTTTCTTTAAGAAATTTTGTCCACATTTGCCGAACTTATCGAGCTTCAAAGTTTGAAAAGTCACAAAAGTTGTGTGTTTGAGCACATAAAGTACTATTTTTCTTGGAAAGTCAACAAGATGCAATCATGATGTGTTGTGACATCTTCAAAATCTCGTCGAGCTGATTAATTTGAAACTTTGTGTAACAAATTTGGCCCACATTTCCCGAAGTTATCGAGCTTCAAAGTTTGAAAAGTCACAAAAGTGTGTTTGAGCACATAAAGTACTATTTTTATTGGAAAGTCAACAAGATGCAATCATGATGTGTTGTGACATCTTCAAAATCTCGTCGAGCTGATTAATTTGAAACTTTCTTTAAGAAATTTTGTCCACATTTGCCGAAGTTATCGAGCTTCAAAGTTTGAAAAGTCACAAAAGTCTGATTGAGCACATAAAGTACTATTTTTCTTGGAAAGTCAACAAGATGCAATCATGATGTGTTGTGACATCTTCAAAATCTCGTCGAGCTGATTAATTTGAAACTTGCTTTAAGAAATTTGGTCCACATTTCCCGAAGTTATCGAGCTTCAAAGATTGAAAAGTCACAAAAGTGTGTTTGAGCACATAAAGTACTATTTTTCTTGGAAAGTCAACAAGATGCAATCATGATGTGTTGTGACATCTTCAAAATCTCGTCGAGCTGATTAATTTGAAACTTTCTTTAAAAAATTTGGTCCACATTTCCCGAAGTTATCGAGCTTCAAAGATTGAAAAGTCACAAAAGTGTGTTTGAGCACATAAAGTACTATTTTTCTTGGAAAGTCAACAAGATGCAATCATGATGTGTTGTGACATCTTCAAAATCTCGTCGAGCTGATTAATTTGAAACTTTCTTTAAAAAATTTGGTCCACATTTCCCGAAGTTATCGAGCTTCAAAGTTTGAAAAGTCACAAAAGTGTGTTTGAGCACATAAAGTACTATTTTTCTTGGAAAGTCAACAAGATGCAATCATGATTTGTTGTGACATCTTCAAAATCTCGTCGAGCTGATTAATTTGAATCTTTGTGTAACAAATTTGGTCCACATTTGCCGAAGTTATCGAGCTTCAAAGTTTGAAAAGTCACAAAAGTGTGTTTGAGCACATAAAGTACTATTTTTCTTGGAAATTCAACAAGATGCAATCATGATGTGTTGTGACATCTTCAAAATCTCGTCGAGCTGATTAATTTGAAACTTTGTGTAACAAATTTGGCCCACATTTCCCGAAGTTATCGAGCTTCAAAGTTTGAAAAGTCACAAAAGTGTGTTTGAGCACATAAAGTACTATTTTTATTGGAAAGTCAACAAGATGCAATCATGATGTGTTGTGACATCTTCAAAATCTCGTCGAGCTGATTAATTTGAAACTTTCTTTAAGAAATTTTGTCCACATTTGCCGAAGTTATCGAGCTTCAAAGTTTGAAAAGTCACAAAAGTTGTGTGTTTGAGCACATAAAGTACTATTTTTCTTGGAAAGTCAACAAGATGCAATCATGATGTGTTGTGACATCTTCAAAATCTCGTCGAGCTGATTAATTTGAAACTTTCTTTAAGAAATTTGGTCCACATTTCCCGAAGTTATCGAGCTTCAAAGTTTGAAAAGTCACAAAAGTTGTGTGTTTGAGCACATAAAGTACTATTTTTCTTGGAAAGTCAACAAGATGCAATCATGATGTGTTGTGACATCTTCAAAATCTCGTCGAGCTGATTAATTTGAAACTTTCTTTAAGAAATTTGGTCCACATTTGCCGAAGTTATCGAGCTTCAAAGTTTGAAAAGTAACAAAAGTTGTGCGTGTGAGCACATAAAGTACTATTTTTCTTGGAAATTCAACAAGACGCAATCATGATGTGTTGTGACATCTTCAAAATCTCGTCGAGCTGATTAATTTGAAACTTTCTTTAAGAAATTTTGTCCACATTTGCCGAACTTATCAAGCTTCAAAGTTTGAAAAGTCACAAAAGTGTGTTTGAGCACATAAAGTACTATTTTTATTGGAAAGTCAACAAGATGCAATCATGATGTGTTGTGACATCTTCAAAATCTCGTCGAGCTGATTAATTTGAAACTTTCTTTAAGAAATTTTGTCCACATTTGCCGAAGTTATCGAGCTTCAAAGTTTGAAAAGTCACAAAAGTCTGATTGAGCACATAAAGTACTATTTTTCTTGGAAAGTCAACAAGATGCAATCATGATGTGTTGTGACATCTTCAAAATCTCGTCGAGCTGATTAATTTGAAACTTTCTTTAAGATATTTTGTCCACATTTGCCGAACTTATCGAGCTTCAAAGTTTGAAAAGTCACAAAAGTGTGTTTGAGCACATAAAGTACTATTTTTATTGGAAATTCAACAAGATGCAATCATGATGTGTTGTGACATCTTCAAAATCTCGTCGAGCTGATTAATTTGAAACTTTCTTTAAGAAATTTTGTCCACATTTGCCGAACTTATCGAGCTTCAAAATTTGAAAAGTCACAAAAGTTTTGTGTTTGAGCACATAAAGTACTATTTTTCTTGGAAATTCAACAAGACGCAATCATGATGTGTTGTGACATCTTCAAAATCTCGCCGCGCTGATTAATTTGAAACTTTCTTTAAGAAATTTTGTCCACATTTGCCGAACTTATCAAGCTTCAAAGTTTGAAAAGTCACAAAAGTGTGTTTGAGCACATAAAGTACTATTTTTATTGGAAAGTCAACAAGATGCAATCATGATGTGTTGTGACATCTTCAAAATCTCGTCGAGCTGATTAATTTGAAACTTTCTTTAAGAAATTTTGTCCACATTTGCCGAAGTTATCGAGCTTCAAAGTTTGAAAAGTCACAAAAGTCTGATTGAGCACATAAAGTACTATTTTTCTTGGAAAGTCAACAAGATGCAATCATGATGTGTTGTGACATCTTCAAAATCTCGTCGAGCTGATTAATTTGAAACTTTGTGTAACAAATTTGGCCCACATTTCCCGAAGTTATCGAGCTTCAAAGTTTGAAAAGTCACAAAAGTGTGTTTGAGCACATAAAGTACTATTTTTATTGGAAAGTCAACAAGATGCAATCATGATGTGTTGTGACATCTTCAAAATCTCGTCGAGCTGATTAATTTGAAACTTTCTTTAAGAAATTTTGTCCACATTTGCCGAAGTTATCGAGCTTCAAAGTTTGAAAAGTCACAAAAGTGTGTTTGAGCACATAAAGTACTATTTTTCTTGGAAAGTCAACAAGATGCAATCATGATGTGTTGTGACATCTTCAAAATCTCGTCGAGCTGATTAATTTGAAACTTTCTTTAAAAAATTTGGTCCACATTTCCCGAAGTTATCGAGCTTCAAAGTTTGAAAAGTCACAAAAGTGTGTTTGAGCACATAAAGTACTATTTTTCTTGGAAAGTCAACAAGATGCAATCATGATTTGTTGTGACATCTTCAAAATCTCGTCGAGCTGATTAATTTGAATCTTTGTGTAACAAATTTGGTCCACATTTGCCGAAGTTATCGAGCTTCAAAGTTTGAAAAGTCACAAAAGTGTGTTTGAGCACATAAAGTACTATTTTTCTTGGAAATTCAACAAGATGCAATCATGATGTGTTGTGACATCTTCAAAATCTCGTCGAGCTGATTAATTTGAAACTTTGTGTAACAAATTTGGCCCACATTTCCCGAAGTTATCGAGCTTCAAAGTTTGAAAAGTCACAAAAGTGTGTTTGAGCACATAAAGTACTATTTTTATTGGAAAGTCAACAAGATGCAATCATGATGTGTTGTGACATCTTCAAAATCTCGTCGAGCTGATTAATTTGAAACTTTCTTTAAGAAATTTTGTCCACATTTGCCGAAGTTATCGAGCTTCAAAGTTTGAAAAGTCACAAAAGTTGTGTGTTTGAGCACATAAAGTACTATTTTTCTTGGAAAGTCAACAAGATGCAATCATGATGTGTTGTGACATCTTCAAAATCTCGTCGAGCTGATTAATTTGAAACTTTCTTTAAGAAATTTGGTCCACATTTGCCGAAGTTATCGAGCTTCAAAGTTTGAAAAGTAACAAAAGTTGTGCGTGTGAGCACATAAAGTACTATTTTTCTTGGAAATTCAACAAGACGCAATCATGATGTGTTGTGACATCTTCAAAATCTCGTCGAGCTGATTAATTTGAAACTTTCTTTAAGAAATTTTGTCCACATTTGCCGAACTTATCAAGCTTCAAAGTTTGAAAAGTCACAAAAGTGTGTTTGAGCACATAAAGTACTATTTTTATTGGAAAGTCAACAAGATGCAATCATGATGTGTTGTGACATCTTCAAAATCTCGTCGAGCTGATTAATTTGAAACTTTCTTTAAGAAATTTTGTCCACATTTGCCGAAGTTATCGAGCTTCAAAGTTTGAAAAGTCACAAAAGTCTGATTGAGCACATAAAGTACTATTTTTCTTGGAAAGTCAACAAGATGCAATCATGATGTGTTGTGACATCTTCAAAATCTCGTCGAGCTGATTAATTTGAAACTTTCTTTAAGAAATTTTGTCCACATTTGCCGAACTTATCGAGCTTCAAAGTTTGAAAAGTCACAAAAGTGTGTTTGAGCACATAAAGTACTATTTTTATTGGAAATTCAACAAGATGCAATCATGATGTGTTGTGACATCTTCAAAATCTCGTCGAGCTGATTAATTTGAAACTTTCTTTAAGAAATTTTGTCCACATTTGCCGAACTTATCGAGCTTCAAAATTTGAAAAGTCACAAAAGTTTTGTGTTTGAGCACATAAAGTACTATTTTTCTTGGAAATTCAACAAGACGCAATCATGATGTGTTGTGACATCTTCAAAATCTCGCCGCGCTGATTAATTTGAAACTTTCTTTAAGAAATTTTGTCCACATTTGCCGAACTTATCGAGCTTCAAAGTTTGAAAAGTCACAAAAGTTGTGTGTTTGAGCACATAAAGTACTATTTTTCTTGGAAAGTCAACAAGATGCAATCATGATGTGTTGTGACATCTTCAAAATCTCGTCGAGCTGATTAATTTGAAACTTTGTGTAACAAATTTGGCCCACATTTCCCGAAGTTATCGAGCTTCAAAGTTTGAAAAGTCACAAAAGTGTGTTTGAGCACATAAAGTACTATTTTTATTGGAAAGTCAACAAGATGCAATCATGATGTGTTGTGACATCTTCAAAATCTCGTCGAGCTGATTAATTTGAAACTTTCTTTAAGAAATTTTGTCCACATTTGCCGAAGTTATCGAGCTTCAAAGTTTGAAAAGTCACAAAAGTCTGATTGAGCACATAAAGTACTATTTTTCTTGGAAAGTCAACAAGATGCAATCATGATGTGTTGTGACATCTTCAAAATCTCGTCGAGCTGATTAATTTGAAACTTGCTTTAAGAAATTTGGTCCACATTTCCCGAAGTTATCGAGCTTCAAAGATTGAAAAGTCACAAAAGTGTGTTTGAGCACATAAAGTACTATTTTTCTTGGAAAGTCAACAAGATGCAATCATGATGTGTTGTGACATCTTCAAAATCTCGTCGAGCTGATTAATTTGAAACTTTCTTTAAAAAATTTGGTCCACATTTCCCGAAGTTATCGAGCTTCAAAGTTTGAAAAGTCACAAAAGTGTGTTTGAGCACATAAAGTACTATTTTTATTGGAAAGTCAACAAGATGCAATCATGATGTGTTGTGACATCTTCAAAATCTCGTCGAGCTGATTAATTTGAAACTTTCTTTAAGTAATTTGGTCCACATTTGCCGAAGTTATCGAGCTTCAAAGTTTGAAAAGTAACAAAAGTTGTGCGTGTGAGCACATAAAGTACTATTTTTCTTGGAAATTCAACAAGACGCAATCATGATGTGTAGTGACATCTTCAAAATCTCGTCGAGCTGATTAATTTGAAACTTTCTTTAAGTAATTTGGTCCACATTTGCCGAAGTTATCGAGCTTCAAAGTTTGAAAAGTAACAAAAGTTGTGCGTGTGAGCACATAAAGTACTATTTTTCTTGGAAATTCAACAAGACGCAATCATGATGTGTTGTGACATCTTCAAAATCTCGTCGAGCTGATTAATTTGAAACTTTCTTTAAGAAATTTTGTCCACATTTGCCGAAGTTATCGAGCTTCAAAGTTTGAAAAGTCACAAAAGTGTGTTTGAGCACATAAAGTACTATTTTTCTTGGAAAGTCAACAAGATGCAATCATGATGTGTTGTGACATCTTCAAAATCTCGTCGAGCTGATTAATTTAACACTTTGTTTAACAAATTTGGTCCACATTTGCCGAAGTTATCGTGCTACAAAGTTTGAAATGTCACAAAAGTTGTGTGTTTGCGCACATAAAGTGCTATTTTTCTTGGAAATTCAACAAGATGCAATTATGAATTGTTTTGTCATTTTAAAGATCTCGTCGAGCTGATTAATTTGACACTTTGGTTAACAAATTTGGTCCACATTTGCCAAAGTTATCGAGCTTCAAAGTTTGAAAAGTCACAAAATATGTGTGTTTGAGCACATAAAGTACTATTTTTCTTGGAAGTTCAACAAGATGTAATCATCATGTGTTGTGACATCTTCAAAATCTCGTCGAGCTGATTAATTTGAAACTTTCTTTAAGAAATTTGGTCCACATTTGCCGAAGTTATCGAGCTTCAAAGTTTGAAAAGTCACAAAAGTTGTGTGTGTGAGCACATAAAGTACTATTTTTCTTGGAAATTCAACAAGACGCAATCATGATGTGTTGTGACATCTTCAAAATCTCGTTGAGGTGATTACTTTGACACTTTCTTTAAGAAATTTTGTCCACATTTGCCGAACTTATCGAGCTTCAAAATTTGAAAAGTCATAAATGATTTGTGTTTGAGCACATAAAGTACTATTTTTCTTGGAAATTCAACAAGATGTAATCATCATGTGTTGTGACATCTTCAAAATCTCGTCGAGCTGATTAATTTGAAACTTTCTTTAAGAAATTTGGTCCACATTTCCCGAAGTTATCGAGCTTCAAAGATTGAAAAGTCACAAAAGTGTGTTTGAGCACATAAAGTACTATTTTTCTTGGAAAGTCAACAAGATGCAATCATGATGTGTTGTGACATCTTCAAAATCTCGTCGAGCTGATTAATTTGAAACTTTCTTTAAAAAATTTGGTCCACATTTCCCGAAGTTATCGAGCTTCAAAGTTTGAAAAGTCACAAAAGTGTGTTTGAGCACATAAAGTACTATTTTTCTTGGAAAGTCAACAAGATGCAATCATGATTTGTTGTGACATCTTCAAAATCTCGTCGAGCTGATTAATTTGAATCTTTGTGTAACAAATTTGGTCCACATTTGCCGAAGTTATCGAGCTTCAAAGTTTGAAAAGTCACAAAAGTGTGTTTGAGCACATAAAGTACTATTTTTCTTGGAAATTCAACAAGATGCAATCATGATGTGTTGTGACATCTTCAAAATCTCGTCGAGCTGATTAATTTGAAACTTTGTGTAACAAATTTGGCCCACATTTCCCGAAGTTATCGAGCTTCAAAGTTTGAAAAGTCACAAAAGTGTGTTTGAGCACATAAAGTACTATTTTTATTGGAAAGTCAACAAGATGCAATCATGATGTGTTGTGACATCTTCAAAATCTCGTCGAGCTGATTAATTTGAAACTTTCTTTAAGAAATTTTGTCCACATTTGCCGAAGTTATCGAGCTTCAAAGTTTGAAAAGTCACAAAAGTTGTGTGTTTGAGCACATAAAGTACTATTTTTCTTGGAAAGTCAACAAGATGCAATCATGATGTGTTGTGACATCTTCAAAATCTCGTCGAGCTGATTAATTTGAAACTTTCTTTAAGAAATTTGGTCCACATTTGCCGAAGTTATCGAGCTTCAAAGTTTGAAAAGTAACAAAAGTTGTGCGTGTGAGCACATAAAGTACTATTTTTCTTGGAAATTCAACAAGACGCAATCATGATGTGTTGTGACATCTTCAAAATCTCGTCGAGCTGATTAATTTGAAACTTTCTTTAAGAAATTTTGTCCACATTTGCCGAACTTATCAAGCTTCAAAGTTTGAAAAGTCACAAAAGTGTGTTTGAGCACATAAAGTACTATTTTTATTGGAAAGTCAACAAGATGCAATCATGATGTGTTGTGACATCTTCAAAATCTCGTCGAGCTGATTAATTTGAAACTTTCTTTAAGAAATTTTGTCCACATTTGCCGAAGTTATCGAGCTTCAAAGTTTGAAAAGTCACAAAAGTCTGATTGAGCACATAAAGTACTATTTTTCTTGGAAAGTCAACAAGATGCAATCATGATGTGTTGTGACATCTTCAAAATCTCGTCGAGCTGATTAATTTGAAACTTTCTTTAAGAAATTTTGTCCACATTTGCCGAACTTATGGAGCTTCAAAGTTTGAAAAGTCACAAAAGTGTGTTTGAGCACATAAAGTACTATTTTTATTGGAAATTCAACAAGATGCAATCATGATGTGTTGTGACATCTTCAAAATCTCGTCGAGCTGATTAATTTGAAACTTTCTTTAAGAAATTTTGTCCACATTTGCCGAACTTATCGAGCTTCAAAATTTGAAAAGTCACAAAAGTCTGATTGAGCACATAAAGTACTATTTTTCTTGGAAATTCAACAAGACGCAATCATGATGTGTTGTGACATCTTCAAAATCTCGCCGCGCTGATTAATTTGAAACTTTCTTTAAGAAATTTTGTCCACATTTGCCGAACTTATCGAGCTTCAAAGTTTGAAAAGTCACAAAAGTTGTGTGTTTGAGCACATAAAGTACTATTTTTCTTGG
The DNA here is from genome assembly GCF_040115645.1 of Euwallacea fornicatus. NCBI lineage: Eukaryota > Metazoa > Arthropoda > Insecta > Coleoptera > Curculionidae > Euwallacea > Euwallacea fornicatus. The sequence continues at coordinate 97,172 of NW_027096014.1, read as the reverse complement.
AAAGTCAACAAGATGCAATCATGATGTGTTGTGACATCTTCAAAATCTCGTCGAGCTGATTAATTTGAAACTTTCTTTAAGAAATTTTGTCCACATTTGCCGAAGTTATCGAGCTTCAAAGTTTGAAAAGTCACAAAAGTCTGATTGAGCACATAAAGTACTATTTTTCTTGGAAAGTCAACAAGATGCAATCATGATTTGTTGTGACATCTTCAAAATCTCGTCGAGCTGATTAATTTGAAACTTTCTTTAAAAAATTTGGTCCACATTTCCCGAAGTTATCGAGCTTCAAAGTTTGAAAAGTCACAAAAGTGTGTTTGAGCACATAAAGTACTATTTTTATTGGAAAGTCAACAAGATGCAATCATGATGTGTTGTGACATCTTCAAAATCTCGTCGAGCTGATTAATTTGAAACTTTGTGTAACAAATTTGGCCCACATTTCCCGAAGTTATCGAGCTTCAAAGTTTGAAAAGTCACAAAAGTGTGTTTGAGCACATAAAGTACTATTTTTATTGGAAAGTCAACAAGATGCAATCATGATGTGTTGTGACATCTTCAAAATCTCGTCGAGCTGATTAATTTGAAACTTTCTTTAAGAAATTTTGTCCACATTTGCCGAAGTTATCGAGCTTCAAAGTTTGAAAAGTCACAAAAGTTGTGTGTTTGAGCACATAAAGTACTATTTTTCTTGGAAAGTCAACAAGATGCAATCATGATGTGTTGTGACATCTTCAAAATCTCGTCGAGCTGATTAATTTGAAACTTTCTTTAAGAAATTTGGTCCACATTTGCCGAAGTTATCGAGCTTCAAAGTTTGAAAAGTAACAAAAGTTGTGCGTGTGAGCACATAAAGTACTATTTTTCTTGGAAATTCAACAAGACGCAATCATGATGTGTTGTGACATCTTCAAAATCTCGTCGAGCTGATTAATTTGAAACTTTCTTTAAGAAATTTTGTCCACATTTGCCGAACTTATCAAGCTTCAAAGTTTGAAAAGTCACAAAAGTGTGTTTGAGCACATAAAGTACTATTTTTATTGGAAAGTCAACAAGATGCAATCATGATGTGTTGTGACATCTTCAAAATCTCGTCGAGCTGATTAATTTGAAACTTTCTTTAAGAAATTTTGTCCACATTTGCCGAAGTTATCGAGCTTCAAAGTTTGAAAAGTCACAAAAGTCTGATTGAGCACATAAAGTACTATTTTTCTTGGAAAGTCAACAAGATGCAATCATGATGTGTTGTGACATCTTCAAAATCTCGTCGAGCTGATTAATTTGAAACTTTCTTTAAGAAATTTTGTCCACATTTGCCGAACTTATCGAGCTTCAAAGTTTGAAAAGTCACAAAAGTGTGTTTGAGCACATAAAGTACTATTTTTATTGGAAATTCAACAAGATGCAATCATGATGTGTTGTGACATCTTCAAAATCTCGTCGAGCTGATTAATTTGAAACTTTCTTTAAGAAATTTTGTCCACATTTGCCGAACTTATCGAGCTTCAAAATTTGAAAAGTCACAAAAGTTTTGTGTTTGAGCACATAAAGTACTATTTTTCTTGGAAATTCAACAAGACGCAATCATGATGTGTTGTGACATCTTCAAAATCTCGCCGCGCTGATTAATTTGAAACTTTCTTTAAGAAATTTTGTCCACATTTGCCGAACTTATCGAGCTTCAAAGTTTGAAAAGTCACAAAAGTTGTGTGTTTGAGCACATAAAGTACTATTTTTCTTGGAAAGTCAACAAGATGCAATCATGATGTGTTGTGACATCTTCAAAATCTCGTCGAGCTGATTAATTTGAAACTTTCTTTAAGAAATTTTGTCCACATTTGCCGAAGTTATCGAGCTTCAAAGTTTGAAAAGTCACAAAAGTCTGATTGAGCACATAAAGTACTATTTTTCTTGGAAAGTCAACAAGATGCAATCATGATGTGTTGTGACATCTTCAAAATCTCGTCGAGCTGATTAATTTGAAACTTTCTTTAAGAAATTTTGTCCACATTTGCCGAAGTTATCGAGCTTCAAAGTTTGAAAAGTCACAAAAGTCTGATTGAGCACATAAAGTACTATTTTTCTTGGAAAGTCAACAAGATGCAATCATGATGTGTTGTGACATCTTCAAAATCTCGTCGAGCTGATTAATTTGAAACTTTCTTTAAGAAATTTGGTCCACATTTCCCGAAGTTATCGAGCTTCAAAGTTTGAAAAGTCACAAAAGTGTGTTTGAGCACATAAAGTACTATTTTTATTGGAAAGTCAACAAGATGCAATCATGATGTGTTGTGACATCTTCAAAATCTCGTCGAGCTGATTAATTTGAAACTTTCTTTAAGAAATTTTGTCCACATTTGCCGAAGTTATCGAGCTTCAAAGTTTGAAAAGTCACAAAAGTCTGATTGAGCACATAAAGTACTATTTTTCTTGGAAAGTCAACAAGATGCAATCATGATGTGTTGTGACATCTTCAAAATCTCGTCGAGCTGATTAATTTGAAACTTTCTTTAAGAAATTTGGTCCACATTTCCCGAAGTTATCGAGCTTCAAAGATTGAAAAGTCACAAAAGTGTGTTTGAGCACATAAAGTACTATTTTTCTTGGAAAGTCAACAAGATGCAATCATGATGTGTTGTGACATCTTCAAAATCTCGTCGAGCTGATTAATTTGAAACTTTCTTTAAGAAATTTGGTCCACATTTGCCGAAGTTATCGAGCTTCAAAGTTTGAAAAGTAACAAAAGTTGTGCGTGTGAGCACATAAAGTACTATTTTTCTTGGAAAGTCAACAAGATGCAATCATGATTTGTTGTGACATCTTCAAAATCTCGTCGAGCTGATTAATTTGAAACTTTCTTTAAAAAATTTGGTCCACATTTCCCGAAGTTATCGAGCTTCAAAGTTTGAAAAGTCACAAAAGTGTGTTTGAGCACATAAAGTACTATTTTTATTGGAAAGTCAACAAGATGCAATCATGATGTGTTGTGACATCTTCAAAATCTCGTCGAGCTGATTAATTTGAAACTTTCTTTAAGTAATTTGGTCCACATTTGCCGAAGTTATCGAGCTTCAAAGTTTGAAAAGTCACAAAAGTCTGTTTGAGCACATAAAGTACTATTTTTCTTGGAAAGTCAACAAGATGCAATCATGATGTGTTGTGACATCTTCAAAATCTCGTCGAGCTGATTAATTTGAAACTTTCTTTAAGAAATTTTGTCCACATTTGCCGAAGTTATCGAGCTTCAAAGTTTGAAAAGTCACAAAAGTGTGTTTGAGCACATAAAGTACTATTTTTATTGGAAAGTCAACAAGATGCAATCATGATGTGTTGTGACATCTTCAAAATCTCGTCGAGCTGATTAATTTGAAACTTTGTGTAACAAATTTGGTCCACATTTCCCGAAGTTATCGAGCTTCAAAGTTTGAAAAGTCACAAAAGTGTGTTTGAGCACATAAAGTACTATTTTCATTGGAAAGTCAACAAGATGCAATCATGATGTGTTGTGACATTTTCAAAATCTCGTCGAGCTGATTAATTTGAAACTTTCTTTAAGTAATTTGGTCCACATTTGCCGAAGTTATCGAGCTTCAAAGTTTGAAAAGTCACAAAAGTCTGTTTGAGCACATAAAGTACTATTTTTCTTGGAAAGTCAACAAGATGCAATCATGATGTGTTGTGACATCTTCAAAATCTCGTCGAGCTGATTAATTTGAAACTTTCTTTAAGAAATTTTGTCCACATTTGCCGAAGTTATCGAGCTTCAAAGTTTGAAAAGTCACAAAAGTGTGTTTGAGCACATAAAGTACTATTTTTATTGGAAAGTCAACAAGATGCAATCATGATGTGTTGTGACATCTTCAAAATCTCGTCGAGCTGATTAATTTGAAACTTTGTGTAACAAATTTGGTCCACATTTCCCGAAGTTATCGAGCTTCAAAGTTTGAAAAGTCACAAAAGTGTGTTTGAGCACATAAAGTACTATTTTCATTGGAAAGTCAACAAGATGCAATCATGATGTGTTGTGACATTTTCAAAATCTCGTCGAGCTGATTAATTTGAAACTTTCTTTAAGTAATTTGGTCCACATTTGCCGAAGTTATCGAGCTTCAAAGTTTGAAAAGTAACAAAAGTTGTGCGTGTGAGCACATAAAGTACTATTTTTCTTGGAAATTCAACAAGACGCAATCATGATGTGTAGTGACATCTTCAAAATCTCGTCGAGCTGATTAATTTGAAACTTTCTTTAAGTAATTTGGTCCACATTTGCCGAAGTTATCGAGCTTCAAAGTTTGAAAAGTAACAAAAGTTGTGCGTGTGAGCACATAAAGTACTATTTTTCTTGGAAATTCAACAAGACGCAATCATGATGTGTAGTGACATCTTCAAAATCTCGTCGAGCTGATTAATTTGAAACTTTCTTTAAGAAATTTTGTCCACATTTGCCGAAGTTATCGAGCTTCAAAGTTTGAAAAGTCACAAAAGTCTGTTTGAGCACATAAAGTACTATTTTTCTTGGAAAGTCAACAAGATGCAATCATGATGTGTTGTGACATCTTCAAAATCTCGTCGAGCTGATTAATTTGAAACTTTCTTTAAGAAATTTTGTCCACATTTGCCGAAGTTATCGAGCTTCAAAGTTTGAAAAGTCACAAAAGTCTGTTTGAGCACATAAAGTACTATTTTTCTTGGAAAGTCAACAAGATGCAATCATGATGTGTAGTGACATCTTCAAAATCTCGTCGAGCTGATTAATTTGAAACTTTCTTTAAGAAATTTTGTCCACATTTGCCGAAGTTATCGAGCTTCAAAGTTTGAAAAGTCACAAAAGTGTGTTTGAGCACATAAAGTACTATTTTTATTGGAAAGTCAACAAGATGCAATCATGATGTGTTGTGACATCTTCAAAATCTCGTCGAGCTGATTAATTTGAAACTTTCTTTAAGAAATTTGCTCCACATTTGCCGAACTTATCGAGCTTCAAAATTTGAAAAGTCACAAAAGTTCTGTGTTTGAGCACATAAAGTACTATTTTTCTTGGAAAGTCAACAAGATGCAATCATGATGTGTTGTGACATCTTCAAAATCTCGTCGAGCTGATTAATTTAACACTTTGTTTAACAAATTTGGTCCACATTTGCCGAAGTTATCGAGCTTCAAAGTTTGAAAAGTCACAAAATATGTGTGTTTGAGCACATAAAGTACTATTTTTCTTGGAAGTTCAACAAGATGTAATCATCATGTGTTGTGACATCTTCAAAATCTCGTCGAGCTGATTAATTTGAAACTTTCTTTAAGAAATTTGGTCCACATTTGCCGAAGTTATCGAGCTTCAAAGTTTGAAAAGTCACAAAAGTTGTGTGTGTGAGCACATAAAGTACTATTTTTCTTGGAAATTCAACAAGACGCAATCATGATGTGTTGTGACATCTTCAAAATCTCGTTGAGGTGATTACTTTGACACTTTCTTTAAGAAATTTTGTCCACATTTGCCGAACTTATCGAGCTTCAAAATTTGAAAAGTCATAAATGATTTGTGTTTGAGCACATAAAGTACTATTTTTCTTGGAAATTCAACAAGATGCAATCATGATGTGTTGTGACATCTTCAAAATCTCGTCGAGCTGATTAATTTGAAACTTTCTTTAAGAAATTTGGTCCACATTTGCCGAAGTTATCGAGCTTCAAAGTTTGAAAAGTAACAAAAGTTGTGTGTGTGAGCACATAAAGTACTATTTTTCTTGGAAATTCAACAAGACGCAATCATGATGTGTTGTGACATCTTCAAAATCTCGTTGAGGTGATTACTTTGACACTTTCTTTAAGAAATTTTGTCCACATTTGCCGAACTTATCGAGCTTCAAAATTTGAAAAGTCATAAATGATTTGTGTTTGAGCACATAAAGTACTATTTTTCTTGGAAATTCAACAAGATGCAATCATGATGTGTTGTGACATCTTCAAAATCTCGCCGCGCTGATTAATTTGAAACTTTCTTTAAGAAATTTTGTCCACATTTGCCGAACTTATCGAGCTTCAAAGTTTGAAAAGTCACAAAAGTTGTGTGTTTGAGCACATAAAGTACTATTTTTATTGGAAAGTCAACAAGATGCAATCGTGATGTGTTGTGACATCTTCAAAATCTCGTCGAGCTGATTAATTTGAAACTTTATTTAAGAAATTTGGTCCACATTTCCCGAACTTATCGAGCTTCAAAGTTTGAAAAGTCACAAAAGTTGTGTGTTTGAGCACATAAAGTACTATTTTTATTGGAAAGTCAACAAGATGCAATCATGATGTGTTGTGACATCTTCAAAATCTCGTCGAGCTGATTAATTTGAAACTTTCTTTAAAAAATTTTGTCCACATTTGCCGAAGTTATCGAGCTTCAAAGTTTGAAAAGTCACAAAAGTCTGATTGAGCACATAAAGTACTATTTTTCTTGGAAAGTCAACAAGATGCAATCATGATGTGTTGTGACATCTTCAAAATCTCGTCGAGCTGATTAATTTGAAACTTTCTTTAAGAAATTTTGTCCACATTTCCCGAAGTTATCGAGCTTCAAAGTTTGAAAAGTCACAAAAGTGTGTTTGAGCACATAAAGTACAATTTTTATTGGAAAGTCAACAAGATGCAATCATGATGTGTTGTGACATCTTCAAAATCTCGTCGAGCTGATTAATTTGAAACTTTCTTTAAGAAATTTGGTCCACATTTCCCGAACTTATCGAGCTTCAAAGTTTGAAAAGTCACAAAAGTTGTGTGTTTGAGCACATAAAGTACTATTTTTATTGGAAAGTCAACAAGATGCAATCATGATGTGTTGTGACATCTTCAAAATCTCGCCGCGCTGATTAATTTGAAACTTTCTTTAAGAAATTTTGTCCACATTTGCCGAACTTATCGAGCTTCAAAGTTTGAAAAGTCACAAAAGTTGTGTGTTTGAGCACATAAAGTACTATTTTTATTGGAAAGTCAACAAGATGCAATCGTGATGTGTTGTGACATCTTCAAAATCTCGTCGAGCTGATTAATTTGAAACTTTCTTTAAGAAATTTGGTCCACATTTCCCGAACTTATCGAGCTTCAAAGTTTGAAAAGTCACAAAAGTTGTGTGTTTGAGCACATAATGTACTATTTTTATTGGAAAGTCAACAAGATGCAATCATGATGTGTTGTGACATCTTCAAAATCTCGTCGAGCTGATTAATTTGAAACTTTCTTTAAGAAATTTGGTCCACATTTCCCGAAGTTATCGAGCTTCAAAGATTGAAAAGTCACAAAAGTGTGTTTGAGCACATAAAGTACTATTTTTCTTGGAAAGTCAACAAGACGCAATCATGATGTGTTGTGACATCTTCAAAATCTCGTCGAGCTGATTAATTTGAAACTTTCTTTAAGAAATTTGGTCCACATTTCCCGAAGTTATCGAGCTTCAAAGATTGAAAAGTCACAAAAGTGTGTTTGAGCACATAAAGTACTATTTTTCTTGGAAAGTCAACAAGATGCAATCATGATGTGTTGTGACATCTTCAAAATCTCGTCGAGCTGATTAATTTGAAACTTTCTTTAAAAAATTTGGTCCACATTTCCCGAAGTTATCGAGCTTCAAAGTTTGAAAAGTCACAAAAGTGTGTTTGAGCACATAAAGTACTATTTTTCTTGGAAAGTCAACAAGATGCAATCATGATGTGTTGTGACATCTTCAAAATCTCGTCGAGCTGATTAATTTGAAACTTTCTTTAAAAAATTTGGTCCACATTTCCCGAAGTTATCGAGCTTCAAAGATTGAAAAGTCACAAAAGTGTGTTTGAGCACATAAAGTACTATTTTTCTTGGAAAGTCAACAAGACGCAATCATGATGTGTTGTGACATCTTCAAAATCTCGTCGAGCTGATTAATTTGAAACTTTCTTTAAGAAATTTGGTCCACATTTCCCGAAGTTATCGAGCTTCAAAGATTGAAAAGTCACAAAAGTGTGTTTGAGCACATAAAGTACTATTTTTCTTGGAAAGTCAACAAGATGCAATCATGATTTGTTGTGACATCTTCAAAATCTCGTCGAGCTGATTAATTTGAATCTTTGTGTAACAAATTTGGTCCACATTTGCCGAAGTTATCGAGCTTCAAAGTTTGAAAAGTCACAAAAGTGTGTTTGAGCACATAAAGTACTATTTTTCTTGGAAATTCAACAAGATGCAATCATGATGTGTTGTGACATCTTCAAAATCTCGTCGAGCTGATTAATTTGAAACTTTGTGTAACAAATTTGGCCCACATTTCCCGAAGTTATCGAGCTTCAAAGTTTGAAAAGTCACAAAAGTGTGTTTGAGCACATAAAGTACTATTTTTATTGGAAAGTCAACAAGATGCAATCATGATGTGTTGTGACATCTTCAAAATCTCGTCGAGCTGATTAATTTGAAACTTTCTTTAAGAAATTTTGTCCACATTTGCCGAAGTTATCGAGCTTCAAAGTTTGAAAAGTCACAAAAGTCTGATTGAGCACATAAAGTACTATTTTTCTTGGAAAGTCAACAAGATGCAATCATGATGTGTTGTGACATCTTCAAAATCTCGTCGAGCTGATTAATTTGAAACTTTCTTTAAGAAATTTGGTCCACATTTGCCGAAGTTATCGAGCTTCAAAGTTTGAAAAGTAACAAAAGTTGTGCGTGTGAGCACATAAAGTACTATTTTTCTTGGAAATTCAACAAGACGCAATCATGATGTGTTGTGACATCTTCAAAATCTCGTCGAGCTGATTAATTTGAAACTTTCTTTAAGTAATTTGGTCCACATTTGCCGAAGTTATCGAGCTTCAAAGTTTGAAAAGTCACAAAAGTCTGATTGAGCACATAAAGTACTATTTTTCTTGGAAAGTCAACAAGATGCAATCATGATGTGTTGTGACATCTTCAAAATCTCGTCGAGCTGATTAATTTGAAACTTTCTTTAAGAAATTTGGTCCACATTTGCCGAAGTTATCGAGCTTCAAAGTTTGAAAAGTAACAAAAGTTGTGCGTGTGAGCACATAAAGTACTATTTTTCTTGGAAATTCAACAAGACGCAATCATGATGTGTTGTGACATCTTCAAAATCTCGTCTAGCTGATTAATTTGAAACTTTCTTTAAGAAATTTTGTCCACATTTGCCGAAGTTATCGAGCTTCAAAGTTTGAAAAGTCACAAAAGTCTGATTGAGCACATAAAGTACTATTTTTCTTGGAAAGTCAACAAGATGCAATCATGATGTGTAGTGACATCTTCAAAATCTCGTCGAGCTGATTAATTTGAAACTTTCTTTAAGTAATTTGGTCCACATTTGCCGAAGTTATCGAGCTTCAAAGTTTGAAAAGTAACAAAAGTTGTGCGTGTGAGCACATAAAGTACTATTTTTCTTGGAAATTCAACAAGACGCAATCATGATGTGTTGTGACATCTTCAAAATCTCGTCGAGCTGATTAATTTGAAACTTTCTTTAAGAAATTTTGTCCACATTTGCCGAAGTTATCGAGCTTCAAAGTTTGAAAAGTCACAAAAGTCTGTTTGAGCACATAAAGTACTATTTTTCTTGGAAAGTCAACAAGATGCAATCATGATGTGTTGTGACATCTTCAAAATCTCGTCGAGCTGATTAATTTGAAACTTTGTGTAACAAATTTGGTCTACATTTGCCGAAGTTATCGAGCTTCAAAGTTTGAAAAGTCACAAAAGTTGTGTGTGTGAGCACATAAAGTACCATTTTTCTTGGAAATTCAACAAGATGCAATCATGATGTGTTGTGACATCTTCAAAATCTCGCCGCGCTGATTAATTTGAATCTTTGTGTAACAAATTTGGTCCACATTTGCCGAAGTTATCGAGCTTCAAAGTTTGAAAAGTAACAAAAGTTGTGCGTGTGAGCACATAAAGTACTATTTTTCTTGGAAATTCAACAAGACGCAATCATCATGTGTTGTGACATCTTCAAAATCTCGTCGAGCTGATTAATTTGAAACTTTCTTTAAGAAATTTGGTCCACATTTGCCGAAGTTATCGAGCTTCAAAGTTTGAAAAGTAACAAAAGTTGTGTGTGTGAGCACATAAAGTACTATTTTTCTTGGAAATTCAACAAGACGCAATCATGATGTGTTGTGACATCTTCAAAATCTCGTTGAGGTGATTACTTTGACACTTTCTTTAAGAAATTTTGTCCACATTTGCCGAACTTATCGAGCTTCAAAATTTGAAAAGTCATAAATGATTTGTGTTTGAGCACATAAAGTACTATTTTTCTTGGAAAGTCAACAAGATGCAATCATGATGTGTTGTGACATCTTCAAAATCTCGTCGAGCTGATTAATTTGAAACTTTGTGTAACAAATTTGGTCCACATTTCCCGAAGTTATCGAGCTTCAAAGTTTGAAAAGTCACAAAAGTGTGTTTGAGCACATAAAGTACTATTTTTATTGGAAAGTCAACAAGATGCAATCATGATGTGTTGTGACATCTTCAAAATCTCGTCGAGCTGATTAATTTGAAACTTTGTGTAACAAATTTGGTCCACATTTCCCGAAGTTATCGAGCTTCAAAGTTTGAAAAGTCACAAAAGTGTGTTTGAGCACATAAAGTACTATTTTTATTGGAAAGTCAACAAGATGCAATCATGATGTGTTGTGACATCTTCAAAATCTCGCCGCGCTGATTAATTTGAAACTTTCTTTAAGAAATTTTGTCCACATTTGCCGAACTTATCGAGCTTCAAAGTTTGAAAAGTCACAAAAGTTGTGTGTTTGAGCACATAAAGTACTATTTTTATTGGAAAGTCAACAAGATGCAATCGTGATGTGTTGTGACATCTTCAAAATCTCGTCGAGCTGATTAATTTGAAACTTTCTTTAAGAAATTTGGTCCACATTTCCCGAACTTATCGAGCTTCAAAGTTTGAAAAGTCACAAAAGTTGTGTGTTTGAGCACATAAAGTACTATTTTTATTGGAAAGTCAACAAGATGCAATCATGATGTGTTGTGACATCTTCAAAATCTCGTCGAGCTGATTAATTTGAAACTTTCTTTAAAAAATTTGGTCCACATTTCCCGAAGTTATCGAGCTTCAAAGTTTGAAAAGTCACAAAAGTGTGTTTGAGCACATAAAGTACTATTTTTCTTGGAAAGTCAACAAGATGCAATCATGATTTGTTGTGACATCTTCAAAATCTCGTCGAGCTGATTAATTTGAATCTTTATGTAACAAATTTGGTACACATTTGCCGAAGTTATCGAGCTTCAAAGTTTGAAAAGTCACAAAAGTGTGTTTGAGCACATAAAGTACTATTTTTCTTGGAAAGTCAACAAGATGCAATCATGATTTGTTGTGACATCTTCAAAATCTCGTCGAGCTGATTAATTTGAAACTTTCTTTAAAAAATTTGGTCCACATTTCCCGAAGTTATCGAGCTTCAAAGTTTGAAAAGTCACAAAAGTGTGTTTGAGCACATAAAGTACTATTTTTCTTGGAAATTCAACAAGATGCAATCATGATGTGTTGTGACATCTTCAAAATCTCGTCGAGCTGATTAATTTGAAACTTTGTGTAACAAATTTGGTCCACATTTGCCGAAGTTATCGAGCTTCAAAGTTTGAAAAGTCACAAAAGTTGTGTGTGTGAGCACATAAAGTACCATTTTTCTTGGAAATTCAACAAGATGCAATCATGATGTGTTGTGACATCTTCAAAATCTCGCCGCGCTGATTAATTTGAAACTTTCTTTAAGAAATTTTGTCCACATTTGCCGAACTTATCGAGCTTCAAAGTTTGAAAAGTCACAAAAGTTGTGTGTGTGAGCACATAAAGTACCATTTTTCTTGGAAATTCAACAAGATGCAATCATGATGTGTTGTGACATCTTCAAAATCTCGCCGCGCTGATTAATTTGAAACTTTCTTTAAGAAATTTTGTCCACATTTGCCGAACTTATCGAGCTTCAAAGTTTGAAAAGTCACAAAAGTTGTGTGTTTGAGCACATAAAGTACTATTTTTATTGGAAAGTCAACAAGATGCAATCGTGATGTGTTGTGACATCTTCAAAATCTCGTCGAGCTGATTAATTTGAAACTTTCTTTAAGAAATTTGGTCCACATTTGCCGAAGTTATCGAGCTTCAAAGTTTGAAAAGTCACAAAAGTTGTGTGTTTGAGCACATAAAGTACTATTTTTATTGGAAAGTCAACAAGATGCAATCGTGATGTGTTGTGACATCTTCAAAATCTCGTCGAGCTGATTAATTTGAAACTTTTTTTAAAAAATTTGGTCCACATTTCCCGAAGTTATCGAGCTTCAAAGTTTGAAAAGTCACAAAAGTGTGTTTGAGCACATAAAGTACTATTTTTCTTGGAAAGTCAACAAGATACAATCATGATGTGTTGTGACATCTTCAAAATCTCGTCGAGCTGATTAATTTGAAACTTTCTTTAAGAAATTTGGTCCACATTTCCCGAAGTTATCGAGCTTCAAAATTTGAAAAGTCACAAAAGTGTGTTTGAGCACATAAAGTACTATTTTTCTTGGAAAGTCAACAAGATGCAATCATGATGTGTTGTGACATCTTCAAAATCTCGTCGAGCTGATTAATTTAACACTTTGTTTAACAAATTTGGTCCACATTTGCCGAAGTTATCGAGCTTCAAAGTTTGAAAAGTCACAAAAGTGTGTTTGAGCACATAAAGTACTATTTTTATTGGAAAGTCAACAAGATACAATCATGATGTGTTGTGACATCTTCAAAATCTCGTCGAGCTGATTAATTTGAAACTTTCTTTAAGAAATTTTGTCCACATTTGCCGAAGTTATCGAGCTTCAAAGTTTGAAAAGTCACAAAAGTCTGATTGAGCACATAAAGTACTATTTTTCTTGGAAAGTCAACAAGATGCAATCATGATGTGTTGTGACATCTTCAAAATCTCGTCGAGCTGATTAATTTGAAACTTTCTTTAAGAAATTTTGTCCACATTTCCCGAAGTTATCGAGCTTCAAAGTTTGAAAAGTCACAAAAGTGTGTTTGAGCACATAAAGTACTATTTTTATTGGAAAGTCAACAAGATGCAATCATGATGTGTTGTGACATCTTCAAAATCTCGTCGAGCTGATTAATTTGAAACTTTGTGTAACAAATTTGGTCCACATTTCCCGAAGTTATCGAGCTTCAAAGTTTGAAAAGTCACAAAAGTGTGTTTGAGCACATAAAGTACTATTTTTATTGGAAAGTCAACAAGATGCAATCATGATGTGTTGTGACATCTTCAAAATCTCGTCGAGCTGATTAATTTGAAACTTTCTTTAAGTAATTTGGTCCACATTTGCCGAAGTTATCGAGCTTCAAAGTTTGAAAAGTAACAAAAGTTGTGCGTGTGAGCACATAAAGTACTATTTTTCTTGGAAATTCAACAAGACGCAATCATGATGTGTAGTGACATCTTCAAAATCTCGTCGAGCTGATTAATTTGAAACTTTCTTTAAGTAATTTGGTCCACATTTGCCGAAGTTATCGAGCTTCAAAGTTTGAAAAGTAACAAAAGTTGTGCGTGTGAGCACATAAAGTACTATTTTTCTTGGAAATTCAACAAGACGCAATCATGATGTGTAGTGACATCTTCAAAATCTCGTCGAGCTGATTAATTTGAAACTTTCTTTAAGAAATTTGCTCCACATTTGCCGAACTTATCGAGCTTCAAAATTTGAAAAGTCACAAAAGTTCTGTGTTTGAGCACATAAAGTACTATTTTTCTTGGAAAGTCAACAAGATGCAATCATGATGTGTTGTGACATCTTCAAAATCTCGTCGAGCTGATTAATTTAACACTTTGTTTAACAAATTTGGTCCACATTTGCCGAAGTTATCGTGCTACAAAGTTTGAAATGTCACAAAAGTTGTGTGTTTGCGCACATAAAGTGCTATTTTTCTTGGAAATTCAACAAGATGCAATTATGAATTGTTTTGTCATTTTAAAGATCTCGTCGAGCTGATTAATTTGACACTTTGGTTAACAAATTTGGTCCACATTTGCCAAAGTTATCGAGCTTCAAAGTTTGAAAAGTCACAAAATATGTGTGTTTGAGCACATAAAGTACTATTTTTCTTGGAAGTTCAACAAGATGTAATCATCATGTGTTGTGACATCTTCAAAATCTCGTCGAGCTGATTAATTTGAAACTTTCTTTAAGAAATTTGGTCCACATTTCCCGAAGTTATCGAGCTTCAAAGATTGAAAAGTCACAAAAGTGTGTGTGAGCACATAAAGTACTATTTTTCTTGGAAATTCAACAAGACGCAATCATGATGTGTTGTGACATCTTCAAAATCTCGTCGAGCTGATTAATTTGAAACTTTCTTTAAGAAATTTGCTCCACATTTGCCGAACTTATCGAGCTTCAAAATTTGAAAAGTCACAAAAGTTCTGTGTTTGAGCACATAAAGTACTATTTTTCTTGGAAAGTCAACAAGATACAATCATGATGTGTTGTGACATCTTCAAAATCTCGTCGAGCTGATTAATTTGAAACTTTCTTTAAGAAATTTGCTCCACATTTGCCGAACTTATCGAGCTTCAAAATTTGAAAAGTCACAAAAGTTCTGTGTTTGAGCACATAAAGTACTATTTTTCTTGGAAAGTCAACAAGATACAATCATGATGTGTTGTGACATCTTCAAAATCTCGTCGAGCTGATTAATTTGAAACTTTCTTTAAGAAATTTTGTCCACATTTGCCGAAGTTATCGAGCTTCAAAGTTTGAAAAGTCACAAAAGTCTGTTTGAGCACATAAAGTACTATTTTTCTTGGAAAGTCAACAAGATGCAATCATGATGTGTTGTGACATCTTCAAAATCTCGTCGAGCTGATTAATTTGAAACTTTCTTTAAGAAATTTGCTCCACATTTGCCGAACTTATCGAGCTTCAAAATTTGAAAAGTCACAAAAGTTCTGTGTTTGAGCACATAAAGTACTATTTTTCTTGGAAAGTCAACAAGATACAATCATGATGTGTTGTGACATCTTCAAAATCTCGTCGAGCTGATTAATTTGAAACTTTCTTTAAGAAATTTGCTCCACATTTGCCGAACTTATCGAGCTTCAAAATTTGAAAAGTCACAAAAGTTCTGTGTTTGAGCACATAAAGTACTATTTTTCTTGGAAAGTCAACAAGATGCAATCATGATGTGTTGTGACATCTTCAAAATCTCGTCGAGCTGATTAATTTAACACTTTGTTTAACAAATTTGGTCCACATTTGCCGAAGTTATCGTGCTACAAAGTTTGAAATGTCACAAAAGTTGTGTGTTTGCGCACATAAAGTGCTATTTTTCTTGGAAATTCAACAAGATGCAATTATGAATTGTTTTGTCATTTTAAAGATCTCGTCGAGCTGATTAATTTGACACTTTGGTTAACAAATTTGGTCCACATTTGCCAAAGTTATCGAGCTTCAAAGTTTGAAAAGTCACAAAATATGTGTGTTTGAGCACATAAAGTACTATTTTTCTAGGAAGTTCAACAAGATGTAATCATCATGTGTTGTGACATCTTCAAAATCTCGTCGAGCTGATTAATTTGAAACTTTCTTTAAGAAATTTGGTCCACATTTCCCGAAGTTATCGAGCTTCAAAGATTGAAAAGTCACAAAAGTGTGTGTGAGCACATAAAGTACTATTTTTCTTGGAAATTCAACAAGACGCAATCATGATGTGTTGTGACATCTTCAAAATCTCGTTGAGGTGATTACTTTGACACTTTCTTTAAGAAATTTTGTCCACATTTGCCGAACTTATCGAGCTTCAAAATTTGAAAAGTCATAAATGATTTGTGTTTGAGCACATAAAGTACTATTTTTCTTGGAAATTCAACAAGATGCAATCATGATGTGTTGTGACATCTTCAAAATCTCGCCGCGCTGATTAATTTGAAACTTTCTTTAAGAAATTTTGTCCACATTTGCCGAACTTATCGAGCTTCAAAGTTTGAAAAGTCACAAAAGTTGTGTGTGTGAGCACATAAAGTACTATTTTTCTTGGAAATTCAACAAGACGCAATCATGATGTGTTGTGACATCTTCAAAATCTCGTTGAGGTGATTACTTTGACACTTTCTTTAAGAAATTTTGTCCACATTTGCCGAACTTATCGAGCTTCAAAATTTGAAAAGTCATAAATGATTTGTGTTTGAGCACATAAAGTACTATTTTTCTTGGAAATTCAACAAGATGCAATCGTGATGTGTTGTGACATCTTCAAAATCTCGTCGAGCTGATTAATTTGAAACTTTCTTTAAGAAATTTGGTCCACATTTCCCGAACTTATCGAGCTTCAAAGTTTGAAAAGTCACAAAAGTTGTGTGTTTGAGCACATAAAGTACTATTTTTATTGGAAAGTCAACAAGATGCAATCATGATGTGTTGTGACATCTTCAAAATCTCGTCGAGCTGATTAATTTGAAACTTTGTGTAACAAATTTGGTCCACATTTCCCGAAGTTATCGAGCTTCAAAGTTTGAAAAGTCACAAAAGTGTGTTTGAGCACATAAAGTACTATTTTTATTGGAAAGTCAACAAGATGCAATCATGATGTGTTGTGACATCTTCAAAATCTCGTCGAGCTGATTAATTTGAGACTTTCTTTAAGAAATTTGGTCCACATTTGCCGAAGTTATCGAGCTTCAAAGTTTGAAAAGTAACAAAAGTTGTGCGTGTGAGCACATAAAGTACTATTTTTCTTGGAAATTCAACAAGACGCAATCATGATGTGTAGTGACATCTTCAAAATCTCGTCGAGCTGATTAATTTGAAACTTTCTTTAAGTAATTTGGTCCACATTTGCCGAAGTTATCGAGCTTCAAAGTTTGAAAAGTAACAAAAGTTGTGCGTGTGAGCACATAAAGTACTATTTTTCTTGGAAATTCAACAAGACGCAATCATCATGTGTTGTGACATCTTCAAAATCTCGTCGAGCTGATTAATTTGAAACTTTCTTTAAGAAATTTGGTCCACATTTGCCGAAGTTATCGAGCTTCAAAGTTTGAAAAGTAACAAAAGTTGTGTGTGTGAGCACATAAAGTACTATTTTTCTTGGAAATTCAACAAGACGCAATCATGATGTGTTGTGACATCTTCAAAATCTCGTTGAGGTGATTACTTTGACACTTTCTTTAAGAAATTTTGTCCACATTTGCCGAACTTATCGAGCTTCAAAATTTGAAAAGTCATAAATGATTTGTGTTTGAGCACATAAAGTACTATTTTTCTTGGAAAGTCAACAAGATGCAATCATGATGTGTTGTGACATCTTCAAAATCTCGTCGAGCTGATTAATTTGAAACTTTCTTTAAGAAATTTTGTCCACATTTCCCGAAGTTATCGAGCTTCAAAGTTTGAAAAGTCACAAAAGTGTGTTTGAGCACATAAAGTACTATTTTTATTGGAAAGTCAACAAGATGCAATCATGATGTGTTGTGACATCTTCAAAATCTCGTCGAGCTGATTAATTTGAAACTTTGTGTAACAAATTTGGTCCACATTTCCCGAAGTTATCGAGCTTCAAAGTTTGAAAAGTCACAAAAGTGTGTTTGAGCACATAAAGTACTATTTTTATTGGAAAGTCAACAAGATGCAATCGTGATGTGTTGTGACATCTTCAAAATCTCGTCGAGCTGATTAATTTGAAACTTTCTTTAAAAAATTTGGTCCACATTTCCCGAAGTTATCGAGCTTCAAAGTTTGAAAAGTCACAAAAGTGTGTTTGAGCACATAAAGTACTATTTTTCTTGGAAAGTCAACAAGATGCAATCATGATTTGTTGTGACATCTTCAAAATCTCGTCGAGCTGATTAATTTGAATCTTTGTGTAACAAATTTGGTCCACATTTGCCGAAGTTATCGAGCTTCAAAGTTTGAAAAGTCACAAAAGTGTGTTTGAGCACATAAAGTACTATTTTTCTTGGAAAGTCAACAAGATGCAATCATGATTTGTTGTGACATCTTCAAAATCTCGTCGAGCTGATTAATTTGAAACTTTCTTTAAAAAATTTGGTCCACATTTCCCGAAGTTATCGAGCTTCAAAGTTTGAAAAGTCACAAAAGTGTGTTTGAGCACATAAAGTACTATTTTTCTTGGAAATTCAACAAGATGCAATCATGATGTGTTGTGACATCTTCAAAATCTCGTCGAGCTGATTAATTTGAAACTTTGTGTAACAAATTTGGTCCACATTTGCCGAAGTTATCGAGCTTCAAAGTTTGAAAAGTCACAAAAGTTGTGTGTGTGAGCACATAAAGTACCATTTTTCTTGGAAATTCAACAAGATGCAATCATGATGTGTTGTGACATCTTCAAAATCTCGCCGCGCTGATTAATTTGAAACTTTCTTTAAGAAATTTTGTCCACATTTGCCGAACTTATCGAGCTTCAAAGTTTGAAAAGTCACAAAAGTTGTGTGTGTGAGCACATAAAGTACCATTTTTCTTGGAAATTCAACAAGATGCAATCATGATGTGTTGTGACATCTTCAAAATCTCGCCGCGCTGATTAATTTGAAACTTTCTTTAAGAAATTTTGTCCACATTTGCCGAACTTATCGAGCTTCAAAGTTTGAAAAGTCACAAAAGTTGTGTGTTTGAGCACATAAAGTACTATTTTTATTGGAAAGTCAACAAGATGCAATCGTGATGTGTTGTGACATCTTCAAAATCTCGTCGAGCTGATTAATTTGAAACTTTCTTTAAGAAATTTGGTCCACATTTGCCGAAGTTATCGAGCTTCAAAGTTTGAAAAGTAACAAAAGTTGTGCGTGTGAGCACATAAAGTACTATTTTTCTTGGAAATTCAACAAGACGCAATCATGATGTGTAGTGACATCTTCAAAATCTCGTCGAGCTGATTAATTTGAAACTTTTTTTAAAAAATTTGGTCCACATTTCCCGAAGTTATCGAGCTTCAAAGTTTGAAAAGTCACAAAAGTGTGTTTGAGCACATAAAGTACTATTTTTCTTGGAAAGTCAACAAGATACAATCATGATGTGTTGTGACATCTTCAAAATCTCGTCGAGCTGATTAATTTGAAACTTTCTTTAAGAAATTTGGTCCACATTTCCCGAAGTTATCGAGCTTCAAAATTTGAAAAGTCACAAAAGTGTGTTTGAGCACATAAAGTACTATTTTTCTTGGAAAGTCAACAAGATGCAATCATGATGTGTTGTGACATCTTCAAAATCTCGTCGAGCTGATTAATTTAACACTTTGTTTAACAAATTTGGTCCACATTTGCCGAAGTTATCGAGCTTCAAAGTTTGAAAAGTCACAAAAGTGTGTTTGAGCACATAAAGTACTATTTTTATTGGAAAGTCAACAAGATACAATCATGATGTGTTGTGACATCTTCAAAATCTCGTCGAGCTGATTAATTTGAAACTTTCTTTAAGAAATTTTGTCCACATTTGCCGAAGTTATCGGGCTTCAAAGTTTGAAAAGTCACAAAAGTCTGATTGAGCACATAAAGTACTATTTTTATTGGAAAGTCAACAAGATACAATCATGATGTGTTGTGACATCTTCAAAATCTCGTCGAGCTGATTAATTTGAAACTTTCTTTAAGAAATTTTGTCCACATTTCCCGAAGTTATCGAGCTTCAAAGTTTGAAAAGTCACAAAAGTGTGTTTGAGCACATAAAGTACTATTTTTATTGGAAAGTCAACAAGATACAATCATGATGTGTTGTGACATCTTCAAAATCTCGTCGAGCTGATTAATTTAACACTTTGTTTAACAAATTTGGTCCACATTTGCCGAAGTTATCGAGCTTCAAAGTTTGAAAAGTCACAAAAGTGTGTTTGAGCACATAAAGTACTATTTTTATTGGAAAGTCAACAAGATGCAATCATGATGTGTTGTGACATCTTCAAAATCTCGTCGAGCTGATTAATTTAACACTTTGTTTAACAAATTTGGTCCACATTTGCCGAAGTTATCGAGCTTCAAAGTTTGAAAAGTCACAAAAGTGTGTTTGAGCACATAAAGTACTATTTTTCTTGGAAAGTCAACAAGATGCAATCATGATGTGTTGTGACATCTTCAAAATCTCGTCGAGCTGATTAATTTAACACTTTGTTTAACAAATTTGGTCCACATTTGCCGAAGTTATCGAGCTTCAAAGTTTGAAAAGTCACAAAAGTGTGTTTGAGCACATAAAGTACTATTTTTATTGGAAAGTCAACAAGATACAATCATGATGTGTTGTGACATCTTCAAAATCTCGTCGAGCTGATTAATTTGAAACTTTCTTTAAGAAATTTTGTCCACATTTCCCGAAGTTATCGAGCTTCAAAGTTTGAAAAGTCACAAAAGTGTGTTTGAGCACATAAAGTACTATTTTTATTGGAAAGTCAACAAGATGCAATCATGATGTGTTGTGACATCTTCAAAATCTCGTCGAGCTGATTAATTTGAAACTTTGTGTAACAAATTTGGTCCACATTTCCCGAAGTTATCGAGCTTCAAAGTTTGAAAAGTCACAAAAGTGTGTTTGAGCACATAAAGTACTATTTTTATTGGAAAGTCAACAAGATGCAATCATGATGTGTTGTGACATCTTCAAAATCTCGCCGCGCTGATTAATTTGAAACTTTCTTTAAGAAATTTTGTCCACATTTGCCGAACTTATCGAGCTTCAAAGTTTGAAAAGTCACAAAAGTGTGTTTGAGCACATAAAGTACCATTTTTCTTGGAAATTCAACAAGATGCAATCATGATGTGTTGTGACATCTTCAAAATCTCGTCGAGCTGATTAATTTGAAACTTTGTGTAACAAATTTGGTCCACATTTCCCGAAGTTATCGAGCTTCAAAGTTTGAAAAGTCACAAAAGTGTGTTTGAGCACATAAAGTACTATTTTTCTTGGAAAGTCAACAAGATGCAATCATGATTTGTTGTGACATCTTCAAAATCTCGTCGAGCTGATTAATTTGAAACTTTCTTTAAGAAATTTTGTCCACATTTGCCGAACTTATCGAGCTTCAAAGTTTGAAAAGTCACAAAAGTGTGTTTGAGCACATAAAGTACTATTTTTATTGGAAAGTCAACAAGATGCAATCATGATGTGTTGTGACATCTTCAAAATCTCGTCGAGCTGATTAATTTGAAACTTTGTGTAACAAATTTGGTCCACATTTCCCGAAGTTATCGAGCTTCAAAGTTTGAAAAGTCACAAAAGTGTGTTTGAGCACATAAAGTACTATTTTTATTGGAAAGTCAACAAGATGCAATCATGATGTGTTGTGACATCTTCAAAATCTCGTCGAGCTGATTAATTTGAAACTTTCTTTAAGTAATTTGGTCCACATTTGCCGAAGTTATCGAGCTTCAAAGTTTGAAAAGTAACAAAAGTTGTGCGTGTGAGCACATAAAGTACTATTTTTCTTGGAAATTCAACAAGACGCAATCATGATGTGTAGTGACATCTTCAAAATCTCGTCGAGCTGATTAATTTGAAACTTTCTTTAAGTAATTTGGTCCACATTTGCCGAAGTTATCGAGCTTCAAAGTTTGAAAAGTAACAAAAGTTGTGCGTGTGAGCACATAAAGTACTATTTTTCTTGGAAATTCAACAAGACGCAATCATGATGTGTAGTGACATCTTCAAAATCTCGTCGAGCTGATTAATTTGAAACTTTCTTTAAGAAATTTGCTCCACATTTGCCGAACTTATCGAGCTTCAAAATTTGAAAAGTCACAAAAGTTCTGTGTTTGAGCACATAAAGTACTATTTTTCTTGGAAAGTCAACAAGATGCAATCATGATGTGTTGTGACATCTTCAAAATCTCGTCGAGCTGATTAATTTAACACTTTGTTTAACAAATTTGGTCCACATTTGCCGAAGTTATCGTGCTACAAAGTTTGAAATGTCACAAAAGTTGTGTGTTTGCGCACATAAAGTACTATTTTTATTGGAAAGTCAACAAGATGCAATTATGAATTGTTTTGTCATTTTAAAGATCTCGTCGAGCTGATTAATTTGACACTTTGGTTAACAAATTTGGTCCACATTTGCCAAAGTTATCGAGCTTCAAAGTTTGAAAAGTCACAAAATATGTGTGTTTGAGCACATAAAGTACTATTTTTCTTGGAAAGTCAACAAGATGCAATCATGATGTGTTGTGACATCTTCAAAATCTCGTCGAGCTGATTAATTTGAAACTTTCTTTAAGAAATTTGCTCCACATTTGCCGAACTTATCGAGCTTCAAAGTTTGAAAAGTCACAAAAGTTGTGTGTTTGAGCACATAAAGTACTATTTTTATTGGAAAGTCAACAAGATGCAATCATGATGTGTTGTGACATCTTCAAAATCTCGTCGAGCTGATTAATTTGAAACTTTCTTTAAGAAATTTTGTCCACATTTGCCGAAGTTATCGAGCTTCAAAGTTTGAAAAGTCACAAAAGTCTGTTTGAGCACATAAAGTACTATTTTTCTTGGAAAGTCAACAAGATGCAATCATGATGTGTTGTGACATCTTCAAAATCTCGTCGAGCTGATTAATTTGAAACTTTCTTTAAGAAATTTTGTCCACATTTGCCGAAGTTATCGAGCTTCAAAGTTTGAAAAGTCACAAAAGTCTGTTTGAGCACATAAAGTACTATTTTTCTTGGAAAGTGAACAAGATGCAATCATGATGTGTTGTGACATCTTCAAAATCTCGTCGAGCTGATTAATTTGAAACTTTCTTTAAGAAATTTGCTCCACATTTGCCGAACTTATCGAGCTTCAAAATTTGAAAAGTCACAAAAGTTCTGTGTTTGAGCACATAAAGTACTATTTTTCTTGGAAAGTCAACAAGATGCAATCGTGATGTGTTGTGACATCTTCAAAATCTCGTCGAGCTGATTAATTTGAAACTTTCTTTAAGAAATTTGGTCCACATTTCCCGAACTTATCGAGCTTCAAAGTTTGAAAAGTCACAAAAGTTGTGTGTTTGAGCACATAAAGTACTATTTTTATTGGAAAGTCAACAAGATGCAATCATGATGTGTTGTGACATCTTCAAAATCTCGTCGAGCTGATTAATTTGAAACTTTCTTTAAAAAATTTGGTCCACATTTCCCGAAGTTATCGAGCTTCAAAGTTTGAAAAGTCACAAAAGTGTGTTTGAGCACATAAAGTACTATTTTTCTTGGAAAGTCAACAAGATGCAATCATGATTTGTTGTGACATCTTCAAAATCTCGTCGAGCTGATTAATTTGAATCTTTGTGTAACAAATTTGGTCCACATTTGCCGAAGTTATCGAGCTTCAAAGTTTGAAAAGTCACAAAAGTGTGTTTGAGCACATAAAGTACTATTTTTCTTGGAAAGTCAACAAGATGCAATCATGATTTGTTGTGACATCTTCAAAATCTCGTCGAGCTGATTAATTTGAAACTTTCTTTAAAAAATTTGGTCCACATTTCCCGAAGTTATCGAGCTTCAAAGTTTGAAAAGTCACAAAAGTGTGTTTGAGCACATAAAGTACTATTTTTCTTGGAAATTCAACAAGATGCAATCATGATGTGTTGTGACATCTTCAAAATCTCGTCGAGCTGATTAATTTGAAACTTTGTGTAACAAATTTGGTCCACATTTGCCGAAGTTATCGAGCTTCAAAGTTTGAAAAGTCACAAAAGTTGTGTGTGTGAGCACATAAAGTACCATTTTTCTTGGAAATTCAACAAGATGCAATCATGATGTGTTGTGACATCTTCAAAATCTCGCCGCGCTGATTAATTTGAAACTTTCTTTAAGAAATTTTGTCCACATTTGCCGAACTTATCGAGCTTCAAAGTTTGAAAAGTCACAAAAGTTGTGTGTTTGAGCACATAAAGTACTATTTTTATTGGAAAGTCAACAAGATGCAATCGTGATGTGTTGTGACATCTTCAAAATCTCGTCGAGCTGATTAATTTGAAACTTTCTTTAAGAAATTTGGTCCACATTTGCCGAAGTTATCGAGCTTCAAAGTTTGAAAAGTAACAAAAGTTGTGCGTGTGAGCACATAAAGTACTATTTTTCTTGGAAATTCAACAAGACGCAATCATGATGTGTAGTGACATCTTCAAAATCTCGTCGAGCTGATTAATTTGAAACTTTTTTTAAAAAATTTGGTCCACATTTCCCGAAGTTATCGAGCTTCAAAGTTTGAAAAGTCACAAAAGTGTGTTGGAGCACATAAAGTACTATTTTTCTTGGAAAGTCAACAAGATACAATCATGATGTGTTGTGACATCTTCAAAATCTCGTCGAGCTGATTAATTTGAAACTTTCTTTAAGAAATTTGGTCCACATTTCCCGAAGTTATCGAGCTTCAAAATTTGAAAAGTCACAAAAGTGTGTTTGAGCACATAAAGTACTATTTTTCTTGGAAAGTCAACAAGATGCAATCATGATGTGTTGTGACATCTTCAAAATCTCGTCGAGCTGATTAATTTAACACTTTGTTTAACAAATTTGGTCCACATTTGCCGAAGTTATCGAGCTTCAAAGTTTGAAAAGTCACAAAAGTGTGTTTGAGCACATAAAGTACTATTTTTATTGGAAAGTCAACAAGATACAATCATGATGTGTTGTGACATCTTCAAAATCTCGTCGAGCTGATTAATTTGAAACTTTCTTTAAGAAATTTTGTCCACATTTGCCGAAGTTATCGAGCTTCAAAGTTTGAAAAGTCACAAAAGTCTGATTGAGCACATAAAGTACTATTTTTATTGGAAAGTCAACAAGATACAATCATGATGTGTTGTGACATCTTCAAAATCTCGTCGAGCTGATTAATTTGAAACTTTCTTTAAGAAATTTTGTCCACATTTCCCGAAGTTATCGAGCTTCAAAGTTTGAAAAGTCACAAAAGTGTGTTTGAGCACATAAAGTACTATTTTTATTGGAAAGTCAACAAGATACAATCATGATGTGTTGTGACATCTTCAAAATCTCGTCGAGCTGATTAATTTAACACTTTGTTTAACAAATTTGGTCCACATTTGCCGAAGTTATCGAGCTTCAAAGTTTGAAAAGTCACAAAAGTGTGTTTGAGCACATAAAGTACTATTTTTATTGGAAAGTCAACAAGATGCAATCATGATGTGTTGTGACATCTTCAAAATCTCGTCGAGCTGATTAATTTAACACTTTGTTTAACAAATTTGGTCCACATTTGCCGAAGTTATCGAGCTTCAAAGTTTGAAAAGTCACAAAAGTGTGTTTGAGCACATAAAGTACTATTTTTCTTGGAAAGTCAACAAGATGCAATCATGATGTGTTGTGACATCTTCAAAATCTCGTCGAGCTGATTAATTTAACACTTTGTTTAACAAATTTGGTCCACATTTGCCGAAGTTATCGAGCTTCAAAGTTTGAAAAGTCACAAAAGTGTGTTTGAGCACATAAAGTACTATTTTTATTGGAAAGTCAACAAGATACAATCATGATGTGTTGTGACATCTTCAAAATCTCGTCGAGCTGATTAATTTGAAACTTTCTTTAAGAAATTTTGTCCACATTTCCCGAAGTTATCGAGCTTCAAAGTTTGAAAAGTCACAAAAGTGTGTTTGAGCACATAAAGTACTATTTTTATTGGAAAGTCAACAAGATGCAATCATGATGTGTTGTGACATCTTCAAAATCTCGTCGAGCTGATTAATTTGAAACTTTGTGTAACAAATTTGGTCCACATTTCCCGAAGTTATCGAGCTTCAAAGTTTGAAAAGTCACAAAAGTGTGTTTGAGCACATAAAGTACTATTTTTATTGGAAAGTCAACAAGATGCAATCATGATGTGTTGTGACATCTTCAAAATCTCGTCGAGCTGATTAATTTGAAACTTTCTTTAAGTAATTTGGTCCACATTTGCCGAAGTTATCGAGCTTCAAAGTTTGAAAAGTAACAAAAGTTGTGCGTGTGAGCACATAAAGTACTATTTTTCTTGGAAATTCAACAAGACGCAATCATGATGTGTAGTGACATCTTCAAAATCTCGTCGAGCTGATTAATTTGAAACTTTCTTTAAGTAATTTGGTCCACATTTGCCGAAGTTATCGAGCTTCAAAGTTTGAAAAGTAACAAAAGTTGTGCGTGTGAGCACATAAAGTACTATTTTTCTTGGAAATTCAACAAGACGCAATCATGATGTGTAGTGACATCTTCAAAATCTCGTCGAGCTGATTAATTTGAAACTTTCTTTAAGAAATTTGCTCCACATTTGCCGAACTTATCGAGCTTCAAAATTTGAAAAGTCACAAAAGTTCTGTGTTTGAGCACATAAAGTACTATTTTTCTTGGAAAGTCAACAAGATGCAATCATGATGTGTTGTGACATCTTCAAAATCTCGTCGAGCTGATTAATTTAACACTTTGTTTAACAAATTTGGTCCACATTTGCCGAAGTTATCGTGCTACAAAGTTTGAAATGTCACAAAAGTTGTGTGTTTGCGCACATAAAGTACTATTTTTATTGGAAAGTCAACAAGATGCAATCATGATGTGTTGTGACATCTTCAAAATCTCGTCGAGCTGATTAATTTGAAACTTTCTTTAAGAAATTTTGTCCACATTTGCCGAAGTTATCGAGCTTCAAAGTTTGAAAAGTCACAAAAGTCTGTTTGAGCACATAAAGTACTATTTTTCTTGGAAAGTCAACAAGATGCAATCATGATGTGTTGTGACATCTTCAAAATCTCGTCGAGCTGATTAATTTGAAACTTTCTTTAAGAAATTTGCTCCACATTTGCCGAACTTATCGAGCTTCAAAATTTGAAAAGTCACAAAAGTTCTGTGTTTGAGCACATAAAGTACTATTTTTCTTGGAAAGTCAACAAGATACAATCATGATGTGTTGTGACATCTTCAAAATCTCGTCGAGCTGATTAATTTGAAACTTTCTTTAAGAAATTTGCTCCACATTTGCCGAACTTATCGAGCTTCAAAATTTGAAAAGTCACAAAAGTTCTGTGTTTGAGCACATAAAGTACTATTTTTCTTGGAAAGTCAACAAGATGCAATCATGATGTGTTGTGACATCTTCAAAATCTCGTCGAGCTGATTAATTTAACACTTTGTTTAACAAATTTGGTCCACATTTGCCGAAGTTATCGTGCTACAAAGTTTGAAATGTCACAAAAGTTGTGTGTTTGCGCACATAAAGTGCTATTTTTCTTGGAAATTCAACAAGATGCAATTATGAATTGTTTTGTCATTTTAAAGATCTCGTCGAGCTGATTAATTTGACACTTTGGTTAACAAATTTGGTCCACATTTGCCAAAGTTATCGAGCTTCAAAGTTTGAAAAGTCACAAAATATGTGTGTTTGAGCACATAAAGTACTATTTTTCTTGGAAGTTCAACAAGATGTAATCATCATGTGTTGTGACATCTTCAAAATCTCGTCGAGCTGATTAAGTTGAAACTTTCTTTAAGAAATTTGGTCCACATTTCCCGAAGTTATCGAGCTTCAAAGATTGAAAAGTCACAAAAGTGTGTGTGAGCACATAAAGTACTATTTTTCTTGGAAATTCAACAAGACGCAATCATGATGTGTTGTGACATCTTCAAAATCTCGTTGAGGTGATTACTTTGACACTTTCTTTAAGAAATTTTGTCCACATTTGCCGAACTTATCGAGCTTCAAAATTTGAAAAGTCATAAATGATTTGTGTTTGAGCACATAAAGTACTATTTTTCTTGGAAATTCAACAAGATGCAATCATGATGTGTTGTGACATCTTCAAAATCTCGTCGAGCTGATTAATTTGAAACTTTCTTTAAGAAATTTGGTCCACATTTGCCGAAGTTATCGAGCTTCAAAGTTTGAAAAGTAACAAAAGTTGTGTGTGTGAGCACATAAAGTACTATTTTTCTTGGAAATTCAACAAGACGCAATCATGATGTGTTGTGACATCTTCAAAATCTCGTTGAGGTGATTACTTTGACACTTTCTTTAAGAAATTTTGTCCACATTTGCCGAACTTATCGAGCTTCAAAATTTGAAAAGTCATAAATGATTTGTGTTTGAGCACATAAAGTACTATTTTTCTTGGAAATTCAACAAGATGCAATCGTGATGTGTTGTGACATCTTCAAAATCTCGTCGAGCTGATTAATTTGAAACTTTCTTTAAGAAATTTGGTCCACATTTCCCGAACTTATCGAGCTTCAAAGTTTGAAAAGTCACAAAAGTTGTGTGTTTGAGCACATAAAGTACTATTTTTATTGGAAAGTCAACAAGATGCAATCATGATGTGTTGTGACATCTTCAAAATCTCGTCGAGCTGATTAATTTGAAACTTTCTTTAAAAAATTTTGTCCACATTTGCCGAAGTTATCGAGCTTCAAAGTTTGAAAAGTCACAAAAGTCTGATTGAGCACATAAAGTACTATTTTTCTTGGAAAGTCAACAAGATGCAATCATGATGTGTTGTGACATCTTCAAAATCTCGTCGAGCTGATTAATTTGAAACTTTCTTTAAGAAATTTTGTCCACATTTCCCGAAGTTATCGAGCTTCAAAGTTTGAAAAGTCACAAAAGTGTGTTTGAGCACATAAAGTACAATTTTTATTGGAAAGTCAACAAGATGCAATCATGATGTGTTGTGACATCTTCAAAATCTCGTCGAGCTGATTAATTTGAAACTTTCTTTAAGAAATTTGGTCCACATTTCCCGAACTTATCGAGCTTCAAAGTTTGAAAAGTCACAAAAGTTGTGTGTTTGAGCACATAAAGTACTATTTTTATTGGAAAGTCAACAAGATGCAATCATGATGTGTTGTGACATCTTCAAAATCTCGCCGCGCTGATTAATTTGAAACTTTCTTTAAGAAATTTTGTCCACATTTGCCGAACTTATCGAGCTTCAAAGTTTGAAAAGTCACAAAAGTTGTGTGTTTGAGCACATAAAGTACTATTTTTATTGGAAAGTCAACAAGATGCAATCGTGATGTGTTGTGACATCTTCAAAATCTCGTCGAGCTGATTAATTTGAAACTTTCTTTAAGAAATTTGGTCCACATTTCCCGAACTTATCGAGCTTCAAAGTTTGAAAAGTCACAAAAGTTGTGTGTTTGAGCACATAAAGTACTATTTTTATTGGAAAGTCAACAAGATGCAATCATGATGTGTTGTGACATCTTCAAAATCTCGTCGAGCTGATTAATTTGAAACTTTCTTTAAGAAATTTGGTCCACATTTCCCGAAGTTATCGAGCTTCAAAGATTGAAAAGTCACAAAAGTGTGTTTGAGCACATAAAGTACTATTTTTCTTGGAAAGTCAACAAGACGCAATCATGATGTGTTGTGACATCTTCAAAATCTCGTCGAGCTGATTAATTTGAAACTTTCTTTAAGAAATTTGGTCCACATTTCCCGAAGTTATCGAGCTTCAAAGATTGAAAAGTCACAAAAGTGTGTTTGAGCACATAAAGTACTATTTTTCTTGGAAAGTCAACAAGATGCAATCATGATGTGTTGTGACATCTTCAAAATCTCGTCGAGCTGATTAATTTGAAACTTTCTTTAAAAAATTTGGTCCACATTTCCCGAAGTTATCGAGCTTCAAAGTTTGAAAAGTCACAAAAGTGTGTTTGAGCACATAAAGTACTATTTTTCTTGGAAAGTCAACAAGATGCAATCATGATGTGTTGTGACATCTTCAAAATCTCGTCGAGCTGATTAATTTGAAACTTTCTTTAAAAAATTTGGTCCACATTTCCCGAAGTTATCGAGCTTCAAAGATTGAAAAGTCACAAAAGTGTGTTTGAGCACATAAAGTACTATTTTTCTTGGAAAGTCAACAAGATGCAATCATGATGTGTTGTGACATCTTCAAAATCTCGTCGAGCTGATTAATTTAACACTTTGTTTAACAAATTTGGTCCACATTTGCCGAAGTTATCGAGCTTCAAAGTTTGAAAAGTCACAAAAGTGTGTTTGAGCACATAAAGTACTATTTTTCTTGGAAAGTCAACAAGATGCAATCATGATGTGTTGTGACATCTTCAAAATCTCGTCGAGCTGATTAATTTAACACTTTGTTTAACAAATTTGGTCCACATTTGCCGAAGTTATCGAGCTTCAAAGTTTGAAAAGTCACAAAAGTGTGTTTGAGCACATAAAGTACTATTTTTATTGGAAAGTCAACAAGATACAATCATGATGTGTTGTGACATCTTCAAAATCTCGTCGAGCTGATTAATTTGAAACTTTCTTTAAGAAATTTTGTCCACATTTCCCGAAGTTATCGAGCTTCAAAGTTTGAAAAGTCACAAAAGTGTGTTTGAGCACATAAAGTACTATTTTTATTGGAAAGTCAACAAGATGCAATCATGATGTGTTGTGACATCTTCAAAATCTCGTCGAGCTGATTAATTTGAAACTTTGTGTAACAAATTTGGTCCACATTTCCCGAAGTTATCGAGCTTCAAAGTTTGAAAAGTCACAAAAGTGTGTTTGAGCACATAAAGTACTATTTTTATTGGAAAGTCAACAAGATGCAATCATGATGTGTTGTGACATCTTCAAAATCTCGTCGAGCTGATTAATTTGAAACTTTCTTTAAGTAATTTGGTCCACATTTGCCGAAGTTATCGAGCTTCAAAGTTTGAAAAGTAACAAAAGTTGTGCGTGTGAGCACATAAAGTACTATTTTTCTTGGAAATTCAACAAGACGCAATCATGATGTGTAGTGACATCTTCAAAATCTCGTCGAGCTGATTAATTTGAAACTTTCTTTAAGTAATTTGGTCCACATTTGCCGAAGTTATCGAGCTTCAAAGTTTGAAAAGTAACAAAAGTTGTGCGTGTGAGCACATAAAGTACTATTTTTCTTGGAAATTCAACAAGACGCAATCATGATGTGTAGTGACATCTTCAAAATCTCGTCGAGCTGATTAATTTGAAACTTTCTTTAAGAAATTTGCTCCACATTTGCCGAACTTATCGAGCTTCAAAATTTGAAAAGTCACAAAAGTTCTGTGTTTGAGCACATAAAGTACTATTTTTCTTGGAAAGTCAACAAGATGCAATCATGATGTGTTGTGACATCTTCAAAATCTCGTCGAGCTGATTAATTTAACACTTTGTTTAACAAATTTGGTCCACATTTGCCGAAGTTATCGTGCTACAAAGTTTGAAATGTCACAAAAGTTGTGTGTTTGCGCACATAAAGTACTATTTTTATTGGAAAGTCAACAAGATGCAATCATGATGTGTTGTGACATCTTCAAAATCTCGTCGAGCTGATTAATTTGAAACTTTCTTTAAGAAATTTTGTCCACATTTGCCGAAGTTATCGAGCTTCAAAGTTTGAAAAGTCACAAAAGTCTGTTTGAGCACATAAAGTACTATTTTTCTTGGAAAGTCAACAAGATGCAATCATGATGTGTTGTGACATCTTCAAAATCTCGTCGAGCTGATTAATTTGAAACTTTCTTTAAGAAATTTGCTCCACATTTGCCGAACTTATCGAGCTTCAAAATTTGAAAAGTCACAAAAGTTCTGTGTTTGAGCACATAAAGTACTATTTTTCTTGGAAAGTCAACAAGATACAATCATGATGTGTTGTGACATCTTCAAAATCTCGTCGAGCTGATTAATTTGAAACTTTCTTTAAGAAATTTGCTCCACATTTGCCGAACTTATCGAGCTTCAAAATTTGAAAAGTCACAAAAGTTCTGTGTTTGAGCACATAAAGTACTATTTTTCTTGGAAAGTCAACAAGATGCAATCATGATGTGTTGTGACATCTTCAAAATCTCGTCGAGCTGATTAATTTAACACTTTGTTTAACAAATTTGGTCCACATTTGCCGAAGTTATCGTGCTACAAAGTTTGAAATGTCACAAAAGTTGTGTGTTTGCGCACATAAAGTGCTATTTTTCTTGGAAATTCAACAAGATGCAATTATGAATTGTTTTGTCATTTTAAAGATCTCGTCGAGCTGATTAATTTGACACTTTGGTTAACAAATTTGGTCCACATTTGCCAAAGTTATCGAGCTTCAAAGTTTGAAAAGTCACAAAATATGTGTGTTTGAGCACATAAAGTACTATTTTTCTTGGAAGTTCAACAAGATGTAATCATCATGTGTTGTGACATCTTCAAAATCTCGTCGAGCTGATTAAGTTGAAACTTTCTTTAAGAAATTTGGTCCACATTTCCCGAAGTTATCGAGCTTCAAAGATTGAAAAGTCACAAAAGTGTGTGTGAGCACATAAAGTACTATTTTTCTTGGAAATTCAACAAGACGCAATCATGATGTGTTGTGACATCTTCAAAATCTCGTTGAGGTGATTACTTTGACACTTTCTTTAAGAAATTTTGTCCACATTTGCCGAACTTATCGAGCTTCAAAATTTGAAAAGTCATAAATGATTTGTGTTTGAGCACATAAAGTACTATTTTTCTTGGAAATTCAACAAGATGCAATCATGATGTGTTGTGACATCTTCAAAATCTCGTCGAGCTGATTAATTTGAAACTTTCTTTAAGAAATTTGGTCCACATTTGCCGAAGTTATCGAGCTTCAAAGTTTGAAAAGTAACAAAAGTTGTGTGTGTGAGCACATAAAGTACTATTTTTCTTGGAAATTCAACAAGACGCAATCATGATGTGTTGTGACATCTTCAAAATCTCGTTGAGGTGATTACTTTGACACTTTCTTTAAGAAATTTTGTCCACATTTGCCGAACTTATCGAGCTTCAAAATTTGAAAAGTCATAAATGATTTGTGTTTGAGCACATAAAGTACTATTTTTCTTGGAAATTCAACAAGATGCAATCGTGATGTGTTGTGACATCTTCAAAATCTCGTCGAGCTGATTAATTTGAAACTTTCTTTAAGAAATTTGGTCCACATTTCCCGAACTTATCGAGCTTCAAAGTTTGAAAAGTCACAAAAGTTGTGTGTTTGAGCACATAAAGTACTATTTTTATTGGAAAGTCAACAAGATGCAATCATGATGTGTTGTGACATCTTCAAAATCTCGTCGAGCTGATTAATTTGAAACTTTCTTTAAAAAATTTTGTCCACATTTGCCGAAGTTATCGAGCTTCAAAGTTTGAAAAGTCACAAAAGTCTGATTGAGCACATAAAGTACTATTTTTCTTGGAAAGTCAACAAGATGCAATCATGATGTGTTGTGACATCTTCAAAATCTCGTCGAGCTGATTAATTTGAAACTTTCTTTAAGAAATTTTGTCCACATTTCCCGAAGTTATCGAGCTTCAAAGTTTGAAAAGTCACAAAAGTGTGTTTGAGCACATAAAGTACAATTTTTATTGGAAAGTCAACAAGATGCAATCATGATGTGTTGTGACATCTTCAAAATCTCGTCGAGCTGATTAATTTGAAACTTTCTTTAAGAAATTTGGTCCACATTTCCCGAACTTATCGAGCTTCAAAGTTTGAAAAGTCACAAAAGTTGTGTGTTTGAGCACATAAAGTACTATTTTTATTGGAAAGTCAACAAGATGCAATCATGATGTGTTGTGACATCTTCAAAATCTCGCCGCGCTGATTAATTTGAAACTTTCTTTAAGAAATTTTGTCCACATTTGCCGAACTTATCGAGCTTCAAAGTTTGAAAAGTCACAAAAGTTGTGTGTTTGAGCACATAAAGTACTATTTTTATTGGAAAGTCAACAAGATGCAATCGTGATGTGTTGTGACATCTTCAAAATCTCGTCGAGCTGATTAATTTGAAACTTTCTTTAAGAAATTTGGTCCACATTTCCCGAACTTATCGAGCTTCAAAGTTTGAAAAGTCACAAAAGTTGTGTGTTTGAGCACATAAAGTACTATTTTTATTGGAAAGTCAACAAGATGCAATCATGATGTGTTGTGACATCTTCAAAATCTCGTCGAGCTGATTAATTTGAAACTTTCTTTAAGAAATTTGGTCCACATTTCCCGAAGTTATCGAGCTTCAAAGATTGAAAAGTCACAAAAGTGTGTTTGAGCACATAAAGTACTATTTTTCTTGGAAAGTCAACAAGACGCAATCATGATGTGTTGTGACATCTTCAAAATCTCGTCGAGCTGATTAATTTGAAACTTTCTTTAAGAAATTTGGTCCACATTTCCCGAAGTTATCGAGCTTCAAAGATTGAAAAGTCACAAAAGTGTGTTTGAGCACATAAAGTACTATTTTTCTTGGAAAGTCAACAAGATGCAATCATGATGTGTTGTGACATCTTCAAAATCTCGTCGAGCTGATTAATTTGAAACTTTCTTTAAAAAATTTGGTCCACATTTCCCGAAGTTATCGAGCTTCAAAGTTTGAAAAGTCACAAAAGTGTGTTTGAGCACATAAAGTACTATTTTTCTTGGAAAGTCAACAAGATGCAATCATGATGTGTTGTGACATCTTCAAAATCTCGTCGAGCTGATTAATTTGAAACTTTCTTTAAAAAATTTGGTCCACATTTCCCGAAGTTATCGAGCTTCAAAGATTGAAAAGTCACAAAAGTGTGTTTGAGCACATAAAGTACTATTTTTCTTGGAAAGTCAACAAGACGCAATCATGATGTGTTGTGACATCTTCAAAATCTCGTCGAGCTGATTAATTTGAAACTTTCTTTAAGAAATTTGGTCCACATTTCCCGAAGTTATCGAGCTTCAAAGATTGAAAAGTCACAAAAGTGTGTTTGAGCACATAAAGTACTATTTTTCTTGGAAAGTCAACAAGATGCAATCATGATTTGTTGTGACATCTTCAAAATCTCGTCGAGCTGATTAATTTGAAACTTTGTGTAACAAATTTGGCCCACATTTCCCGAAGTTATCGAGCTTCAAAGTTTGAAAAGTCACAAAAGTGTGTTTGAGCACATAAAGTACTATTTTTATTGGAAAGTCAACAAGATGCAATCATGATGTGTTGTGACATCTTCAAAATCTCGTCGAGCTGATTAATTTGAAACTTTCTTTAAGAAATTTTGTCCACATTTGCCGAAGTTATCGAGCTTCAAAGTTTGAAAAGTCACAAAAGTCTGATTGAGCACATAAAGTACTATTTTTCTTGGAAAGTCAACAAGATGCAATCATGATGTGTTGTGACATCTTCAAAATCTCGTCGAGCTGATTAATTTGAAACTTTCTTTAAGAAATTTGGTCCACATTTGCCGAACTTATCGAGCTTCAAAATTTGAAAAGTCACAAAAGTTCTGTGTTTGAGCACATAAAGTACTATTTTTATTGGAAAGTCAACAAGATGCAATCATGATGTGTTGTGACATCTTCAAAATCTCGTCGAGCTGATTAATTTGAAACTTTCTTTAAGAAATTTGGTCCACATTTGCCGAACTTATCGAGCTTCAAAATTTGAAAAGTCACAAAAGTTCTGTGTTTGAGCACATAAAGTACTATTTTTATTGGAAAGTCAACAAGATGCAATCATGATGTGTTGTGACATCTTCAAAATCTCGTCGAGCTGATTAATTTGAAACTTTCTTTAAGAAATTTGGTCCACATTTGCCGAACTTATCGAGCTTCAAAGTTTGAAAAGTCACAAAAGTGTGTTTGAGCACATAAAGTACTATTTTTATTGGAAAGTCAACAAGATGCAATCATGATGTGTTGTGACATCTTCAAAATCTCGTCGAGCTGATTAATTTGAAACTTTCTTTAAGAAATTTGGTCCACATTTGCCGAACTTATCGAGCTTCAAAATTTGAAAAGTCACAAAAGTTCTGTGTTTGAGCACATAAAGTACTATTTTTATTGGAAAGTCAACAAGATGCAATCATGATGTGTTGTGACATCTTCAAAATCTCGTCGAGCTGATTAATTTGAAACTTTCTTTAAGAAATTTTGTCCACATTTGCCGAAGTTATCGAGCTTCAAAGTTTGAAAAGTCACAAAAGTCTGATTGAGCACATAAAGTACTATTTTTCTTGGAAAGTCAACAAGATGCAATCATGATGTGTTGTGACATCTTCAAAATCTCGTCGAGCTGATTAATTTGAAACTTTCTTTAAGAAATTTGGTCCACATTTGCCGAACTTATCGAGCTTCAAAATTTGAAAAGTCACAAAAGTTCTGTGTTTGAGCACATAAAGTACTATTTTTCTTGGAAAGTCAACAAGATGCAATCATGATGTGTTGTGACATCTTCAAAATCTCGTCGAGCTGATTAATTTAACACTTTGTTTAACAAATTTGGTCCACATTTGCCGAAGTTATCGTGCTACAAAGTTTGAAATGTCACAAAAGTTGTGTGTTTGCGCACATAAAGTGCTATTTTTCTTGGAAATTCAACAAGATGCAATTATGAATTGTTTTGTCATTTTAAAGATCTCGTCGAGCTGATTAATTTGACACTTTGGTTAACAAATTTGGTCCACATTTGCCAAAGTTATCGAGCTTCAAAGTTTGAAAAGTCACAAAATATGTGTGTTTGAGCACATAAAGTACTATTTTTCTTGGAAGTTCAACAAGATGTAATCATCATGTGTTGTGACATCTTCAAAATCTCGTCGAGCTGATTAATTTGAAACTTTCTTTAAGAAATTTGGTCCACATTTCCCGAAGTTATCGAGCTTCAAAGATTGAAAAGTCACAAAAGTGTGTTTGAGCACATAAAGTACTATTTTTCTTGGAAAGTCAACAAGATGCAATCATGATTTGTTGTGACATCTTCAAAATCTCGTCGAGCTGATTAATTTGAAACTTTGTGTAACAAATTTGGCCCACATTTCCCGAAGTTATCGAGCTTCAAAGTTTGAAAAGTCACAAAAGTGTGTTTGAGCACATAAAGTACTATTTTTATTGGAAAGTCAACAAGATGCAATCATGATGTGTTGTGACATCTTCAAAATCTCGTCGAGCTGATTAATTTGAAACTTTCTTTAAGAAATTTGGTCCACATTTGCCGAACTTATCGTGCTACAAAGTTTGAAATGTCACAAAAGTTGTGTGTTTGCGCACATAAAGTGCTATTTTTCTTGGAAATTCAACAAGATGCAATTATGAATTGTTTTGTCATTTTAAAGATCTCGTCGAGCTGATTAATTTGACACTTTGGTTAACAAATTTGGTCCACATTTCCCGAAGTTATCGAGCTTCAAAGATTGAAAAGTCACAAAAGTGTGTTTGAGCACATAAAGTACTATTTTTCTTGGAAAGTCAACAAGATGCAATCATGATTTGTTGTGACATCTTCAAAATCTCGTCGAGCTGATTAATTTGAAACTTTGTGTAACAAATTTGGCCCACATTTCCCGAAGTTATCGAGCTTCAAAATTTGAAAAGTCACAAAAGTTCTGTGTTTGAGCACATAAAGTACTATTTTTCTTGGAAAGTCAACAAGATGCAATCATGATGTGTTGTGACATCTTCAAAATCTCGTCGAGCTGATTAATTTAACACTTTGTTTAACAAATTTGGTCCACATTTGCCGAAGTTATCGTGCTACAAAGTTTGAAATGTCACAAAAGTTGTGTGTTTGCGCACATAAAGTGCTATTTTTCTTGGAAATTCAACAAGATGCAATTATGAATTGTTTTGTCATTTTAAAGATCTCGTCGAGCTGATTAATTTGACACTTTGGTTAACAAATTTGGTCCACATTTGCCAAAGTTATCGAGCTTCAAAGTTTGAAAAGTCACAAAATATGTGTGTTTGAGCACATAAAGTACTATTTTTCTTGGAAGTTCAACAAGATGTAATCATCATGTGTTGTGACATCTTCAAAATCTCGTCGAGCTGATTAATTTGAAACTTTCTTTAAGAAATTTGGTCCACATTTCCCGAAGTTATCGAGCTTCAAAGATTGAAAAGTCACAAAAGTGTGTTTGAGCACATAAAGTACTATTTTTCTTGGAAAGTCAACAAGATGCAATCATGATTTGTTGTGACATCTTCAAAATCTCGTCGAGCTGATTAATTTGAAACTTTGTGTAACAAATTTGGCCCACATTTCCCGAAGTTATCGAGCTTCAAAGTTTGAAAAGTCACAAAAGTGTGTTTGAGCACATAAAGTACTATTTTTATTGGAAAGTCAACAAGATGCAATCATGATGTGTTGTGACATCTTCAAAATCTCGTCGAGCTGATTAATTTGAAACTTTCTTTAAGAAATTTTGTCCACATTTGCCGAAGTTATCGAGCTTCAAAGTTTGAAAAGTCACAAAAGTCTGATTGAGCACATAAAGTACTATTTTTCTTGGAAAGTCAACAAGATGCAATCATGATGTGTTGTGACATCTTCAAAATCTCGTCGAGCTGATTAATTTGAAACTTTCTTTAAGAAATTTGGTCCACATTTGCCGAACTTATCGAGCTTCAAAATTTGAAAAGTCACAAAAGTTCTGTGTTTGAGCACATAAAGTACTATTTTTATTGGAAAGTCAACAAGATGCAATCATGATGTGTTGTGACATCTTCAAAATCTCGTCGAGCTGATTAATTTGAAACTTTCTTTAAGAAATTTGGTCCACATTTGCCGAACTTATCGAGCTTCAAAATTTGAAAAGTCACAAAAGTTCTGTGTTTGAGCACATAAAGTACTATTTTTATTGGAAAGTCAACAAGATGCAATCATGATGTGTTGTGACATCTTCAAAATCTCGTCGAGCTGATTAATTTGAAACTTTCTTTAAGAAATTTGGTCCACATTTGCCGAACTTATCGAGCTTCAAAGTTTGAAAAGTCACAAAAGTGTGTTTGAGCACATAAAGTACTATTTTTATTGGAAAGTCAACAAGATGCAATCATGATGTGTTGTGACATCTTCAAAATCTCGTCGAGCTGATTAATTTGAAACTTTCTTTAAGAAATTTGGTCCACATTTGCCGAACTTATCGAGCTTCAAAATTTGAAAAGTCACAAAAGTTCTGTGTTTGAGCACATAAAGTACTATTTTTATTGGAAAGTCAACAAGATGCAATCATGATGTGTTGTGACATCTTCAAAATCTCGTCGAGCTGATTAATTTGAAACTTTCTTTAAGAAATTTTGTCCACATTTGCCGAAGTTATCGAGCTTCAAAGTTTGAAAAGTCACAAAAGTCTGATTGAGCACATAAAGTACTATTTTTCTTGGAAAGTCAACAAGATGCAATCATGATGTGTTGTGACATCTTCAAAATCTCGTCGAGCTGATTAATTTGAAACTTTCTTTAAGAAATTTGGTCCACATTTGCCGAACTTATCGAGCTTCAAAATTTGAAAAGTCACAAAAGTTCTGTGATTGAGCACATAAAGTACTATTTTTCTTGGAAAGTCAACAAGATGCAATCATGATGTGTTGTGACATCTTCAAAATCTCGTCGAGCTGATTAATTTAACACTTTGTTTAACAAATTTGGTCCACATTTGCCGAAGTTATCGTGCTACAAAGTTTGAAATGTCACAAAAGTTGTGTGTTTGCGCACATAAAGTGCTATTTTTCTTGGAAATTCAACAAGATGCAATTATGAATTGTTTTGTCATTTTAAAGATCTCGTCGAGCTGATTAATTTGACACTTTGGTTAACAAATTTGGTCCACATTTGCCAAAGTTATCGAGCTTCAAAGTTTGAAAAGTCACAAAATATGTGTGTTTGAGCACATAAAGTACTATTTTTCTTGGAAGTTCAACAAGATGTAATCATCATGTGTTGTGACATCTTCAAAATCTCGTCGAGCTGATTAATTTGAAACTTTCTTTAAGAAATTTGGTCCACATTTCCCGAAGTTATCGAGCTTCAAAGATTGAAAAGTCACAAAAGTGTGTGTGAGCACATAAAGTACTATTTTTCTTGGAAATTCAACAAGACGCAATCATGATGTGTTGTGACATCTTCAAAATCTCGTTGAGGTGATTAATTTGAAACTTTCTTTAAGAAATTTGGTCCACATTTGCCGAAGTTATCGAGCTTCAAAGTTTGAAAAGTAACAAAAGTTGTGTGTGTGAGCACATAAAGTACTATTTTTCTTGGAAATTCAACAAGATGCAATCATGATGTGTTGTGACATCTTCAAAATCTCGTCGAGCTGATTAATTTGAAACTTTCTTTAAGAAATTTGGTCCACATTTGCCGAAGTTATCGAGCTTCAAAGTTTGAAAAGTAACAAAAGTTGTGTGTGTGAGCACATAAAGTACTATTTTTCTTGGAAATTCAACAAGACGCAATCATGATGTGTTGTGACATCTTCAAAATCTCGTTGAGGTGATTACTTTGACACTTTCTTTAAGAAATTTTGTCCACATTTGCCGAACTTATCGAGCTTCAAAATTTGAAAAGTCATAAATGATTTGTGTTTGAGCACATAAAGTACTATTTTTCTTGGAAATTCAACAAGATGCAATCGTGATGTGTTGTGACATCTTCAAAATCTCGTCGAGCTGATTAATTTGAAACTTTCTTTAAGAAATTTGGTCCACATTTCCCGAACTTATCGAGCTTCAAAGTTTGAAAAGTCACAAAAGTTGTGTGTTTGAGCACATAAAGTACTATTTTTATTGGAAAGTCAACAAGATGCAATCATGATGTGTTGTGACATCTTCAAAATCTCGCCGCGCTGATTAATTTGAAACTTTCTTTAAGAAATTTTGTCCACATTTGCCGAACTTATCGAGCTTCAAAGTTTGAAAAGTCACAAAAGTTGTGTGTTTGAGCACATAAAGTACTATTTTTATTGGAAAGTCAACAAGATGCAATCGTGATGTGTTGTGACATCTTCAAAATCTCGTCGAGCTGATTAATTTGAAACTTTCTTTAAGAAATTTGGTCCACATTTCCCGAACTTATCGAGCTTCAAAGTTTGAAAAGTCACAAAAGTTGTGTGTTTGAGCACATAAAGTACTATTTTTATTGGAAAGTCAACAAGATGCAATCATGATGTGTTGTGACATCTTCAAAATCTCGTCGAGCTGATTAATTTGAAACTTTCTTTAAGAAATTTGGTCCACATTTCCCGAAGTTATCGAGCTTCAAAGATTGAAAAGTCACAAAAGTGTGTTT
This sequence comes from Euwallacea fornicatus, assembly GCF_040115645.1. Classification (NCBI taxonomy): domain Eukaryota; kingdom Metazoa; phylum Arthropoda; class Insecta; order Coleoptera; family Curculionidae; genus Euwallacea; species Euwallacea fornicatus. The sequence goes on along the minus strand of NW_027096014.1, from coordinate 56,193 downwards.
GAGCACATAAAGTACTATTTTTCTTGGAAAGTCAACAAGACGCAATCATGATGTGTTGTGACATCTTCAAAATCTCGTCGAGCTGATTAATTTGAAACTTTCTTTAAGAAATTTGGTCCACATTTGCCGAAGTTATCGAGCTTCAAAATTTGAAAAGTCACAAAAGTTCTGTGTTTGAGCACATAAAGTACTATTTTTCTTGGAAAGTCAACAAGATGCAATCATGATGTGTTGTGACATCTTCAAAATCTCGTCGAGCTGATTAATTTGAAACTTTCTTTAAAAAATTTGGTCCACATTTCCCGAAGTTATCGAGCTTCAAAGTTTGAAAAGTCACAAAAATGTGTTTGAGCACATAAAGTACTATTTTTCTTGGAAAGTCAACAAGATGCAATCATGATGTGTTGTGACATCTTCAAAATCTCGTCGAGCTGATTAATTTGAAACTTTCTTTAAAAAATTTGGTCCACATTTCCCGAAGTTATCGAGCTTCAAAGATTGAAAAGTCACAAAAGTGTGTTTGAGCACATAAAGTACTATTTTTCTTGGAAAGTCAACAAGACGCAATCATGATGTGTTGTGACATCTTCAAAATCTCGTCGAGCTGATTAATTTGAAACTTTCTTTAAGAAATTTGGTCCACATTTCCCGAAGTTATCGAGCTTCAAAGATTGAAAAGTCACAAAAGTGTGTTTGAGCACATAAAGTACTATTTTTCTTGGAAAGTCAACAAGATGCAATCATGATTTGTTGTGACATCTTCAAAATCTCGTCGAGCTGATTAATTTGAATCTTTGTGTAACAAATTTGGTCCACATTTGCCGAAGTTATCGAGCTTCAAAGTTTGAAAAGTCACAAAAGTGTGTTTGAGCACATAAAGTACTATTTTTCTTGGAAATTCAACAAGATGCAATCATGATGTGTTGTGACATCTTCAAAATCTCGTCGAGCTGATTAATTTGAAACTTTGTGTAACAAATTTGGCCCACATTTCCCGAAGTTATCGAGCTTCAAAGTTTGAAAAGTCACAAAAGTGTGTTTGAGCACATAAAGTACTATTTTTATTGGAAAGTCAACAAGATGCAATCATGATGTGTTGTGACATCTTCAAAATCTCGTCGAGCTGATTAATTTGAAACTTTCTTTAAGAAATTTTGTCCACATTTGCCGAAGTTATCGAGCTTCAAAGTTTGAAAAGTCACAAAAGTCTGATTGAGCACATAAAGTACTATTTTTCTTGGAAAGTCAACAAGATGCAATCATGATGTGTTGTGACATCTTCAAAATCTCGTCGAGCTGATTAATTTGAAACTTTCTTTAAGAAATTTGGTCCACATTTGCCGAAGTTATCGAGCTTCAAAGTTTGAAAAGTAACAAAAGTTGTGCGTGTGAGCACATAAAGTACTATTTTTCTTGGAAATTCAACAAGACGCAATCATGATGTGTTGTGACATCTTCAAAATCTCGTCGAGCTGATTAATTTGAAACTTTCTTTAAGAAATTTGGTCCACATTTGCCGAAGTTATCGAGCTTCAAAATTTGAAAAGTCACAAAAGTTCTGTGTTTGAGCACATAAAGTACTATTTTTCTTGGAAAGTCAACAAGATACAATCATGATGTGTTGTGACATCTTCAAAATCTCGTCGAGCTGATTAATTTGAAACTTTCTTTAAGAAATTTGCTCCACATTTGCCGAACTTATCGAGCTTCAAAATTTGAAAAGTCACAAAAGTTCTGTGTTTGAGCACATAAAGTACTATTTTTCTTGGAAAGTCAACAAGATGCAATCATGATGTGTTGTGACATCTTCAAAATCTCGTCGAGCTGATTAATTTAACACTTTGTTTAACAAATTTGGTCCACATTTGCCGAAGTTATCGTGCTACAAAGTTTGAAATGTCACAAAAGTTGTGTGTTTGCGCACATAAAGTGCTATTTTTCTTGGAAATTCAACAAGATGCAATTATGAATTGTTTTGTCATTTTAAAGATCTCGTCGAGCTGATTAATTTGATACTTTGGTTAACAAATTTGGTCCACATTTGCCAAAGTTATCGAGCTTCAAAGTTTGAAAAGTCACAAAATATGTGTGTTTGAGCACATAAAGTACTATTTTTCTTGGAAGTTCAACAAGATGTAATCATCATGTGTTGTGACATCTTCAAAATCTCGTCGAGCTGATTAATTTGAAACTTTCTTTAAGAAATTTGGTCCACATTTCCCGAAGTTATCGAGCTTCAAAGATTGAAAAGTCACAAAAGTGTGTGTGAGCACATAAAGTACTATTTTTCTTGGAAATTCAACAAGACGCAATCATGATGTGTTGTGACATCTTCAAAATCTCGTTGAGGTGATTACTTTGACACTTTCTTTAAGAAATTTTGTCCACATTTGCCGAACTTATCGAGCTTCAAAATTTGAAAAGTCATAAATGATTTGTGTTTGAGCACATAAAGTACTATTTTTCTTGGAAATTCAACAAGATGCAATCATGATGTGTTGTGACATCTTCAAAATCTCGTCGAGCTGATTAATTTGAAACTTTCTTTAAGAAATTTGGTCCACATTTGCCGAAGTTATCGAGCTTCAAAGTTTGAAAAGTAACAAAAGTTGTGTGTGTGAGCACATAAAGTACTATTTTTCTTGGAAATTCAACAAGACGCAATCATGATGTGTTGTGACATCTTCAAAATCTCGTTGAGGTGATTACTTTGACACTTTCTTTAAGAAATTTTGTCCACATTTGCCGAACTTATCGAGCTTCAAAATTTGAAAAGTCATAAATGATTTGTGTTTGAGCACATAAAGTACTATTTTTCTTGGAAATTCAACAAGATGCAATCGTGATGTGTTGTGACATCTTCAAAATCTCGTCGAGCTGATTAATTTGAAACTTTCTTTAAGAAATTTGGTCCACATTTCCCGAACTTATCGAGCTTCAAAGTTTGAAAAGTCACAAAAGTTGTGTGTTTGAGCACATAAAGTACTATTTTTATTGGAAAGTCAACAAGATGCAATCATGATGTGTTGTGACATCTTCAAAATCTCGTCGAGCTGATTAATTTGAAACTTTCTTTAAAAAATTTTGTCCACATTTGCCGAAGTTATCGAGCTTCAAAGTTTGAAAAGTCACAAAAGTCTGATTGAGCACATAAAGTACTATTTTTCTTGGAAAGTCAACAAGATGCAATCATGATGTGTTGTGACATCTTCAAAATCTCGTCGAGCTGATTAATTTGAAACTTTCTTTAAGAAATTTTGTCCACATTTCCCGAAGTTATCGAGCTTCAAAGTTTGAAAAGTCACAAAAGTGTGTTTGAGCACATAAAGTACAATTTTTATTGGAAAGTCAACAAGATGCAATCATGATGTGTTGTGACATCTTCAAAATCTCGTCGAGCTGATTAATTTGAAACTTTCTTTAAGAAATTTGGTCCACATTTCCCGAACTTATCGAGCTTCAAAGTTTGAAAAGTCACAAAAGTTGTGTGTTTGAGCACATAAAGTACTATTTTTATTGGAAAGTCAACAAGATGCAATCATGATGTGTTGTGACATCTTCAAAATCTCGCCGCGCTGATTAATTTGAAACTTTCTTTAAGAAATTTTGTCCACATTTGCCGAACTTATCGAGCTTCAAAGTTTGAAAAGTCACAAAAGTTGTGTGTTTGAGCACATAAAGTACTATTTTTATTGGAAAGTCAACAAGATGCAATCGTGATGTGTTGTGACATCTTCAAAATCTCGTCGAGCTGATTAATTTGAAACTTTCTTTAAGAAATTTGGTCCACATTTCCCGAACTTATCGAGCTTCAAAGTTTGAAAAGTCACAAAAGTTGTGTGTTTGAGCACATAAAGTACTATTTTTATTGGAAAGTCAACAAGATGCAATCATGATGTGTTGTGACATCTTCAAAATCTCGTCGAGCTGATTAATTTGAAACTTTCTTTAAGAAATTTGGTCCACATTTCCCGAAGTTATCGAGCTTCAAAGATTGAAAAGTCACAAAAGTGTGTTTGAGCACATAAAGTACTATTTTTCTTGGAAAGTCAACAAGACGCAATCATGATGTGTTGTGACATCTTCAAAATCTCGTCGAGCTGATTAATTTGAAACTTTCTTTAAGAAATTTGGTCCACATTTCCCGAAGTTATCGAGCTTCAAAGATTGAAAAGTCACAAAAGTGTGTTTGAGCACATAAAGTACTATTTTTCTTGGAAAGTCAACAAGATGCAATCATGATGTGTTGTGACATCTTCAAAATCTCGTCGAGCTGATTAATTTGAAACTTTCTTTAAAAAATTTGGTCCACATTTCCCGAAGTTATCGAGCTTCAAAGTTTGAAAAGTCACAAAAGTGTGTGTGAGCACATAAAGTACTATTTTTCTTGGAAATTCAACAAGACGCAATCATGATGTGTTGTGACATCTTCAAAATCTCGTTGAGGTGATTAATTTGAAACTTTCTTTAAGAAATTTGGTCCACATTTGCCGAAGTTATCGAGCTTCAAAGTTTGAAAAGTAACAAAAGTTGTGTGTGTGAGCACATAAAGTACTATTTTTCTTGGAAATTCAACAAGATGCAATCATGATGTGTTGTGACATCTTCAAAATCTCGTCGAGCTGATTAATTTGAAACTTTCTTTAAGAAATTTGGTCCACATTTGCCGAAGTTATCGAGCTTCAAAGTTTGAAAAGTAACAAAAGTTGTGTGTGTGAGCACATAAAGTACTATTTTTCTTGGAAATTCAACAAGACGCAATCATGATGTGTTGTGACATCTTCAAAATCTCGTTGAGGTGATTACTTTGACACTTTCTTTAAGAAATTTTGTCCACATTTGCCGAACTTATCGAGCTTCAAAATTTGAAAAGTCATAAATGATTTGTGTTTGAGCACATAAAGTACTATTTTTCTTGGAAATTCAACAAGATGCAATCGTGATGTGTTGTGACATCTTCAAAATCTCGTCGAGCTGATTAATTTGAAACTTTCTTTAAGAAATTTGGTCCACATTTCCCGAACTTATCGAGCTTCAAAGTTTGAAAAGTCACAAAAGTTGTGTGTTTGAGCACATAAAGTACTATTTTTATTGGAAAGTCAACAAGATGCAATCATGATGTGTTGTGACATCTTCAAAATCTCGCCGCGCTGATTAATTTGAAACTTTCTTTAAGAAATTTTGTCCACATTTGCCGAACTTATCGAGCTTCAAAGTTTGAAAAGTCACAAAAGTTGTGTGTTTGAGCACATAAAGTACTATTTTTATTGGAAAGTCAACAAGATGCAATCGTGATGTGTTGTGACATCTTCAAAATCTCGTCGAGCTGATTAATTTGAAACTTTCTTTAAGAAATTTGGTCCACATTTCCCGAACTTATCGAGCTTCAAAGTTTGAAAAGTCACAAAAGTTGTGTGTTTGAGCACATAAAGTACTATTTTTATTGGAAAGTCAACAAGATGCAATCATGATGTGTTGTGACATCTTCAAAATCTCGTCGAGCTGATTAATTTGAAACTTTCTTTAAGAAATTTGGTCCACATTTCCCGAAGTTATCGAGCTTCAAAGATTGAAAAGTCACAAAAGTGTGTTTGAGCACATAAAGTACTATTTTTCTTGGAAAGTCAACAAGACGCAATCATGATGTGTTGTGACATCTTCAAAATCTCGTCGAGCTGATTAATTTGAAACTTTCTTTAAGAAATTTGGTCCACATTTCCCGAAGTTATCGAGCTTCAAAGATTGAAAAGTCACAAAAGTGTGTTTGAGCACATAAAGTACTATTTTTCTTGGAAAGTCAACAAGATGCAATCATGATGTGTTGTGACATCTTCAAAATCTCGTCGAGCTGATTAATTTGAAACTTTCTTTAAAAAATTTGGTCCACATTTCCCGAAGTTATCGAGCTTCAAAGTTTGAAAAGTCACAAAAGTGTGTTTGAGCACATAAAGTACTATTTTTCTTGGAAAGTCAACAAGATGCAATCATGATGTGTTGTGACATCTTCAAAATCTCGTCGAGCTGATTAATTTGAAACTTTCTTTAAAAAATTTGGTCCACATTTCCCGAAGTTATCGAGCTTCAAAGATTGAAAAGTCACAAAAGTGTGTTTGAGCACATAAAGTACTATTTTTCTTGGAAAGTCAACAAGACGCAATCATGATGTGTTGTGACATCTTCAAAATCTCGTCGAGCTGATTAATTTGAAACTTTCTTTAAGAAATTTGGTCCACATTTCCCGAAGTTATCGAGCTTCAAAGATTGAAAAGTCACAAAAGTGTGTTTGAGCACATAAAGTACTATTTTTCTTGGAAAGTCAACAAGATGCAATCATGATTTGTTGTGACATCTTCAAAATCTCGTCGAGCTGATTAATTTGAATCTTTGTGTAACAAATTTGGTCCACATTTGCCGAAGTTATCGAGCTTCAAAGTTTGAAAAGTCACAAAAGTGTGTTTGAGCACATAAAGTACTATTTTTCTTGGAAATTCAACAAGATGCAATCATGATGTGTTGTGACATCTTCAAAATCTCGTCGAGCTGATTAATTTGAAACTTTGTGTAACAAATTTGGCCCACATTTCCCGAAGTTATCGAGCTTCAAAGTTTGAAAAGTCACAAAAGTGTGTTTGAGCACATAAAGTACTATTTTTATTGGAAAGTCAACAAGATGCAATCATGATGTGTTGTGACATCTTCAAAATCTCGTCGAGCTGATTAATTTGAATCTTTGTGTAACAAATTTGGTCCACATTTGCCGAAGTTATCGAGCTTCAAAGTTTGAAAAGTCACAAAAGTGTGTTTGAGCACATAAAGTACTATTTTTCTTGGAAATTCAACAAGATGCAATCATGATGTGTTGTGACATCTTCAAAATCTCGTCGAGCTGATTAATTTGAAACTTTGTGTAACAAATTTGGCCCACATTTCCCGAAGTTATCGAGCTTCAAAGTTTGAAAAGTCACAAAAGTGTGTTTGAGCACATAAAGTACTATTTTTATTGGAAAGTCAACAAGATGCAATCATGATGTGTTGTGACATCTTCAAAATCTCGTCGAGCTGATTAATTTGAAACTTTCTTTAAGAAATTTGGTCCACATTTGCCGAAGTTATCGAGCTTCAAAGTTTGAAAAGTAACAAAAGTTGTGCGTGTGAGCACATAAAGTACTATTTTTCTTGGAAATTCAACAAGACGCAATCATGATGTGTTGTGACATCTTCAAAATCTCGTCGAGCTGATTAATTTGAAACTTTCTTTAAGAAATTTGGTCCACATTTGCCGAAGTTATCGAGCTTCAAAGTTTGAAAAGTAACAAAAGTTGTGCGTGTGAGCACATAAAGTACTATTTTTCTTGGAAAGTCAACAAGATGCAATCATGATGTGTTGTGACATCTTCAAAATCTCGTCGAGCTGATTAATTTGAAACTTTCTTTAAGAAATTTGCTCCACATTTGCCGAACTTATCGAGCTTCAAAATTTGAAAAGTCACAAAAGTTCTGTGTTTGAGCACATAAAGTACTATTTTTCTTGGAAAGTCAACAAGATACAATCATGATGTGTTGTGACATCTTCAAAATCTCGTCGAGCTGATTAATTTGAAACTTTCTTTAAGAAATTTGCTCCACATTTGCCGAACTTATCGAGCTTCAAAATTTGAAAAGTCACAAAAGTTCTGTGTTTGAGCACATAAAGTACTATTTTTCTTGGAAAGTCAACAAGATGCAATCATGATGTGTTGTGACATCTTCAAAATCTCGTCGAGCTGATTAATTTAACACTTTGTTTAACAAATTTGGTCCACATTTGCCGAAGTTATCGTGCTACAAAGTTTGAAATGTCACAAAAGTTGTGTGTTTGCGCACATAAAGTGCTATTTTTCTTGGAAATTCAACAAGATGCAATTATGAATTGTTTTGTCATTTTAAAGATCTCGTCGAGCTGATTAATTTGATACTTTGGTTAACAAATTTGGTCCACATTTGCCAAAGTTATCGAGCTTCAAAGTTTGAAAAGTCACAAAATATGTGTGTTTGAGCACATAAAGTACTATTTTTCTTGGAAGTTCAACAAGATGTAATCATCATGTGTTGTGACATCTTCAAAATCTCGTCGAGCTGATTAATTTGAAACTTTCTTTAAGAAATTTGGTCCACATTTCCCGAAGTTATCGAGCTTCAAAGATTGAAAAGTCACAAAAGTGTGTGTGAGCACATAAAGTACTATTTTTCTTGGAAATTCAACAAGACGCAATCATGATGTGTTGTGACATCTTCAAAATCTCGTTGAGGTGATTACTTTGACACTTTCTTTAAGAAATTTTGTCCACATTTGCCGAACTTATCGAGCTTCAAAATTTGAAAAGTCATAAATGATTTGTGTTTGAGCACATAAAGTACTATTTTTCTTGGAAATTCAACAAGATGCAATCATGATGTGTTGTGACATCTTCAAAATCTCGTCGAGCTGATTAATTTGAAACTTTCTTTAAGAAATTTGGTCCACATTTGCCGAAGTTATCGAGCTTCAAAGTTTGAAAAGTAACAAAAGTTGTGTGTGTGAGCACATAAAGTACTATTTTTCTTGGAAATTCAACAAGACGCAATCATGATGTGTTGTGACATCTTCAAAATCTCGTTGAGGTGATTACTTTGACACTTTCTTTAAGAAATTTTGTCCACATTTGCCGAACTTATCGAGCTTCAAAATTTGAAAAGTCATAAATGATTTGTGTTTGAGCACATAAAGTACTATTTTTCTTGGAAATTCAACAAGATGCAATCGTGATGTGTTGTGACATCTTCAAAATCTCGTCGAGCTGATTAATTTGAAACTTTCTTTAAGAAATTTGGTCCACATTTCCCGAACTTATCGAGCTTCAAAGTTTGAAAAGTCACAAAAGTTGTGTGTTTGAGCACATAAAGTACTATTTTTATTGGAAAGTCAACAAGATGCAATCATGATGTGTTGTGACATCTTCAAAATCTCGTCGAGCTGATTAATTTGAAACTTTCTTTAAAAAATTTTGTCCACATTTGCCGAAGTTATCGAGCTTCAAAGTTTGAAAAGTCACAAAAGTCTGATTGAGCACATAAAGTACTATTTTTCTTGGAAAGTCAACAAGATGCAATCATGATGTGTTGTGACATCTTCAAAATCTCGTCGAGCTGATTAATTTGAAACTTTCTTTAAGAAATTTTGTCCACATTTCCCGAAGTTATCGAGCTTCAAAGTTTGAAAAGTCACAAAAGTGTGTTTGAGCACATAAAGTACAATTTTTATTGGAAAGTCAACAAGATGCAATCATGATGTGTTGTGACATCTTCAAAATCTCGTCGAGCTGATTAATTTGAAACTTTCTTTAAGAAATTTGCTCCACATTTGCCGAACTTATCGAGCTTCAAAATTTGAAAAGTCACAAAAGTTCTGTGTTTGAGCACATAAAGTACTATTTTTCTTGGAAAGTCAACAAGATACAATCATGATGTGTTGTGACATCTTCAAAATCTCGTCGAGCTGATTAATTTGAAACTTTCTTTAAGAAATTTGCTCCACATTTGCCGAACTTATCGAGCTTCAAAATTTGAAAAGTCACAAAAGTTCTGTGTTTGAGCACATAAAGTACTATTTTTCTTGGAAAGTCAACAAGATGCAATCATGATGTGTTGTGACATCTTCAAAATCTCGTCGAGCTGATTAATTTAACACTTTGTTTAACAAATTTGGTCCACATTTGCCGAAGTTATCGTGCTACAAAGTTTGAAATGTCACAAAAGTTGTGTGTTTGCGCACATAAAGTGCTATTTTTCTTGGAAATTCAACAAGATGCAATTATGAATTGTTTTGTCATTTTAAAGATCTCGTCGAGCTGATTAATTTGATACTTTGGTTAACAAATTTGGTCCACATTTGCCAAAGTTATCGAGCTTCAAAGTTTGAAAAGTCACAAAATATGTGTGTTTGAGCACATAAAGTACTATTTTTCTTGGAAGTTCAACAAGATGTAATCATCATGTGTTGTGACATCTTCAAAATCTCGTCGAGCTGATTAATTTGAAACTTTCTTTAAGAAATTTGGTCCACATTTCCCGAAGTTATCGAGCTTCAAAGATTGAAAAGTCACAAAAGTGTGTGTGAGCACATAAAGTACTATTTTTCTTGGAAATTCAACAAGACGCAATCATGATGTGTTGTGACATCTTCAAAATCTCGTTGAGGTGATTACTTTGACACTTTCTTTAAGAAATTTTGTCCACATTTGCCGAACTTATCGAGCTTCAAAATTTGAAAAGTCATAAATGATTTGTGTTTGAGCACATAAAGTACTATTTTTCTTGGAAATTCAACAAGATGCAATCATGATGTGTTGTGACATCTTCAAAATCTCGTCGAGCTGATTAATTTGAAACTTTCTTTAAGAAATTTGGTCCACATTTGCCGAAGTTATCGAGCTTCAAAGTTTGAAAAGTAACAAAAGTTGTGTGTGTGAGCACATAAAGTACTATTTTTCTTGGAAATTCAACAAGACGCAATCATGATGTGTTGTGACATCTTCAAAATCTCGTTGAGGTGATTACTTTGACACTTTCTTTAAGAAATTTTGTCCACATTTGCCGAACTTATCGAGCTTCAAAATTTGAAAAGTCATAAATGATTTGTGTTTGAGCACATAAAGTACTATTTTTCTTGGAAATTCAACAAGATGCAATCGTGATGTGTTGTGACATCTTCAAAATCTCGTCGAGCTGATTAATTTGAAACTTTCTTTAAGAAATTTGGTCCACATTTCCCGAACTTATCGAGCTTCAAAGTTTGAAAAGTCACAAAAGTTGTGTGTTTGAGCACATAAAGTACTATTTTTATTGGAAAGTCAACAAGATGCAATCATGATGTGTTGTGACATCTTCAAAATCTCGTCGAGCTGATTAATTTGAAACTTTCTTTAAAAAATTTTGTCCACATTTGCCGAAGTTATCGAGCTTCAAAGTTTGAAAAGTCACAAAAGTCTGATTGAGCACATAAAGTACTATTTTTCTTGGAAAGTCAACAAGATGCAATCATGATGTGTTGTGACATCTTCAAAATCTCGTCGAGCTGATTAATTTGAAACTTTCTTTAAGAAATTTTGTCCACATTTCCCGAAGTTATCGAGCTTCAAAGTTTGAAAAGTCACAAAAGTGTGTTTGAGCACATAAAGTACAATTTTTATTGGAAAGTCAACAAGATGCAATCATGATGTGTTGTGACATCTTCAAAATCTCGTCGAGCTGATTAATTTGAAACTTTCTTTAAGAAATTTGGTCCACATTTCCCGAACTTATCGAGCTTCAAAGTTTGAAAAGTCACAAAAGTTGTGTGTTTGAGCACATAAAGTACTATTTTTATTGGAAAGTCAACAAGATGCAATCATGATGTGTTGTGACATCTTCAAAATCTCGCCGCGCTGATTAATTTGAAACTTTCTTTAAGAAATTTTGTCCACATTTGCCGAACTTATCGAGCTTCAAAGTTTGAAAAGTCACAAAAGTTGTGTGTTTGAGCACATAAAGTACTATTTTTATTGGAAAGTCAACAAGATGCAATCGTGATGTGTTGTGACATCTTCAAAATCTCGTCGAGCTGATTAATTTGAAACTTTCTTTAAGAAATTTGGTCCACATTTCCCGAACTTATCGAGCTTCAAAGTTTGAAAAGTCACAAAAGTTGTGTGTTTGAGCACATAAAGTACTATTTTTATTGGAAAGTCAACAAGATGCAATCATGATGTGTTGTGACATCTTCAAAATCTCGTCGAGCTGATTAATTTGAAACTTTCTTTAAGAAATTTGGTCCACATTTCCCGAAGTTATCGAGCTTCAAAGATTGAAAAGTCACAAAAGTGTGTTTGAGCACATAAAGTACTATTTTTCTTGGAAAGTCAACAAGACGCAATCATGATGTGTTGTGACATCTTCAAAATCTCGTCGAGCTGATTAATTTGAAACTTTCTTTAAGAAATTTGGTCCACATTTCCCGAAGTTATCGAGCTTCAAAGATTGAAAAGTCACAAAAGTGTGTTTGAGCACATAAAGTACTATTTTTCTTGGAAAGTCAACAAGATGCAATCATGATGTGTTGTGACATCTTCAAAATCTCGTCGAGCTGATTAATTTGAAACTTTCTTTAAAAAATTTGGTCCACATTTCCCGAAGTTATCGAGCTTCAAAGTTTGAAAAGTCACAAAAGTGTGTTTGAGCACATAAAGTACTATTTTTCTTGGAAAGTCAACAAGATGCAATCATGATGTGTTGTGACATCTTCAAAATCTCGTCGAGCTGATTAATTTGAAACTTTCTTTAAAAAATTTGGTCCACATTTCCCGAAGTTATCGAGCTTCAAAGATTGAAAAGTCACAAAAGTGTGTTTGAGCACATAAAGTACTATTTTTCTTGGAAAGTCAACAAGACGCAATCATGATGTGTTGTGACATCTTCAAAATCTCGTCGAGCTGATTAATTTGAAACTTTCTTTAAGAAATTTGGTCCACATTTCCCGAAGTTATCGAGCTTCAAAGATTGAAAAGTCACAAAAGTGTGTTTGAGCACATAAAGTACTATTTTTCTTGGAAAGTCAACAAGATGCAATCATGATTTGTTGTGACATCTTCAAAATCTCGTCGAGCTGATTAATTTGAAACTTTGTGTAACAAATTTGGCCCACATTTCCCGAAGTTATCGAGCTTCAAAGTTTTAAAAGTCACAAAAGTGTGTTTGAGCACATAAAGTACTATTTTTATTGGAAAGTCAACAAGATGCAATCATGATGTGTTGTGACATCTTCAAAATCTCGTCGAGCTGATTAATTTGAAACTTTCTTTAAGAAATTTGGTCCACATTTGCCGAAGTTATCGAGCTTCAAAGTTTGAAAAGTAACAAAAGTTGTGCGTGTGAGCACATAAAGTACTATTTTTCTTGGAAATTCAACAAGACGCAATCATGATGTGTTGTGACATCTTCAAAATCTCGTCGAGCTGCTAATTTGAAACTTTCTTTAAGTAATTTGGTCCACATTTGCCGAAGTTATCGAGCTTCAAAGTTTGAAAAGTCACAAAAGTCTGATTGAGCACATAAAGTACTATTTTTCTTGGAAAGTCAACAAGATGCAATCATGATGTGTTGTGACATCTTCAAAATCTCGTCGAGCTGATTAATTTGAAACTTTCTTTAAGAAATTTGGTCCACATTTGCCGAAGTTATCGAGCTTCAAAGTTTGAAAAGTAACAAAAGTTGTGCGTGTGAGCACATAAAGTACTATTTTTCTTGGAAATTCAACAAGACGCAATCATGATGTGTTGTGACATCTTCAAAATCTCGTCGAGCTGATTAATTTGAAACTTTCTTTAAGAAATTTTGTCCACATTTGCCGAAGTTATCGAGCTTCAAAGTTTGAAAAGTCACAAAAGTCTGATTGAGCACATAAAGTACTATTTTTCTTGGAAAGTCAACAAGATGCAATCATGATGTGTTGTGACATCTTCAAAATCTCGTCGAGCTGATTAATTTGAAACTTTCTTTAAGAAATTTGGTCCACATTTGCCGAAGTTATCGAGCTTCAAAGTTTGAAAAGTAACAAAAGTTGTGCGTGTGAGCACATAAAGTACTATTTTTCTTGGAAATTCAACAAGACGCAATCATGATGTGTTGTGACATCTTCAAAATCTCGTCGAGCTGATTAATTTGAAACTTTCTTTAAGTAATTTGGTCCACATTTGCCGAAGTTATCGAGCTTCAAAGTTTGAAAAGTAACAAAAGTTGTGCGTGTGAGCACATAAAGTACTATTTTTCTTGGAAATTCAACAAGACGCAATCATGATGTGTTGTGACATCTTCAAAATCTCGTCGAGCTGATTAATTTGAAACTTTCTTTACGAAATTTGGTCCACATTTGCCGAAGTTATCGAGCTTCAAAGTTTGAAAAGTAACAAAAGTTGTGCGTGTGAGCACATAAAGTACTATTTTTCTTGGAAATTCAACAAGACGCAATCATGATGTGTTGTGACATCTTCAAAATCTCGTCGAGCTGATTAATTTGAAACTTTCTTTAAGAAATTTTGTCCACATTTGCCGAAGTTATCGAGCTTCAAAGTTTGAAAAGTCACAAAAGTCTGATTGAGCACATAAAGTACTATTTTTCTTGGAAAGTCAACAAGATGCAATCATGATGTGTTGTGACATCTTCAAAATCTCGTCGAGCTGATTAATTTGAAACTTTCTTTACGAAATTTGGTCCACATTTGCCGAAGTTATCGAGCTTCAAAGTTTGAAAAGTAACAAAAGTTGTGCGTGTGAGCACATAAAGTACTATTTTTCTTGGAAATTCAACAAGACGCAATCATGATGTGTTGTGACATCTTCAAAATCTCGTCGAGCTGATTAATTTGAAACTTTCTTTAAGTAATTTGGTCCACATTTGCCGAAGTTATCGAGCTTCAAAGTTTGAAAAGTCACAAAAGTCTGATTGAGCACATAAAGTACTATTTTTCTTGGAAAGTCAACAAGATGCAATCATGATGTGTTGTGACATCTTCAAAATCTCGTCGAGCTGATTAATTTGAAACTTTCTTTAAGAAATTTGGTCCACATTTGCCGAAGTTATCGAGCTTCAAAGTTTGAAAAGTAACAAAAGTTGTGCGTGTGAGCACATAAAGTACTATTTTTCTTGGAAATTCAACAAGACGCAATCATGATGTGTTGTGACATCTTCAAAATCTCGTCGAGCTGATTAATTTGAAACTTTCTTTAAGTAATTTGGTCCACATTTGCCGAAGTTATCGAGCTTCAAAGTTTGAAAAGTAACAAAAGTTGTGCGTGTGAGCACATAAAGTACTATTTTTCTTGGAAATTCAACAAGACGCAATCATGATGTGTTGTGACATCTTCAAAATCTCGTCGAGCTGATTAATTTGAAACTTTCTTTAAGAAATTTGGTCCACATTTGCCGAAGTTATCGAGCTTCAAAGTTTGAAAAGTAACAAAAGTTGTGCGTGTGAGCACATAAAGTACTATTTTTCTTGGAAATTCAACAAGACGCAATCATGATGTGTAGTGACATCTTCAAAATCTCGTCGAGCTGATTAATTTGAAACTTTCTTTAAGTAATTTGGTCCACATTTGCCGAAGTTATCGAGCTTCAAAGTTTGAAAAGTCACAAAAGTGTGTTTGAGCACATAAAGTACTATTTTTATTGGAAAGTCAACAAGATGCAATCATGATGTGTTGTGACATCTTCAAAATCTCGTCGAGCTGATTAATTTGAAACTTTCTTTAAGAAATTTTGTCCACATTTGCCGAAGTTATCGAGCTTCAAAGTTTGAAAAGTCACAAAAGTCTGATTGAGCACATAAAGTACTATTTTTCTTGGAAAGTCAACAAGATGCAATCATGATGTGTTGTGACATCTTCAAAATCTCGTCGAGCTGATTAATTTGAAACTTTCTTTACGAAATTTGGTCCACATTTGCCGAAGTTATCGAGCTTCAAAGTTTGAAAAGTAACAAAAGTTGTGCGTGTGAGCACATAAAGTACTATTTTTCTTGGAAATTCAACAAGACGCAATCATGATGTGTTGTGACATCTTCAAAATCTCGTCGAGCTGATTAATTTGAAACTTTCTTTAAGTAATTTGGTCCACATTTGCCGAAGTTATCGAGCTTCAAAGTTTGAAAAGTCACAAAAGTCTGATTGAGCACATAAAGTACTATTTTTCTTGGAAAGTCAACAAGATGCAATCATGATGTGTTGTGACATCTTCAAAATCTCGTCGAGCTGATTAATTTGAAACTTTCTTTAAGAAATTTGGTCCACATTTGCCGAAGTTATCGAGCTTCAAAGTTTGAAAAGTAACAAAAGTTGTGCGTGTGAGCACATAAAGTACTATTTTTCTTGGAAATTCAACAAGACGCAATCATGATGTGTTGTGACATCTTCAAAATCTCGTCGAGCTGATTAATTTGAAACTTTCTTTAAGTAATTTGGTCCACATTTGCCGAAGTTATCGAGCTTCAAAGTTTGAAAAGTAACAAAAGTTGTGCGTGTGAGCACATAAAGTACTATTTTTCTTGGAAATTCAACAAGACGCAATCATGATGTGTTGTGACATCTTCAAAATCTCGTCGAGCTGATTAATTTGAAACTTTCTTTAAGAAATTTGGTCCACATTTGCCGAAGTTATCGAGCTTCAAAGTTTGAAAAGTAACAAAAGTTGTGCGTGTGAGCACATAAAGTACTATTTTTCTTGGAAATTCAACAAGACGCAATCATGATGTGTAGTGACATCTTCAAAATCTCGTCGAGCTGATTAATTTGAAACTTTCTTTAAGTAATTTGGTCCACATTTGCCGAAGTTATCGAGCTTCAAAGTTTGAAAAGTAACAAAAGTTGTGCGTGTGAGCACATAAAGTACTATTTTTCTTGGAAATTCAACAAGACGCAATCATGATGTGTTGTGACATCTTCAAAATCTCGTCGAGCTGATTAATTTGAAACTTTCTTTAAGAAATTTTGTCCACATTTGCCGAAGTTATCGAGCTTCAAAGTTTGAAAAGTAACAAAAGTTGTGTGTGTGAGCACATAAAGTACTATTTTTCTTGGAAATTCAACAAGACGCAATCATGATGTGTTGTGACATCTTCAAAATCTCGTTGAGGTGATTACTTTGACACTTTCTTTAAGAAATTTTGTCCACATTTGCCGAACTTATCGAGCTTCAAAATTTGAAAAGTCATAAATGATTTGTGTTTGAGCACATAAAGTACTATTTTTCTTGGAAAGTCAACAAGATGCAATCATGATGTGTTGTGACATCTTCAAAATCTCGTCGAGCTGATTAATTTGAAACTTTCTTTAAGAAATTTTGTCCACATTTCCCGAAGTTATCGAGCTTCAAAGTTTGAAAAGTCACAAAAGTGTGTTTGAGCACATAAAGTACTATTTTTATTGGAAAGTCAACAAGATGCAATCATGATGTGTTGTGACATCTTCAAAATCTCGTCGAGCTGATTAATTTGAAACTTTGTGTAACAAATTTGGTCCACATTTCCCGAAGTTATCGAGCTTCAAAGTTTGAAAAGTCACAAAAGTGTGTTTGAGCACATAAAGTACTATTTTTATTGGAAAGTCAACAAGATGCAATCATGATGTGTTGTGACATCTTCAAAATCTCGCCGCGCTGATTAATTTGAAACTTTCTTTAAGAAATTTTGTCCACATTTGCCGAACTTATCGAGCTTCAAAGTTTGAAAAGTCACAAAAGTTGTGTGTTTGAGCACATAAAGTACTATTTTTATTGGAAAGTCAACAAGATGCAATCATGATGTGTTGTGACATCTTCAAAATCTCGTCGAGCTGATTAATTTGAAACTTTCTTTAAAAAATTTGGTCCACATTTCCCGAAGTTATCGAGCTTCAAAGTTTGAAAAGTCACAAAAGTGTGTTTGAGCACATAAAGTACTATTTTTCTTGGAAAGTCAACAAGATGCAATCATGATTTGTTGTGACATCTTCAAAATCTCGTCGAGCTGATTAATTTGAAACTTTCTTTAAAAAATTTTGTCCACATTTCCCGAAGTTATCGAGCTTCAAAGTTTGAAAAGTCACAAAAGTGTGTTTGAGCACATAAAGTACTATTTTTCTTGGAAATTCAACAAGATGCAATCATGATGTGTTGTGACATCTTCAAAATCTCGTCGAGCTGATTAATTTGAAACTTTGTGTAACAAATTTGGTCCACATTTGCCGAAGTTATCGAGCTTCAAAGTTTGAAAAGTCACAAAAGTGTGTTTGAGCACATAAAGTACTATTTTTCTTGGAAAGTCAACAAGATGCAATCATGATTTGTTGTGACATCTTCAAAATCTCGTCGAGCTGATTAATTTGAAACTTTCTTTAAGAAATTTTGTCCACATTTCCCGAAGTTATCGAGCTTCAAAGTTTGAAAAGTCACAAAAGTGTGTTTGAGCACATAAAGTACTATTTTTATTGGAAAGTCAACAAGATGCAATCATGATGTGTTGTGACATCTTCAAAATCTCGTCGAGCTGATTAATTTGAAACTTTCTTTAAGAAATTTGGTCCACATTTGCCGAAGTTATCGAGCTTCAAAGTTTGAAAAGTCACAAAAGTGTGTTTGAGCACATAAAGTACTATTTTTCTTGGAAAGTCAACAAGATGCAATCATGATTTGTTGTGACATCTTCAAAATCTCGTCGAGCTGATTAATTTGAAACTTTCTTTAAGAAATTTTGTCCACATTTCCCGAAGTTATCGAGCTTCAAAGTTTGAAAAGTCACAAAAGTGTGTTTGAGCACATAAAGTACTATTTTTCTTGGAAAGTCAACAAGATGCAATCATGATTTGTTGTGACATCTTCAAAATCTCGTCGAGCTGATTAATTTGAAACTTTCTTTAAAAAATTTTGTCCACATTTCCCGAAGTTATCGAGCTTCAAAGTTTGAAAAGTCACAAAAGTGTGTTTGAGCACATAAAGTACTATTTTTCTTGGAAATTCAACAAGATGCAATCATGATGTGTTGTGACATCTTCAAAATCTCGTCGAGCTGATTAATTTGAAACTTTGTGTAACAAATTTGGTCCACATTTGCCGAAGTTATCGAGCTTCAAAGTTTGAAAAGTCACAAAAGTGTGTTTGAGCACATAAAGTACTATTTTTCTTGGAAAGTCAACAAGATGCAATCATGATTTGTTGTGACATCTTCAAAATCTCGTCGAGCTGATTAATTTGAAACTTTCTTTAAGAAATTTTGTCCACATTTCCCGAAGTTATCGAGCTTCAAAGTTTGAAAAGTCACAAAAGTGTGTTTGAGCACATAAAGTACTATTTTTATTGGAAAGTCAACAAGATGCAATCATGATGTGTTGTGACATCTTCAAAATCTCGTCGAGCTGATTAATTTGAAACTTTGTGTAACACATTTGGTCCACATTTCCCGAAGTTATCGAGCTTCAAAGTTTGAAAAGTCACAAAAGTGTGTTTGAGCACATAAAGTACTATTTTTATTGGAAAGTCAACAAGATGCAATCATGATGTGTTGTGACATCTTCAAAATCTCGTCGAGCTGATTAATTTGAAACTTTGTGTAACAAATTTGGTCCACATTTCCCGAAGTTATCGAGCTTCAAAGTTTGAAAAGTCACAAAAGTGTGTTTGAGCACATAAAGTACTATTTTTATTGGAAAGTCAACAAGATGCAATCATGATGTGTTGTGACATCTTCAAAATCTCGTCGAGCTGATTAATTTGAAACTTTCTTTAAGAAATTTGGTCCACATTTGCCGAAGTTATCGAGCTTCAAAGTTTGAAAAGTAACAAAAGTTGTGCGTGTGAGCACATAAAGTACTATTTTTCTTGGAAATTCAACAAGACGCAATCATGATGTGTTGTGACATCTTCAAAATCTCGTCGAGCTGATTAATTTGAAACTTTCTTTAAGAAATTTTGTCCACATTTGCCGAAGTTATCGAGCTTCAAAGTTTGAAAAGTCACAAAAGTCTGATTGAGCACATAAAGTACTATTTTTCTTGGAAAGTCAACAAGATGCAATCATGATGTGTAGTGACATCTTCAAAATCTCGTCGAGCTGATTAATTTGAAACTTTCTTTAAGTAATTTGGTCCACATTTGCCGAAGTTATCGAGCTTCAAAGTTTGAAAAGTAACAAAAGTTGTGCGTGTGAGCACATAAAGTACTATTTTTCTTGGAAATTCAACAAGACGCAATCATGATGTGTTGTGACATCTTCAAAATCTCGTCGAGCTGATTAATTTGAAACTTTCTTTAAGAAATTTTGTCCACATTTGCCGAAGTTATCGAGCTTCAAAGTTTGAAAAGTAACAAAAGTTGTGTGTGTGAGCACATAAAGTACTATTTTTCTTGGAAATTCAACAAGACGCAATCATGATGTGTTGTGACATCTTCAAAATCTCGTTGAGGTGATTACTTTGACACTTTCTTTAAGAAATTTTGTCCACATTTGCCGAACTTATCGAGCTTCAAAATTTGAAAAGTCATAAATGATTTGTGTTTGAGCACATAAAGTACTATTTTTCTTGGAAAGTCAACAAGATGCAATCATGATGTGTTGTGACATCTTCAAAATCTCGTCGAGCTGATTAATTTGAAACTTTGTGTAACAAATTTGGTCCACATTTCCCGAAGTTATCGAGCTTCAAAGTTTGAAAAGTCACAAAAGTGTGTTTGAGCACATAAAGTACTATTTTTATTGGAAAGTCAACAAGATGCAATCATGATGTGTTGTGACATCTTCAAAATCTCGCCGCGCTGATTAATTTGAAACTTTCTTTAAGAAATTTTGTCCACATTTGCCGAACTTATCGAGCTTCAAAGTTTGAAAAGTCACAAAAGTTGTGTGTTTGAGCACATAAAGTACTATTTTTATTGGAAAGTCAACAAGATGCAATCATGATGTGTTGTGACATCTTGAAAATCTCGTCGAGCTGATTAATTTGAAACTTTCTTTAAAAAATTTGGTCCACATTTCCCGAAGTTATCGAGCTTCAAAGTTTGAAAAGTCACAAAAGTGTGTTTGAGCACATAAAGTACTATTTTTCTTGGAAAGTCAACAAGATGCAATCATGATTTGTTGTGACATCTTCAAAATCTCGTCGAGCTGATTAATTTGAATCTTTGTGTAACAAATTTGGTCCACATTTGCCGAAGTTATCGAGCTTCAAAGTTTGAAAAGTCACAAAAGTGTGTTTGAGCACATAAAGTACTATTTTTCTTGGAAAGTCAACAAGATGCAATCATGATTTGTTGTGACATCTTCAAAATCTCGTCGAGCTGATTAATTTGAAACTTTCTTTAAAAAATTTTGTCCACATTTCCCGAAGTTATCGAGCTTCAAAGTTTGAAAAGTCACAAAAGTGTGTTTGAGCACATAAAGTACTATTTTTCTTGGAAATTCAACAAGATGCAATCATGATGTGTTGTGACATCTTCAAAATCTCGTCGAGCTGATTAATTTGAAACTTTGTGTAACAAATTTGGTCCACATTTGCCGAAGTTATCGAGCTTCAAAGTTTGAAAAGTCACAAAAGTGTGTTTGAGCACATAAAGTACTATTTTTCTTGGAAAGTCAACAAGATGCAATCATGATTTGTTGTGACATCTTCAAAATCTCGTCGAGCTGATTAATTTGAAACTTTCTTTAAGAAATTTTGTCCACATTTCCCGAAGTTATCGAGCTTCAAAGTTTGAAAAGTCACAAAAGTGTGTTTGAGCACATAAAGTACTATTTTTATTGGAAAGTCAACAAGATGCAATCATGATGTGTTGTGACATCTTCAAAATCTCGTCGAGCTGATTAATTTGAAACTTTCTTTAAGAAATTTGGTCCACATTTGCCGAAGTTATCGAGCTTCAAAGTTTGAAAAGTCACAAAAGTGTGTTTGAGCACATAAAGTACTATTTTTCTTGGAAAGTCAACAAGATGCAATCATGATTTGTTGTGACATCTTCAAAATCTCGTCGAGCTGATTAATTTGAAACTTTCTTTAAGAAATTTTGTCCACATTTCCCGAAGTTATCGAGCTTCAAAGTTTGAAAAGTCACAAAAGTGTGTTTGAGCACATAAAGTACTATTTTTCTTGGAAAGTCAACAAGATGCAATCATGATTTGTTGTGACATCTTCAAAATCTCGTCGAGCTGATTAATTTGAAACTTTCTTTAAAAAATTTTGTCCACATTTCCCGAAGTTATCGAGCTTCAAAGTTTGAAAAGTCACAAAAGTGTGTTTGAGCACATAAAGTACTATTTTTCTTGGAAATTCAACAAGATGCAATCATGATGTGTTGTGACATCTTCAAAATCTCGTCGAGCTGATTAATTTGAAACTTTGTGTAACAAATTTGGTCCACATTTGCCGAAGTTATCGAGCTTCAAAGTTTGAAAAGTCACAAAAGTGTGTTTGAGCACATAAAGTACTATTTTTCTTGGAAAGTCAACAAGATGCAATCATGATTTGTTGTGACATCTTCAAAATCTCGTCGAGCTGATTAATTTGAAACTTTCTTTAAGAAATTTTGTCCACATTTCCCGAAGTTATCGAGCTTCAAAGTTTGAAAAGTCACAAAAGTGTGTTTTAGCACATAAAGTACTATTTTTATTGGAAAGTCAACAAGATGCAATCATGATGTGTTGTGACATCTTCAAAATCTCGTCGAGCTGATTAATTTGAAACTTTGTGTAACAAATTTGGTCCACATTTCCCGAAGTTATCGAGCTTCAAAGTTTGAAAAGTCACAAAAGTGTGTTTGAGCACATAAAGTACTATTTTTATTGGAAAGTCAACAAGATGCAATCATGATGTGTTGTGACATCTTCAAAATCTCGTCGAGCTGATTAATTTGAAACTTTCTTTAAGAAATTTGGTCCACATTTGCCGAAGTTATCGAGCTTCAAAGTTTGAAAAGTAACAAAAGTTGTGCGTGTGAGCACATAAAGTACTATTTTTCTTGGAAATTCAACAAGACGCAATCATGATGTGTTGTGACATCTTCAAAATCTCGTCGAGCTGATTAATTTGAAACTTTCTTTAAGAAATTTTGTCCACATTTGCCGAAGTTATCGAGCTTCAAAGTTTGAAAAGTCACAAAAGTCTGATTGAGCACATAAAGTACTATTTTTCTTGGAAAGTCAACAAGATGCAATCATGATGTGTAGTGACATCTTCAAAATCTCGTCGAGCTGATTAATTTGAAACTTTCTTTAAGTAATTTGGTCCACATTTGCCGAAGTTATCGAGCTTCAAAGTTTGAAAAGTAACAAAAGTTGTGCGTGTGAGCACATAAAGTACTATTTTTCTTGGAAATTCAACAAGACGCAATCATGATGTGTTGTGACATCTTCAAAATCTCGTCGAGCTGATTAATTTGAAACTTTCTTTAAGAAATTTTGTCCACATTTGCCGAAGTTATCGAGCTTCAAAGTTTGAAAAGTAACAAAAGTTGTGTGTGTGAGCACATAAAGTACTATTTTTCTTGGAAATTCAACAAGACGCAATCATGATGTGTTGTGACATCTTCAAAATCTCGTTGAGGTGATTACTTTGACACTTTCTTTAAGAAATTTTGTCCACATTTGCCGAACTTATCGAGCTTCAAAATTTGAAAAGTCATAAATGATTTGTGTTTGAGCACATAAAGTACTATTTTTCTTGGAAAGTCAACAAGATGCAATCATGATGTGTTGTGACATCTTCAAAATCTCGTCGAGCTGATTAATTTGAAACTTTGTGTAACAAATTTGGTCCACATTTCCCGAAGTTATCGAGCTTCAAAGTTTGAAAAGTCACAAAAGTGTGTTTGAGCACATAAAGTACTATTTTTATTGGAAAGTCAACAAGATGCAATCATGATGTGTTGTGACATCTTCAAAATCTCGCCGCGCTGATTAATTTGAAACTTTCTTTAAGAAATTTTGTCCACATTTGCCGAACTTATCGAGCTTCAAAGTTTGAAAAGTCACAAAAGTTGTGTGTTTGAGCACATAAAGTACTATTTTTATTGGAAAGTCAACAAGATGCAATCATGATGTGTTGTGACATCTTCAAAATCTCGTCGAGCTGATTAATTTGAAACTTTCTTTAAAAAATTTGGTCCACATTTCCCGAAGTTATCGAGCTTCAAAGTTTGAAAAGTCACAAAAGTGTGTTTGAGCACATAAAGTACTATTTTTCTTGGAAAGTCAACAAGATGCAATCATGATTTGTTGTGACATCTTCAAAATCTCGTCGAGCTGATTAATTTGAATCTTTGTGTAACAAATTTGGTCCACATTTGCCGAAGTTATCGAGCTTCAAAGTTTGAAAAGTCACAAAAGTGTGTTTGAGCACATAAAGTACTATTTTTCTTGGAAAGTCAACAAGATGCAATCATGATTTGTTGTGACATCTTCAAAATCTCGTCGAGCTGATTAATTTGAAACTTTCTTTAAAAAATTTGGTCCACATTTCCCGAAGTTATCGAGCTTCAAAGTTTGAAAAGTCACAAAAGTGTGTTTGAGCACATAAAGTACTATTTTTCTTGGAAATTCAACAAGATGCAATCATGATGTGTTGTGACATCTTCAAAATCTCGTCGAGCTGATTAATTTGAAACTTTGTGTAACAAATTTGGTCCACATTTCCCGAAGTTATCGAGCTTCAAAGTTTGAAAAGTCACAAAAGTGTGTTTGAGCACATAAAGTACTATTTTTCTTGGAAATTCAACAAGATGCAATCATGATGTGTTGTGACATCTTCAAAATCTCGTCGAGCTGATTAATTTGAAACTTTCTTTAAGAAATTTTGTCCACATTTGCCGAACTTATCGAGCTTCAAAATTTGAAAAGTCACAAAAGTTTTGTGTTTGAGCACATAAAGTACTATTTTTCTTGGAAAGTCAACAAGATGCAATCATGATGTGTTGTGACATCTTCAAAATCTCGTCGAGCTGATTAATTTGAAACTTTGTGTAACAAATTTGGTCCACATTTCCCGAAGTTATCGAGCTTCAAAGTTTGAAAAGTCACAAAAGTTGTGTGTTTGAGCACATAAAGTACTATTTTTCTTGGAAATTCAACAAGATGCAATCATGATGTGTTGTGACATCTTCAAAATCTCGTCGAGCTGATTAATTTGAAACTTTCTTTAAGAAATTTTGTCCACATTTGCCGAACTTATCGAGCTTCAAAGTTTGAAAAGTCACAAAAGTGTGTTTGAGCACATAAAGTACTATTTTTCTTGGAAAGTCAACAAGATGCAATCATGATGTGTTGTGACATCTTCAAAATCTCGTCGAGCTGATTAATTTGAAACTTTCTTTAAGAAATTTTGTCCACATTTGCCGAACTTATCGAGCTTCAAAATTTGAAAAGTCACAAAAGTTTTGTGTTTGAGCACATAAAGTACTATTTTTCTTGGAAATTCAACAAGACGCAATCATGATGTGTTGTGACATCTTTAAAATCTCGCCGCGCTGATTAATTTGAAACTTTCTTTAAGAAATTTTGTCCACATTTGCCGAACTTATCGAGCTTCAAAGTTTGAAAAGTCACAAAAGTTGTGTGTTTGAGCACATAAAGTACTATTTTTATTGGAAAGTCAACAAGATGCAATCATGATGTGTTGTGACATCTTCAAAATCTCGTCGAGCTGATTAATTTGAAACTTTCTTTAAGAAATTTGCTCCACATTTGCCGAACTTATCGAGCTTTAAAATTTGAAAAGTCAAAAAAGTTCTGTGTTTGAGCACATAAAGTACTATTTTTCTTGGAAATTCAACAAGATGCAATCATGATGTGTTGTGACATCTTCAAAATCTCGTCGAGCTGATTAATTTGAAACTTTGTGTAACAAATTTGGTCCACATTTGCCGAAGTTATCGAGCTTCAAAGTTTGAAAAGTCACAAAAGTGTGTTTGAGCACATAAAGTACTATTTTTCTTGGAAATTCAACAAGATGCAATCATGATGTGTTGTGACATCTTCAAAATCTCGTCGAGCTGATTAATTTGAAACTTTCTTTAAGAAATTTTGTCCACATTTCCCGAAGTTATCGAGCTTCAAAGTTTGAAAAGTCACAAAAGTGTGTTTGAGCACATAAAGTACTATTTTTCTTGGAAAGTCAACAAGATGCAATCATGATGTGTTGTGACATCTTCAAAATCTCGTCGAGCTGATTAATTTGAAACTTTCTTTAAGAAATTTGCTCCACATTTGCCGAACTTATCGAGCTTCAAAATTTGAAAAGTCACAAAAGTTCTGTGTTTGAGCACATAAAGTACTATTTTTCTTGGAAAGTCAACAAGATGCAATCATGATGTGTTGTGACATCTTCAAAATCTCGCCGCGCTGATTAATTTGAAACTTTCTTTAAGAAATTTTGTCCACATTTGCCGAACTTACCGAGCTTCAAAGTTTGAAAAGTCACAAAAGTTGTGTGTTTGAGCACATAAAGTACTATTTTTATTGGAAAGTCAACAAGATGCAATCGTGATGTGTTGTGACATCTTCAAAATCTCGTCGAGCTGATTAATTTGAAACTTTCTTTAAAAAATTTGGTCCACATTTGCCGAACTTATCGAGCTTTAAAATTTGAAAAGTCACAAAAGTTGTGTGTTTGAGCACATAAAGTACTATTTTTCTTGGAAATTCAACAAGATGCAATCATGATGTGTTGTGACATCTTCAAAATCTCGTCGAGCTGATTAATTTGAAACTTTCTTTAAGAAATTTTGTCCACATTTGCCGAACTTATCGAGCTTCAAAGTTTGAAAAGTCACAAAAGTGTGTTTGAGCACATAAAGTACTATTTTTCTTGGAAATTCAACAAGATGCAATCATGATGTGTTGTGACATCTTCAAAATCTCGTCGAGCTGATTAATTTGAAACTTTCTTTAAGAAATTTTGTCCACATTTGCCGAACTTATCGAGCTTCAAAATTTGAAAAGTCACAAAAGTTTTGTGTTTGAGCACATAAAGTACTATTTTTCTTGGAAATTCAACAAGACGCAATCATGATGTGTTGTGACATCTTTAAAATCTCGCCGCGCTGATTAATTTGAAACTTTCTTTAAGAAATTTTGTCCACATTTGCCGAACTTATCGAGCTTCAAAGTTTGAAAAGTCACAAAAGTTGTGTGTTTGAGCACATAAAGTACTATTTTTATTGGAAAGTCAACAAGATGCAATCATGATGTGTTGTGACATCTTCAAAATCTCGTCGAGCTGATTAATTTGAAACTTTCTTTAAGAAATTTGCTCCACATTTGCCGAACTTATCGAGCTTTAAAATTTGAAAAGTCAAAAAAGTTCTGTGTTTGAGCACATAAAGTACTATTTTTCTTGGAAATTCAACAAGATGCAATCATGATGTGTTGTGACATCTTCAAAATCTCGTCGAGCTGATTAATTTGAAACTTTGTGTAACAAATTTGGTCCACATTTGCCGAAGTTATCGAGCTTCAAAGTTTGAAAAGTCACAAAAGTGTGTTTGAGCACATAAAGTACTATTTTTCGTGGAAATTCAACAAGATGCAATCATGATGTGTTGTGACATCTTCAAAATCTCGTCGAGCTGATTAATTTGAAACTTTCTTTAAGAAATTTTGTCCACATTTGCCGAACTTATCGAGCTTCAAAGTTTGAAAAGTCACAAAAGTGTGTTTGAGCACATAAAGTACTATTTTTCTTGGAAATTCAACAAGATGCAATCATGATGTGTTGTGACATCTTCAAAATCTCGTCGAGCTGATTAATTTGAAACTTTCTTTAAGAAATTTTGTCCACATTTGCCGAACTTATCGAGCTTCAAAATTTGAAAAGTCACAAAAGTTTTGTGTTTGAGCACATAAAGTACTATTTTTCTTGGAAATTCAACAAGACGCAATCATGATGTGTTGTGACATCTTTAAAATCTCGCCGCGCTGATTAATTTGAAACTTTCTTTAAGAAATTTTGTCCACATTTGCCGAACTTATCGAGCTTCAAAGTTTGAAAAGTCACAAAAGTTGTGTGTTTGAGCACATAAAGTACTATTTTTATTGGAAAGTCAACAAGATGCAATCATGATGTGTTGTGACATCTTCAAAATCTCGTCGAGCTGATTAATTTGAAACTTTCTTTAAGAAATTTGCTCCACATTTGCCGAACTTATCGAGCTTTAAAATTTGAAAAGTCAAAAAAGTTCTGTGTTTGAGCACATAAAGTACTATTTTTCTTGGAAATTCAACAAGATGCAATCATGATGTGTTGTGACATCTTCAAAATCTCGTCGAGCTGATTAATTTGAAACTTTGTGTAACAAATTTGGTCCACATTTGCCGAAGTTATCGAGCTTCAAAGTTTGAAAAGTCACAAAAGTGTGTTTGAGCACATAAAGTACTATTTTTCTTGGAAATTCAACAAGATGCAATCATGATGTGTTGTGACATCTTCAAAATCTCGTCGAGCTGATTAATTTGAAACTTTCTTTAAGAAATTTTGTCCACATTTCCCGAAGTTATCGAGCTTCAAAGTTTGAAAAGTCACAAAAGTGTGTTTGAGCACATAAAGTACTTTTTTTCTTGGAAAGTCAACAAGATGCAATCATGATGTGTTGTGACATCTTCAAAATCTCGTCGAGCTGATTAATTTGAAACTTTCTTTAAGAAATTTGCTCCACATTTGCCGAACTTATCGAGCTTCAAAATTTGAAAAGTCACAAAAGTTCTGTGTTTGAGCACATAAAGTACTATTTTTCTTGGAAAGTCAACAAGATACAATCATGATGTGTTGTGACATCTTCAAAATCTCGTCGAGCTGATTAATTTGAAACTTTCTTTAAGAAATTTGGTCCACATTTCCCGAAGTTATCGAGCTTCAAAGTTTGAAAAGTCACAAAAGTGTGTTTGAGCACATAAAGTACTATTTTTCGTGGAAATTCAACAAGATGCAATCATGATGTGTTGTGACATCTTCAAAATCTCGTCGAGCTGATTAATTTGAAACTTTCTTTAAGAAATTTTGTCCACATTTGCCGAACTTATCGAGCTTCAAAGTTTGAAAAGTCACAAAAGTGTGTTTGAGCACATAAAGTACTATTTTTCTTGGAAATTCAACAAGATGCAATCATGATGTGTTGTGACATCTTCAAAATCTCGTCGAGCTGATTAATTTGAAACTTTCTTTAAGAAATTTTGTCCACATTTGCCGAACTTATCGAGCTTCAAAATTTGAAAAGTCACAAAAGTTTTGTGTTTGAGCACATAAAGTACTATTTTTCTTGGAAATTCAACAAGACGCAATCATGATGTGTTGTGACATCTTTAAAATCTCGCCGCGCTGATTAATTTGAAACTTTCTTTAAGAAATTTTGTCCACATTTGCCGAACTTATCGAGCTTCAAAGTTTGAAAAGTCACAAAAGTTGTGTGTTTGAGCACATAAAGTACTATTTTTATTGGAAAGTCAACAAGATGCAATCATGATGTGTTGTGACATCTTCAAAATCTCGTCGAGCTGATTAATTTGAAACTTTCTTTAAGAAATTTGCTCCACATTTGCCGAACTTATCGAGCTTTAAAATTTGAAAAGTCAAAAAAGTTCTGTGTTTGAGCACATAAAGTACTATTTTTCTTGGAAATTCAACAAGATGCAATCATGATGTGTTGTGACATCTTCAAAATCTCGTCGAGCTGATTAATTTGAAACTTTGTGTAACAAATTTGGTCCACATTTGCCGAAGTTATCGAGCTTCAAAGTTTGAAAAGTCACAAAAGTGTGTTTGAGCACATAAAGTACTATTTTTCGTGGAAATTCAACAAGATGCAATCATGATGTGTTGTGACATCTTCAAAATCTCGTCGAGCTGATTAATTTGAAACTTTCTTTAAGAAATTTTGTCCACATTTGCCGAACTTATCGAGCTTCAAAGTTTGAAAAGTCACAAAAGTGTGTTTGAGCACATAAAGTACTATTTTTCTTGGAAATTCAACAAGATGCAATCATGATGTGTTGTGACATCTTCAAAATCTCGTCGAGCTGATTAATTTGAAACTTTCTTTAAGAAATTTTGTCCACATTTGCCGAACTTATCGAGCTTCAAAATTTGAAAAGTCACAAAAGTTTTGTGTTTGAGCACATAAAGTACTATTTTTCTTGGAAATTCAACAAGACGCAATCATGATGTGTTGTGACATCTTTAAAATCTCGCCGCGCTGATTAATTTGAAACTTTCTTTAAGAAATTTTGTCCACATTTGCCGAACTTATCGAGCTTCAAAGTTTGAAAAGTCACAAAAGTTGTGTGTTTGAGCACATAAAGTACTATTTTTATTGGAAAGTCAACAAGATGCAATCATGATGTGTTGTGACATCTTCAAAATCTCGTCGAGCTGATTAATTTGAAACTTTCTTTAAGAAATTTGCTCCACATTTGCCGAACTTATCGAGCTTTAAAATTTGAAAAGTCAAAAAAGTTCTGTGTTTGAGCACATAAAGTACTATTTTTCTTGGAAATTCAACAAGATGCAATCATGATGTGTTGTGACATCTTCAAAATCTCGTCGAGCTGATTAATTTGAAACTTTGTGTAACAAATTTGGTCCACATTTGCCGAAGTTATCGAGCTTCAAAGTTTGAAAAGTCACAAAAGTGTGTTTGAGCACATAAAGTACTATTTTTCTTGGAAATTCAACAAGATGCAATCATGATGTGTTGTGACATCTTCAAAATCTCGTCGAGCTGATTAATTTGAAACTTTCTTTAAGAAATTTTGTCCACATTTCCCGAAGTTATCGAGCTTCAAAGTTTGAAAAGTCACAAAAGTGTGTTTGAGCACATAAAGTACTATTTTTCTTGGAAAGTCAACAAGATGCAATCATGATGTGTTGTGACATCTTCAAAATCTCGTCGAGCTGATTAATTTGAAACTTTCTTTAAGAAATTTGCTCCACATTTGCCGAACTTATCGAGCTTCAAAATTTGAAAAGTCACAAAAGTTCTGTGTTTGAGCACATAAAGTACTATTTTTCTTGGAAAGTCAACAAGATACAATCATGATGTGTTGTGACATCTTCAAAATCTCGTCGAGCTGATTAATTTGAAACTTTCTTTAAGAAATTTGGTCCACATTTCCCGAAGTTATCGAGCTTCAAAGTTTGAAAAGTCACAAAAGTGTGTTTGAGCACATAAAGTACTATTTTTCTTGGAAAGTCAACAAGATGCAATCATGATGTGTTGTGACATCTTCAAAATCTCGTCGAGCTGATTAATTTAACACTTTGTTTAACAAATTTGGTCCACATTTGCCGAAGTTATCGTGCTACAAAGTTTGAAATGTCACAAAAGTTGTGTGTTTGCGCACATAAAGTGCTATTTTTCTTGGAAATTCAACAAGATGCAATTATGAATTGTTTTGTCATTTTAAAGATCTCGTCGAGCTGATTAATTTGACACTTTGGTTAACAAATTTGGTCCACATTTGCCAAAGTTATCGAGCTTCAAAGTTTGAAAAGTAACAAAAGTTGTGTGTGTGAGCACATAAAGTACTATTTTTCTTGGAAATTCAACAAGACGCAATCATGATGTGTTGTGACATCTTCAAAATCTCGCCGCGCTGATTAATTTGAAACTTTCTTTAAGAAATTTTGTCCACATTTGCCGAACTTATCGAGCTTCAAAGTTTGAAAAGTCACAAAAGTTGTGTGTGTGAGCACATAAAGTACCATTTTTCTTGGAAATTCAACAAGATGCAATCATGATGTGTTGTGACATCTTCAAAATCTCGTCGAGCTGATTAATTTGAAACTTTGTGTAACAAATTTGGTCCACATTTGCCGAAGTTATCGAGCTTCAAAGTTTGAAAAGTCACAAAAGTGTGTTTGAGCACATAAAGTACTATTTTTCTTGGAAAGTCAACAAGATGCAATCATGATTTGTTGTGACATCTTCAAAATCTCGTCGAGCTGATTAATTTGAAACTTTCTTTAAGAAATTTTGTCCACATTTCCCGAAGTTATCGAGCTTCAAAGTTTGAAAAGTCACAAAAGTGTGTTTGAGCACATAAAGTACTATTTTTATTGGAAAGTCAACAAGATGCAATCATGATGTGTTGTGACATCTTCAAAATCTCGTCGAGCTGATTAATTTGAAACTTTGTGTAACAAATTTGGTCCACATTTCCCGAAGTTATCGAGCTTCAAAGTTTGAAAAGTCACAAAAGTGTGTTTGAGCACATAAAGTACTATTTTTATTGGAAAGTCAACAAGATGCAATCATGATGTGTTGTGACATCTTCAAAATCTCGTCGAGCTGATTAATTTGAAACTTTGTGTAACAAATTTGGTCCACATTTCCCGAAGTTATCGAGCTTCAAAGTTTGAAAAGTCACAAAAGTGTGTTTGAGCACATAAAGTACTATTTTTATTGGAAAGTCAACAAGATGCAATCATGATGTGTTGTGACATCTTCAAAATCTCGCCGCGCTGATTAATTTGAAACTTTCTTTAAGAAATTTTGTCCACATTTGCCGAACTTATCGAGCTTCAAAGTTTGAAAAGTCACAAAAGTGTGTTTGAGCACATAAAGTACCATTTTTCTTGGAAATTCAACAAGATGCAATCATGATGTGTTGTGACATCTTCAAAATCTCGCCGCGCTGATTAATTTGAAACTTTCTTTAAGAAATTTTGTCCACATTTGCCGAACTTATCGAGCTTCAAAGTTTTAAAAGTCACAAAAGTGTGTTTGAGCACATAAAGTACCATTTTTCTTGGAAATTCAACAAGATGCAATCATGATGTGTTGTGACATCTTCAAAATCTCGTCGAGCTGATTAATTTGAAACTTTGTGTAACAAATTTGGTCCACATTTCCCGAAGTTATCGAGCTTCAAAGTTTGAAAAGTCACAAAAGTGTGTTTGAGCACATAAAGTACTATTTTTATTGGAAAGTCAACAAGATGCAATCATGATGTGTTGTGACATCTTCAAAATCTCGCCGCGCTGATTAATTTGAAACTTTCTTTAAGAAATTTTGTCCACATTTGCCGAACTTATCGAGCTTCAAAGTTTGAAAAGTCACAAAAGTTGTGTGTTTGAGCACATAAAGTACTATTTTTATTGGAAAGTCAACAAGATGCAATCATGATGTGTTGTGACATCTTCAAAATCTCGTCGAGCTGATTAATTTGAAACTTTCTTTAAAAAATTTGGTCCACATTTCCCGAAGTTATCGAGCTTCAAAGTTTGAAAAGTCACAAAAGTGTGTTTGAGCACATAAAGTACTATTTTTCTTGGAAAGTCAACAAGATGCAATCATGATTTGTTGTGACATCTTCAAAATCTCGTCGAGCTGATTAATTTGAATCTTTGTGTAACAAATTTGGTCCACATTTGCCGAAGTTATCGAGCTTCAAAGTTTGAAAAGTCACAAAAGTGTGTTTGAGCACATAAAGTACTATTTTTCTTGGAAATTCAACAAGATGCAATCATGATGTGTTGTGACATCTTCAAAATCTCGTCGAGCTGATTAATTTGAAACTTTGTGTAACAAATTTGGTCCACATTTGCCGAAGTTATCGAGCTTCAAAGTTTGAAAAGTCACAAAAGTTGTGTGTGTGAGCACATAAAGTACCATTTTTCTTGGAAATTCAACAAGATGCAATCATGATGTGTTGTGACATCTTCAAAATCTCGCCGCGCTGATTAATTTGAAACTTTCTTTAAGAAATTTTGTCCACATTTGCCGAACTTATCGAGCTTCAAAGTTTGAAAAGTCACAAAAGTTGTGTGTGTGAGCACATAAAGTACCATTTTTCTTGGAAATTCAACAAGATGCAATCATGATTTGTTGTGACATCTTCAAAATCTCGTCGAGCTGATTAATTTGAAACTTTCTTTAAAAAATTTGGTCCACATTTCCCGAAGTTATCGAGCTTCAAAGTTTGAAAAGTCACAAAAGTGTGTTTGAGCACATAAAGTACTATTTTTCTTGGAAATTCAACAAGATGCAATCATGATGTGTTGTGACATCTTCAAAATCTCGTCGAGCTGATTAATTTGAAACTTTGTGTAACAAATTTGGTCCACATTTGCCGAAGTTATCGAGCTTCAAAGTTTGAAAAGTCACAAAAGTTGTGTGTGTGAGCACATAAAGTACCATTTTTCTTGGAAATTCAACAAGATGCAATCATGATGTGTTGTGACATCTTCAAAATCTCGCCGCGCTGATTAATTTGAAACTTTCTTTAAGAAATTTTGTCCACATTTGCCGAACTTATCGAGCTTCAAAGTTTGAAAAGTCACAAAAGTTGTGTGTGTGAGCACATAAAGTACCATTTTTCTTGGAAATTCAACAAGATGCAATCATGATGTGTTGTGACATCTTCAAAATCTCGTCGAGCTGATTAATTTGAAACTTTGTGTAACAAATTTGGTCCACATTTGCCGAAGTTATCGAGCTTCAAAGTTTGAAAAGTCACAAAAGTGTGTTTGAGCACATAAAGTACTATTTTTCTTGGAAAGTCAACAAGATGCAATCATGATTTGTTGTGACATCTTCAAAATCTCGTCGAGCTGATTAATTTGAAACTTTCTTTAAGAAATTTTGTCCACATTTCCCGAAGTTATCGAGCTTCAAAGTTTGAAAAGTCACAAAAGTGTGTTTGAGCACATAAAGTACTATTTTTATTGGAAAGTCAACAAGATGCAATCATGATGTGTTGTGACATCTTCACAATCTCGTCGAGCTGATTAATTTGAAACTTTGTGTAACAAATTTGGTCCACATTTCCCGAAGTTATCGAGCTTCAAAGTTTGAAAAGTCACAAAAGTGTGTTTGAGCACATAAAGTACTATTTTTATTGGAAAGTCAACAAGATGCAATCATGATGTGTTGTGACATCTTCAAAATCTCGTCGAGCTGATTAATTTGAAACTTTGTGTAACAAATTTGGTCCACATTTCCCGAAGTTATCGAGCTTCAAAGTTTGAAAAGTCACAAAAGTGTGTTTGAGCACATAAAGTACTATTTTTATTGGAAAGTCAACAAGATGCAATCATGATGTGTTGTGACATCTTCAAAATCTCGCCGCGCTGATTAATTTGAAACTTTCTTTAAGAAATTTTGTCCACATTTGCCGAACTTATCGAGCTTCAAAGTTTGAAAAGTCACAAAAGTTGTGTGTTTGAGCACATAAAGTACTATTTTTATTGGAAAGTCAACAAGATGCAATCATGATGTGTTGTGACATCTTCAAAATCTCGTCGAGCTGATTAATTTGAAACTTTCTTTAAAAAATTTGGTCCACATTTCCCGAAGTTATCGAGCTTCAAAGTTTGAAAAGTCACAAAAGTGTGTTTGAGCACATAAAGTACTATTTTTCTTGGAAAGTCAACAAGATGCAATCATGATTTGTTGTGACATCTTCAAAATCTCGTCGAGCTGATTAATTTGAATCTTTGTGTAACAAATTTGGTCCACATTTGCCGAAGTTATCGAGCTTCAAAGTTTGAAAAGTCACAAAAGTGTGTTTGAGCACATAAAGTACTATTTTTCTTGGAAAGTCAACAAGATGCAATCATGATTTGTTGTGACATCTTCAAAATCTCGTCGAGCTGATTAATTTGAAACTTTCTTTAAAAAATTTGGTCCACATTTCCCGAAGTTATCGAGCTTCAAAGTTTGAAAAGTCACAAAAGTGTGTTTGAGCACATAAAGTACTATTTTTCTTGGAAATTCAACAAGATGCAATCATGATGTGTTGTGACATCTTCAAAATCTCGTCGAGCTGATTAATTTGAAACTTTCTTTAAGAAATTTTGTCCACATTTGCCGAAGTTATCGAGCTTCAAAGTTTGAAAAGTCACAAAAGTCTGATTGAGCACATAAAGTACTATTTTTCTTGGAAAGTCAACAAGATGCAACCATGATGTGTTGTGACATCTTCAAAATCTCGTCGAGCTGATTAATTTGAAACTTTCTTTAAGAAATTTTGTCCACATTTCCCGAAGTTATCGAGCTTCAAAGTTTGAAAAGTCACAAAAGTGTGTTTGAGCACATAAAGTACTATTTTTATTGGAAAGTCAACAAGATGCAATCATGATGTGTTGTGACATCTTCAAAATCTCGTCGAGCTGATTAATTTGAAACTTTCTTTAAGAAATTTTGTCCACATTTGCCGAACTTATCGAGCTTCAAAGTTTGAAAAGTCACAAAAGTGTGTTTGAGCACATAAAGTACTATTTTTATTGGAAAGTCAACAAGAGGCAATCATGATGTGTTGTGACATCTTCAAAATCTCGTCGAGCTGATTAATTTGAAACTTTCTTTAAGTAATTTGGTCCACATTTGCCGAAGTTATCGAGCTTCAAAGTTTGAAAAGTAACAAAAGTTGTGCGTGTGAGCACATAAAGTACTATTTTTCTTGGAAATTCAACAAGACGCAATCATGATGTGTTGTGACATCTTCAAAATCTCGTCGAGCTGATTAATTTGAAACTTTCTTTAAGAAATTTTGTCCACATTTGCCGAAGTTATCGAGCTTCAAAGTTTGAAAAGTCACAAAAGTGTGTTTGAGCACATAAAGTACTATTTTTCTTGGAAATTCAACAAGATGCAATCATGATGTGTTGTGACATCTTCAAAATCTCGTCGAGCTGATTAATTTGAAACTTTGTGTAACAAATTTGGTCCACATTTGCCGAAGTTATCGAGCTTCAAAGTTTGAAAAGTCACAAAAGTGTGTTTGAGCACATAAAGTACTATTTTTCTTGGAAATTCAACAAGATGCAATCATGATGTGTTGTGACATCTTCAAAATCTCGTCGAGCTGATTAATTTGAAACTTTCTTTAAGAAATTTTGTCCACATTTGCCGAACTTATCGAGCTTCAAAGTTTGAAAAGTCACAAAAGTGTGTTTGAGCACATAAAGTACTATTTTTCTTGGAAATTCAACAAGATGCAATCATGATGTGTTGTGACATCTTCAAAATCACGTCGAGCTGATTAATTTGAAACTTTCTTTAAGAAATTTTGTCCACATTTGCCGAACTTATCGAGCTTCAAAATTTGAAAAGTCACAAAAGTTTTGTGTTTGAGCACATAAAGTACTATTTTTCTTGGAAATTCAACAAGACGCAATCATGATGTGTTGTGACATCTTCAAAATCTCGCCGCGCTGATTAATTTGAAACTTTCTTTAAGAAATTTTGTCCACATTTGCCGAACTTATCGAGCTTCAAAGTTTGAAAAGTCACAAAAGTTGTGTGTTTGAGCACATAAAGTACTATTTTTATTGGAAAGTCAACAAGATGCAATCATGATGTGTTGTGACATCTTCAAAATCTCGCCGCGCTGATTAATTTGAAACTTTCTTTAAGAAATTTTGTCCACATTTGCCGAACTTATCGAGCTTAAAAATTTGAAAAGTCACAAAAGTTTTGTGTTTGAGCACATAAAGTACTATTTTTCTTGGAAATTCAACAAGATGCAATCATGATGTGTTGTGACATCTTCAAAATCTCGCCGCGCTGATTAATTTGAAACTTTCTTTAAGAAATATTGTCCACATTTGCCGAACTTATCGAGCTTAAAAATTTGAAAAGTCACAAAAGTTTTGTGTTTGAGCACATAAAGTACTATTTTTCTTGGAAATTCAACAAGACGCAATCATGATGTGTTGTGACATCTTCAAAATCTCGCCGCGCTGATTAATTTGAAACTTTCTTTAAGAAATTTTGTCCACATTTGCCGAACTTATCGAGCTTCAAAGTTTGAAAAGTCACAAAAGTGTGTTTGAGCACATAAAGTACTATTTTTCTTGGAAAGTCAACAAGATGCAATCATGATGTGTTGTGACATCTTCAAAATCTCGTCGAGCTGATTAATTTGAAACTTTCTTTAAGAAATTTTGTCCACATTTCCCGAAGTTATCGAGCTTCAAAGTTTGAAAAGTCACAAAAGTGTGTTTGAGCACATAAAGTACTATTTTTATTGGAAAGTCAACAAGATGCAATCATGATGTGTTGTGACATCTTCAAAATCTCGTCGAGCTGATTAATTTGAAACTTTCTTTAAGTAATTTGGTCCACATTTGCCGAAGTTATCGAGCTTCAAAGTTTGAAAAGTAACAAAAGTTGTGCGTGTGAGCACATAAAGTACTATTTTTCTTGGAAATTCAACAAGACGCAATCATGATGTGTTGTGACATCTTCAAAATCTCGTCGAGCTGATTAATTTGAAACTTTCTTTAAGAAATTTTGTCCACATTTGCCGAAGTTATCGAGCTTCAAAGTTTGAAAAGTCACAAAAGTGTGTTTGAGCACATAAAGTACTATTTTTCTTGGAAATTCAACAAGATGCAATCATGATGTGTTGTGACATCTTCAAAATCTCGTCGAGCTGATTAATTTGAAACTTTGTGTAACAAATTTGGTCCACATTTGCCGAAGTTATCGAGCTTCAAAGTTTGAAAAGTCACAAAAGTGTGTTTGAGCACATAAAGTACTATTTTTCTTAGAAATTCAACAAGATGCAATCATGATGTGTTGTGACATCTTCAAAATCTCGTCGAGCTGATTAATTTGAAACTTTCTTTAAGAAATTTTGTCCACATTTGCCGAACTTATCGAGCTTCAAAGTTTGAAAAGTCACAAAAGTTGTGTGTTTGAGCACATAAAGTACTATTTTTATTGGAAAGTCAACAAGATGCAATCATGATGTGTTGTGACATCTTCAAAATCTCGCCGCGCTGATTAATTTGAAACTTTCTTTAAGAAATTTTGTCCACATTTGCCGAACTTATCGAGCTTAAAAATTTGAAAAGTCACAAAAGTTTTGTGTTTGAGCACATAAAGTACTATTTTTCTTGGAAATTCAACAAGATGCAATCATGATGTGTTGTGACATCTTCAAAATCTCGCCGCGCTGATTAATTTGAAACTTTCTTTAAGAAATATTGTCCACATTTGCCGAACTTATCGAGCTTAAAAATTTGAAAAGTCACAAAAGTTTTGTGTTTGAGCACATAAAGTACTATTTTTCTTGGAAATTCAACAAGACGCAATCATGATGTGTTGTGACATCTTCAAAATCTCGCCGCGCTGATTAATTTGAAACTTTCTTTAAGAAATTTTGTCCACATTTGCCGAACTTATCGAGCTTCAAAGTTTGAAAAGTCACAAAAGTGTGTTTGAGCACATAAAGTACTATTTTTCTTGGAAAGTCAACAAGATGCAATCATGATGTGTTGTGACATCTTCAAAATCTCGTCGAGCTGATTAATTTGAAACTTTGTGTAACAAATTTGGTCCACATTTGCCGAAGTTATCGAGCTTCAAAGTTTGAAAAGTCACAAAAGTTGTGTGTGTGAGCACATAAAGTACCATTTTTCTTGGAAATTCAACAAGATGCAATCATGATGTGTTGTGACATCTTCAAAATCTCGCCGCGCTGATTAATTTGAAACTTTCTTTAAGAAATTTTGTCCACATTTGCCGAACTTACCGAGCTTCAAAGTTTGAAAAGTCACAAAAGTTGTGTGTTTGAGCACATAAAGTACTATTTTTATTGGAAAGTCAACAAGATGCAATCGTGATGTGTTGTGACATCTTCAAAATCTCGTCGAGCTGATTAATTTGAAACTTTCTTTATGAAATTTGGTCCACATTTCCCGAACTTATCGAGCTTCAAAGTTTGAAAAGTCACAAAAGTTGTGTGTTTGAGCACATAAAGTACTATTTTTATTGGAAAGTCAACAAGATGCAATCATGATGTGTTGTGACATCTTCAAAATCTCGTCGAGCTGATTAATTTGAAACTTTCTTTAAAAAATTTGGTCCACATTTCCCGAAGTTATCGAGCTTCAAAGTTTGAAAAGTCACAAAAGTGTGTTTGAGCACATAAAGTACTATTTTTCTTGGAAAGTCAACAAGATGCAATCATGATGTGTTGTGACATTTTCAAAATCTCGTCGAGCTGATTAATTTGAAACTTTGTGTAACAAATTTGGCCCACATTTCCCGAAGTTATCGAGCTTCAAAGATTGAAAAGTCACAAAAGTGTGTTTGAGCACATAAAGTACTATTTTTCTTGGAAAGTCAACAAGATGCAATCATGATGTGTTGTGACATCTTCAAAATCTCGTCGAGCTGATTAATTTGAAACTTTCTTTAAAAAATTTGGTCCACATTTCCCGAAGTTATCGAGCTTCAAAGTTTGAAAAGTCACAAAAGTGTGTTTGAGCACATAAAGTACTATTTTTCTTGGAAAGTCAACAAGATGCAATCATGATTTGTTGTGACATCTTCAAAATCTCGTCGAGCTGATTAATTTGAATCTTTGTGTAACAAATTTGGTCCACATTTGCCGAAGTTATCGAGCTTCAAAGTTTGAAAAGTCACAAAAGTGTGTTTGAGCACATAAAGTACTATTTTTCTTGGAAATTCAACAAGATGCAATCATGATGTGTTGTGACATCTTCAAAATCTCGTCGAGCTGATTAATTTGAAACTTTGTGTAACAAATTTGGTCCACATTTCCCGAAGTTATCGAGCTTCAAAGTTTGAAAAGTCACAAAAGTGTGTTTGAGCACATAAAGTACTATTTTTCTTGGAAATTCAACAAGATGCAATCATGATGTGTTGTGACATCTTCAAAATCTCGTCGAGCTGATTAATTTGAAACTTTGTGTAACAAATTTGGTCCACATTTCCCGAAGTTATCGAGCTTCAAAGTTTGAAAAGTCACAAAAGTGTGTTTGAGCACATAAAGTACTATTTTTCTTGGAAATTCAACAAGATGCAATCATGATGTGTTGTGACATCTTCAAAATCTCGTCGAGCTGATTAATTTGAAACTTTCTTTAAGAAATTTTGTCCACATTTGCCGAACTTATCGAGCTTCAAAATTTGAAAAGTCACAAAAGTTTTGTGTTTGAGCACATAAAGTACTATTTTTCTTGGAAAGTCAACAAGATGCAATCATGATGTGTTGTGACATCTTCAAAATCTCGTCGAGCTGATTAATTTGAAACTTTGTGTAACAAATTTGGTCCACATTTCCCGAAGTTATCGAGCTTCAAAGTTTGAAAAGTCACAAAAGTTGTGTGTTTGAGCACATAAAGTACTATTTTTCTTGGAAATTCAACAAGATGCAATCATGATGTGTTGTGACATCTTCAAAATCTCGTCGAGCTGATTAATTTGAAACTTTCTTTAAGAAATTTTGTCCACATTTGCCGAACTTATCGAGCTTCAAAGTTTGAAAAGTCACAAAAGTGTGTTTGAGCACATAAAGTACTATTTTTCTTGGAAAGTCAACAAGATGCAATCATGATGTGTTGTGACATCTTCAAAATCTCGTCGAGCTGATTAATTTGAAACTTTCTTTAAGAAATTTTGTCCACATTTGCCGAACTTATCGAGCTTCAAAATTTGAAAAGTCACAAAAGTTTTGTGTTTGAGCACATAAAGTACTATTTTTCTTGGAAATTCAACAAGACGCAATCATGATGTGTTGTGACATCTTTAAAATCTCGCCGCGCTGATTAATTTGAAACTTTCTTTAAGAAATTTTGTCCACATTTGCCGAACTTATCGAGCTTCAAAGTTTGAAAAGTCACAAAAGTTGTGTGTTTGAGCACATAAAGTACTATTTTTATTGGAAAGTCAACAAGATGCAATCATGATGTGTTGTGACATCTTCAAAATCTCGTCGAGCTGATTAATTTGAAACTTTCTTTAAGAAATTTGCTCCACATTTGCCGAACTTATCGAGCTTTAAAATTTGAAAAGTCAAAAAAGTTCTGTGTTTGAGCACATAAAGTACTATTTTTCTTGGAAATTCAACAAGATGCAATCATGATGTGTTGTGACATCTTCAAAATCTCGTCGAGCTGATTAATTTGAAACTTTGTGTAACAAATTTGGTCCACATTTGCCGAAGTTATCGAGCTTCAAAGTTTGAAAAGTCACAAAAGTGTGTTTGAGCACATAAAGTACTATTTTTCTTGGAAATTCAACAAGATGCAATCATGATGTGTTGTGACATCTTCAAAATCTCGTCGAGCTGATTAATTTGAAACTTTCTTTAAGAAATTTGCTCCACATTTGCCGAACTTATCGAGCTTCAAAATTTGAAAAGTCACAAAAGTTCTGTGTTTGAGCACATAAAGTACTATTTTTCTTGGAAAGTCAACAAGATGCAATCATGATGTGTTGTGACATCTTCAAAATCTCGCCGCGCTGATTAATTTGAAACTTTCTTTAAGAAATTTTGTCCACATTTGCCGAACTTACCGAGCTTCAAAGTTTGAAAAGTCACAAAAGTTGTGTGTTTGAGCACATAATGTACTATTTTTATTGGAAAGTCAACAAGATGCAATCGTGATGTGTTGTGACATCTTCAAAATCTCGTCGAGCTGATTAATTTGAAACTTTCTTTAAAAAATTTGGTCCACATTTGCCGAACTTATCGAGCTTTAAAATTTGAAAAGTCACAAAAGTTGTGTGTTTGAGCACATAAAGTACTATTTTTCTTGGAAATTCAACAAGATGCAATCATGATGTGTTGTGACATCTTCAAAATCTCGTCGAGCTGATTAATTTGAAACTTTCTTTAAGAAATTTTGTCCACATTTGCCGAACTTATCGAGCTTCAAAGTTTGAAAAGTCACAAAAGTGTGTTTGAGCACATAAAGTACTATTTTTCTTGGAAATTCAACAAGATGCAATCATGATGTGTTGTGACATCTTCAAAATCTCGTCGAGCTGATTAATTTGAAACTTTCTTTAAGAAATTTTGTCCACATTTGCCGAACTTATCGAGCTTCAAAATTTGAAAAGTCACAAAAGTTTTGTGTTTGAGCACATAAAGTACTATTTTTCTTGGAAATTCAACAAGACGCAATCATGATGTGTTGTGACATCTTTAA
This sequence comes from Euwallacea fornicatus, assembly GCF_040115645.1. NCBI lineage: Eukaryota > Metazoa > Arthropoda > Insecta > Coleoptera > Curculionidae > Euwallacea > Euwallacea fornicatus. The sequence continues at coordinate 13,728 of NW_027096014.1, read as the reverse complement.
AATCTCGCCGCGCTGATTAATTTGAAACTTTCTTTAAGAAATTTTGTCCACATTTGCCGAACTTATCGAGCTTCAAAGTTTGAAAAGTCACAAAAGTTGTGTGTTTGAGCACATAAAGTACTATTTTTATTGGAAAGTCAACAAGATGCAATCATGATGTGTTGTGACATCTTCAAAATCTCGTCGAGCTGATTAATTTGAAACTTTCTTTAAGAAATTTGCTCCACATTTGCCGAACTTATCGAGCTTTAAAATTTGAAAAGTCAAAAAAGTTCTGTGTTTGAGCACATAAAGTACTATTTTTCTTGGAAATTCAACAAGATGCAATCATGATGTGTTGTGACATCTTCAAAATCTCGTCGAGCTGATTAATTTGAAACTTTGTGTAACAAATTTGGTCCACATTTGCCGAAGTTATCGAGCTTCAAAGTTTGAAAAGTCACAAAAGTGTGTTTGAGCACATAAAGTACTATTTTTCGTGGAAATTCAACAAGATGCAATCATGATGTGTTGTGACATCTTCAAAATCTCGTCGAGCTGATTAATTTGAAACTTTCTTTAAGAAATTTTGTCCACATTTGCCGAACTTATCGAGCTTCAAAGTTTGAAAAGTCACAAAAGTGTGTTTGAGCACATAAAGTACTATTTTTCTTGGAAATTCAACAAGATGCAATCATGATGTGTTGTGACATCTTCAAAATCTCGTCGAGCTGATTAATTTGAAACTTTCTTTAAGAAATTTTGTCCACATTTGCCGAACTTATCGAGCTTCAAAATTTGAAAAGTCACAAAAGTTTTGTGTTTGAGCACATAAAGTACTATTTTTCTTGGAAATTCAACAAGACGCAATCATGATGTGTTGTGACATCTTTAAAATCTCGCCGCGCTGATTAATTTGAAACTTTCTTTAAGAAATTTTGTCCACATTTGCCGAACTTATCGAGCTTCAAAGTTTGAAAAGTCACAAAAGTTGTGTGTTTGAGCACATAAAGTACTATTTTTATTGGAAAGTCAACAAGATGCAATCATGATGTGTTGTGACATCTTCAAAATCTCGTCGAGCTGATTAATTTGAAACTTTCTTTAAGAAATTTGCTCCACATTTGCCGAACTTATCGAGCTTTAAAATTTGAAAAGTCAAAAAAGTTCTGTGTTTGAGCACATAAAGTACTATTTTTCTTGGAAATTCAACAAGATGCAATCATGATGTGTTGTGACATCTTCAAAATCTCGTCGAGCTGATTAATTTGAAACTTTGTGTAACAAATTTGGTCCACATTTGCCGAAGTTATCGAGCTTCAAAGTTTGAAAAGTCACAAAAGTGTGTTTGAGCACATAAAGTACTATTTTTATTGGAAAGTCAACAAGATGCAATCATGATGTGTTGTGACATCTTCAAAATCTCGTCGAGCTGATTAATTTGAAACTTTCTTTAAAAAATTTGGTCCACATTTCCCGAAGTTATCGAGCTTCAAAGTTTGAAAACTCACAAAAGTGTGTTTGAGCACATAAAGTACTATTTTTCTTGGAAAGTCAACAAGATGCAATCATGATGTGTTGTGACATCTTCAAAATCTCGTCGAGCTGATTAATTTGAAACTTTCTTTAAGAAATTTTGTACACATTTGCCGAACTTATCGAGCTTCAAAGTTTGAAAAGTCACAAAAGTGTGTTTGAGCACATAAAGTACTATTTTTCTTGGAAAGTCAACAAGATGCAATCATGATGTGTTGTGACATCTTCAAAATCTCGTCGAGCTGATTAATTTGAAACTTTCTTTAAGAAATTTGGTCCACATTTCCCGAACTTATCGAGATTCAAAGTTTGAAAAGTCACAAAAGTTGTGTGTTTGAGCACATAAAGTACTATTTTTCTTGGAAAGTCAACAAGATGCAATCATGATGTGTGGTGTCATCTTAAAGGTCTCATCGATTTGATTAATTTGACACTTTGTTTAAGAAATTTGGTCCTCATTTGCCGAAGTTACCTAGTTTCAAAGTTTGAAAAGTCACAAAAGTTGTGAGTTTGTGCCCATAATGTACTGTTTTTCTTGGACATTCAACAAGATGCATTGAAGATGTGTTTTGTCATCTTAAAGATCTCCTCGAGTTGATTAATTTGACACTTTGTTTAAGAAATTTGGTCCTTATTTGCCGAGGTTATAGAGCTTAAAAGTTTGAAAAGTCACAAAAGTTGTGAGTTTGTGCCCATAATGTACTGTTTTTCTTGGAAAGTCAACAAGATGCAATCATGATGTGTTGTGTCATCTTAAAGGTCTCGTCGAGTTGATTACTTTGTCACTTTGTTTAAGAAATTTGGTCCTCATTTGCCGAAGTTATCGAGTTTCAAACTTTGAAAAGTCACAAAAGTTGTGAGTTTGTGCACATAAAGTACTATTTCTCTTGGTAATTCAACAAGATGCAATCATGATGTGTTGTGTCATCTTAAAGGTCTCGTCGAGTTGATTAATTTGTCACTTTCTCCTAAGAAATTTGTTCCTCATTTGCCGAAGTTATCGAACTTCAAAGTTTGGAAAGTCACAAAAGTTGTGAGTTTGTGCACATAAAGTACTATTTCTCTTGGAAATTCAACAAGATGCAATCATGATGTGTTGTGTCATCTTAAAGGTCTCGTCGAGTTGATTAATTTGTCACTTTCTCCTAAGAAATTTGGTCCTCATTTGCCGAAGTTATCGAGTTTCAAACTTTGAAAAGTCACAAAAGTTGTGAGTTTGTGCACATAAAGTACTATTTCTCTTGGAAATTCAACAAGATGCAATCATGATGTGTTGTGTCATCTTAAAGGTCTCGTCGAGTTGATTAATTTGTCACTTTCTCCTAAGAAATTTGGTCCTCATTTGCCGAAGTTATCGAGTTTCAAACTTTGAAAAGTCACAAAAGTTGTGAGTTTGTGCACATAAAGTACTATTTCTCTTGGTAATTCAACAAGATGCAATCATGATGTGTTGTGTCATCTTGAAGGTCTCGTCGAGTTGATTACTTTGTCACTTTGTTTAAGAAATTTGGTCCTCATTTGCCGAAGTTATCGAGTTTCAAACTTTGAAAAGTCACAAAAGTTGTGAGTTTGTGCACATAAAGTACTATTTCTCTTGGTAATTCAACAAGATGCAATCATGATGTGTTGTGTCATCTTAAAGGTCTCGTCGAGTTGATTAATTTGTCACTTTCTCCTAAGAAATTTGTTCCTCATTTGCCGAAGTTATCGAACTTCAAAGTTTGGAAAGTCACAAAAGTTGTGAGTTTGTGCACATAAAGTACTATTTCTCTTGGAAATTCAACAAGATGCAATCATGATGTGTTGTGTCATCTTAAAGGTCTCGTCGAGTTGATTAATTTGTCACTTTCTCCTAAGAAATTTGGTCCTCATTTGCCGAAGTTATCGAGTTTCAAACTTTGAAAAGTCACAAAAGTTGTGAGTTTGTGCACATAAAGTACTATTTCTCTTGGAAATTCAACAAGATGCAATCATGATGTGTGGTGTCATCTTAAAGGTCTCATCGAGTTGATTACTTTGTCACTTTGTTTAAGAAATTTGGTCCTCATTTGCCGAAGTTATCGTGTTTCAAACTTTGAAAAGTCACAAAAGTTGTGAGTTTGTGCACATAATGTACTATTTCTCTTGGTAATTCAACAAGATGCAATCATGATGTGTTGTGTCATCTTAAAGGTCTCGTCGAGTTGATTAATTTGTCACTTTCTCCTAAGAAATTTGTTCCTCATTTGCCGAAGTTATCGAGTTTCAAACTTTGAAAAGTCACAAAAGTTGTGAGTTTGTGCACATAAAGTACTATTTCTCTTGGAAATTCAACAAGATGCAATCATGATGTGTTGTGACATCTTCAAAATCTCGTCGAGCTGATTAATTTGAAACTTTCTTTAAGAAATTTTGTCCACATTTGCCGAACTTATCGAGCTTCAAAATTTGAAAAGTCACAAAAGTTTTGTGTTTGAGCACATAAAGTACTATTTTTCTTGGAAAGTCAACAAGATGCAATCATGATGTGTTGTGACATCTTCAAAATCTCGTCGAGCTGATTAATTTGAAACTTTCTTTAAGAAATTTTGTCCACATTTCCCGAAGTTATCGAGCTTCAAAGTTTGAAAAGTCACAAAAGTGTGTTTGAGCACATAAAGTACTATTTTTCTTGGAAAGTCAACAAGATGCAATCATGATGTGTTGTGACATCTTCAAAATCTCGTCGAGCTGATTAATTTGAAACTTTCTTTAAGAAATTTGCTCCACATTTGCCGAACTTATCGAGCTTCAAAATTTGAAAAGTCACAAAAGTTCTGTGTTTGAGCACATAAAGTACTATTTTTCTTGGAAAGTCAACAAGATACAATCATGATGTGTTGTGACATCTTCAAAATCTCGTCGAGCTGATTAATTTGAAACTTTCTTTAAGAAATTTGGTCCACATTTCCCGAAGTTATCGAGCTTCAAAGTTTGAAAAGTCACAAAAGTGTGTTTGAGCACATAAAGTACTATTTTTCTTGGAAAGTCAACAAGATGCAATCATGATGTGTTGTGACATCTTCAAAATCTCGTCGAGCTGATTAATTTGAAACTTTCTTTAAGAAATTTGCTCCACATTTGCCGAACTTATCGAGCTTCAAAATTTGAAAAGTCACAAAAGTTCTGTGTTTGAGCACATAAAGTACTATTTTTCTTGGAAAGTCAACAAGATACAATCATGATGTGTTGTGACATCTTCAAAATCTCGTCGAGCTGATTAATTTGAAACTTTCTTTAAGAAATTTGGTCCACATTTCCCGAAGTTATCGAGCTTCAAAGTTTGAAAAGTCACAAAAGTTGTGTGTTTGAGCACATAATGTACTATTTTTATTGGAAAGTCAACAAGATGCAATCGTGATGTGTTGTGACATCTTCAAAATCTCGTCGAGCTGATTAATTTGAAACTTTCTTTAAAAAATTTGGTCCACATTTGCCGAACTTATCGAGCTTTAAAATTTGAAAAGTCACAAAAGTTGTGTGTTTGAGCACATAAAGTACTATTTTTCTTGGAAATTCAACAAGATGCAATCATGATGTGTTGTGACATCTTCAAAATCTCGTCGAGCTGATTAATTTGAAACTTTCTTTAAGAAATTTTGTCCACATTTGCCGAACTTATCGAGCTTCAAAGTTTGAAAAGTCACAAAAGTGTGTTTGAGCACATAAAGTACTATTTTTCTTGGAAATTCAACAAGATGCAATCATGATGTGTTGTGACATCTTCAAAATCTCGTCGAGCTGATTAATTTGAAACTTTCTTTAAGAAATTTTGTCCACATTTGCCGAACTTATCGAGCTTCAAAATTTGAAAAGTCACAAAAGTTTTGTGTTTGAGCACATAAAGTACTATTTTTCTTGGAAATTCAACAAGACGCAATCATGATGTGTTGTGACATCTTTAAAATCTCGCCGCGCTGATTAATTTGAAACTTTCTTTAAGAAATTTTGTCCACATTTGCCGAACTTATCGAGCTTCAAAGTTTGAAAAGTCACAAAAGTTGTGTGTTTGAGCACATAAAGTACTATTTTTATTGGAAAGTCAACAAGATGCAATCATGATGTGTTGTGACATCTTCAAAATCTCGTCGAGCTGATTAATTTGAAACTTTCTTTAAGAAATTTGCTCCACATTTGCCGAACTTATCGAGCTTTAAAATTTGAAAAGTCAAAAAAGTTCTGTGTTTGAGCACATAAAGTACTATTTTTCTTGGAAATTCAACAAGATGCAATCATGATGTGTTGTGACATCTTCAAAATCTCGTCGAGCTGATTAATTTGAAACTTTGTGTAACAAATTTGGTCCACATTTGCCGAAGTTATCGAGCTTCAAAGTTTGAAAAGTCACAAAAGTGTGTTTGAGCACATAAAGTACTATTTTTCGTGGAAATTCAACAAGATGCAATCATGATGTGTTGTGACATCTTCAAAATCTCGTCGAGCTGATTAATTTGAAACTTTCTTTAAGAAATTTTGTCCACATTTGCCGAACTTATCGAGCTTCAAAGTTTGAAAAGTCACAAAAGTGTGTTTGAGCACATAAAGTACTATTTTTCTTGGAAATTCAACAAGATGCAATCATGATGTGTTGTGACATCTTCAAAATCTCGTCGAGCTGATTAATTTGAAACTTTCTTTAAGAAATTTTGTCCACATTTGCCGAACTTATCGAGCTTCAAAATTTGAAAAGTCACAAAAGTTTTGTGTTTGAGCACATAAAGTACTATTTTTCTTGGAAATTCAACAAGACGCAATCATGATGTGTTGTGACATCTTTAAAATCTCGCCGCGCTGATTAATTTGAAACTTTCTTTAAGAAATTTTGTCCACATTTGCCGAACTTATCGAGCTTCAAAGTTTGAAAAGTCACAAAAGTTGTGTGTTTGAGCACATAAAGTACTATTTTTATTGGAAAGTCAACAAGATGCAATCATGATGTGTTGTGACATCTTCAAAATCTCGTCGAGCTGATTAATTTGAAACTTTCTTTAAGAAATTTGCTCCACATTTGCCGAACTTATCGAGCTTCAAAATTTGAAAAGTCACAAAAGTTTTGTGTTTGAGCACATAAAGTACTATTTTTCTTGGAAATTCAACAAGACGCAATCATGATGTGTTGTGACATCTTTAAAATCTCGCCGCGCTGATTAATTTGAAACTTTCTTTAAGAAATTTTGTCCACATTTGCCGAACTTATCGAGCTTCAAAGTTTGAAAAGTCACAAAAGTTGTGTGTTTGAGCACATAAAGTACTATTTTTCTTGGAAATTCAACAAGATGCAATCATGATGTGTTGTGACATCTTCAAAATCTCGTCGAGCTGATTAATTTGAAACTTTGTGTAACAAATTTGGTCCACATTTGCCGAAGTTATCGAGCTTCAAAGTTTGAAAAGTCACAAAAGTGTGTTTGAGCACATAAAGTACTATTTTTATTGGAAAGTCAACAAGATGCAATCATGATGTGTTGTGACATCTTCAAAATCTCGTCGAGCTGATTAATTTGAAACTTTCTTTAAAAAATTTGGTCCACATTTCCCGAAGTTATCGAGCTTCAAAGTTTGAAAACTCACAAAAGTGTGTTTGAGCACATAAAGTACTATTTTTCTTGGAAAGTCAACAAGATGCAATCATGATGTGTTGTGACATCTTCAAAATCTCGTCGAGCTGATTAATTTGAAACTTTCTTTAAGAAATTTTGTACACATTTGCCGAACTTATCGAGCTTCAAAATTTGAAAAGTCACAAAAGTTTTGTGTTTGAGCACATAAAGTACTATTTTTCTTGGAAAGTCAACAAGATGCAATCATGATGTGTTGTGACATCTTCAAAATCTCGTCGAGCTGATTAATTTGAAACTTTCTTTAAGAAATTTTGTCCACATTTCCCGAAGTTATCGAGCTTCAAAGTTTGAAAAGTCACAAAAGTGTGTTTGAGCACATAAAGTACTATTTTTCTTGGAAAGTCAACAAGATGCAATCATGATGTGTTGTGACATCTTCAAAATCTCGTCGAGCTGATTAATTTGAAACTTTCTTTAAGAAATTTGCTCCACATTTGCCGAACTTATCGAGCTTCAAAATTTGAAAAGTCACAAAAGTTCTGTGTTTGAGCACATAAAGTACTATTTTTCTTGGAAAGTCAACAAGATACAATCATGATGTGTTGTGACATCTTCAAAATCTCGTCGAGCTGATTAATTTGAAACTTTCTTTAAGAAATTTGGTCCACATTTCCCGAAGTTATCGAGCTTCAAAGTTTGAAAAGTCACAAAAGTGTGTTTGAGCACATAAAGTACTATTTTTCTTGGAAAGTCAACAAGATGCAATCATGATGTGTTGTGACATCTTCAAAATCTCGTCGAGCTGATTAATTTAACACTTTGTTTAACAAATTTGGTCCACATTTGCCGAAGTTATCGTGCTACAAAGTTTGAAATGTCACAAAAGTTGTGTGTTTGCGCACATAAAGTGCTATTTTTCTTGGAAATTCAACAAGATGCAATTATGAATTGTTTTGTCATTTTAAAGATCTCGTCGAGCTGATTAATTTGACACTTTGGTTAACAAATTTGGTCCACATTTGCCAAAGTTATCGAGCTTCAAAGTTTGAAAAGTAACAAAAGTTGTGTGTGTGAGCACATAAAGTACTATTTTTCTTGGAAATTCAACAAGACGCAATCATGATGTGTTGTGACATCTTCAAAATCTCGTTGAGGTGATTACTTTGACACTTTCTTTAAGAAATTTTGTCCACATTTGCCGAACTTATCGAGCTTCAAAATTTGAAAAGTCATAAATGATTTGTGTTTGAGCACATAAAGTACTATTTTTCTTGGAAAGTCAACAAGATGCAATCATGATGTGTTGTGACATCTTCAAAATCTCGTCGAGCTGATTAATTTGAAACTTTGTGTAACAAATTTGGTCCACATTTGCCGAAGTTATCGAGCTTCAAAGTTTGAAAAGTCACAAAAGTTGTGTGTGTGAGCACATAAAGTACCATTTTTCTTGGAAATTCAACAAGATGCAATCATGATGTGTTGTGACATCTTCAAAATCTCGCCGCGCTGATTAATTTGAAACTTTCTTTAAGAAATATTGTCCACATTTGCCGAACTTATCGAGCTTAAAAATTTGAAAAGTCACAAAAGTTTTGTGTTTGAGCACATAAAGTACTATTTTTCTTGGAAATTCAACAAGACGCAATCATGATGTGTTGTGACATCTTCAAAATCTCGCCGCGCTGATTAATTTGAAACTTTCTTTAAGAAATTTTGTCCACATTTGCCGAACTTATCGAGCTTCAAAGTTTGAAAAGTCACAAAAGTTGTGTGTTTGAGCACATAAAGTACTATTTTTATTGGAAAGTCAACAAGATGCAATCATGATGTGTTGTGACATCTTCAAAATCTCGTCGAGCTGATTAATTTGAAACTTTCTTTAAAAAATTTGGTCCACATTTCCCGAAGTTATCGAGCTTCAAAGTTTGAAAACTCACAAAAGTGTGTTTGAGCACATAAAGTACTATTTTTCTTGGAAAGTCAACAAGATGCAATCATGATGTGTTGTGACATCTTCAAAATCTCGTCGAGCTGATTAATTTGAAACTTTCTTTAAGAAATTTTGTACACATTTGCCGAACTTATCGAGCTTCAAAGTTTGAAAAGTCACAAAAGTGTGTTTGAGCACATAAAGTACTATTTTTCTTGGAAATTCAACAAGATGCAATCATGATGTGTTGTGACATCTTCAAAATCTCGTCGAGCTGATTAATTTGAAACTTTCTTTAAGAAATTTTGTCCACATTTGACGAACTTATCGAACTTCAAAATTTGAAAAGTCACAAAAGTGTGTTTGAGCACATAAAGTACTATTTTTCTTGGAAATTCAACAAGACGAAATCATTATGTGTTGTGACATCGTCAAAATCTCGTCGAGCTGATTAATTTGAAACTTTCTTTAAGAAATTTGGTCCACATTTGCCGAAGTTATCGAGCTTCAAAGTTTGAAAAGTAACAAAAGTTGTGCGTGTGAGCACATAAAGTACTATTTTTCTTAGAAAATCAGCAAGACGCAATCATGATGTGTTGTGACATCTTCAAAATCTCGTCGAGCTGATTAATTTGAAACTTTCTTTAAGAAATTTGGTCCACATTTCCCGAAGTTATCGAGCTTCAAAGTTTGAAAAGTCACAAAAGTGTGTTTGAGCACATAAAGTACTATTTTTCTTGGAAAGTCAACAAGATGCAATCATGATGTGTGGTGTCATCTTAAAGGTCTCATCGATTTGATTAATTTGACACTTTGTTTAAGAAATTTGGTCCTCATTTGCCGAAGTTACCTAGTTTCAAAGTTTGAAAAGTCACAAAAGTTGTGAGTTTGTGCCCATAATGTACTGTTTTTCTTCGACATTCAACAAGATGCATTGAAGATGTGTTTTGTCATCTTAAAGATCTCCTCGAGTTGATTAATTTGACACTTTGTTTAAGAAATTTGGTCCTTATTTGCCGAGGTTATAGAGCTTAAAAGTTTGAAAAGTCACAAAAGTTGTGAGTTTGTGCCCATAATGTACTGTTTTTCTTGGAAAGTCAACAAGATGCAATCATGATGTGTTGTGTCATCTTAAAGGTCTCGTCGAGTTGATTACTTTGTCACTTTGTTTAAGAAATTTGGTCCTCATTTGCCGAAGTTATCGAGTTTCAAACTTTGAAAAGTCACAAAAGTTGTGAGTTTGTGCACATAAAGTACTATTTCTCTTGGTAATTCAACAAGATGCAATCATGATGTGTTGTGTCATCTTAAAGGTCTCGTCGAGTTGATTAATTTGTCACTTTCTCCTAAGAAATTTGTTCCTCATTTGCCGAAGTTATCGAACTTCAAAGTTTGGAAAGTCACAAAAGTTGTGAGTTTGTGCACATAAAGTACTATTTCTCTTGGAAATTCAACAAGATGCAATCATGATGTGTTGTGTCATCTTAAAGGTCTCGTCGAGTTGATTAATTTGTCACTTTCTCCTAAGAAATTTGGTCCTCATTTGCCGAAGTTATCGAGTTTCAAACTTTGAAAAGTCACAAAAGTTGTGAGTTTGTGCACATAAAGTACTATTTCTCTTGGAAATTCAACAAGATGCAATCATGATGTGTTGTGTCATCTTAAAGGTCTCGTCGAGTTGATTAATTTGTCACTTTCTCCTAAGAAATTTGGTCCTCATTTGCCGAAGTTATCGAGTTTCAAACTTTGAAAAGTCACAAAAGTTGTGAGTTTGTGCACATAAAGTACTATTTCTCTTGGTAATTCAACAAGATGCAATCATGATGTGTTGTGTCATCTTGAAGGTCTCGTCGAGTTGATTACTTTGTCACTTTGTTTAAGAAATTTGGTCCTCATTTGCCGAAGTTATCGAGTTTCAAACTTTGAAAAGTCACAAAAGTTGTGAGTTTGTGCACATAAAGTACTATTTCTCTTGGTAATTCAACAAGATGCAATCATGATGTGTTGTGTCATCTTAAAGGTCTCATCGAGTTGATTACTTTGTCACTTTGTTTAAGAAATTTGGTCCTCATTTGCCGAAGTTATCGTGTTTCAAACTTTGAAAAGTCACAAAAGTTGTGAGTTTGTGCACATAATGTACTATTTCTCTTGGTAATTCAACAAGATGCAATCATGATGTGTTGTGTCATCTTAAAGGTCTCGTCGAGTTGATTAATTTGTCACTTTCTCCTAAGAAATTTGTTCCTCATTTGCCGAAGTTATCGAGTTTCAAACTTTGAAAAGTCACAAAAGTTGTGAGTTTGTGCACATAAAGTACTATTTCTCTTGGAAATTCAACAAGATGCAATCATGATGTGTTGTGTCATCTTAAAGGTCTCGTCGAGTTGATTAATTTGTCACTTTCTCCTAAGAAATTTGGTCCTCATTTGCCGAAGTTATCGAGTTTCAAACTTTGAAAAGTCACAAAAGTTGTGAGTTTGTGCACATAAAGTACTATTTCTCTTGGAAATTCAACAAGATGCAATCATGATGTGTGGTGTCATCTTAAAGGTCTCATCGAGTTGATTACTTTGTCACTTTGTTTAAGAAATTTGGTCCTCATTTGCCGAAGTTATCGAGTTTCAAACTTTGAAAAGTCACAAAAGTTGTGAGTTTGTGCACATAAAGTACTATTTCTCTTGGTAATTCAACAAGATGCAATCATGATGTGTTGTGTCATCTTGAAGGTCTCGTCGAGTTGATTACTTTGTCACTTTGTTTAAGAAATTTGGTCCTCATTTGCCGAAGTTATCGAGTTTCAAACTTTGAAAAGTCACAAAAGTTGTGAGTTTGTGCACATAAAGTACTATTTCTCTTGGTAATTCAACAAGATGCAATCATGATGTGTTGTGTCATCTTAAAGGTCTCGTCGAGTTGATTAATTTGTCACTTTCTCCTAAGAAATTTGTTCCTCATTTGCCGAAGTTATCGAACTTCAAAGTTTGGAAAGTCACAAAAGTTGTGAGTTTGTGCACATAAAGTACTATTTCTCTTGGAAATTCAACAAGATGCAATCATGATGTGTTGTGTCATCTTAAAGGTCTCGTCGAGTTGATTAATTTGTCACTTTCTCCTAAGAAATTTGGTCCTCATTTGCCGAAGTTATCGAGTTTCAAACTTTGAAAAGTCACAAAAGTTGTGAGTTTGTGCACATAAAGTACTATTTCTCTTGGAAATTCAACAAGATGCAATCATGATGTGTTGTGTCATCTTAAAGGTCTCGTCGAGTTGATTAATTTGTCACTTTCTCCTAAGAAATTTGGTCCTCATTTGCCGAAGTTATCGAGTTTCAAACTTTGAAAAGTCACAAAAGTTGTGAGTTTGTGCACATAAAGTACTATTTCTCTTGGAAATTCAACAAGATGCAATCATGATGTGTGGTGTCATCTTAAAGGTCTCATCGAGTTGATTACTTTGTCACTTTGTTTAAGAAATTTGGTCCTCATTTGCCGAAGTTATCGTGTTTCAAACTTTGAAAAGTCACAAAAGTTGTGAGTTTGTGCACATAATGTACTATTTCTCTTGGTAATTCAACAAGATGCAATCATGATGTGTTGTGTCATCTTAAAGGTCTCGTCGAGTTGATTAATTTGTCACTTTCTCCTAAGAAATTTGTTCCTCATTTGCCGAAGTTATCGAACTTCAAAGTTTGGAAAGTCACAAAAGTTGTGAGTTTGTGCACATAAAGTACTATTTCTCTTGGAAATTCAACAAGATGCAATCATGATGTGTTGTGTCATCTTAAAGGTCTCGTCGAGTTGATTAATTTGTCACTTTCTCCTAAGAAATTTGGTCCTCATTTGCCGAAGTTATCGAGTTTCAAACTTTGAAAAGTCACAAAAGTTGTGAGTTTGTGCACATAAAGTACTATTTCTCTTGGAAATTCAACAAGATGCAATCATGATGTGTTGTGTCATCTTAAAGGTCTCGTCGAGTTGATTAATTTGTCACTTTCTCCTAAGAAATTTGGTCCTCATTTGCCGAAGTTATCGAGTTTCAAACTTTGAAAAGTCACAAAAGTTGTGAGTTTGTGCACATAAAGTACTATTTCTCTTGGTAATTCAACAAGATGCAATCATGATGTGTTGTGTCATCTTAAAGGTCTCGTCGAGTTGATTACTTTGTCACTTTGTTTAAGAAATTTGGTCCTCATTTGCCGAAGTTATCGAGTTTCAAACTTTGAAAAGTCACAAAAGTTGTGAGTTTGTGCACATAAAGTACTATTTCTCTTGGTAATTCAACAAGATGCAATCATGATGTGTTGTGTCATCTTAAAGGTCTCGTCGAGTTGATTAATTTGTCACTTTCTCCTAAGAAATTTGTTCCTCATTTGCCGAAGTTATCGAACTTCAAAGTTTGGAAAGTCACAAAAGTTGTGAGTTTGTGCACATAAAGTACTATTTCTCTTGGAAATTCAACAAGATGCAATCATGATGTGTTGTGTCATCTTAAAGGTCTCGTCGAGTTGATTAATTTGTCACTTTCTCCTAAGAAATTTGGTCCTCATTTGCCGAAGTTATCGAGTTTCAAACTTTGAAAAGTCACAAAAGTTGTGAGTTTGTGCACATAAAGTACTATTTCTCTTGGAAATTCAACAAGATGCAATCATGATGTGTGGTGTCATCTTAAAGGTCTCATCGAGTTGATTACTTTGTCACTTTGTTT